>NC_047089.1:4292978-5014645 GCF_902459505.1 Geotrypetes seraphini | reverse complement strand
ACTCTGGTTACCAGAGGCTGAAACTCTGCACACTATATATTTATTCAGTTTTCTATACTATTCTCCCAAGTAGAGAATGTCACGGAGACAAATTTTTCCCCGTCCCTGTGGGAAATTATTTTCCCGTCCCATCCCGGCAAGTTCCTTTCCTATCCCTGCCCTATTTCTGCAAGCTCCGTCCTCATCTGTACAAGCCTCAAACACTTGAAAATCATATGTGTTCGAGGTTTGTGCGATTAAGGAAGAGCTTACAGGAATGGGGCAGGACGGGGACAGTGACAAAACTCATGGGGCTGCTATGAGGAAATTGAGTTCCTGTCCCCGTGTCATTCTCCATTTCATGACAGTCCCTTGTCTCGTGCATTCACTAGTGACTACATGGGACGGGTGCATTTATAAGCTGATCCCCAAATGGTGAAAACTCATTCCGCGTCCCTCTCTCCAGTGGTACCTGAGCCGAAGAGACGCCCTGCCTTGCCTGGAACCTCAGCCACACGAAGAGGTGGGCGTTCTCCTTCGTCTGCCTCTTCAGAGCTTCTTCATCTGTCAAGCGAACATATTCAACGAAAGACTGTGGGGACAGGAATGAAAATGAACTGTGGCAATTTTCAAACAATGCTCACTTCCTGAACTTTAGGAGAATTTTCAGTGGAGCCCAGCCTAAATCTAAGTTCCTAAGGCTTAAGTCTACTGGCCTAGATTAGCCTAAGCAAGCTGCCTAGTGTTAAAAATTTCGGCTAACTTTTTTTTGTGCTCTGACTGCACCTTTGCAGCTATCTAAACTTAGTCAGGTTTCAAAGGGGCTGATTTAGGTACATGCCACCCAGAGCCCACCATGACAAGCACAATACACAGAACCCTTGAAACAGTAGCAACACAAACTAAAACTTAACCCTGACAAAACAAACTTTATCCTCCTAGAAAACAGCAAAACCCCCAACCTTAACAAACCTAGTAATAAACTCAATCTCATACCCCTTTCAACCCACGCTAAAACTTCTTGGAGTACTGATTGACAGAGGCTGTACCGTGCAACCACAAATCAACAAAATAATAAAAACACCATTCGCTACTATGAGAAACCTAAGACAAGTTCGAAAATTCTTCGACAGGAAACTATTCCAACTTTTGGTACAATCTCTAATCCTTGGACTAATAGGCTATTGCAACATACTATACCTCCCCTGCCCAGCGACCATGATAAAGCAACTACAAAACACAGCCCTAAGACTCATCTATTCACTAAAAAAATACGACCACATCACAGAGGCATACCACAACTCACACTGGCTCCCAATGCAAGCCAGAGTATACTTCCAATCCTATTGCCTACTATTTAAAGCTATAAACGGAGACAGCCCAACCTACTGGAACAACCAACTAACTCAATCCACCTCAACCAGAAACAGGAGAACCCACTCACTATTCACAAACCCGCCAACCAAAAACGTCAAACGAAGAAAACTGTAAGACAACCTACTGGCCACCAGAGCAGCAAAACTAGACAGACAACTCGCCAATCTGCTATCTTCGACCACAGATTACAAAACCTTCAAAAAAGAAACAAAAACCCTACTCTTCAAAAAATACATAAAACCTATTTAACATAACCAGATCGGTCCCAAGCTTCATCTACTATACTATCTACTCCTTATCAAATCTAAAATGTTCAAATTACCCATTATGTATTACCTAATTTCACGACAATCCTTATGTAATCCGCCTTATATATTTCATAATATCATGACAATTATTAATTAATCCACCTTGAACCACAAGGTAATGGTGGAATAGAAATCACTAATGTAATGTATTCAGTTGGCAGCACTTGGCATGTTTTTCAACACTGACCATCATTGACTAATTAGACCTGGATATTCATTGCTGGACTCTTTCCAAGTACCAGAAATAACTATCAAGTAAATTTGGACATGTAGCCGCTGAAACATTTGCAGGTCCTGACCAATGTTCCCTCTAAGGATTGATGAGGTGTGCGCAAAAAAAAATATGCATGAGCGACAAGTTACATACTCCACAAATGTATGAGCAGGCACAGAAGATGCATTTTTAAACAAATGTAGTTTATCCTTGTACTCCTTATGTAATTTTAATCATCTATGGATATGTTTGTATGTTTATTGTTCAAATGGTTTTATTTATTTCCCCAAATTTATTTTTGTTATACGCATTGAAAATATTTGATATTGTGTTTAAATCAAAATCTCAATAAACTTTAAACTTAAAACGAGTGCCCGTGAGATTGTGGGAGGGTTAAATACTCAAAGCTCAGAAGAATAACAATTTACTTAAAGTTTTTGGTACGCCAGCTTTCTGGTATCTTTACATACAGTGGCGTACGTAGCATATGTAACACCCGGGTACCATCATTTTTTGGCACCCCCCATCTGTAAGAAAAACATGATTTTTAGTAACAAACCACACGTCACACATGAGTACCTAGGAAAAGGCAGCATCTTACATATTGCAGTGAGCAGTACATCAATACACCCATTGTAAAACTAAACAAGCCAGACCAGCACAGATCAATCCTACACCGTCAATCCTAACAGAAAACCATGTCTTTCGAACACAGAACACAGAAAACACCTTCGCCTAGTATGGATTATGTCATCACAAACTAACCCCTCCCCCTTTTACAAAACTGTAGTGTGGATTTTAGCCACGGTAGTAACAGCTCTGATGCTCATAGAATTCTGAGCATCAGCGCTGCTACCACCACGGCTGGCGCTAAAAAACGCTCCACAGTTTTGTAAAAGGGGGGGATAAAATAGAAATACACAGCTTCAACGCTCTAGCTCAGGGGTGCCCAAACGTTTTGGGCTTGCGAGCTACTTTAAAATGACCAAGTCAAAATGATCTACCAACAATAAAATTAAAAAACACAAAGCACACTATATGCTGAGAAAATGTTAATTATCATTCCTATTCTGGGTTTTTTTCAAAGAGGTCAAGACAGATGACTCTATGCATTGTCATCTCAGTAACAACCATACAAAAATAGACAAATATACCCCCCTCCCTTTTTGTTAAACCGCAATAGCAGTTTTTAGCGCAGGGAACTGCCCAGCGCTGCTCTCGACGCTCATAGGCTCCCTGCGCTAAAAAACACTATTGCAGTTTAGTAAAAGGGGACCATAGTGCAAAATATAGACAGCATATATAAATTCAGACACATTTTGATCACTAAATTTAAAATAAAATCATTTTTCCTACCTTGGCTGGTGATTTCATGAGTCTCTGGTTGCACTTTCATCTTCTGACTATGCATCCAATCTTTCTTCCCTTCTTTCAGCCCGTATGTTTCCTCTCCTCCAGACCTCATTCCCTCCCCTAACTTTTTCTTCCTCTCTCCTTGCCCTTTCTTTCTTATTTTTCCTCTTGATGCCCTCTTTCTTTTTTTCTGTTTCCCTTCTATCTCCCTGCCTGTCCCCTTTCTTTCTCCCTACCCTCCACAAAGCCACTGCTGCCACCATCGGGGGAAACATGCCCCAAAGCCACCGCCGCAACCATCGGGGGAAACAGGCCCCAAAGCCACCGCCGCAACCATCGGGGGAAACAGGCCCCAAAGTCACCGCTGCGGCTGCCCCAAGCTCTCTCTGATTCCCATCGGGCCAACCAGCATTCCCCCGACGTCAATTCTGCCGTCGGAGAGGAAGTTCCGCCCAGCCAGGCAGCGATTGGCTGGCCCGAACTTCCTGTCCGACTGCAGCCTTAGGGCGGGTGCACAGTCGGGGCGGACCGCCCCCCCCCCCCCCCCCTTGGTAGGACACTGAAGACGTGGCAGCGGCTCCTCTCACGAATCCCCACCTGCGTCGGAAGTCCAATGCAGTCGGGGATCTTGAGAGGAGCCGCCGCTGCATCTTTTAACTTTAAAATACAGGCTGCCACCGCCGCCACTTCCTCTCACCTCCTCCCGCCCTTGAGTGAGCAACAGAGGAAAGCGTATGAGCGACGCCACTGAAAATAGTGAGCGATCGCTCATGCGCTCACCTTAGAGGGAACACTGGTCCTGACCAATATTCAGCCGGGTCCTACATAACACACTTAAAGTGGGTCATAGTCGAAATCAGCCAAGACCCGCATAAGGGGATTTCTGAGGTTACTGAATTCCCCCATTCCAATCCACCCTGCCCTCAAATCAACACCCAAACAATCTCCTGGCTGCAAAGGCAACAAAGACCCCCCCCCCCTCCTGATGACCCCAAAGGCAACAGACTCCTCTGATGTTCCTCCTGCTTTAAAGGGGGGTGGGATAAGAGGAGCATTTGGGTAGGAGTCTCTCCTGACTACTTAAATTGCTTTGAATATTGACCCCCCTCCCCCCCTAATTCCCAAAGTCAGGCACTTTAACCCTTTGAAAATCAACCCCACAATGATCTCTGCCACTCACGGAGATTATAGAGTAAGAAATGTGTGGAGAAGCCGAGCAACACTGACACTGATGCAATGGACAGAGCAAGGTCTGTGACAAGAGGTGACATATTGACCAGTAGCATTGATACAGACCATAGTGAGTAAAATGCTAGAAAAGAATGCGATCATTCGAGCTCTGTTTCGATTAAGAAAGAGTGATCATGTGACAGAATGCTATAGATCTTTGTATTGGTTAAAATTAGAACATCGAATCCTTTATAAATTACTGCTCAAGGTGCATCTTTGTATATGCAATAAGGCTCCGACACATTTGATGGCTAGCATTCTGCCATATGACCCACAGCGCATGTTGCGCTCGGTGACTCACGACGACCTACATATTCCGACAGCGAAACAGATGCGGCCAGCCGTGTCTAGAGCTCACATATTTTTGTGTGTGGGTCCTCGGGAGTGGAATAAGCTTCCGGGATATTTACAACAGCAAACAAGTTTGAGTAGTTTTAAGAAAATGTTGACGAAACACCTCTACTGTAAGATGAAATACGGGACTTCATTAATAGTTTTTTGATGCGAGGCTTTTAGGAGTCTTTACATTAGCACTGTTATGTTTTATTCATGTTCGATTTCATGTACTGTATGTGATTGTGTTTGTGTATGTACTCTATGGCGGGGCATGAATAAAGAAATACAAATACATAGAGATGGTTGTAAGACACAACCGCAGTGGATTAAAACCTCAGCTTTTCTGGGCTAAGGATATCATTCGTCTGCTGTTCCTAAAGAGCAACACCGTCCTGAGAACTGTGTGCCCCGGTGATACCTGATTCCTGGTCAGCTGTATTCGGTCCGCTATAGTCTGCTGTGCAATGTTGGCGTAGTAGGCGTAAGAGAGGTCGAGGTCCATTGGGAAGCTGTCCACTCCCAAGTAATGCTTATGTCCCAAATACATCTCGGACAAACGCTCATCTGCCTGGGCAGCGATCAGAACAAACCGTAAGGCCTGTGAGACAGATACAGAGAGGACATTTGCTCAGGCCGTGCAATTTAATCAGTCATTAAAAACTGTACACTGTGCCCAGAGAACAAATCAGTCAGCATTGATGGAGCTCAAACCTAAACTCAAATGATTTCAGCTTTCGTGCTTCAGGCACATCCTCAACGAAATAGGTCAGCCAAATGGCCCATCCAGTCTGCCCATCCACAGTAACCATTATCTCCTCCTCTCTCTAAGAGATCCCATGTGCCTATCCCAGGCCCTTTTGAATTCAGACACAGTCACTGTCTCCACCACCTCTTCCAGGAGACTGTTCCACACATCTACCACCCTTTCCATAAAAAAGTATTTCCTCAGATTACTCCGGAGCCTATCACCTCTTAACTTCATCCTATGCCCTCTCGTTCCATAGCTTCCTTTCAAATGAAAGAGACTCAACTCATACGCATTTACATTACGTAGGTATTTAAACGTCTCTCAAGATTACTAATTATAATAACAATTTAACTTCAAAATATGACTAAAAATGTTATTAGCCAGATGGTGGGAATACCATATGAAAAACCATTTATAATCAGTGGAGAAAAAGCCTCAACCATCAACTATATACGGACGGCAACCAAATGAATTTTTTGGCCAGTCCTGGTCTGTATCATAGGCAAGAAAACTCCACTACTTTTTCAAATGCAGTTTTTGAAAATAGGAAAAATCCACCACTGTGCAAAGGGAACAGAGAAAAAGAACCAAAAATACAGTTCACTTATCTTCATAGATGTTCATTATACACTCAACGAATCTTCCTGCTATAGCAATTCTAACGCTGAGCTGAAGACTCTGGAACTAGCTGTTACTTCCAACAAGGCTCTTGTTTCGCCATGTAATGACTGAGTCAGGGAAATTAACGTTTTCTCCTGCTCCGTCCACAACAAGCTCAGAATGGCGCTTGGATTTAAGCTTCCGAACTCATGACATCATTTCCAGTAGAGTTCATTCAAACTATTCAGCACATCATTTTATATATTCAATAAAAGGCACACCATTCTACTTTTTGGTTCAATCCATTAGGCCAAATGGTATTCAGAAAAAAGATGGATCTTTGTTCACTTTTATATAGCAACATCTTTATATCACCATGTCGCTCCGTAAGTGGAATATGATCTAGTACAAAGCACTTAAACTCCTCAAAGGAGTGATTTATTTCTGCACAGTGCCATGTCAACATATCCACTTGTCTTCTCTGGGTAATATTTGAGCGATGCTCAAATAATCTAGTTTTTAAACTTCATGCTGTATAATAATAATAATAATAATAACTTTATTTTTCTATACCACCATAGTCAAACTGACTTCTAGGCGGTTCACATAGAAAGAAGGCTGGACAATCAACGAATTACAAAATGCAAGAAGGAGGATGTTACATAATAAATTGGAGAAGCACAAGTCACATGGGCAAAGTATCGCATAGACAACCCCAACACTTTCACACGTAACCGCACATGTCATTCTAATGGGTTTTCTACCAGGAATACAGATCTGATCTCCCTCACTCATTAAAGGGCAAGCAGTACAATGATTATAAATGGTTTTTCATTTGGTATATCCACCATCTGGCTAATAACATTTTTGGTCATATTTTGAATTTAAACATCTCTATCATATCACCCCTCTCCCGCCTTTCCTCCAAAGTATACAGATTGAGATCTTTAAGCCTGTCCCCATACGCCTTATGACAAAGACCACACACCATTTTAGTAGCCTTCCTCTGGACAGACTCCATCCTTTCTATATCTTTTTGAAGGTACACAATATTCTAAATGAGGTCTCACCAGAGTCTTCTACAGGGGCATCAATTCTTTCTTTCTCCTACTGTGCTTAGCAAGGTTGAAGACCAATGCAATGGATTGATAGAAGAATAGCAGCTCTGGAGACCACTCAATCAACAATTACACACAGGGAATTTCCAAATAGGCCATTTACACTCAGGTATTGGTCAAAGGCTTTGGACATTACCCTCATTAGGGGTCCTTTAATTAAGGTACGCTAACCGATGTAGGACGCGCTAAAGATTAGTGCATGCTGTATGCTAAGACATCCATTATATTCCTATGGGCATCTTAGCATTTAGTGCACCTTAATAAGAGAACCCCTAGGTGTATAGCAACATAGTACGTGACGGCAGATAAAGACCTGCATGGTTCATCCAGTCTACCCAACAGTCAAATTCATTCTCAGTTCATGAGTAAACCAACATCCAACAGTATTATTAAAACAGTTTATTAAATTCCACTATATGAACTTAGTGAGTAAAATGTTTTAATATCACCAATCTACTATATATCTATGAAGGAGTGGAGGAACATGTGGGTAAAGGTGAACCAGTTAATATTCTATACTAGCTGAAGCCCCGGCGTTGCACGGGTATTTAATTATAGCAATAACACTGTAAATGGATTCAAATAAAGATACTTTATAGTGGTGAATGAAATTATTGTTTTACAGCTTAATAAAAAGTACAATATTCAAATAATAATGTGAAATATTTGACAAAATAAATACAATACAACTAACGCAAAACGTGATTATAAACAACATTTTTAGTTTCACCTCCAGGAGCAAGAACATATAAATTGTTGGGTGAACCCACCCTTGAGCAAGCAACATAGAGTTGTGGCCCGCGAGACCCCCAGAACATATCATCCCAGGTAGTGAGGGATCTGCATACCAAGTTTCGTTCAAATCGGTCAAGCCGTTTTTGAATTACTGTGAGAATGGCAGCTGTTTACATTTTTTCCATTGACATGAATGGGTGAAAGCTGATTTTCTGTTTGTAGCTCCGCCCACGTGTGCAGGTGGGCCGCGAGACCCCCAGAACATATCACCCCAGGTAGTGAGGGATCTGCATACCAAGTTTCGTTCAAATCGGTCAAGCCGTTTTTGAATTACTGTGAGAATGGCAGCTGTTTACATTTTTTTCCATTGACATGAATGGGTGAAAGCTGATTTTCTGTTTGTAGCTCCGCCCACGTGTGCAGGTGGGCCGCGAGACCCCCAGAACATATCACCCCAGGTAGTGAGGGATCTGCATACCAAGTTTCGTTCAAATCGGTCAAGCCGTTTTTGAATTACTGTGAGAATGGCAGCTGTTTACATTTTTTCCATTGACATGAATGGGTGAAAGCTGATTTTCTGTTTGTAGCTCCGCCCACGTGTGCAGGTGGGCCGCGAGACCCCCAGAACATATCACCCCAGGTAGTGAGGGATCTGCATACCAAGTTTCGTTCAAATCGGTCAAGCCGTTTTTGAATTACTGTGAGAATGGCAGCTGTTTACATTTTTTCCATTGACATGAATGGGTGAAAGCTGATTTTCTGTTTGTAGCTCCGCCCACGTGTGCAGGTGGGCCGCGAGACCCCCAGAACATATCACCCCAGGTAGTGAGGGATCTGCATACCAAGTTTCGTTCAAATCGGTCAAGCCGTTTTTGAATTACTGTGAGAATGGCAGCTGTTTACATTTTTTCCATTGACATGAATGGGTGAAAGCTGATTTTCTGTTTGTAGCTCCGCCCACGTGTGCAGGTGGGCCGCGAGACCCCCAGAACATATCACCCCAGGTAGTGAGGGATCTGCATACCAAGTTTCGTTCAAATCGGTCAAGCCGTTTTTGAATTACTGTGAGAATGGCAGCTGTTTACATTTTTTCCATTGACATGAATGGGTGAAAGCTGATTTTCTGTTTGTAGCTCCGCCCACGTGTGCAGGTGGGCCGCGAGACCCCCAGAACATATCACCCCAGGTAGTGAGGGATCTGCATACCAAGTTTCGTTCAAATCGGTCAAGCCGTTTTTGAATTACTGTGAGAATGGCAGCTGTTTACATTTTTTCCATTGACATGAATGGGTGAAAGCTGATTTTCTGTTTGTAGCTCCGCCCACGTGTGCAGGTGGGCCGCGAGACCCCCAGAACATATCACCCCAGGTAGTGAGGGATCTGCATACCAAGTTTCGTTCAAATCGGTCAAGCCGTTTTTGAATTACTGTGAGAATGGCAGCTGTTTACATTTTTTCCATTGACATGAATGGGTGAAAGCTGATTTTCTGTTTGTAGCTCTGCCCACGTGTGCAGGTGGGCCGCGAGACCCCCAGAACATATCACCCCAGGTAGTGAGGGATCTGCATACCAAGTTTCGTTCAAATCGGTCAAGCCGTTTTTGAATTACTGTGAGAATGGCAGCTGTTTACATTTTTTCCATTGACATGAATGGGTGAAAGCTGATTTTCTGTTTGTAGCTCCGCCCACGTGTGCAGGTGGGCCGCGAGACCCCCAGAACATATCACCCCAGGTAGTGAGGGATCTGCATACCAAGTTTCGTTCAAAGCGGTCAAGCCGTTTTTGAATTACTGTGAGAATGGCAGCTTTTGACATTTTTTCCATTGACATGAATGGGTGAAATCAGATTTTCTGTTTGTAGCTCCGCCCACGTGTGCAGGTGGGCCGCGAGACCCCCAGAACATATCACCCCAGGTAGTGAGGGATCTGCATACCAAGTTTCGTTCAAAGCGGTCAAGCCGTTTTTGCGTGATCGCGGCACATACACACACACACACATACACACATACATACCTCTGATTTTATATATATAGATTTGGATTTTCAAAAGGCATTTGACAAAGTCTTCTGAGGAAATTAGAGAGTCATGGGATAGGAGGTTATGTCCTATTACAGATTAAGAACTGGTTGAAAAACAGAAAACAGAGAGTGGTTTAAATTGCCAATATTCTCAGTGGAGAAGGGTAAAGAGTGGGGTTCCCCAGGGGTCTGTGTTGGGACCGATGCTTTTTAAAATATTTATCAATGATCTAGAGATGGAAATAAATAATTAAATTTGCTGATGACATAAAGTTGTTAAATCGCAAGAGGATTGTGAAAAAATTGCAAGAGGACCTTGGGAGACTGGGAGTCAAAATGGCAGATGGCGTTTAATGTGAACAAATGTAAAGTGATGCATGTGGGAAAGAGGAACCCGAACTATAGCTATGTAGTGCTGGGTTCTGTGTTAGGAGTTATTGCCCAGGAAAAGGATCTGGGTGTCATTGTTGCCCCCATATTGCTCTATGGTACGGCCGCATCTTGAATACTGTGTGCAATTCTGGTCGCTGCATCTCAAAAAACATATGGCAGAAATAGAAAAGGTACAGAGAAGGATGACGAAAACGATGAAAGGGATGGGATGACTTCCCTATGAGGAAAGGCTCTTCAGCTTGGAGAAGAGACGGCTCAGGGGTGATATGATAGAGGTCTCGAAAATACTGAGTGGAGTGGAAAGGGTAGATGTGAATCACTTGTTTACTTTTCCCCAAAATACTAGGACTAGGGGGCATGCGATGAAGCTTCAAAGAAGTACATTTAAAACAAAGGGGAGAAAATATTTCTTACCCAATGGGTCATTAAACTCAGGTGGTGGAAGTGGCTAATTTCCTAAAAGAGAAGTCCAGAGGATATTTGGGATCTAGCTAGGTGCTTGTGACCTGGGTTGGCCACTGTTGGCTTGATGGACCTTCAGGATGGCAATTCTTATGATCTTATGTACTAAATAAACTTTAATCTTTAAATGGATGATGTGACGTTACATTTTTACAGGCTTGTTCTGGGAAGTGTGTCTTTGAGGTGATCGTAATTGCTGAGTGTATCAGAACCTCAGAGGGTTGCCTAGGGGCCTTGACATTAAGAGAGGCTGGCGCAAGGCAGATACCCTTGCACCAGCCCTGGATCTAGGGCGCTGGAATCGCTGGTGATGAGCACGCCAGAGCTCAGTCACGCACTCAGTACCCAAAGGCCATGGGTTGAGGAAAACCAACTGAGAAGCCCCTCCCTAACCAGGAGGCTTTCTAGCTATTGTACCCCCCAGGGCAGAGTGTAGTAGAGCATATGGCACACGGAAGATGAGAGCTTTTTGCTTAAAGATGATCTCAGTATGGGAATAACGGAGGCTTTAAGAGAATGGCGAGGTCTTCCTCAGAGACAAAAGAACACAACTAAAATGAACATTCCTTCACTGTGGGAGAAGAAAAACAGAAGAGCTTCAGGGATGTTTGGCCCACTTTTCCATTCATAGCATCGTCAGAATTCAGCTGTAACCCATCCCTTTCTCGTAGCGGTGGAACTCGTGGGGTAACTCTGTAAAGGGTTTTCCATGTATCAAGCGTGTTTAGATGCAGAAAAGGTCTTGTTATGACTTTGCTGGGTACACGTGGGTATAAGTATTTGCACCAACAGGTTGGCATTTACTTAAGCAGCATGTCGGAGGTCCTATGGACAGGGGCAGAGTATACGCAATGCCCTTCGCTCTATGACCTGCCGCTTAAACTTACATGCAAATCACATGTGTAAGTTGTACAAATCTCGGACTTCCGCTCCATGAAATGGTCTAGCAAACTACTTCAGACCTTTCCAGTTGGTGCCAGTTATCACCATTTTGCCTGGTTCATAGACATAATCGCGGAAGACAAAGGCACGCACCGACAACTGAGTGCAAGACGGAGGCGCGCGCCAAAGAAAATTACTGTTTTTAGGGGCTCTGACCGGGGGGGGGTTGTTGGGGAGCCCCCCACTTTACTTAATACAGATCGCGCCGCGTTGTGGGGGCATTGTGGGGGGTTTGGGGGGTTCTAACCCCCCACATTTTACTGGAAACTTAACTTTTTCCCGAAAAACTGGGAAAAAGAGAAGTTTTCAGTAAAATGTGGGGGGTTAGAACCCCCCAAACCCTCCACAACGCCCAACGCGGCGCGATCTGTATTAAGTAAAGTGGGGGGGCTCCCCAACAAAACCCCCCGTCGGAGCCCCTAAAAACAGTCATTTTCTTTGGCGCGCGCCTTCGCGCTGCGCTCAATTGTCTGCTCGCGCCTTTGTCCCGGCGCGCTTTTGACCTGACACCATTTTGCCTTTATGTCTTACTGAATGATTCCATCTGAGGCTTTAAAGGCAGTGATATGAAAGGAGACATTTTGATTCCATGACGCTGGAGTTCCTCTGCAAGCAGAAGAGGATTTCACTCTGGTACTCTACCTTTTCAGGATCCTTTTTCACCCCAAACCCAGTCTGGTACAAAACAGACGCCAGGTAGTAAGCCCGGTGAACGCCCAGGCAACCAGCCTGGAGCAGCAAAGGTAGCAATCTCCTAATGCGGGCAGTGCCCTCGTGCCCCATCACCCTTTTCTCAAATGTGTGGAACAGTTCCAGGCCCAGGAGTTCGGTTTTCAGCAGCCGTACACCTACCGACATGAGAGAAAAGATCAAAGTAAAGAACGGATCAGAACAAGGTCATAGCTACATGCGAATCGTTTACTTCACAATCCTCTTCCCAAACAGAGACCCCAAAGAATAGAATAATAATAATAACTTTATTCTTCTACTAGTTTTTTTAGCCCGTTACATTAACGGGTGCTAGAATAGATGTGTAGACTTAGGCATTTCTTTCTTTCTTTTTCTTTATTTCTTTCTGTCTGTCTTTCTTTCTGTCTCTCTCCCTGGCCCCCTGTCTTTCTTCCACTGTCTGTCTGTCTGTCTTCTATTAGGAATCCCTCGCAAAAGGGGGAAGTAGCAAAAGAAAGGGAAGAGTGGGCCGAAACGAAACAAAAAAATCTGAAGAGGCAGGGATGGCCGAGGATTGACGGTCCCTCCAACAAACCTTTTTTTCTTTTTTTAAGAAGACTCCCCCCTCCCCATCGTCCAAAGTGGTACAAGAGTGCCAGGGTATCCCAGCCCGAATCCTGCTTACCTTCGTCGGCGTTTCGTTTCGGTTTCGGCTCCAGGTACGTTTTACATCGCAGCTGTGTTAACCCACCCCCCTCTGGTCTCTCTCTCGCCATGTCCTTCCACTCGCATTGGGGGCTCTGTTGGCTGCGCTTCTGCCCAGGTTGGGGGGGGAGAGAAGGAGGCGTTTCTTACCTCGTCTACGGCTGAATTGGGGGAGAGTGTTGGAGTGGGGTGGGAGGGGGGCTTGGGTTATTCGCAGCCTGGATAGTCCCGTCCTTCTCGCAGCCTCCCCTGGTCAATCCCTGCCAGCTTTGGGGAACTATCAGAAGGAGGATTCCGCCATGTCAACGCTGTCAGGAGGGGGACACACATGGGATGGGAGGCCGGCCCACTTTACCGTAATCTCTGAAGTAGCCGGGCTGCCTGCGACTCTCCTCTTGATGGTTGGGGGGGGAGGGGGACCTGAGGATCGGCGCTGTCTCCAACCCGCCGCCGAGCCAGCCAATAGACATCACCGTTGTGGCTGGCGTTGTGAAGGGACGGCGCGGGGCTGTGGTTACGTAGTAAGTGCGCATGTGCACTCTTGCCGGCACATCCCAACAGATCAGATCTCAGGGAACACGCGGTGAGAGTGCGCATGCGTGCTTCGCATTTTATTATTATAGATTCCGCCATCACCAGTAGTTCTAGGCGGTTTACACCAAGAGAAGCTGTACAATCAGCGAGAGTACAATCAGACAGAATATACTAGTTACAGTCTCAAAAGCTCCTGAGTTAGGTAATGAATTTGTCTTAACTGATTTTCAAAAAGAACAATAAGACATAGCATAATGGATACATCCACCCAAACAAGATTGCAATTTGCCTGCTTGAAACGCCAGTGTCCTGTCTAGAAAAGTCTTCTATTGGTAAGCTTTTACCCTTAGGATAGGTAAATAAATGAAATCTGGTTTCCCTCACCGGTCTATATATTTCAAAGTGAGGGAAAAGATCGATTGGAGACAATTTAAAACAAATACAGGCAAACTTAAATAATACTCTTGCTTCTACAGGTAACCAGTCAATAAGATGATAGTATGGGCTGACATTTTTGGATTATCCTCAGTCTACTTAAGATTTTCTTATAAGATCCCAAGTAGAGGATATTGCAGTAGTCCAAGATGGACAGAATTAGTGACTGTACCAGAATGAATTACTCCCCTTCTTTTCTCTAACGCCTAAATCCCACTGGCCACTACCCTACAGATTCTAGGTCTTATCGTTGACAACAAACTGACCAACCAGCCACAATGCTGTTTGTTTAAGGTTCAAATGATTCCTCTACTGTTCAGCTTGTAATCAGCTATTTAGATCACTGCAATGCCATCTATCAAGGCATTCCATGTAAGGACCTCCAGCGCCTTCAGCTAATCCAAAACACTGGAACTGTGGATGCAGCGGGATAGAAATAAAGCTGATCCCAGGGGCTATAACATTCAATCATGTTACTACACTCCTTAAATCTGCACATTTGTTCCCTGTAATTCCCAGATTGACCTACAAAATTCTGCTGTTGGTGTTCAAAACCTACCAGTCATGATCTCTTGATCAATTACTGAGTCCGTACCTGCCATCCTGTGCCCTTCGATCCCTGCAACAGAACAGTACCCTACAAAGCCCTACTTGAAGAACTGTGTTCAGTTTTGGAGGCTGTATCTGGCTAAGGATGTACAAAGACTAGAAGTGGTCCAAAAGAAAGGACTAGAAGACCCGAATATGTCTACTCTAGAGGAGAGGAGGGACAGGGTAGATATGATACAAACGTTGAAATACTTGAAAGGAATTAATATGGAAACAAATCTTTTCCAGAGAAAGAAAAATGGTAAAACCAGAGGGCATGAATTGAGGTTGTGAGGTGACAATCTTAAGAGTAAAGTTAGGAAATTCTTTTTCATGGAGAGAGTGGTAGATGCCTGGAATGCCTTCCCCGAGGGAGGTGGGGGAGATTAAAGAATGACACGGGGGCAAATTTTTCCCCGTCCCCATGTGAGCTCATTTTCCTGTCTCATCCCCATGAGTTATTTTCCTGTCCCTGCCCCATTCCTGCAAGCTCCGTCCTCATCTGCACAAGCCTCAAACCCTTTCAAATCCTAAGTAGCAACATTCTAGAGCTCAGATTGTGATGTCATAATGCCTCATTCCACCAATGCCTAAGCTCCGTCCTCATCTGCACAAGCCTCAAACGCTTTAACATCATATGTGTTTGAGGCTTGTGCAGTTAAGGCAGAGCTGACAGGAATGGGGAAATTGAGTTCCTGCGGGGATGGGGACAAATTTGTCCCCATGTCATTCTCTAATGGAAATGAAAATGGTGACGAAATTTAAAAAAGTGTGGGATGAGTTACAGAGGAATTAGAAAATGGATGGTATAAAACAAAGTAAGGCGTGTACTGGGCCGTCTTGCATGGTCTGTGTCCTGTCTATGGTGATGCAGGGTAGGATGGGCTGGGGAGAGAGAGACAGAAAGAGAGAGAAAGGGAGGGAGGGAGAGAGAGAAAGAGAGAGAAAGGGAGGGAGGGAGAGACAGAAAGAGAGAGAAAGGGAGGGAGGGAGGGAGAGACAGAAAGAGAGAGAAAGGGAGGGAGGGAGAGAGAGAAAGGGAGGGAGGGAGAGACAGAAAGAGAGAGAAAGGGAGGGAGGGAGAGAGAGAAAGAAAGAGAGAGAAAGGGAGGGAGGGAGAGAGAGACAGAAAGAGAGAGAAAGGGAGGGAGGGAGGGAGAGAGAGAAAGAGAGAGAAAGGGAGGGAGGGAGGGAGAGACAGAAAGAGAGAGAAAGGGAGGGAGGGAGAGAGAGAAAGGGAGGGAGGGTTCATTCAGCCCTTTTTTCCTTAGGTATCCGTTCTGGGCTTCTGCTAAGATGCTTGATACAGAGCTCACCTTGTTCCAAGACCATAGTCCTCAAGAGCTTGGAAACCGTTGCTCGTCGTAGTGGGATGGGGGATTCCCAAACTTGACACTGGGCTTCTGGAGGGACATTGCTGTACTGAATAATATAGTCCCAGTACACGGTGCCACAGGTCTCTAGGAGAAAGGAAGAGACATTCAGCTGGATTACAGTCAAGCAGTCATCAGGCATTAGCAAAATTAAGTGATAGAATTCATTGTATTTCAATAGAGCTTAGAGCAGTGTGCCTTGGCACACTGAGGAGGAAGAGAGGTGCCTGCCAGCTGACTTCCCTACCAGGTACAGTGCTGCCCGATTCACCCAAGGCCTGCAAGTTTCCCCCTTCTCTCTAGCGTCCTCCAGCTTCCCCCCTGGCCTCCTGGTCTCACCTTAAAGCTAATTACAGAAGCCTGCAGAGGATCGCTGGTAGGTAAAATGACTTTATTTTCAATATAGTGATTGAAATGTGTCAGTTTTGAGAATTTATGTCTGCTGTGTATATAAAAGGGAGAAATGGAGAAAATTACATTACAATTAGTAAATGGGGTGGGATCTGGGCAGAGCTTGGGTGGGCCTAGGGAGGTCTGTGGTTGGGGGACTCAGTTCATATTTGTTAGACTGAAGTAGCTGTAGGCAATCAGATGGCACCAGTGCCTCTCCTTCCCTGCTAGCACCCCCTACTGGCGTCTCAGGGCCCATCTGGAGGGGCTCTGCACATGCACGGTCGTCAACGTGACGATGTCATGCATGTGTGTGATGTCATCACGGTGACGTCCGCGCTCTTCTGGGACTACCTTTAGTGTGCCCCGGCTGGAGAAAGTTTGAGAGACACTGGCTTAGAGGCATCATACGGTCCTTTCACACACAACTTACAAACAATGTTTGTCCTCAGTGTGTCAATCATAAGAACATAAGAACATAAGAAGTTGCCTCCACTGGGTCAGACCGAGGTCCATCTCGCCCAGTGGTCCGCTCCCGCGGTGGCCCCTCAGGTCTGCAACCTGTGAAGTGGTTTCTGACCACTTCTATAACCTACCTCAAGTTCTATCTGTACCCCTCTATCCCTTTATCCTCCAGGAACCTATCCAAACCCTCCTTGAACCCCTATACAGAGTTCTGGCCTATCACATCCTCCGGAAGCGCGTTCCATGTGTCCACCACCCTCTGGGTGAAAAAGAACTTCCTAGCATTTGTTCTAAACCTGTCCCCTTTCAATTTCGCCGAGTGACCCCTAGTGCTTGTGGCTCCCCACAGTTTGAAGAATCTGTCCTTATTCACTTTCTCTATGCCCTTAAGGATTTTGAAGGTTTCTATCATGTCCCCCCTAAGTCTCCTCTTCTCCAGGGAGAACAGCCCCAGCATTTTTAACCTGTCAGCTTATGAAAAATTTTCCATACCTTTCCAATCTTTCTGAACCATTTTAAACAAAACAAACCAATCCAAAGGAAATGCCCACAAAACAAGCCCTTGGGATGTAAGAGGACCAGCCACACAGACACCCCAGCAGAGCAGTGGAGCACCCTAGGGGCACCTCAGTGAACTTCACATAAAAAGGCCCATAACTCCCTTATATTGTATGGGTAGGGTTACCAGACTTTCCCAAAGGAAAATCTGGACCCATGGCCACGCCCCCAGATGGCATCCACGCATGCGCGGAAGCAACACGATGACATCACACGCTCATATGACATCACCATGCGCGGATGCCCCTTCCCGACGCCATTTTGACGGGAAGCTTTTCAAACCCTGGACAAAGTGCCAAGTTTTGAAAAGCCATCCGGACCCCCGGGCATGTCTTTGAAAAGGAAGACATGTTTGGGGAAATCTGGATGTCTGGTAATGGTATGTATGGGGAGCTCTCCAAAACCCACCCAAAACTTTCTGTAACCAACTGTACACCACACCAATAGCCCTTATGCCTGTAGGTGTCACTTATATGTAGGTAGAGTGGGATTAAGGAGGGCTTTGGAAGGCTCATATATTCCACCGTAAGTGTAGTAGTTGGAGTGGGGCATGGACCTGATTCCCATCTCTATGGTTCACTACATCTCCCACTAGGTTACTCCAGTAGGACTCCAGTAGGACTATATCTCCCACTAGGTTACTCCAGTAGGACTACAGTAGGACTACATCTCCCACTAGGTTACTCCAGTAGGACTACAGTAGGACTACATCTCCCACTAGGTTACTCCAGTAGGACTACATCTCCCACTAGGTTACTCCAGTAGGACTACAGTAGGACTATATCTCCCACTAGGTTACTCCAGTAGGACTACATCTCCCACTAGGTTACTCCAGTAGGACTACATCTCCCACTAGGTTACTTCAGTAGGACTACATCTCCCACTAGGTTACTCCAGTAGGACTACAGTAGGACTATATCTCCCACTAGATGACTCCAGTAGGACTCCAGTAGGACTATATCTCCCACTAGGTTACTCCAGTAGGACTACATCTCCCACTAGGTTACTCCAGTAGGACTACATCTCCCACTAGGTTACTCCAGTAGGACTACATCTCCCACTAGGTTACTCCAATAGGACTACAGTAGGACTATATCTCCCACTAGATGACTCCAGTAGGACTCCAGTAGGACTATATCTCCCACTAGGTTACTCCAATAGAACTACATTTCCCACTAGGTTACTCCAGTAGGACTTCAGTAGGACTACATCTACCACTAGGTTACTCCAGTAGGACTACAGTAGGACTACATCGCCCACTAGGTTTCTGCTGTAGTAGGACTGGCTTTAACATCTGGGGGAATGTGGTAGGGTCATGCTTTCATCCCTCAAGTGCCGCTTTTTGGACATGTTTCATTTTTGAAAATGTGCCCCATAATCATTTTCTATCCACGCGACAGTCTTGGTCTCTTGGCTAAAATCATAGTGCAGCTTCTGAAGGGCTGAGGTGAGCACCTCAACTCGTTGTTCACTTTGACCAGGAAATCAATGTGTAGGTCACTGTTAAAGGGTCAACAGTATCATGAAACGGGGGAGGGGGACAGGCTGAATGAGGTTTCAGGTTAAAGGGAATTCTGCCTTACTGTTTGGTTCCTGAGACTCCGCTTCCAGCTTGTACACCTGAAGCCACCGTAGACATTCCTCTCGAAAGATTCTGCACTTGGTAAACCAGTGGCTAAAGTCCAAGCTCTTAATTAGGTCTGGCAACCTTCTCTCTGGAACCTACAAAGCACGGCGAGGAGAAGGGTATCAGGCTGCATAGAGAATGCAAAGGCAAGGAGAAAAATCCCCATCATTGTACTGTAATAAAAAAAGGTCAGCAAGGTGAGAGCATGCTGATGCCACAGGAAGGGCCGGCCCAACCATTATGCAAGACTAGGAAGTCACCTAGGGCAGTTTTTCTCAATTTCTTCAAGCCAAGTACCCCCTAAGCCTAACAAATACCAACCAAGTCCCCAAGCTCCGCCCTTGTCTCCTCCCCCTTAATAGTAGTACTAATTGTAATGCAATTTCTTCCATCTATTTTTCATATACACACAATATAATTTTATTATTACATAATGGTAAGCACAAAATTTAAAAAAAACACAAAGCACATTGTATGCAGAGAAAACGTTAATTATCATTTATATTTGGGGGGCTTCAAAGAGGTCAAGGCAAATGACTTTATAATATGCAATGTCACCTCAGTAACAAGTATAGAAAAATAGAGAAATATAGTGCATCTTCCCACCCTCCCCAGAGCTAAGCACACCACCTCCATTGCTGTGTCTGGGTCCAATAATCACCAGAGGGAGGAGAATCTGAACCTAGAACTGCAGCCCGAGTCACGAAACCTGCCACTGATGCTCTCCACTGAAAATTCCTTTCATTCTGTTCTTCCATCTCTACGGCAGAAGCTCTCACTGGGCAGCAAAGTTTCCTTTATGGGAAAAGGCTTCAAGTGCAATACCTGTGAGTGTCTGTGAGCGGGGTAATTCAGGTGCAAGACCCGTTCTTCCCTCTCTGACTGCAGATCCCTGGGATGCCACTGGGAAAGTGTTTGCAAGCAGTTACGGTGGAAAATGGTGGGTCCAAAG
The DNA here is from genome assembly GCF_902459505.1 of Geotrypetes seraphini. Lineage (NCBI taxonomy): Eukaryota > Metazoa > Chordata > Amphibia > Gymnophiona > Dermophiidae > Geotrypetes > Geotrypetes seraphini. Next base: position 4,994,535 of record NC_047089.1, on the reverse strand, counting down.
AATGCATTTATCCCGCGGGCAATCTGAGATCCCCCCAAAAGTAAATGGCCGTTTGTGTCGTCCAGGACAATGTTTTCTTCAAACCTAGGGAAGAGCAGAATTGGAGTGAGACATTAAACCCCACCCCGGCTGAAGCAAATGGCCCTTCCACCTCTGGTCACCAGTTCAGCCTCGGGTCAGCAGTGGCTATGCAGACTGCGTTACCCTCTTAGCCTGGGAGCATCCCTGTCCAAAAGAGGATCGAGGGGACCCGGCAAAGACTGGAGGCAGTGCAATGCTTCTGTGCGTCCTCTCTCAGGAATTTCAATTTCAGCGTTGTTCAGACAAAGAAGCTGTCTTTCCAGATACGGTAGGAGGCTGGTACAGAGCGGCTTGGCTCTGAACTGGGGAGGGGGGTCACCTCCCCCTCCCATCCCAAGACACTATTATGCTTCTGTCAAAACTTTACTTGGGTGGAGTAATTTTATAAAGAACAAAAGCAGCAAACTCGGGGTTTTCTGCTTTTCTTCTTTGTAGAACTTTCTTTGGGGAATTAGAATGGATTTCTCCTATTTTGGAGTTGATATATGGGGTAATTTTATCACATGTTTATCGCCAATTCCCCCGACTGAGCCCTGTGTATTGATGCACCTTCATGTCCATTTTGTCTCTCTTGACTGTAAGCTCTTTGAAGCAGAGACTATCTCTTCTAGGTTTTCATGTACAGTGCTGCATATGTCTTGTAGCGCTATAGATCAGTAGTATCAGCATGGAATGTTGCTACTCTTTGGAGATTCCAAATAAAAGCAACATTCCGGAATCTCAAAGAATAACAACATTCCGGAATCCTGATTCGATACGTCAGGCTCCATCTCTGGCAGTCTTCAAATCTCAAGTTCAAGCCTACTTTGAAGCTGCTTCAATTCCAACCCCCAACCCTCCTTCTAAGCACCAATATCTGTCTTGTCATTCCTTCTGTAATTCCCCCACCTGAGCCCTGTGTATTGATGCACCTTCTTGACCAGTTTGTCTCTCTTGACTAGATTGTAAGCTCTTTGGAGCAGGGACTGTCTCTTCTAGGTTTTGATGTACATCTATAGAAATGATCAGTAGTATTAGCATGGAATGTTGCAACTCTTGGGGGATTCCAAATAATAGGAACATTCCGGAATCTCAAAGAATAACAACATTCCGGAATCCTGATTCGATACCTCAGGCTCCATCTCTGGCAGTCTTCAAATCTCAAGTTCAAGCCTACTTTGAAGCTGCTTCAATTCCATCCCCCAACCCTCCTTCTAAGCACCAATATCTGTCTTGTCATTCCTTCTGTAATTCCCCCACCTGAGCCCTGTGTATTGATGCACCTTCTTGACCAGTTTGTCTCTCTTGACTAGATTGTAAGCTCTTTGGAGCAGGGACTGTCTCTTCTAGGTTTTGATGTACATCTACAGAAATGATCAGTAGTATTAGCATGGAATGTTGCTACTCTTGGGGGATTCCAAATAATAGCAACATTCCAGAATCCTGACTAAATACATCTGGCTCCTTAGGAAAGTGGGAGTAGGACTTCATTTATGCATGAGGTAAAACCAGGTTTGGACCTGCCTGCTCAGGACTCTGAACTTACTTGTGAAATGTACTGAACATTCTTTCCTCATTGCAAACCATGGTCAGGTTTCCCTGGAGAAAGAAACAAATGTGTCAACTTGCAGTCACAAATCCGAAGCTGAGAGCCAGCGTGGACAGGGCTCCTTTGGCCCCCTTGGCCCTGTCCTGATCCAGCTTCATGAAATACAAGCAGCTCAAAACTAGAAGGGCCTCATTCTGTAAAAGGCACCGTAAGGCACCCTACTACTGCCTAACTTAATTGTTTTAATTGGTTCAATCAGTTCAGTAATTGACTGTGCCGATTAAAAACCAATTAAAATTTTCTCCAAGTTGACCACTATTCAACTACAATCTATTATTTGTTACTTAATGCGTGCTTCCAAACCGTTAAATTCAAAACCGGCCTCAGAAACGCCCTTCCACCGCCCAGAAGAACTTTCACTGCGGCAAGCTTTACGGGTTGAATCTTCACTGGCCTCTCTTTCTCTGTCTTGCTCTGAAATGTTAAGGAGAGTCGAATGACGACAATGACTCGGGGGGAGGATCCTCGATCAAGCTTTGGAGAAACGTGTCGGATCCAGCCCTCCCAGGTCATAATTATTAAGATAAGTACAAAGAGTGCCAATTGAAACTATTGATAATATTGGTGAAGGTAGATAAGTGCTTGGGATTCAAACAACTGGGATCTGACCCAGTAAGGCTATTCTTATCTTCTTAAATTTAGAAGTTTAATAATTTCTTGGAAAGAAAGAAAGGCCAGTGAAGATTCAACCCGTAAAGCTTGCCGCAGTGAAAGTTCTTCTGGACGGTGGAAGGGCGTTTCTGAGGCCGGTTTTGAATGTAACGGTTTGGAAGCACGCATTAAGTAACAAATAATAGATTGTAGTTGAATTGTGGTCAACTTGGAGAAAATCTATAGAGGACATTCTGTTGGTATCATCTCCAAGTAATAACATCCATTAAAACACAACCATCTTAAGATTCTTAAAAATGGAGGCCAAAACAGCACCGTTGTCCCAACTAAGGAGGCGCCTTGCGATGCCTAAGGCCACTTTAGGCGTGGTTGATGCCAGAGGTGACCATAGACGCCATTAGGAGCCTCCGTAGATGCGAGTCTCGTCAAAGGTAGGCGCTGCAAATGTAGGTCTCTAATCCCCTGATCTACATTTCCACTTCTTTCTATTTTGTGATTCCAATATGTCAGATTTGAAATGTGTGTCCTGCCAGATCTGGTGTTAGTGAGTGTGAAGGCAAAGGTGGGGGGGGGGGGGGGTGGCCATTAAAAAAAAAAAAAAAGTGAATCGAATTGAAAAATCAATTCAATAAGCCGAATCGAATCGAAATTTTTTTTTCCTTGAATCGGGCAGCAGTGCTCTGTACAGGATCTCTGTCTCTCAACCTTCTGGTTGAGAGGGGAGGGTTCCCTCCGTAGCAGAAAACCAGTCACAGGCTCCAGAGGACTGGAATCCGAGAGAGAGAGACTGAATCTGGCAGGCAAACGGCCCCAGGAGGCTTTTCCTGAACACAGTAAATCAGCCCCCAGCAGCAGAGCAGCCCTTGAGGGTAAGGAGATCCTTGGGCGCAAGTTCAGGGCAAGGCAGAAGACCTCGAAGGGCACGATCAGTGCCTGAACCCAGCAGAAAAATGACTCCTGGGAGCACAATTGGCACTCAGAGCCTGATAGACGTGGAGACTCCTGGGATCAAAATCACCTCAGAGCTTGGAGAAGGCTCCGGGGATTGTAATATTAAATCCCCTGGGACACTCAGAGCAGAGACTGTCCCCTTATGAATGTCCAGCAGCCACCAGTTGGCAGGAGGGACTGGATTGAGAGTTGAATTTGTGTTTTGCTGTTGGATTGGTAAAGCAGACTAACCCGGACCTTGCCGAGCCCCTACGCAATGCCACAATACTGAAGAGGATGGGGTAATATTTGGAAAAACAGACAACTAGACCGATTTGCCATCAGTTCTTGTATGGAAACATACCTGAATTGTTTAAAAGTAAGACGTCAAAGTATTTACCATCGAGGTCTCTGCGTTCTGAGAATTTAGCGTTATTAAGATCCTACACGGTATCCTCCCTCCCTTTATCCCTCTTTCTTGGAATTCTTCAAACCCTAATACCACCAGACCCTCCCACAAATTAAAACTTTCCTTCCCCTTGCTAAAAGGCATTTCCCATTCAGGAAAGCTAGGGACTTCCCTCCCCTTCAAAATCACTGAGCTCTGGAACAACCTCACCTCCCCTCTTCAGAACTTGAGCTCTCTCCTAGTTTTCCGCAAACATCTGAAAACCTGGCTTTTCTCAAAAATGTAAGCCTCTCTCCAACTTTGGTATCCCAAGTCCTCAAAATCTCTTCATATCTGGCATCCCAAGTCCTCTAAATACTTTTCATACTTCGACCTCTAACCCTTTATTGTAGTTCCTTCCTATTACATCTCCTGTAAACCGTGCCGAGCTCCGCGAACGTGGAGAAGATGCGGTATACAAACCTAAGAATTAGATTAGATTAGATTAGAATAAAAACAATTTCTCAGTAGCAGCCCCAACTTTATGGAACGCTCTGCCATCTCAACTTCGTCATGAAAAACTAATCGATAAATTTAAGACAAATTTAAAAACGTTCTTATTCCAAGATGCATTTAACTGCTTTTGAACCTTTTCCTCTTCAAATCCACCAACCGCTTTAAAGAAGCGGTCCCATTCCCAATGTTTTATCCTTTTTTCCCTCCATTTCCCTTCAATTTTTTTTTTCTTTATTTTTATTTTTATCTCCTACAATGTAACTTTACCCCTTTCCTCCTTTTTAATCCTCACTCTCATTTCCGTCTTGTCTGTCCTCAATGTACACTTCCCTCCCTTTCTATAAACATTACTTTTAACAAGTATTGCTTTTATTTCTATTTTAGTATATTATTGTAAACCGGCTAGATACCCCTTGATGGTCGGTATATTAAAAATCAATAAACTTGAAACTTGCTAACCCAAAATATGCCAAGACCAGTAAAATGGCCTTTTGCTGTGCGGGGGTCAAACTGGAATTCACTTGTCGGTCAATTACGAAAATGTTACGTCAAGGGTAATGTCAGAAAACTATTAAAAACGCATTTTTCTAGGATCTGATCTTTGCGATTGTTCTTTTGACGGGGATTTTACATGATTTTCCGATGATTATGGGCTCCTTTTACTAAGCTGCGCTAAAATGCCCCACGCACTAGACGCTAACACCACTATGGAGCTGGCGTTAGTTTTTACGCACGCCAAAAACGCTAGCACACCTTAGTAAAAGGATCTCTACATGTTAATGTTTCTTTGATTTTATTTGTCATACTGAATTATGTATGTAATGATATGGAAACTTTTTAAAACAATTAAATAAATTATCCAGAATCCTGCTGTGCGTTTGATTTTTGGACTGAAAAGATGCGATCACGTGACACAGTATTACCATAAACGGCACTGGTTGCCAATAGAGGCCAGAGCAATCTTCAAGTTTGGCTGTATCTGTTGCAAGTCATCTCATGGATCATTTCAAATTGGCCAACATAAGAACTGCCATCTCCGGATCAGACCTTCGGTCCATCAAGTCCGGCGATCCGCACACGCGGAGGCCCTGCCAGGTGTACAGAAACATCTAACTTTCCATTTTGCTGGGCCAGTTTATGTTTAGGGTACGGTTCATAGACAACAACGCGGAAGACAAAGGCGCGCGCCGACAAGTGAGCGCAAGACGGAGGTGCGCGCCGAAGAAAATTACTGTTTTTAGGGGCTCCGACGGGGGGTTTTGTTGGGGAGCACCCCCAGTTTACTTAATACAAATCACGCCGGCGTTGTGGGGGGTTTGGGGGGGTTGTAACCCCCCACATTTTACTGTAAACTTAACTTTTTCCCTAAAAACAGGGAAAAAGTGAAGTTTTCAGTAAAATGTGGGGGGTTACAACCCCCCAAACCCCCCACAACGCCCCCACAACACGGCGCGATCTGTATTAAGTAAAGTGGGGGGGTTCCCCCACGCCCTCCCCCCGTCGGAGCCCTAAAAACAGTGATTTTCTTCGGCGCACACCTCCGCGCTGCGCCTGCTCGCGCCTTTGTCCCGGTGCACTTTTGACCTGACACCTTAGGGTACAAATGTGGATATGTTGGGGCACGGCAAATTATTTAATTTGGTTTGGGGGCCTGTTGACATCCTTTGTTAATTCATCATAGTTGTCTTGGTTTAAATTTTCTGTTTATTTTTATACATGTCCAGGACGGGGAGGGTGGGTGGTGGGGATATCATTTTGGATTATTTCTTGATTAAATTGATGGAGGGGAGGGATATTTATCTTCTGTATTGTTATTAATTGAATGTAAGTGCTGATTTTGTTTTTAATGTCTGTATAATTTATGGCACTTTGCACTAGCTTTGGAAAATTAATAAAGATTTAAAAGAAAACATCTACGTGATCTTTGGCTCTATGATTGTCCTTCTGTAAAAGGATGTGTGTATAAACGCTTCCTTAGTAAGATCAGGCAGCATTACGGGATAAACAAATTAGTATGAATCTTTCTATCTCTGCTTCTTATCTGGCATTTAGAAAATCTTTCCACAGAAAAAATATTAAAAGAAAATCTATGAAAACTGATCTATTTGGCAAATACTTTGATTAACTATGCTAATACCGTGTATTCTTGTATTTGAATTTTTGTTAACCGCGCAGAACCACGAGGTAACTGCGCTATATAAGAAATTTTGTCATGTTATTTGGCCTTGTTGCTCAGAAGCAACGTTTCTTCTGTGGCTCTTATGGGAGATCTGCGTCTCCAATTACTTGGCACGGTTGCTCTCGTTCAACATTAAGTTAAGTAAAGCTCTTGTCAATGGCTCCCCTGAAAAATGGAGGACAGATATAAGTACCCTTCTAGCTCAGCCTATACAATCCTTAATCTTATAGATTTCTAATTTCTGATTTCTTATTATAATTTTCGCCGATTCTACATCTTGGTTTAAGAGGACTTGAGTTAAAGTTAAGCTACATATATGTGTATGTATATATATAATGGTGTTATGTTAGCAGATAATAATCATTATGCCATTGTATAGATCCATGGTGAGGCCCCACCTGGAATACTGTGTGCAATTCTGGAGGCCGCATTATTGCAAGGATGTGCTGAGACTGGAGTCGGTGCAAAGAATGGCCACTCGGATGGTCTCAGGACTCAAGGATCTACCATACGAAAAACGGCTTGACAAATTACAGCTATACTCGCTCGAGGAGCGCAGAGAGAGGAGGGACATGATCGAGACGTTCAAGTATCTTACGGGCCGCATCGAGGCGGAGGAAGATATCTTCTTTTTCAAGGGTCCCACGACAACAAGAGGGCATCCGTTGAAAATCAGGGGCGGGAAACTACGAGGTGACACCAGGAAATTCTTTTTCACTGAAAGAGTGGTTGATCGCTGGAATAGTCTTCCACTACAGGTGATTGAGGCCAGCAGCGTGCCTGATTTTAAGGCCAAATGGGATCGGCACATGGGATCTATTCACAGGGCAAAGGTAGGGGAGGGACATTAAGGTGGGCAGACTAGATGGGCCGTGGGCCCTTATCTGCCGTCTATTTCTATGTTTCTATGTTTCTATGTTTTGTATTGTATTTTTCATTGTATTTTATTTTCTGCTTAACTTAACCTTTCTGTGATATGTTAATTGAAAAATGATAAATAAACAGAAAAAAAAGTTAAGTAAAGCAGCTGTTTTCACCGTCTGCCAATTAAAGGGTTAAAGTAGAAGGTGGGGCTGACAAAGGTGAATTCAGGAAGTCACTCTCAGCAAAAGCTTAAGAGTAACAACAGTGGGGAACTCACTTTTCGGCATCAGAGTAGAAAGGGAGAGTCCTGTAGGTAAGTCGATGGGCGGTAAAAGGTTTCCCTTCTTCTGCAACTTGATAACTTCCTCTCTAAGGGGTCCTTAGCGCACCTTAGTAAAGGATCCCTAAGTTATGAGGAGGGCGGGAGCCCTGGATGGCCAGAGGAAGAGCAACCCTGTTCTGAAAGCGGAAACACTTACCTGATTCTCGTTCAGTCGCAGCTCCAGCAGGCACCACTCGTGCACAGGTAAAGTGAAAGTGCTGTGGAATGCTTTGGCTATCCCAGAGGTTGTCACCAACTGCACGTGCAGGTAATCTGATAGCAAGAAGGGCAAAAAGTATAAAAAGAACTTTGGTTTTAAATGTAAATAGATAACTTTGGCCTTTAAGTCCCTAAGGCATTCCAGTCATCTATCACGTAATGGTAGAGCTGTCCGCAAAAACCTAATGTTGGAAAAACTGTGAGAATTGAAGTTTTCTTATGAATTTGATTGGGCTAAATCAGAAAATAGCATTTAAAAAATTTTTTAAGCCACTGATTATGTAAAGCTCTGTTTTCCTTAAACTTTCCTCTTCTATTTGCTTAATGGAGCTTGTTCCTTGGTGTTATAGTTATAACTTTTAAGTTTCACACTCAGGAATTGAAGGAGAATCCCGGTTGGACCCCTCCCCTGAAGACCCCCAGGACATGACTTCAGGATTTCTGTATAACTTCATCTGTCCAAGAACTTTGTTCAAAGATGCTGTTTCTGTGGCAATTTCCGTCAACATCTGCTGATCGGGATAAGTAAGACACAGCGCACAGCACAGATCAGTGCTTGCAGGGAAAGATCATTATAATAGTGGTCCCCAGCTGGAAGACAGAGACAGGGATGTAGGTGTAAGGCCTCCAGCAGCCATTCCTGTATTTCCTATATTCTCTGACCAAAGGTGAAAAAATGAACAGCGGGCCAGGCATGAGGCCTCTGCACTATATGCACCGAATTCACGTTAATTAGGGACATAGCTAATTAAATGTATCTGTTACCACAAAATTAATTTTGCTAATGATGCTAACAAATCAAACTACATAAGAACATAAGAATTGTGCCCAGAAGCCTGATCCCGCAGTGGCCCTTAGGTCAAAGACCAGTGCCCTAAGTCTAGCCTTACCTGCATACGTTTTGGTTCAGCAGGAACTTGTCTAACCTTGTCTTGAATCCCTGGAGGGTGTTTTACCCTATTTGAATCCCTGGAGGGTGTTTTCCCCTAGAACAGCCTCCGGAAGAGCGTTTCAGCTCTCCACCACTCTCTGGGTGAAGAAGAACTTCCTTACGTTTGTACAGAATCCATCCCCTTTCAACTTTAGAGAGTGCTCTCTCGTTCTCTCTACCTTGGAGAGGATGAACAACCTGTCTTTATCTACTAAGTCTATTCCCTTCAGTATCTTGAACGTTTCGATCATGTCCCCTCTCAGTCTCCTCTTTTCAAGGGAGAAGAGGCCCAGTTTCTCTAATCTCTCGCTGTACGGCAACTCCTCCAGCCCCTTAACCATTTTAGTCGCTCTTCTCTGGACCCTTTCGAATAGTATCATGTCCTTCTTCATGTACAGCGACCAGTGCTGGACGCAGTATTCCAGGTGAGGGCATACCATGGTCCAGTACAGCGGCATGATAACCTTCTCCGATCTGTTCGTGGTCCCCTACTTAATCATTGTAAGCATTCTGTTCGCCCATTTTGCCGCTGCCACGCATTGCACGGATGGCTTCATCGACTTGCCAACCAGTACTCTTTCCTGGGGGGGTCACTCGGAGTACCGCACCGGACATCCTGTATTCGTGTATAAGATTTCTGTTACCGACATGCTTCACCTTCCACTTATCCACGTTAAACCTCATTTGCCATGTCGCAGCCCATTTCTTGAGCAACTGATCACTTATGATAATGCTAATAACCAATCAGAAACTTTCCAACAGATTGTAATGCAAGGCTAATAATATATCAATTCATGTAAGATAAGCAAGGGAGACAGATAGGGATTTTTTCTGCATTTCCACAGGGTGTGGAATCATATCTACTCCGTGACACTTTGAATGCTGTCAGTTTGTTAATCTGCTCTCTTTTTCATATGCTGCCTTTTACTTTGTAATAAATCTGCACTTTTAAGCAACAGCATTCCTGGTATGGTCTGAGTCAGTTTATGGTAAGGATCTAATCAGCCTGCCCATTCCAGAATGATACATTAGTGAAAAGACATTTTATGCAAAATAATCTAGCAGTATTAAATGAACCTTCAACATCTGTACTTGATTGTGGAAAAGAACAGAAATTGAACATACTTTGCTAAGAGCTATACACTTTGGTGTTAGTCATCTACCAACGGCGTTCCAAACACTCAAGCATTCAATGTCTTCTTGAGATAGTCAGAATAAAGGCCTCGAGGCACTTTGCTCTAGTCATCTACCAACGGCGTTCCAAACACTCTAGCATTCAATGTCTTCTTGAGATAGTCAGAATAAAGGCCTCGAGGCACTTTGCTCTAGTCATCTACCAACGGCGTTCCAAACACTCAAGCATTCAATGTCTTCTTGAGATAGTCAGAATAAAGGCCTCGAGGCACTTTGCTCTAGTCATCTACCAACGGCGTTCCAAACACTCAAGCATTCAATGTCTTCTTGAGATAGTCAGAATAAAGGCCTCGAGGCACTTTGCTCTAGTCATCTACCAACGGCGTTCCAAACACTCAAGCATTCAATGTCTTCTTGAGATAGTCAGAATAAAGGCCTCGAGGCACTTTGCTCTAGTCATCTACCAACGGCGTTCCAAACACTCTAGCATTCAATGTCTTCTTGAGATAGTCAGAATAAAGGCCTCGAGGCACTTTGCTCTAGTCATCTACCAACGGCGTTCCAAACACTCAAGCATTCAATGTCTTCTTGAGATAGTCAGAATAAAGGCCTCGAGGCACTTTGCTCTAGTCATCTACCAACGGCGTTCCAAACACTCAAGCATTCAATGTCTTCTTGAGATAGTCAGAATAAAGGCCTCGAGGCACTTTGCTCTAGTCATCTACCAACGGCGTTCCAAACACTCAAGCATTCAATGTCTTCTTGAGATAGTCAGAATAAAGGCCTCGAGGCACTTTGCTCTAGTCATCTACCAACGGCGTTCCAAACACTCAAGCATTCAATGTCTTCTTGAGATAGTCAGAATAAAGGCCTCGAGGCACTTTGCTCTAGTCATCTACCAACGGCGTTCCAAACACTCAAGCATTCAATGTCTTCTTGAGATAGTCAGAATAAAGGCCTCGAGGCACTTTGCTCTAGTCATCTACCAACGGCGTTCCAAACACTCTAGCATTCAATGTCTTCTTGAGATAGTCAGAATAAAGGCCTCGAGGCACTTTGCTCTAGTCATCTACCAACGGCGTTCCAAACACTCAAGCATTCAATGTCTTCTTGAGATAGTCAGAATAAAGGCCTCGAGGCACTTTGCTCTAGTCATCTACCAACGGCGTTCCAAACACTCAAGCATTCAATGTCTTCTTGAGATAGTCAGAATAAAGGCCTCGAGGCACTTTGCTCTAGTCATCTACCAACGGCGTTCCAAACACTCAAGCATTCAATGTCTTCTTGAGATAGTCAGAATAAAGGCCTCGAGGCACTTTGCTCTAGTCATCTACCAACGGCGTTCCAAACACTCAAGCATTCAATGTCTTCTTGAGATAGTCAGAATAAAGGCCTCGAGGCACTTTGCTCTAGTCATCTACCAACGGCGTTCCAAACACTCTAGCATTCAATGTCTTCTTGAGATAGTCAGAATAAAGGCCTCGAGGCACTTTGCTCTAGTCATCTACCAACGGCGTTCCAAACACTCAAGCATTCAATGTCTTCTTGAGATAGTCAGAATAAAGGCCTCGAGGCACTTTGCTCTAGTCATCTACCAACGGCGTTCCAAACACTCAAGCATTCAATGTCTTCTTGAGATAGTCAGAATAAAGGCCTCGAGGCACTTTGCTCTAGTCATCTACCAACGGCGTTCCAAACACTCAAGCATTCAATGTCTTCTTGAGATAGTCAGAATAAAGGCCTCGAGGCACTTTGCTCTAGTCATCTACCAACGGCGTTCCAAACACTCTAGCATTCAATGTCTTCTTGAGATAGTCAGAATAAAGGCCTCGAGGCACTTTGCTCTAGTCATCTACCAACGGCGTTCCAAACACTCAAGCATTCAATGTCTTCTTGAGATAGTCAGAATAAAGGCCTCGAGGCACTTTGCTCTAGTCATCTACCAACGGCGTTCCAAACACTCAAGCATTCAATGTCTTCTTGAGATAGTCAGAATAAAGGCCTCGAGGCACTTTGCTCTAGTCATCTACCAACGGCGTTCCAAACACTCAAGCATTCAATGTCTTCTTGAGATAGTCAGAATAAAGGCCTCGAGGCACTTTGCTCTAGTCATCTACCAACGGCGTTCCAAACACTCAAGCATTCAATGTCTTCTTGAGATAGTCAGAATAAAGGCCTCGAGGCACTTTGCTCTAGTCATCTACCAACGGCGTTCCAAACACTCAAGCATTCAATGTCTTCTTGAGATAGTCAGAATAAAGGCCTCGAGGCACTTTGCTCTAGTCATCTACCAACGGCGTTCCAAACACTCTAGCATTCAATGTCTTCTTGAGATAGTCAGAATAAAGGCCTCGAGGCACTTTGCTCTAGTCATCTACCAACGGCGTTCCAAACACTCAAGCATTCAATGTCTTCTTGAGATAGTCAGAATAAAGGCCTCGAGGCACTTTGCTCTAGTCATCTACCAACGGCGTTCCAAACACTCAAGCATTCAATGTCTTCTTGAGATAGTCAGAATAAAGGCCTCGAGGCACTTTGCTCTAGTCATCTACCAACGGCGTTCCAAACACTCAAGCATTCAATGTCTTCTTGAGATAGTCAGAATAAAGGCCTCGAGGCACTTTGCTCTAGTCATCTACCAACGGCGTTCCAAACACTCTAGCATTCAATGTCTTCTTGAGATAGTCAGAATAAAGGCCTCGAGGCACTTTGCTCTAGTCATCTACCAACGGCGTTCCAAACACTCTAGCATTCAATGTCTTCTTGAGATAGTCAGAATAAAGGCCTCGAGGCACTTTGCTCTAGTCATCTACCAACGGCGTTCCAAACACTCAAGCATTCAATGTCTTCTTGAGATAGTCAGAATAAAGGCCTCGAGGCACTTTGCTCTAGTCATCTACCAATGGCGTTCCAAACACTCAAGCATTCAATGTCTTCTTGAGATAGTCAGAATAAAGGCCTCGAGGCACTTTGCTCTAGTCATCTACCAACGGCGTTCCAAACACTCAAGCATTCAATGTCTTCTTGAGATAGTCAGAATAAAGGCCTCGAGGCACTTTGCTCTAGTCATCTACCAACGGCGTTCCAAACACTCAAGCATTCAATGTCTTCTTGAGATAGTCAGAATAAAGGCCTCGAGGCACTTTGCTCTAGTCATCTACCAACGGCATTCCAAACACTCAAGCATTCAATGTCTTCTTGAAATAGTCAGAATAAAGGCCTCGAGGCACTTTGCTCTAGTCATCTACCAACGGCGTTCCAAACACTCAAGCATTCAATGTCTTCTTGAGATAGTCAGAATAAAGGCCTCGAGGCACTTTGCTCTAGTCATCTACCAACGGCGTTCCAAACACTCAAGCATTCAATGTCTTCTTGAGATAGTCAGAATAAAAGCCTCGAGGCACTTTGCTGTAGTCATCTACCAACGGCGTTCCAAACACTCAAGCATTCAATGTCTTCTTGAGATAGTCAGAATAAAGGCCTCGAGGCACTTTGCTCTAGTCATCTACCAACGGCGTTCCAAACACTCAAGCATTCAATGTCTTCTTGAGATAGTCAGAATAAAGGCCTCGAGGCACTTTGCTCTAGTCATCTACCAACGGCGTTCCAAACACTCAAGCATTCAATGTCTTCTTGAGATAGTCAGAATAAAGGCCTCGAGGCACTTTGCTCTAGTCATCGACCAACGGCGTTCCAAACACTCAAGCATTCAATGTCTTCTTGAGATAGTCAGAATAAAGGCCTCGAGGCACTTTGCTGTAGTCATCTACCAACGGCGTTCCAAACACTCAAGCATTCAATGTCTTCTTGAGATAGTCAGAATAAAGGCCTCGAGGCACTTTGCTGTAGTCATCTACCAACGGCGTTCCAAACACTCTAACATTCAATGTCTTCTTGAGATAGTCAGAATAAAGGCCTCGAGGCACTTTGCTCTAGTCATCTACCAACGGCGTTCCAAACACTCAAGCATTCAATGTCTTCTTGAGATAGTCAGAATAAAGGCCTCGAGGCACTTTGCTCTAGTCATCTACCAACGGCGTTCCAAACACTCAAGCATTCAATGTCTTCTTGAGATAGTCAGAATAAAGGCCTCGAGGCACTTTGCTCTAGTCATCTACCAACGGCGTTCCAAACACTCAAGCATTCAATGTCTTCTTGAGATAGTCAGAATAAAGGCCTCGAGGCACTTTGCTCTAGTCATCTACCAACGGCGTTCCAAACACTCAAGCATTCAATGTCTTCTTGAGATAGTCAGAATAAAGGCCTCGAGGCACTTTGCTGTAGTCATCTACCAACGGCGTTCCAAACACTCAAGCATTCAATGTCTTCTTGAGATAGTCAGAATAAAGGCCTCGAGGCACTTTGCTGTAGTCATCTACCAACGGCGTTCCAAACACTCTAGCATTCAATGTCTTCTTGAGATAGTCAGAATAAAGGCCTCGAGGCACTTTGCTCTAGTCATCTACCAACGGCGTTCCAAACACTCAAGCATTCAATGTCTTCTTGAGATAGTCAGAATAAAGGCCTCGAGGCACTTTGCTGTAGTCATCTACCAACGGCGTTTCAAACACCCAAGCATTCAATGTTTTCATGCGAGAGTCAGGACTCCATTGATGTTCAGCTCCTTCCAACTAGGTAGGCTTTATCCTGACTCTCTCATGAAAACATTTAATGCTTGAGGTTATGCAGTCTAGAAGTTGATTTTTATGTTATGTTATATCTCTGCTTTTTGACAGTATGTTTAAAATGCTAAAGTGGAGTTTTTTTGCCTGTGACTGGGTGTGCATGCGTCTTTTTTCTCCACTTTTTGTTAATGCATGAGGCAGAGGTTTGAACTCCTTCAGAAGAGAGTATAGGTTTAAATTTGATGAGATTGAGATTGAGGAGATTGAGAGGGGACATGATCGAAACATTCAAGGTACTGAAGGGAATAGACTTGGTAGATAAGGACAGATTGTTCACCCTCTCCAAGGTAGGGAGAACGAGAGGGCACTCTCTAAAATTGAAAGGGGACAGATTCCGTACAAATGTAAGGAAGTTCTTCTTCACCCAGAGAGTGGTGGAAAACTGGAACGCTCTTCCGGAGTCTGTCCCTTCCAGGGATTCAAGACAAAGTTAGACAAGTTCCTGCTGAACCAGAATGTATGCAGGTAGGGCTGTTCTCGGTTACGGGACTGGTCTTTGACCAGAGGGCCGCCGCGTGAGTGGACTGCTGGGCCACCGGTCTGACCCAGCAGAGACAATTCTTATGTTCTTATGTTCCTGCTCTTGCCCTCGGGTACATTTTTCTGGGTGTTCCAGAATTTCCCCCTTTGTGACTGAAACCTTTAATTTGAATGAACAAACACCTACAGACCATGTAGAGGGACCGACTGGAAGTCACCAGGAATGAGCTAGCACACAGTTGACAGCCACCCCCTTGAAGACTCACCTGTTTTGGTTAGTAAGAGAGTTGGACTGCCATATTTGAAGGCCCGGTCCATCTGGTACAGAATGCCACAGAAATTGTCTGGACAGCGCTGCATGAGGTAGAGCCAGGTGGAGAAGGTGCAGCTGACCAAGGAAAGGAAAAAAAAAACAACCCCGTGAAAGGATTAGGATGCAATGCAAACTCCAAACTATTGAAGCATCTCTGATTTGGTTCCATCTCTTGCTTTGTGTGTTGATTGTAGGTGCTGAAGAAAGAGAGGGGCTTGCTGTGTCTAAGTACTTGAAGGGTGAATCAAAGAAGAAGTTTGGTTTCAGGATTTCTTTTTTCAAACGTAAAAGGAAAGAATGAAATTCCATTCGTAACATTTCTCTAGAGCAGGGGTGTCAAACTCAATCACATAAGGGGCCGAAATCTAAAACACGGGCCAAATTTTTTATTAAGATACTTAGGGGTCCTTTTATTAAGGTAGGCTAATCAATTTAGCACGTGCTAAATGCACACCTTAGTCTTAGTTACAACCTCTCCAACCCCGCGCGCCAGCTCTGTGATGTAAACAAAATAAATAAAAAAGACTTTTCCTCTCTCTTTTAGGTCCTAGAGATTTAAAGCACCATCTAACTTCTAAAGTCCACAACTTAATCCCAAGTACATTTCTTAAACAGGCAATAAAATTTCCCTCTTCGACTCGTCTAATTCTCCTCTGCAGAGTTTACAAACTAGAGACTTAGTAAATAAAAGCTGCTGTGTTACTGTACTTCAAGTAACTCTGACATGTATTTTCTTTAGAATGCTACATCGTCGCTTTTGATTTGGGCTTACAGGATCGCTGGTTCTGCTATAGCAAACCTAGCAGGCTGATTCGGACTCCACAGCACGTTCCCTCTGCTGCAGTCCCACCCCCTCCTCTTACGTACAGGATCATGTCAGAGGAAACGTGCTTCGGAGGTAGACGGCAGCCTACAAGGTTCGCTACAGCCGGCCAGCAATCCTCGGCAGGCTGCTTTGAAGAGGAGACCAGGAAGCCGGGATGGAGGAAGGGAAGGAATGGCGGGCCAAATCGCAGGCCGAAGTGCAGGCCAAATTTAAGTCCCCTTTGGGCCGCATTTGTCCCGCGGACCAGAGTTTGACACCCCTGCTCTAGATCATGGGTTCTCAACACAGGCCTCAGGGATATCAACAATGAATATGCATGAGGAAGATTTTATTGTACTTTCTCCTTTGTATGCAAATATATCTCATGCATATTCATTGTGATATCCTGAAAACCCAACTGGCTGGGTGTGTCCTGAGGACCAGATTGAGAAGCTATGACCTAGATGAGAGCTGAGGGATATTACGAAGAGATCGCCAAGACTCATCAAGTCGACAGACTGTTATTTGCTGTAGCTCAGTGGCATGAAGTCATGACCTTCAAGGGATTCACCCCACCCTCTAAAGACCTTGAGAGCACTGCCCTGAATTTTATTGTTAAGTAGGCAACAGGCAGATGCTGCTCAGCCAGTCAAATTCAGATCAGTACTGTAGGGGCCTTCGGGGGGTTCAGAGAATCCCCAGCCTAAGAGCCCTGGCTGTTTTTGTTTACTTTTTGGTTGAGCAGGCTGCCTACTCAACATATCAAACTGCATCGAGCAAAAAATTAAACAAAAAAAGTAGGGCTCTTGGGCTGGGGATTCACTGAACCCCCTGAAAGTCCTCACCGCTGAAGCTTGTCCATGTTGTCATGAAGGATATTGCAATGTTCTGCACAGAAGATGTCACAAGTGTTTTCATAACTTTTGGAGACAGTGAAGCAAACGGAAAGCCAGGGATTATTCTTTCGGTCAAGGATAAAGGTCAAAGGCAGAGATTTATTTATATAAAACACATCAAACATCTATAACAACAATACGTGACAGATCATTATAACATATCAACATACAGTAAACAGCCTTAAACCTATACCTTAAAATAATTAAAGCCAAACAGTTACAAGATTACAAAATGGCCAAATTTGAAAAAGCAAGTTGAAAAAAAATAGGCTTTCAAGCTTTTTCGAAATGCCAGGAAATCAGAAATCAAACGGATGGAACCTGGAACCGAGTTCCATAGTGAAGGTCCAGCTACTTGGAACAAACGTGATCGATTTACGACTTTAGTGGCAGAACAAATTGTGAGAACAACCAGAAAAATTTCTGTTGTGTGATCTCAAAGAACAAGAGGGTCCATATATCTGCAGAAGAGAAGCAATCACCTTGGCCAATAGGTCACGGACAGATTTGAATACCATAGTTAAAAGCTTGAATTGTATTCTCCATATAACCGGCAACCAGTGTGACATGGGAACAGCGGGCCAATCTAGCTATTACCCTAGCAGCGGTATTCTGAGCCACTTGAAGTGCTCTGAGTGATATCTTCAGTAAGCCATAAAGGAGAGAGTTGCAGTAGTCTAGGTGTGGTAAGAGATAGTCCTGCATAACTAATCTAAAGTTTGCAGCTGACAACAAATCCCGTAATTTGAGTAGGATCCTAATTTTAAAGAAAACAGTCTCAAGTACTGAGGCAATGTGGCTATGGAATTTAAAGGATGTATCTAGAATTACTCCCAAACTCTTAATTTCCTGCTGTATTAGGATGGTAACACCAGAATACACAAAATTCAGCGGAGCTCCTACAATACCAGTGCAGGAAAGCCATAAAATCGGTGTCTTCGTGACATTCAGGCAAAGATAATTCATAGACATCCTCAGTAGAATCTCATCCATATAATGCAATGACTGTGTGGCTCTGTAGATGGCATTAATAAGAACATATTGGCTACCTGGACTGTGGATATCAAGGATTGTTGAGTAGATTTAGGGTCCTGCTGGTTTTAAGAAAGGTTTGGACAATTTCCTGGAGGAAAAGTCCATAGTCTGTTATTGAGAAAGACATGGGAGAAGCCACTGCTTGTCCTGGATCGGTAGCATGGAATGTTGCTACTCTTTGGGGTTCTAGAATGTTGCTACTCTTTGGGGTTCTGGAATCTTGCTGTTCTTTGAGATTCTACACGGCATCTTAATACTATTTGGAGATTCCACATGAAATGTTACAACTCTTTGGGTTTTGGTCAAGTACTAGTGACCTGGATTGACCACCATAAGGAATTTCCTCAACATCCTTCCTTCTTACCCAGTAAGGCTATTCTTATACTTGATGGGGGTTGCAATGTACGTGTGTGTTAAAAAAAACATGTCTTATGCACATATCTTAAAAGCGCATCTCATAAGAACATAAGAATAGCCTTACTGGGTCAGACCAATTGTCCATCAAACCCAGTAGCCCCTTCTCACGATGACCAATCCAGCTCCCTAGTACCTGGCCAAAACCCAAGGAGTAGCAATATTCCATGCTACTGATCCAGGGCAAGCAGTGGGTTCCCCCATGTCTTTCTCAATAACAGACTATGGACTTTTCCTCCAGGAACTTGTCCAAATCTTTCTTAAAACCAGCTACGCTATCCACTATTACCAGAACCTCTGGCAACGCATTCCAGAGCTTAACTATTCTCTGAATGAAACAAAATTTCCTCCTATTGGTTTTAAAAGTATTTCCCCTAGTCTTTGTAATTTTTGCTGGAATATAAAATCGATCTACAGTGGAACCTTGGTTTTTGGGGTTTTTTTAAATTTTAACTTCTAATAATGTAACTTTTCCCTTTCCCTTCTTTTCTAACCATCACTATTTAGTATGCTCAAAGCCTTCTGGTCTCGCTCTCTCCGAGATTCTCAGATTCAGAATCTTGGAGAGAGTGAGACCAGAAGGCTTTGAGCATGCGCAAATGCTCAAGGCCCAGTCCAGCCCAGCACAGGCAAGAGGAAGGATCGCCGATGCACCGCCCAGCCCAGCATAGAAGAGGAGGATCTTCGGGCACCGGCATCAGCATGTCCTGTGCGTTGGTGCTGGTGCCGGTGCCCAATCGGGGTAAGGGATATCGTTTTGGTGCTCGGGGGAGCATGTAAGATCGCGGGGGGGGGGGGTGGACGACTCGAGCGGGGGGGGGGGGGGGATGCCGGATCGCTGGGGAGGGATGCCGGATAACGGAGGGTGGCACTCGTAAATCAAGTCAAACTCGCTTTCCGAGGCACCGATTTTACGAATGTTTTGCTCGTCTTGCAAAACACTCGCAAACCGATGCACTCGTAAACCGAGATTTGACTGTATTTGTACCTGTTCTACTCCACTTAGAATTTTGTAGACTTCAATCATCTCCCCTCAGCCGTCTCTTTTCCAAGCTGAAGAGCCCTAACCGTTTTGGTCTTTCCTCATATAAGAGGAGTTCCACCATTCTGGGATTCCAGCGCAAGTTGGATGCACACCTTCTTGCAAATCAGATTGAGGGATACAGGTAAACAAGGTCTTCATCAGGGAACACCTAGCTTGGCCTCCGCGTGTGCGGGTGGCCAGTCTAAGATGGACCTAAGGTCTGATCCGGTGAAGGCATTTCTTATGTTCTTATCTCCCTTTACCATCTTGGTCGCTCTTTGAACCTTTTCCAGCACCGCTATATCTTTCTTGAGATAAGGAGACCAGAACTGAACGCAATATTCCAGGTGAGGGGCATTATAAGATTGCTTGTCTTTTATAAATCAGAAATTTACTGTCACCACAGAATTTTAACAGTAAGTTTAGAATATCTGGGCCTTACACTGAAAGGGGGATTCTATTTTGGGGAGGACAGTAATGAAGGGACCAGAAAGAAAGTCACCTCAGGAAAATTCTGAAGCTAGAGTTTAATGCTGAAGTTGACATCTGAATTGTGGATTTGAGGAAAATTCACTGCTTATTCCTCTTTTCGAATCTTGTCAGGTACCTGTGACCTGCATTGGCCACTAGTGGAAACAGGATATTGAGTGCGTCCCGGTGCGGCGAAGCTTATGCTCTTGTTTACTTATGAACTTAAGTACATTCACGGTCTGTGCAAGAAACATTCTGTTGTGCAAACACTGCCACTGTGAACTTACCTTTGTGGCTGCCGAATTTTAAGCCTTGACTGCAGTCAATTTCTTTTGTTGAATACACTACAAATAAAGTTGTATTTATTTTGATTTCTGTCCCAGCATCTTGTTCTACTGCAGGGGTGTCAAAGTCCCTCCTGGAGGGCCGCAATCCAGTCGGGTTTTCAGGATTTCCCCAATGAATTTGCATGAGATCTATTTGCATGCGCTGCTTTCATTGTATGCTAATAGGTCTCATGCATATGCATTGGGGAAAACCTGACTGGATTGCGGCCATCGAGGAGGGACTTTGACACCCCTGCTCTAGGGGGAATGAGATGATTCAGCAGAACCAGTTCGGCACAACACTTTCAGAGTGGTCTTAATATTAAGAGGCCCTCTCAAAATCAACCTTTCACCCAGGAAGTCTTCCCACTGAGCAACTTTCTGTTCCAATATAAAGTGAAACCTTTTCATGCACCTTATTGATCTGTGATGATGCCCAACTCCACCCCTTCTTTCAACCTTGAAGTCACCAGATGATGTGGATGCAGGAGAAGAAGATCGTGGGTGGGTGAAGGGAAAGGAGGTGCCCTGGATGTACTCTTAAATGTTTGATTACGGCAGAAAAGCGTCCAAGTCATCAACACCACACCTCTAACATGCCCGCTTGAAATTTAGACGAACTGCAGAGGAACAACATGGATATCTGCCTAGAACATAGGTTTCAAAACTAGTGAACTGGAAGGATTTGGCAAGAAAAATGTCCATCTGGCCCTTTAGGCCACTTTTTGGATGTTTTTCTTTTTTTTTTTTTTTTTTTTTTTAAATGAGCCCCACTACTTTTTATAGCACTGGATTATACAGTATTTTTTTGAAAGAAGTGGTCTTTATTGCCAATGAGTGTTCTGTACAGAAATCTGAGCTACAAACTAGAGAATGACACGGGGACAATTTTGGTCCCATCTCTGCAGGAACTCAATTTTCTTATCCCATTCCCATGAGTTTTGTCGCTGTCCCTGTCTCTGCCCCATTCCTGTAAGCTCTGCCTTAACTGCACAAGCCTCGAACACTTATGATTTTAAAGCGGTTGAGGCTTGTGCAGATGAGGGTGGAGCTTAGGCATTGGTGGAATGAGGCACTATGACATCACAATCTGAGCTCTAGAATGTTGCTACTTAGGATTTGAAAGCGTTTGAGGCTTGTGCAGATGAGGACGGAGCTTAGGCATTGGTGGATTGAGGCATTATGACATCACAATCTGAGCTCTAGAATGTTGCTACTTAGGATTTGAAAGTGTTTGAGGCTTGTGCGGATGAGGATGGAGCTTAGGCATTGGTGGATTGAGGCATTATGACATCACAATCTGAGCTCTAGAATGTTGCTACTTAGGATTTTAAAGTGTTTGAGGCTTGTGCAGATGAGGGCGGAGCTTGCAAGAACGGGGCAGGAAAATGAGTTCCCACAGGGATAGGGAAAATGTGTCCCCGTGCCATTCTCTATTATAAGTACTGTTGATTATTTTTCTTAAATCGTTTATCACTTGTGCATCTACTGAACTCAGACGATGAAATTTTGTTCTCAGAGAAAAGGCCAGCTTCTTTTATTCAAGCTGTGTTTCATCGGGTCACTTTCTTAACCAATCAGGGATGTTGTTGGAGGTGTCATTGTCCTCAGTCAGGCCTAGATGCACTAAGAGGATCTGCTCCGATCTGATTTTTTTGTCCGATTTTGATCAGGCGTGGCTGTGGCTCTTTTCTCAAATATACTGTGTCAGTGATCAATGATTCTCCACCCAGCCCATCAGGTTTTCAGGATGCCCACAACCAATGAACATGGAATAGATTTGCATACAAAGGAAGCAGTGTATGCAAATCTGTCTCATGTATATTCATGTGGATATCCTGAAAACCTGACTGGCTGCGTGTGACCTCAGAGGCCACTACAGAACAAACGAGGCAAGAATGGACAGTACATTAAAGACAGACAGACAGACAGATGGGAGCTGTTTTACCGGGTCGCTGTGATGCCTCTCTGTCTTGTCATCTCCAGAACAGGGTCGCTATAAGGGTTTAACTTCTTCATTATTCCAAAATATTCCCCAGTAGAAGCGAAGATAAATGGCAGGATGTCTGCAATCTCTGCATGACAGAAACAGACCAGAACTCAGAACATTCTAGAAGGAATGACTCTAAAGGGGAAAGAAGTCTGTGTGGAACGGATTTCAATCCATCCCCCAGCCTCCAGACACCCTCTTTAAGTCACCCTAGACTCGGGGGGGGGGGGGGGGGGCGTATTTTTAGCAACTTTTACTGCACTTAAAACCCTGCTCTCACCACATGAAAGGGTTTTTTCTTTTTTTTTTTTTAATTCTTTATTCAATTTTTAAGCTACAGATGTGCACAATAATTAATACACATACATAGAATATTTAAATTAAAGCACATTAAACTTACCAAAATTTATAAGAAAGAAAATTATTTTTCCCCACCCTTCCATCTATTAATCAATCAATAAATACCTTCAAGAACAATCAAAACATACCCCCTAAACCAGGGGTCTCAAAGTCCCTCCTTGAGGGCCGCAATCCAGTTGGGTTCTCAGGATTTCCCCAATGAATCTGCATGAGATCTATGTGCATGCACTGCTTTCAAAGCCTATTCATTGGGGAAATCCTGAAAACCCGACTGGATTGCGGCCTTTAAAGGAGGGATTTTGACACCCTTGCTCTATGGGAACCCTGCAAAGGCAGGGATGTCAAAGTCCCTCCTTGAGTCGGGTTTTCAGGATTTCCCCAATGAATCTGCATGAGATCTATGTGCATGTACTGCTTTAATGCAGATTCACTGGGGAAATCCTGAAAACCCGACTGGATTGCGGCCCTATAGGAGGGACTTTGACACTCTTGCTCTATGGGAACCCTCCAAGGGGCAGGGGTCTCAAAATCCCTCCTTGAGTCGGGTTTTCAGGATTTCCCCAATGAATCTGCATGAGATCTATGTGCATGCACTGCTTTCAATGCATATTCATTGGGGAAATCCTGAAAACCCGACTGGATTGCGGCCCTATAGGAGGGACTTTGACACCCTTGCTCTATGGGAACCCTCCAAGGGGCAGGGGTCTCAAAGTCCCTCCTTGAGTCGGGTTTTCAGGATTTCCCCAATGAATCTGCATGAGATCTATGTGCATGTACTGCTTTCAATGCATATTCACTGGGGAAATCCTGAAAACCTGACTGGATTGCGGCCTTCAAGGAGGGACTTTGAGACCCCTGCCCTAAATCAATTCCAAAACGTACCCGCCCTGGATGTGTATGTTTAAAGGGACATTTAAAGAGATTAATCCTTACAGAATTTAGTTCATGGTTCCCAAACATCCATCAATTTCTTGTAATTTCCCTGCTGAATGGCCTAAACCGCTCCATTTAAAAAATATAACCGAGGGATTCCCACCAGAATGTGCAATTTAATTCAATCTATCAAAAACAGCAGAAAAAATGATAACCCTATGGACGATGTAGCAGCCAATAAAGTCCAACATGAAATCCAGTCTGCAATTGGTTCTGCTCAATTACTTAATTATTCACTTTCTTATGAATTTTGTAGGAACTCTATTTATTTCACTTTAAGGGCTTCTTTTACACGCTAAACCGTCGGACGTGCCAGCCGCAACCGCCTCCTCTTGAGCAGGCGGTAGTTTTTGGCCAGCGGGGGGGGTTAGCGAGTGGTGAAAAATCACGCGCGTTAACCCCGCTAGTGAGGCTTAGTCAAAAGAGCCCTAAGGGTTTTAGTATTTTTCTGCTCGTTATAATAACAGTGTTATCTCATGGCGTTTTTATTAAATTCCTTAATCATTAACCCTTTCAGGACCATAAGGATCGTAGGCCAATTTTTGTGGTTTTGACGACATTTTTATGGTAAAAAGGGCTTTCAGATGCCAAAAAATTGATTTTTTTTGTGAAATATCATTATTTTTATTTTAAAAAATCACACTTCTGGCTTATGGACAGTGTGGCAAGTGAATCTTCTCGTCCATCTGGCAACGACGCTAATGAATGAATGTCGGAACCAGTTTGTTTACATAAAGGCAGTATCCTATGGAATCCGTACATATCAAATTTAGAACTGTAGACTATCCCAATCAAAATTTATAGGATTTTAAAGTTATGGAACAAATATGTCCCTTGGTCCTGAAAGGGTTAACCCTTTCAGGACCATAAGGATCGTAGGCCAATTTTTGTGGTTTTGACGACATTTTTATGGTAAAAAGGGCTTGCAGATGCCAAAAAATTGATTTTTTTTTGTGAAATATCATTATTTTTATTTTAAAAAATCACACTTCTGGCTTATGGACAGTGTGGCAAGTGAATCTTCTCGTCCATCTGGCAACGACGCTAATGAATGAATGTCGGAACCAGTTTGTTTACATAAAGGCAGTATCCTATGGAATCCGTACATATCAAATTTAGAACTGTAGACTATCCCAATCAAAATTTATAGGATTTTAAAGTTATGGGACAAATAGGTCCCTTGGTCCTGAAAGGGTTAAGCACATCATGCAAAGGCGCATGAGAACTTTAGCATAAGAACATAAGAAACGCCTTCACCGGATCAGACCCTAGGTCCATCTAGTCCGGTGACCCGCACACACGGAGGCCAAGCTAGGTGCTCCCTGTTGGAGACCCTGATTTCCCGTATCCCTCGATGTGATTTGCAAGAAGGTGTGCATCCAACTTGCGTTTGAATCCCAGAACGGTGGTCTCCATCACAGCCTCCTCCAGCAGAGCATGAATTGTGTGTGAGCACTTTGCACTTTATACTTTACTCTTATCAGTTACTGTGTTGGTTTCTTGGTAGTGTCTTCATTTATTGTGTATTTTCCACCCTTTCTCCCTCGGTGTGTAGGTCTGGTTAGGATTTAAAATTGGGAGTCTGATTGGACTTACCAGTTTGATAACTTTGAAAAGGACTAAATGATGTATGGGGCAGTTCTCATTTAGACTTTGGTCTGGTGCTGGTCACCTATGAAGCCTGAGCCATAATTTCCCGTTTGTACACCAAGGGCTCATACTGATGTCCATTATTTAAAGAATTTTTTTGCATTGATTTTGTATTCTTCCTAGTTCAGACATTCTTCCCGAGGGATTACGTGTGTTAGCCAATTGTAGACTGGATTTAATTTAATCTATCCCAATTTTTCCAATTTTTTAAAATAAGCTGCATGGCAACCCCTGTCATTATAAAAAGAAGTTTGTTATTTCTCACAGAAAGTTGACTCTTCGCTCTCATAAATGTACCAAATAAAATGGTATCATATGATAATGCCACTGGATTCTCCAATAAATTATTAACTTGATCGGAAAAATTGAGAGGGGACAAATTCAGAACCGATGCTAGGAAGTTCTTCTTCACCCAAAGGGTGGTGGACACTTGGAATGCGCTTCCGGAGGGTGTGACAGGACAGGGTACGGTATTAGGGTTTAAGAAGGGATTAGATATTTTCCTGAAGGAAAAGGGAATAGAAGGGTATGGATAGAGGATTACTATACAGGTCCTGGACCTGATGGGCCGCCGCGTGAGCGGACTGCTGGGCATGATGGACCCCTGGTCTGACCCAGCAGAGGCACTGCTTATGTTCTTATGATCCCAAATAGATCTCCAAAATTTCAGTATCAAGGGACAATAGTATAACAAATGGTCCAACGTCCCAGGTTCAAGATGACAGTGCCAGCATCTATTAGACTTGGAATTATCTACTTTATGTAAATGAACTGGGGTCCAAAAAGCTCTATGTAATAAGAAAAACCATGTTTGTCTTACAGATGCAGACACTGTACAAATTCGTGGCCATTGAGACGCAGTAATCTGTTGCTTTATCTCAATGCTCCAAATGTCACGCAGACCACTCTTTGGTTTCTTATTCAAAAATCCAGATATTAATTTATACCACTGAGTGGCCTGGTGTCCCAGGAAGTCCGTCTGAAAACATAAGACCGGCAGACTATATTGATTTTTAAGATTTTTCCAATCAGGGAACCCCTCCTGAATGGCCTGCTTCAACCGCAATCATCTAAAATTTTGTGATTTATTAAGACCAAATTTGTGTTGCAATTGTGAAACGTCAAGCAGCATCTGAAGTGCGTATACCTGCCTGCATCCAGTGCTTCCAGATGACCTGAAAGGGTTTTTAGAAAATTACTCGTGTCCAGGGTACAAAAAAGATGCTGGAATCGTGTCTACAGAGGCACCTAATGGCGTCTAAGGTCAAAGTAGGCCTGGTTTTGGCTAGAAGTGACCTTAAACATCTCTATGCGCGATTCTCCGTCAAATATAGGCACCGGTAATTGAGGCCTTCAAAACCCTGGCCTACGTTACCAGTGCCTGTGTTGACAGTAGCCGCGATCCTGGTAATGGTGCCTACGTGTGATTTGGCACGTGTCTGGTGCCATTTTAGGAGGCACCGGCCAATGTAGGCGCCGTTTCGAGAATCTGGTCCATACTGTCACATGATGAGCACGTAGACATATTCTGTCATGGAGTCTGGTTTAGGGTTGCCAGATTTGACTAAAGTAAAATCCGGACCCATAGACCGGTCCCAGCCCCGCCCAGTTCTACCCACCCCAGCCCTGCCCCCCGCAACCTGCTCTCGTCGGCTAGGAAGAAATCCACACATGCACGGATGCCACGCGATGTTGTCATGCGTGGATTTCCTCCTGCCCGACGCGATTTAGTGGAGGCTTTTCAAAACCCGGGCAAAGTGCCGGGTTTTGAAAAGCTGTCTGGACCCCCAGACATGTCCTCAAAAGGAGGACGTCTGGTTGGAGTACCTAGTTTTTATATGTGTGGATATTTCCCCCAACCCCCAATCCTGCTTATCCTTCAGCCTAACCCCCAGGTTCCATTATTAAATAGGCTACACACAGGTGTCTAGTCCCCCCTCCCCCCAACCCAGGCGATCTATTGTAAGCTTCTAATCTAATCTAAATCTTGGACTTATATACCGAGTCATCCCTAAAAAAAATAGGGCTCAACTCGGTAAGGAATAGTTATATTGCGAAAAGACATTACAATCCTTAAGAATTATCAACTAAGAAGTGTTGAAACTGTAGTTTTTGAGATTTTTTGGAAAACCTGAGGAAGTAAATCAGGGAAAGAATGAGCAATTTTACGAACAGATCTAATAGTTTTTAAAGAGAGAAAAGAGTTTATATGTATGAGTTGGTTCTGTGGATTTCCAAGAGTTTAAGGACAAAGGAATGAAGGAGTCAAAGAGTCCATCTATAATTTTAAAAACTATATTACATTAGAGATTTCTATTCCGCCATTACCTTGCGGCTCAAGGCGGATTACAAAAGAGTTAAAGAAGGTGGGTTACAAAAGAAGAACATTGGTCATTTCGAGTAACAGTAAAGAGTAGATCAGGTAGTATCGGAGTCGGGAGGAAGATGGTAAAGAGTAGATCAGGCGCATTTAAACTGCACTGTCAGTCGAAAAGGGATAGGATTACCAGATTTTACTGTAGTAAAATCCAGACCCTATAGACCCGCCCCCAGTTCTAACCATCTCTGCCTTGCTACTCCCAGTGCCACCCCTAATCTCGCCATAGCCCTGCCCTAGTACCCCCCTCTCCACTCCCCCTCCCTCCCCCCTCTGGCTGCCTGCTCTCGTCGAGAAAGCTTTTCAAAACCCAAGCAAAGTAAGAACATAAGAATTGCCGCTGCTGGGTCAGACCCGTGGTCCATCGTGCCCGGCAGTCCGCTCCCATGGCGGCCCTTAGGTCAAAGACCAGTGCCCTGAGTCTAGCCTTACCTGCATACGTTCTGGTTGAGCAGGAACTTGTCTAACTTTGTCTTGAATCCCTGGAGGGTGTTTTGCCCTATAACAGCCTCTGGAAGAGCGTTCCAATTTTCTACCACTCTCTGGGTGAAGAAAGAACTTCCTTACGTTTGTACGGAATCTATTCCCTTTCAATTTTAAAGAGTGCCCTCTCGTTCTCCCTACCTTGGAGAGAGTGAACAATCTGTCTTTATCTACTAAGTCTATTCCCTTCAGCATTTTGAATGTTTCGATCATGTGCCGGGTTTTGAAAAGCCGTCCGGACCCCCGGACATGTCATCGAAAAGGAGGACATGTCTGAGGAAATCCGGACGTCTGGTAATCCTAAAAAGGAAGCCAATGTGTTGAGCTTGTTGACTGGGGTGAGGGGCGTGCATGGGGACGAGTGGTTGGCGGCGTGTCTGATGCGATGGGTGCGGAGGGGGGGAGGAGAGTTAGAGTGGGGGTTTTGGGGTTCCTGTTGAGTATGAGTTTTGGGGTTCATGGTTTTCATTCTCAAGGGATATTAGGGGGTGGATAGGGTCTGGGATTAGGTTCCTTTGGGTCGGGGGGCCCTTCCTGGGACACTGAGGCATTATATGAGGCTGTCTTGAGATTGGGAGATGGGTTCTAATTCTGCAAGGTTGCTCTTGGGGGTTTGTCCAGTTCTCTTCGCTATTTTGGGGGGGGTTTCTGTGGAGGGGGCGTCTGTAGTGATTGGGTTCCTGTGGGGACCAGAAGGGTTGGGGTGGATGGGATGGGAGGAGTTTAGTGGGGTAGGATTGGTCTGGTTGGGTTTGGGGGTTGGGTTGGGGTGGGTGGTGGGTGGGGGTGGGTTGGTGTTGGGGGGGAGGGGAGGGTGGGGTGGGGAGGGTTGTTGTTCTTGTTCCATGGTGACCGCAGGCACTGGCTTCCGCAGGACTGTGGCCTTAGGAGGGGGGCTTGCTGGGACGCCTCTTCCTAGGCTTTTGAATTTTTTGATTCCTTGTTGGGTATTTTTGTTTCATTTTTATGTCCCTTAAGTTATTATCTTGGAATGTGGGGGGCATTCATTCCCCAATAAAGCGACAGAAGGTGCTTCGACAGCTGCGGAGGAGCCGGGCGGACGTGGCCTTTTTGCAGGAGACGCATTTGACAGCTGCGGAGCATGCCAAACTGCGAACCTGGTGGGTGGGGGATGTCCTGGATTCCCCGGCGTTGGGTAAGAGGGCTGGAGTGGCTATTTTGGTGGGCAAACATCTTCATTTGGAGGTACAGACTGTCCTTAGGGACCCGGAGGGTAGGTATGTGATAGCCTCGGTTAGTTTGAACTCTAAACCTTACATTCTCTGCAACCTTTATGCTCCCAATAGCCCGGGCGTGGGTTTTTTTCATCATTTAGCAGACCTTTTGTCGGTCTATGGAGATGTTCCTCTGTTGGTGGGGGGGGATTTCAATGAGGTGGCGGATCCTCTTTGGGATAGATCGTCGGGGGTGGGGAGGGAATCTCGGAAATCTGCTACTGGAATTGAGATTCTTTGTGCTTCCCTTGACTTGGTGGACGCCTGGAGGGTCTTGCATCCCTTGGAGAAGGATTTCACTCACGTTTCTCGGGCCCATGCTTCCTTATCTCGTATAGACTATATTCTCTGTTCCCGCTCTGTGTTTGCAGAGATCGTAGAGTCTACGCTGGGGCCTATTGAGGTATCGGACCATGCTTGGGTGGCGTTGGTATGGCAGTTATCTCGGACGCCGGGGACCCCTCGGGGTTGGCGCTTTCCTTGCCACCTTTATCGTGATAGTAAATTTCACGAACATCTGGTAGCCCGGTGGCGCTCTTTTCAGGATACCAATGCAGCTCATTTTGGTACTCCTTCGTTGGCTTGGGAGACGGCAAAGGCGGTCCTTCGGGGTGAGATTATTTCCTATGCTAGTTTTCAGCGGAAAGCGCGCACGCGAGAGCTGCTTCGGCTGGAGAGACTGGTTTCTTCTCTCCGTCGACGCTACGGCACCACTCGGGCACTCCCGGATAGGGCTAGATTGCTGGAGGCTCAGTGTTCGCTTAATTCTCTGTTACACCAATACGCTCGTCGGTCTATGGAGCATTATAGGTATCATCTTTATCGCTTTGCGAATAAGAGTAGTACGTTTCTTGCAAAGCTAGTTCGACAGCAGCGGGGTAGTTCGCGTATTGCTTCTCTGCAGACGCGGAACTCGGAGATAGTGCATACTGATGGAGACATCAACCGGGAGTTGCGGGATTTCTTTGAGAACTTGTATTCTGCTCCCTCTGACCCTCTGCTAGATGGGGAGGTATATTTGGCTGGTCGGGATCTCCCGACTCTTTCAGCTTCCTCTCGGGAGCAGTTGGAGGCGGAGGTTACTGCAGGGGAGATTGAGCGGGAGATCCAGGCTAGCGCTTTGGGTAAGTCTCCTGGCCCGGACGGGCTACGTAGCGAGTTTTATAAGATATTGCGAGCTGAGGTGGCGCCTTTGTTGGCTTCGGTGTTTAACGAGGCGGTCGGCTTGGGGGAGCTCCCTCGCCACTTGAATGTAGCACAGATTATTGTTCTGTTGAAATCGGGGAAGGATTCGACAAGACCCGAGTCGTACAGACCGATCTCTTTATTGAATTTTGAGGCTAAGCTTTTTGCTAAAGTTTTGGCCACCCGTCTTGCCTTGGTACTCCCGAGTCTTATTTCTGATCAGCAAGTGGGTTTTGTGAAGGGCCGTGCGATTGCTAAAAATGTCCGCCGTATATTGGCGGCTTTGGAGCGGACTGCACAGGATCAGGTGCCTTCTTTGATGATCAGCTTTGACGCCGAGAAGGCCTTTGACCAGGTAGATTGGGGCTTTATGTTTGAGGTCCTGCGAGTGTACGGTCTCGGCCCCTGGTTCATTCAGGCGGTGCGGACTCTTTATGAAAACCCGGTGGCCCGTGTGTGGGCCAATGATACCCTTTCTGATCCTTTTCCAATTTGTAGGGGTACTCACCAGGGATGCCCCCTTTCACCTTTGTTGTTTATCCTGACTCTGGATCCTCTCATTCGGGATGTGCAGGGTAACCCGGACATTATGGGAATGGTCGTGGGGGCTCATCATTTTAAACTGGCGGCTTTTGCCGATGACCTCTTGGTTTATTTGACGGATCCTCGGGCCTCCCTCCCTGCTCTTTTGGAGTGTTTTCGTGAATATGGGGATTTTTCTGGTTTCCGTTTAAATAAGCAGAAGTCGGAGGCTATGGCGTCTCCGGAATCTTTGCGGGTGGAATGGGGGCCGGATTTTCCTTTGCGCTGGGCGGGATCCTCTTTTCGATACCTTGGTATTTTGTTGTCTATGGATGTCTCCGCGCTTTACCGTTTGAATGTTGATCATTTGTTGCAGGGAACTAAGGGGCTTTTACGGCGCTGGTTGAATCTCCCTCTTTCCTTGATGGGCCGTGTTCATCTTTTTCGCATGATTATCTTCCCGAAATGGTTATTTGTCATGCAAACGCTTCCATTTTTTCTTTTGGAAAAAGATATCTTGGGTCTTCAGAGACTGGTGATTTCATTTTGCTGGGGGGGTAAGAAAGGTAAAATGCATCGTTCTTTCCTTCAGGGGTCCTGGGCACAGGGAGGATTGGGTCTTCCCTCGATTCGTTTGTATAATTTGGCATGCTTGCTTCGGCATGTCCGGGATTGGCTTTTTCTTGGCTCTCAGCATACTGATCGGGAGTTGGAGGTTGATTATTTCTTTCCGTGGGCTCTGCCTTATCTTTTACAGTGGGACGGGAAGGTGCGATTGGGGCCGGGGGCCCGTAGCTGCTTGGTGGAGCCGCTTCGTCGGGCTTGGAGATGTGTTTCGCGGATGTGGGGTCACTCGTCTTTCAGTTCTGTTCTGCTGCCCATAGTGGGCAATGCGGCCTTCAGTCCGGGTCAGGACAATGTTGTTTTCAAACGGTGGGCGAGGAAGGGACTCCGAACTTTGGAGCAGTTTCTACAGATGGATGGTAGCGCTGTTCCTTTTTTGACTCTCCAGGCGTCCTGGTCTTTGGGGGCGACGGATCGGTTTGCTTATATGCAGCTCTCCCATTATGCAGCCTCCTTGCCCAGGGACTCATTGACCCAGTCTTTTGCTATCACTGTACGCGATTTTTTCTTTGATGCTCAGTGGGATTGGCTTTCTATCTCTCAATATCATCGCAGATTGGTGGCTCTGCAGCCTCGGCGGGATTATCAGCAGCTTTTGGCATCTTGGGCCCGGGACCTGGGATGTCGCCCGCGGGTGGCGTCCTTGGCTCCTCTGGTGCGCCGGATCCCTCGGGTGGTGCAGAGCGCCGAGCTCCGGGAATGTCACTTTCGGGTTTTACATCGGGGATATGTCTCTCAGCAGCGGGCCTTTTATTTCGGATGTGCCCCTACGGCTATTTGTCTGAAATGTCACCGGGTTGATAATTCTTTGGCACATGGGGTGTGGCTGTGTATTTCAATTTCTGCCTTTTGGATGGAGGTACGCTGTTATTTGGAATCTTTGGTTGGTTATCGGCTCCCCTCATCGGTGGAAGGGACTATTTTTTTGGCGGAGGGCTATTTAGGCGGCCTTTCTGCAGGGGATAGCCAGCTCATTCGTAAGGGATATATTGTGGGAATGAAATGTATTCTTACTCATTGGCTTCAGGACTCCCCGCCCACCATCTGGTATTGGCGCAATAAATTGCATCTTTTAATGGTCTGGGAGTCTATGTCCGCTCGATTCTCTGGATCTCGGAGCAAGCTTTTTCTGTCTGTTTGGGCTTCTTATTTGGATACTCTGCCCCCTGTGATAAAGAGCCAGGTGGTCAATCGCTTGCGGAAGCCAGTTGCCCCCGTCTTGCCAGTGGGTTGAGGGTGGGGTTTTGGGGGTGGGGGGTGTTGGGATGGAGCGGTTGGGGGGTTGTGTCTAGTATGGATTTGGAGGGCTCCAGGCTATCAGAGTACAGGCCTGGACTCTCGCTGATATCTGAGATTTCTAGTTGGGTGTTACCATGTTAATCTGTATTGTGGCATTGTACTGAGAAAATAATTGTGTTCTCTCTGTTCTGTGTATATCTTTCATGTTGGTGAATAAAAAAGTTTATACTAAAAAAAAAAAAAGGAAGCCAATGTAAACTCCTTAGTAAAGGTGACACATGATGAAATTTTGTTGTTCCAAAGATCAATCTTGCAGCAGTATTTTGAATTAACTGAAGTCTTTTCTCATGTCCTGTACTTAAGCCAACAAAAATAGAATTACAATAGTCCAGTTGAGCGATATATCAAATTTCAATGAACATAAACATATCCCCGGACAGACCATCATTTCCCCAGTTCTCAACTACCCTCATAGAAAGTTCTTCCCATTGAGAGCAGAAGCCAAAGCCAAAGCCAAACCTCCTGAATAGTGGACGGAAACGGACAGAGCGAACCATGTCCCTGCAACTTATCGTCCCACAGCAAACATACCGATAGTGACTAAATTAATTGAATATATTTCAGAATAATTGGACACATTCTCTATTCTGCTCCCTTTTCAGCATGGGTTTTATACAAATTATAGCACAGAAACACTACTGATTTCTTTGGTAGCGAAAGTTCAGGGTCGATATACAATTTTGCTACAATTTGACTTATCAGCGGCTTTTGATGTCGTTAACCCTAATATTTTGATTCAATTGTTAGCTAATATTGGTCTTAACAGAAAGGTATTAGACTGGTTTAAAGGATTTTTGATGTTAAGATCGTATGCAAGTTTTCACCTATCTGGATCTCCGTTTGTGGGGTACCGCAGGGCTCTCCACTGTCCCCTATTTTGGTTAACATTTATAGGACTACTTTGCAATCTTTGAAACTATTTCCAATCCAGTTTATAATTATGCAGATGATACTTTTATTTTGTTGGAAGTCGATCCTTCTCTGAATAGTTTGAAATCATATTCATTCCTGCATCTTAAGAATCCAAGTTTGGGCATTTTCAGTGTGCATGAAATTAAATACTACCAAGACAAAATGATTATGGTTTGGGCAGTTGCCCAGCTCCATTTTGTAAGCCTCTGGTGACTCATTGAAAATGGATTTTTCATCTAGAGTTCTGCGTTTTGTTCTGGATTCTTCACTCTCATTATCTGCTCAAATTAATCATGTTACTAAAAAAATGCTTTTTCAGTTTAAAGATGCTTAGAAGAGTACGTCATCTTTTTTTTTTTTTTTTTGCAGCAACATTTTGCATTATCTCAGCTGTATGCTTATTTAAGTAAATGTAATTTGAGGAGGCTACAACTTCTCAAGAACACGGCGGCTAAGTTGATATACGGTAAAGAGAAATTTGACCATGTCACACCTTTACTGAAATCCCTTCACTGTCTACTGGAGGATCCAATTTAAATGTGCAACTGCAATTTTCAAAATCCTATCTGGTATTTTTTTCTCCTTTGGTTCCAGTCTCATTTAATTCACAAGAAATCTCTAATTCTAGGAGCTTTCAGAAATATAAACTTAGCTTTCCCACTGGTTAAAGGAGTAAAAACTATGGCCGATTTTTGTCAATGGTTTTCTTTTTTTATTCGTAAAAGTTTGCAATGACCTTCCTTCTATAATTAGAGTTCTCTCATTTACCCACTTTTCGTAAAGTACTAAAAACATATCTATCAGAAATTTACTAATGATCCTTCTTTTTCAAATAATAAATCATAAAAGATAAAATTCTGGCCTAAAGATATACGGCCTCTTTTACAAAAACCACGAGCAAAAGCCCCGAAGCCCTTTAAATCTCTATGGGCTTCGGGGCCACTTAGCGCGGCTTTGTTAAAGAGGCCGATAGTTTCTGTTCTAATCTCCTGTATAATTTTTATTAATATTTTGTTAACCGAGTCAAGCCCTCCTGTTGGGATGAATCAGTATAAAAAATGAAAGATTAGATTAGATGAATCTCACGTTCTGTCAGTCACCTTCACCCTTTGGGTGGGAACGTGTCATAAATGACTTTATATGGCATGGCATCTGATTGGTTCATAGACGTGTGATGTCAGCTTTAACATGACAGTGATGAGCCTTTCCTGCGGTACCTCAAAAAAGTTTCATTTTTTGACCCACCACAGTTTTTGAACTCTAACATGGTGTGATACTTTAGGAGAATACAACTCTCAGTTGGCGGGGTCTCCTGAAGCAGACACCGAAACGGGGCCGCGTCAGGACTCTGATGAGCTGTTCTCTGAAATTAAGTTAAGTGAGGTTTTCATATTTCCAGTGTCAACCTGAGTGCAAAAATTTTTTTGAAATCATTGAATTTTGCATTTCTATTAAGAGCTATATATACAGATACTAATTAACTTCACATCTTTGAGTTCGACCCGCTTTTATCAATAATTATGCTATGATTGGATGATAAACTCTTGCCCCAAGAGGGGGTGACCTCCCCCTCTTCAGAGTTTTATGTCTCTGAGCTGAGTTACTGTACAGCGGTTCCGTCTTGTGGGTGGTATAATTTACTTGAGTCAGTCTCTCTATTATAGTGCTGTTCTTATCCGGCAGTAAGCAGGGAGTTGTGTCAATGCTCATGCTGGCCCCCTTTTTGCAGGGCCGGGAAGTTTTGTCAGAGGGCAGACTCAAGCCACCAGGAGCAGCGGGAGGGAGGGAGGGAGGAGTGCATTTAAGAGACCCCCACCCCATTGCCAGGGAGGTGTGTGATGCTGGGCCCCAGGTTCTCTCGCTATGCCACTGCTTTCAATCACTCTGGACAGGCCCTGGAGTTAGGGTTACCCGATGTGCAGATTTACCTTTCGGACAGCTTTTCATAACCCGGCACTTTGTCTGGGATTTGGAAAGCAGATCGCATTGGGAGGGGAAATCCGCTCATGGATTTTATGTAAATTATATCAAGACTTTAGTCTTTTCTTAATGTCAGAACATTGCCACCAGGTCCTTTTCACAAGTGAATTTCTCTCACATCTTGTGGTCCGCATAAATAAGTCTGACACCCACAAACTCCCACTGCCCTCTGCCCCAGCCTGCCCCTCTCACCTTGCTCAACCGGGCACTGTGGCAACGTGTCCTTCCTCATTTGCCAAACAAGCTGCTGGTCCCAGTTTAGGCTGTGTTGATGGTCTTTTTGGGGTCTGCTGTAAGGTGGTAGCGGCTGAATATGGTGAAAGATCTTAGCCACCGCAAGGTCATATGAACTGTCTGAATGAACTGAGGCCGAAGAGTCATCTGCGATCCAGGCTCTTAACACCACGTAAGATACAATGATAGAATGTTTAATGAAATAATCCTCCCGGAATACTATCTGGTCTGGCAGGTCCATCCGCACCCGCCGAAGCTTCATGCGCACTCCAGGACTGCAGGCCCAACGCTTCTTGAACACAGGGATGGCCGTCTTCAATAACGATGAAGCCAAAACCTCAACATGCACCACCTGGTTCCTTTCACAATGATAGAGGACCTGTAGGATGTATCCGGCCACCAGGTTGTGCGGGGCATTCAGGAACTGCACCGAAGAGCTCTCAGCCAGCAGGGGCTCACCAGTATCCACGGTCTGTGATACCACAAGCTAAGCAAGGAGAGAACTGTGTGAGTAACACTATAAGGAGAGTAAGGCATGGGGGACTGGGGGAGGTGGAAATTACATACTTCGCTGCAAGAACAGGCCAAGAAGCTGGGACAACCAGTTGGAAAAGATGCCACAGCAGCCCGGGATAAAGAGGGAAAGAAAAGAGAGATTTCCAGGGCACAATTTTAGGGGAGAAGAGTTCCAAGCAGCAGCAACTAGAGTGGCCACCCCACACGACATTAAAAAAACAACAACACAGGAGGAGATCCAGCATTTGAGGGATAAGTTCTGCATGGAGAAGAGTGATTTGGACTGGATAGGCAGGGGAGCAAAGGTGCCAGTGCCAGTGAGGTGTGTGCATGCCTCTGAGTTGACCACTGACCCATGGCTGTGTGCACAATGAGGAATCCTCCCTGTGATGTTTTTCCTGCAGTGTGTGGCTCCCCTTTGTTGTTGCTGTCCGACATAGGGCCCTGCAGCCTACAGGACATGGTGTTCCCCAGTGGTCCCTCATTCCAGGTACTAGCCAGGCCTGACGCTGCTTAGCTTCCAATTAGAGAATGACACGGGGAAAAAATCTGTCCCCGTCACCGCCCCATCACCGGCCCACCATCCTCTGCACCGCCCCGTCACCGCCGATCCCTTCACCGCCCCGTCACTGTCACCGCCATCCCTTTCACCGCCCCGTCACCGCCACCGCCATCCCATTCACCGCCCTGTCACCGTCCCCGCTGCATCCATATAAGCCTTTTTCCTTTCACTCCCTCCTTCCAATTTGAGCCGGGAACACTAACGATCGCACGGTCCCCGCGGCCACTACCTGCCTGCCCGGTCGATCCTGGTGTTTGGCCGGCTCTCTCCCTTCTCCTCACCTTGGTTTGTGGGTTTTCTTTTTCGGCAACCTGCGCGCTTTCCCAGGGAGCCGCACACGCGCGGCTGCTCAGTGTTCGATCTTCTGCTCTGCTGCAACTTCCTGTTTCCAGTTGCGTCAGAGCAGAAGATCGAGGCTGAGCAGCGGCGGGTGTGCGCGGCTCTCTGGTAGCGTGCGGGTCGCCGAGGAGGAGGATCTGCAGACTGGGGTGAGGAGAGGGGAGAGAGCTGGCTGGACACTGGAATCGATTGGGCGGGCGGGTGTGAGCTGCGGGGACCGCGCGATCCTTCATGCCTCACTGCGGGGGACAAGACCATTCACCGCCCCGCGGGCGGTGAATGGCCTTGTCCCCGTCGCCGCAGCGACTGCTAGTTTTCTTCCCTGTTTTCGGCGGGTGACCCGCGGCTAAAATGCGGTGGCCGCGGGTAAACCGCCACCGTGTTATATTACTAGGGTTTTGAGGATCTGAAGTGAGGGGTTATAGTAAGGGAGTGATTTTTATTACTGGGGGTGTAGAGAATATGTGATGGGATGAAAAGGGGGAAGTGATTTTTATTGCTAGGGGTATAGAGAATCTGGGGGTGAGGGCTATGGAAGGGGATGGATTTTATTACTGGTGGTATTGGTGATCTGGGGTGGGATGTGCTAGCAGGGGATGGGTGATGTTTATTACTGGAATTTTGAGGGACATGGGAAAAGGATTCAGACGAGGAACAGCTAACATTTTATATGTCTTACCTTGAGGGAAAAAACACAGCCAAGAATGAGCTTCAGCCAGCAAGTGGCAGGAATGATCGCTTCCATATTATCAGCTGAAATGTGATGGACACACCTGAGCAAAAAAACAACCATGACGAGAAATATGAGATTAAGTGCCATCAGTCAACACTTTACAAACCTGCTTCGTAAATGTTCCCTGACAGACTGAAACAGTGCTCCCACGTCAAATCCCAGCTGTAACAGAATCTATCCAGTTACCTGGTTGTGACATGATCTATATCCCTAAGTCCATCCCCGCAACTGTCCTGGCCTCTCTGTGAAGGGCAGGTCCAATCTCATGCTCATATGGAGTGACTGGATCCGAAGGCTAAGCTCCTGCATATAGAGCACATGGAGCAACTCCTCTGCTTGAACCAAAGTGGGCAGTTCTCCACCTTCTTCCTGGTATTCCAGTTGTGCAGTCTGCACAACTGCTTCTAAATCTCATTCACAGAAACATGATGGCAGATAAAGGCCAAATGGCCCATCCAGTCTGCCCATCTGCAGTAACCATTATCTCTTTCTCTCTCACATGCCTATTTCTTGAATTTAGATACAGTTTCTGTCTTCACACTTCTTTCGGGAGACTGTTCCACGCATCTACCACCCTTTCTGTAAAAAAGTATTTCTTTAGATTACTCCGGAGCTTATCACCTCTTAACTTCATCCTATGCCCTCTCATTACAGAATTTCCTTTCAAATGAAAGAGACTCGACTCATGCGCATTAATGCCATGTAGGTATTTAAACGTCTCTATCATATCTCCCCTCTCCTGCCTTTCCTCCAAAGTATACAGATTGAGATCTTTAAGTCTGTCCCCATACACCATATGACGAAGACCACTCACCATTTTAGTAGCCTTCCTCTGGACCGACTCCATCCTTTTTATATCTTTTTGAAGGTGAGATCTCCAGAATTGTACACAATATTCCAAATGAGGTCTCATGTAGACACACAGAACATGATGGCAAAAAAGGCCGTGTGGCCTGTCCAGCCTGTACAATTCCTTCTCCCTCGGGGATCCTTGGTGCTTGTCCCATGCTTTCTTCCCCTGTCACCAGTACCCTTTCCATAGAGAAATATTTCCTTTCACCTCTTTCGCCCTCTTCCTATGCTCTCTTGTTCCAGAGCTTCCTGTCCACTGAAGGACACCTGCTTTTACGCTTTAATCTTTGGAGACCTTGTGATGTGTAATTCTATAAACCAAGTGCTTCATATACCCCTGTGTTCTGAATAATGATACACTCATACATACATAAATGCCGGTATTCTCCTAAGGGCTCTTCAATAAATACTTGTCCTAGCTCACACAGCTTGTAGTTTCAGAAGAATAGCAGGAGAATGGCAGGACATAGGTTGGCCTCCAATGTACATGGGTCACTTACAGAATACTGGAAGCAACTTGCATCTTCCAGGACTTTCACCAACCCTATGGCTGACGTGTGGATGCCCTGCTAGTAATCATTTCTCAAATGCTATACGCATTATAATTAGGAATGCAGATGGGGTGTTTAGGTGAGAAGGGAGAGCGAAGGCCCTGCAGGATGAGAGGTACTAAGGGGTCAATACTGGAGACCACTCATCTGGCCTTCTACCAGTGAGGAAGGGAGAGAATGAGGGGAGTAAGGAAACTTAAGAACGCTGCTGCGTCAAACCAGTGGTCCATCGGGCCCAGCAGTCCGCTCCCGCAGCGGCCCTTAGATCAAAGACCAGTGCCCTACTTGAGTCTAGCCTTACCTGCATACGTTCTGGTTCAGCAGGAACTTATCCAGCCCTTTCTTGAATCCCTGGAGGGTGTTTTCCCCTATGACAGACTCCGGAAGAGCGTTCCAGATTTCTACCACTCTCTGGGTGAAGAAGAACTTCCTTACGTTTGTACGGAATCTATCCCCTTTCAACTTTAGAGAGATTTATACCTTGGTGCATTTAGAACCGGATGTATAAAGCTACGTCTAAATCTATAGGGGATGGTAATTGGCTATTTATTTGATGGGAGGCAGATATGAAGATGCGTTGCCAGAGGATGTGGTGAGAGCACATGTAGCTGGTTTTAAAAAAGGTTTGGACAAGTTCCTGGAGGAAAAGTCCATAGTCTGCTGTTGAGATAGACATAGGGGAAGTCACTGCTTCTCCCAGGATCGGTAGCATGGAATGTTGTTGCTATTTGGGGATTCCACATGGAATCTTGCCACTATTTGGGATTCTGGAATCTTGCTGCTCTGGAGATTCTGGAATGTTGCTACTCTTTGGGTTTCTGCCAGGTACTTGGGTCCTGGGTTGGCCACTGTTGGAAACAGGATACTGGGTCCGTCCCGGTATGGCAGCTCTTATGTTCTTATAGGACAATGAAGCCATTGTGACATCACTGATGAGTTTGGCTCTTAGGCATTGGTGGAATGAGGCATTATGACATCACAATCTCAGCTCTGGAATGTTGCTACTCTTTGGGTTTCTGTCTGGTACTTGGGACCTGGGTTGGCCACTGTGGAAACAGGTATACTGGGCTTGATGGACCATTTGTCTGAACCAGTATGGCTGTCCTTATGGATGCCAAATTCTGGACCATTCTGGACATCATTCTATCCTTCACAATACCAGCAGCTCCGTAAGGACACATCATTTCAAGATATTTATGTGATGTCTCAAATGGTTCTTTTATTACTTTATATATTTAAAA
The DNA here is from genome assembly GCF_902459505.1 of Geotrypetes seraphini. NCBI lineage: Eukaryota > Metazoa > Chordata > Amphibia > Gymnophiona > Dermophiidae > Geotrypetes > Geotrypetes seraphini. Next base: position 4,953,744 of record NC_047089.1, on the reverse strand, counting down.
ATCTTTATACACTGCCAGTGCACCAACTAGTTTATGGTGGTTTACTTCATCCAATTCAGTTGTTTTCCCTGTTTGAAGACTACATTTTGCTTAATTGAAGGAGCCAAGAGAACATTCCAGAAGAGCCCAGAACAGGGAAACACCGCATGTTAAGAGAACCATGTGCTTACAGAAGTTGGCCCCTAAACACCTGGTCCAGAGCATCTTTCCGCATGAGCCAGCTCAACTGCTCCGCTCAATTGAGCATTGCGATCTGTCTGTACTCTCTGTGCTGGAGTTAAGGCTTTCCTCTTCCAGAAACAGTGAGAGTGGAACAATCTTGCAGGATACGTTCGCCAGCAGCAAAATGTTCCGAACTTTAGGAAACTGCTGAAAAGACCCCGATTCTGTGAAATGAAATATAGGGTCTGAGTTTGGCTGAGAGAGGAGGAGTGATGACTTGAGTGCTGAGTGCTGGTCACGGAAGTGTTCGATGGTCTGGTTTGTTTTATTTGGTTTAATGATGTCTGTTATTGAGGCAGCTTGGATGACGTATGGAATTGTATATTTTGATGTATGTGTGGGTTTGGCCAGTTTTGGCCTTAAATTAAATTTGTCATTGATGCAACGTGCATGTTATATGTAATTTGTTATATATAGTGTTTTATAAAAATAGTATATATTTGTTATATATAGTGTTATATATAGTGTTTTGTACGATAAATGTAAATCTTTTTATTGTGTATGTTAATATGTAACTCGCCCTGGATAAGGGCGGGTGAGAAACAAACAAACCAGTTTCTCCCAAAAGGATGTGTCAGTTCCAAGTGACTATTCTGTACTACGTCTGCAGAAAGAGAGTCAAGGAGATACATGGAAAGGCAGAGAAATTATTCCCATTGTACTGGGCACCAGTGGGCTGATTAAAAAGCATTTCCAAATGCACATCCCTGTGAGATCAGACGGAATCTCTCGGAGGCACCATGCAGGATTTGGCAAGAGATTCTGTGTGCGCAAATCTGTTTGGAGGCCCTGCCCAGCGAGATCCTGTTTCAGATGGCAGACACTGGGCAATGTTTGTGCAAGATTACCTTCTGCAAACACCTTGTCTAATTACCATTATTAATGAAGCAGAGGAAATAGAAAAGATACTTTTGTGAATGAGCTTCACTTTGTTCCAGCCAGGAGTTGCCGGTGTGCCTGTCCTGATCCCATCCTGGGTTTAACCTACGGACGAAGAAGACCTGCTGTTCTTAGGGGACATCGTGGGAGTTGTAAGAACAGCAATCATTGACCAGACCAATGGGTCTATTTTAGGTTCACATTTGAGACGCCACAAATCAAGGGATAGTGTATGAACTGGAAAAATAAGAAAACTGGACAGTGGCTGATAAAGGGATGCAGAGCCCAGACACCCGAGAAGAACCACTGAACGGGTCTAAAGGTCACTAAAAGGAGAGGGAAGAGAGCTCGGAACAAAATGGCTGAGTTTTAACAGAAGAGTTGCCCTACTGGAACATAACAAAGGTCCATCAAGCCCAGTCTCCTGTTTCCAACCCACGTCCCAAGTACCTAGCTAGATCCCAAGTAATAAAACAGATTTTATGCTGCTTATCCTAGGATTAAGCAGTGGATTTCCCCAAAACATCTCAATAATGGCCTATGGACTTCTATTTTAGGAAACTTTCCAAGCCTTTTTTTAAACCCTGCCAAGCTAACTGATTTTACTACAGTCTCTGGCAACAAATTCTAGAGTATAATTACACATTGTGTGAAGAAATATTTCCTTGGGTTTGTAGCTTCATCGCATGCCCCCTAGTCCTAGAATTTTTGGAAAAGTGAACAAACGATTCACATCTACCCTTTCCACTCCACTCAGTGTTTTATAGACCCCTGAGCCTTCTCTTCTCCAAGATGACGAGCCCTGGCCGCTTTAGCCTTTCCTCATAGGGAAGTCTTCAGTGTCTTTATAAAGGTTTTGGAACAGATCTCCAAGTGTATGTCTAAGGCAGTGGTTCCCAACCCTGTCCTGGAGGACCACCAGTCAGGTTTTCAGGAGAGCCCTAATGAATATGCATGGGGCAGATTTGCATGCCTGTTACCTGTTACCACTTTCTATGTTTCTATGTTTCATTATATACAAATCGCTCATGCATATTCATGAACTGGCTAGCAGTCTTCCAGGCAGTGGCGTAGCGAGGGTGAGAGGCACCCAGGGTGGTGGTGCCCCTCCTTCCCTCTCTCCTGCTGCATACACACCCCTTCCCTTCCCCTGTATCTTTAATTTCACCGGCACGAGCAGCATCACAAACTTGCTGCCCACATTGGGTTGACTCTCCCTCTGATGTCGCTTCCTAGGTGCGGGACCCAGAAGTGGTGTCAGAGGGAGAGCCGACGCTAAGAGCTAGAGGTATGGTGGGGAGGGGGGACGTGAAGGTGTGCGCACAGCAGGGGAAGGAGTGGGGGGCAAAGAGGAGAAGGAGTGCCGGCGCCCAAGGAGGACCAACCCTGCCTCCCTTACTATGCCACTGCCTCCAGGATAGGGTTGGGAACCATTTGATCTAAAGGGAAGCCATTCCACACACTAAAGTATGAGTGACTCGCATAAGCATTAGAAGGGGGGGGGGGTTTCACCTCAAAATTTTCTCAATGGCTGCTCCTATCTCTTACCTACACAGTATTGGCATAGTTTGGGAAGGGGTGGTGAAAGGGGCCTCACCAATGTTGTGGTCTTAGGGGATGGGACCACCGGCCTCTCTTCTACTTGCATGGTCTTGGTGAGGCATCTTCCTATGTTCCCCACTTCCCGCAAACTTCAGTCCCTATTGCAGCAACGTTAGACTGGTTATGGGGGCTGCAGAGCCTCAGTATTTGGGCACCCCCGTGGCAGCAGGAAATGTGTGTTACAGGGGTGAGTCCTAAATGCTGAGGCCTGGTGCTATCTTAACCAGTCTAACACTGAAAGAGCTGTGAAAGGAACTGAGATTTGAGGGGAAACGGGAAGATGCCTGGAGCACAGGTGGAGAAAATAAGAGAGGGAAGATACTGGACAACAGGGAGCAAGAAGGAAATGCTATGGGGGAGATACTAGACCTCAGAGGAAAAGGGAGTGAGGTAAAATTACTAGACCATGGGGAGAAGGGGAGAAGCCTAACCTCAGGAGATGGGGAAGTGGAGAGGATGAGATGCTGAACCATGGGGGAGAGGTAAGAGAGGGAGAGAGCCTGAGCCACAGAGGGGAGGGGAGAGAATGGGATCATGGAGGAGATGCTGGAAGGGAGAGAGAATGACAAAGAGGCAAATGGTAGGATGGGCAATAGATGCAGTGGTTAGAGCTACAGCCTCAGCACCCTGAGGTTGTGGGTTCAAATCCCACACTGCTCCTTGTGACCCTGGGCAAGTCACTTAATCCTCCACTGCCCCAGGTACATTAGATAGACTGTGAGACGGGGAAAAATGCTCGAGTACTTCAATATAAACCACTTAGATTATATGTGCTATATAGATATTATAAATGAATAAATAGAAGACTCTGATGCTGGCTTGTTAGAGGAGAAGGAGTGGGGGGAGCTGGCTCCCTTTTCCTTGCATGTATTTGTCTGAGTGTTAGCTGCTCCCCTCTGGGTCATCCTGTTGTCTTGCCCTACTGGGACAGACTGAAGGTCCATCAAGCCCAGTGTCCTGTTTTCAGCAGTGGCTAATCCAGGTCACAAGTACCTGGCAAGATCCCAAAAGAGTAAAACAGGTTTTATGCTACATATCCTAGAAATCAGCAGTGGATATTCCCAAGTCCATCTTGATAATAGCTTATGGATGTTTCTTTTAGGAAATTATCCAAACCTTTTTTTTAAACCTTGCTAAGCTAACTGCTTTCACCACATGTCTTGCAGCGCTATAGAAATGATGAGTAGTAGTGGTAATGAAGATTTTTTTTTTTGCCAAAGTGGCCCCTGTTTGGACCACAGTGAAGACCACTGTTCTGATAGGAGGAGAGAAATTTGTTGCTTAGTACCATGAAGTCACAGCCCCTCTAGTCTTCTCTCATGCTAACCAGGTCAGTCATGATCAGGTCTTATTAGAGCCAGTTTTCAGAGTGTGTAATCAGTGGAGCTGTACAAGATGCCATGTACAAAGCAACATGATCAAATCATCCCTCCCGCCCCCCCCCCCCCCCCCCCACCCAGCACCATTTTCTGTCATATGGATGGGAGAAAGAGAGAGAAGAGACCAGGAGGGTTTAAGAGGAGGGCAGAGTAAAAGACTCAAATTTTCCCTCTTTTCTCAGGAGTCTTTGGAGAAGAATATCTACTGTGCTGGATCGGGACCTATTACAAAGACTAGGGGACACTCGATGAAGTTACAGGGAAATACTTTTAAAACCAATAGGAGGAATTTTTTTTCACTCAGAGAATAGTTAAGCTCTGGAATACGTTGCCAGAGGATGTGGCAAGAGCGGATAGTTTAGCTGGTTTTAAGAAAGGTTTGGACAAGTTCCTGGAGGAAAAGTTCATGGTCTGTTATTGAGAAAGACATGGGGGAAGCTACTACTTGCCCTCGATAGGTAGCATGGAATGTTGCTACTCTTTGGGTTTTGGCCAGGTACTAGTGACCTGGATTGGCCACCGTGAGAACGGACTACTGGGCTTGATGGACCATTGGTTCTGACCCAGTAAGGCTATTCTTAGGTTCTTATGTACCAAAGCAGGGAGCCCCAGGCCTGGAGCTGCCACAGTTACAGTTTTCAGGCAGGCTCCAGTTAGTTTGGAGCTGCCTCTGGTTTTTATTACTTCTTTAAGTGAAAGGCCAGCCAAGAGGAGCCTGGCTGGATCTCCTTACGAGAGGAAAAAGAGACACGGGACATTCCAGCATTACAAAAGAGCTCAAGCCTGAAACAATTGCACAAAGAAAGACAAGGAAAGCGCTGAAAGGCAGCCAAAGTGCTGCCGGCGAGGAATTTAATTTATTGAAGTGTGCAGAGGATCTGAGCCAGGAGCAGGGTGCATCTCCCTGAGAAAGTCACAATTCTTAACAGGAGCAGATGCTCCCCTGTTTGCAGGGTGGATATATTGCTCCTTCTCTGAACCACCTTTGCTTTTAGCCCAGAAATGTACTTTTTGTGTCCCTATGAAAAATTGGACTGCATCTCCCTACATGCAGTGGGGCAAATCCAGGACCGGCTCAGGACATGGAGATTTATGGTCATCCTGCATCGTATGTATTTTGCAGATAACGGGAAAGTATTTTGCATGTAACACTTTAAATTATTTACACATGTAAATATATACGGTGCGTAGCTTTACACGACCAATGTGAAAGCGTGAACAGGGACGTGGTTGGCTGGGACATGACTAAACATTTACATGTGCTTCTAAGCAGGCATAAATATCTGTGGCTTCAATCTTGCCGTGATGTCTGCTGCTTTGCTCCTACTGGGCACCTGTGTATCTTTATAAAGGAAGTTATAAACCGGTGCAGACTTGGCCTTCATACCTAGGGAATCTGACAAAATTACCATCCACATGCACAGAAACAGGTGGTCTCGTGTATGGAGATTTTGGAGGTAATCATATTCACGGTTTGCAGAGTAGGTAAGACAGTGAGCAGAGCCCAAGGGATACTCAGTTGTATAGGGGAAGATGCATGCAGCAGAGAAAGAAGAGTCCACAAAGCCAGTATTTCAACATTGGCCAAGCCAGGTGCCAAGTACCAAAGAGATCTTTATGACGAAGACCACACACCATTTTAGTAGCCTTCCTCTGGACCGACTCAATCTTTTTAATATCTTTTTGAAGGTGTGGTCTCTAGAATTGTATGCAATATTCTAAATGAGGTCTCACCAGAGTTTTATACTGGGGCATCAATATCTCCCTTTTCCTACGAGCCATCCTCTCCCTATGCACCCAAACATCCTTCTAACTTTCACCATTGCCTGTTCAACCTGCTTGGCCACCTTACAATACACCTCTAAATGTCCCATGCCTATGTGTGGGACACACACTCACACCAACCCCCTTGGATCCGCAGAAAGTAGATGTCCAGATCAAAAAAAAATGTAGAGCCCGATGTTTACTGATACAGGCTTTATTAGGATTCAATGTATAAAACAGTACAATTGATCTACAACTTTGGTAATTGGAGAGGACCCAACACGGTCCGTGTTTCGACCAAAAAGATCTTCCTCGGGGGTCCTTTAGATATGGATAGGGTTACCAGAAGACATGTCAGGGGGTTTGGACGGCTTTTCAAAACCCGGCACTTTGTCCGGGTTTTGAAAAGCTGTATCAGGCAGGGAGGAAGTCTGCACCTGCGCGGATGTCATGCGATGACATCATACGCATGTGTGCATGACATCATCACATAGCGCTCGTGCATGCATGGACTTCCTTCCTGCCCGACAAGAGCATGTAGCGGGGGGCGGGGCTAAGGCAGGCTTGAGGGCAGGGCTAGGGCAGGGTGGGTGTAACTAGGTGGGCCTGGGGGCGGGGCTAGAGGTCCGATTTTCCAATAGGAATATCTGGCAACCCTAGATCTGGATAGGCGTGTGAATAAAGGCATAATGTAAGATAAAAGTGGATTTTGGTTTGTCAACTGTGCTTGAATCAATGCGAGTAATATACCCTATTTTCTTTTGTTCTGGACACACGCTCACACAACACATGCATAACAGCTGTGCCCATTTCTCGCTTAAATTTAAAAAACAACAACACACAAACAAGGCCGAATGTCCCAGCTTTCTCTACCAGCCTGCTGAAATGGAAGAAAAAAGAGAGCACAACTGAGCCAGTAGAAAGGGAAAAAAAAGGGGGGAGGGAGCAGCGATGGGCACTGCTGGCAGGACAAGAAAGAAAAAAAAAAATAGGAGAAAATCCAGGGTCTGCTCAGGTATCAGCTACAGTTTCTCCCGCCTTTTATCGGGCCACACGATTCGTGCTCAGCATGCCCTGCTACAGAAAAATCGTTCCCAACCTGGTATTTGCCAGGCTGCCAGAGCTCAAGTGCTGCCTATTGTATGAATATTCATAGCCAACGTTGATCTGGACTGAAGAATCCATCCAGCTCCAAAAAGGTCACATGGCCCGATGACCTCGAGCCCCAGAAAGAATGCAGCCAGTCCGTACACGGCGAGTGAGGATTGCTCCTCCCGTTATTTTTTTTCTTTATTGAATTTTCACATAATTCACAAGATATCCTTGCACAAGAAAAACAGATGAAACAACCCTATAATGTATCAAAAGTCCAAAGGTAATAAGATAAACTTTCTTAGAACACTATAAACGAATAGGAAGGATCCGAAAAACAGTGAAGAGAAACTAATATCAAGAAAAATCATAAGATAAAAGGAAAAGGCTTAACAGAGATTCCCGTTACATAGTATGTGTTCCAAACAGTGCCCAACTTCTTCACATCAAGAAATGCTCGCAAGTGTTCAGGCACAAAGAAAACATATTTGACTCCAAGGTACTTTACTAAACATTTCCATGGGTAGGCCAAGAGAAAAGTTGCCCCAAGCGTCAGAGTTTCAGATCTCATCATCAGGAAAAGTTTTCGCCTCGTGACATCTGGGTAGTCCCAGACTCTTTTCCCCAGAAATAGAGATTGAGAATTCTGAAAGTATATTTGTAGGAAAGAATTTGCGTCTTGCTCAAAAGTAGCTCGCTCTGTGGTCTCTGAAACAGAAGTTTCAAGTATTTCAGTGAGATTCCGTAAATCCGTAGCTCCAGCTCCTTGACCCAGGGGAAGCCCCTGTTTCCTTCTTTGGGAGGATATAGTATATACCATTAATTGGTGGAATTAGGTCTGAGGAATACTTCAAAAGTTCCATAAGATATTTTTTAAACATCTCTATAGGGGTCGTTCCCACTGATCTTGGAAAATTGAGAATATGCATATTCAATCTTCTATTGTAATTTTCCTATTTAGATTAGTTTTATCCTTAACCATTTCTGTGGATAGAGTCTGTAGGTCCGTCACCTTACTCTTAACCTGGTTAAGTTCTGCAGTAAAATGTTCTGTGGTGCCTTGGAGCTTTTCTGAAAGAGGATTTATAGTACTCACAAGCGTCGCAATTTCTTGGGAAGATTTGTTCACTGTAGAGTTGGTCTTCATGAGAGCTTCCCAAATGCTCTCTAATGAGACTGCTGATGATTTTCTGCTTTGAGAAGAAACCTCCCTGGTTTCTCCTACCTCCAGAGGTTCTAACGCGGCTACAACCCCTGCTGCAGGTGTCTCCCTTAGAAAAAGCATATCGGGAGATACTTCCTGCTCAGCCGCAGTAGTCTCCGGGTGTGGTGGTGGAACGAACATCAGGGGGGAAGAGAAACCTCCCAGTCCAAGGCCTCAACCTCTCTTCCGGTTAGGGAACTGCCAGACATTCCTCCGATGTCCCCACGGGAACCAGCTCCGACGAAATCCAGCATGGAGCACTGTGTAGGGGTAGAAGTTCAAGCCACAGGGGGCTCGGCTCAAACAATTCCCTTTCGTTTAGAATGCAGCATACCGCCGCAAAAAGAAAGAGCTAAGGAAACAAAGAATAGCGCCTGCAGCAGATAGAATGGAGATGCCGAAGTTAAGCTGCCGCCATCTTGGATCTCTCTCGCTCCTCCCTTTACTAAGTAGAAAACTCTCACTCTTCATGAACGCGGAGCCCAAGTGGTCAAGTGCTCAAGTACTCCATCTGAAAACAACTTATATTGGCTGCATTTTTTCTGGGTTTTGGGGTCTGGTAGCTGATGTTTTCTTACCCACCAGACTCATAGAAGCATAGAAACATGATGGCAGATAAAGGCCAAATGGTCCATCCGCAGCATCCACTATCTCCTCCTCTCCCTATTGGCTAAGGCTCTTAACATTTGCATCACCTCTTCCTATTGGCTAAGGCTCTTTACACCTGTATTGTGAGGTCATAGAGCTTTATGGTTATAGAAACATGATGGCAGATAAAGGCCAAATGGCCCATCCGCAGCATCCACTATCTCCTCCTCTCCCTATTGGCTAAGGTTCTTAACATTTGCATCTCCTCTTCCTATAGGCTAAGGCTCTTTACAGCTGCATTTTGAGGTCATAGAGCTTTATAGTTATAGAAACATAGAAACATGATGGCAGATAAAGGCCAAATGGCCCATCCAGTCTGCCCATCCGTAGTAATCCTCTCTCTAAGAGATCCCAGGCTTTCTTGAATTCAGACACAGTCTCTGTCTCCACCACCATCTCCACGCATCTACCACCCCGAAACATAAATCATGTTGAGTCGATGTCATGAACGAAGAAATCTATTTGTTGGAACACCATAGGTGTGTGTTTCTTCATTTCCTCTGCTGTCGTACTCTCTAGTGCAGAACTGGGACTAGCTTTCTTAATAATTGGGGAGGGGGGAGAGTTTGCATAGAACAGCAGTTCTCAGGATAAACTGCCAGTCAAGGTAGGAGCAGGAAGGCAGACGGATCACTAGGGCTAGACTTGGGCTTCTCAAGCCAGACCTTAGGACGCACCGAGTCAGTCAGCTTTTAAGGATACCCATTAGAAAGAGATGCAGGCAAATTTATCTCATGCATATTCTTTGTAGATATCCTGAAAACCAGACTGGCTTGGCGTGTTCCAAAGCCCTGCTCTAGACAGATGAATTTGAGGTGGAGATAGATGGGCAAGCCTAAGAACATAAGAATTGCCGCTGCTGGGTCAGACCAGTGGTCCATCATGCCCGGCAGTCCACTCACACGGCGGCCCTTAGGTCAAATACCAGTGCCCTGAGACTAGCCGTACCTGCATACGTTCTGGAACTTGTCCAACCTTGTCTTGAATGCCTGGAGGGTGAGTTCCCCTATGAAAGACTCCAGAAGAGCGTTCCAGTTTTCTACCACTCTCTGGGTGAAGAAGAACTTCCTTACGTTCGTGCGGAATCTGTCCCCTTTTAACTTTAGAGAGTACCCTCTTGTTCTCCCTACCTTGGAGAGGGTGAACAAGCTCTGTGACCTCACAATGCAAGCGCAAAGAGCCTTAGCCTATAGGAAGAGGAGATGAAAATGTTAAGAGCCTTAGCCAATAGGGAGAGGAGGAGATAGTGGACGCTTCCCAACATCATAGCCCATTCCCCACCTTTAAATACGCTACAAAACAGTGTTTTTCAATTCAGTTCTGGAACACCCCTTTGCCCGTCAGGTTTTCAGGATATTCACTTTGTGTATGCATGAGGTTTATTTGCATCCACTGCCTCCATTCTCTGCAAATCTCGTTCATTGTGGATATCCTGAAAACTTGGCTGGCATGGGGTTACTCCAGGACCGACTTGGGAAATGCTGCTGGAAAAGTCTGAACAGGAAATGGCTCTGGGGCAGTGGTAGAGTGAGGGTGAGAGGCATCCGGGGCGTGGCAGCCCCCCTCCACCTCATCTCAGACCCCCCACCCCCACATGCATCCCTCCTTCCCTTCCACCGTACCTCAAGTTGAAGTTGTTGCTCGTGGCAGTCAACCACGTGCTCCTCGTGACCCCGTCGGCTCTCCCTCTAACGTCTCTTCCTATGCGTGGCACCCGGAAGTGACGTCAGCGGGAGAGCCGAGGGGGATTGCGACGAGCACATTGTTGACCGACGCGAACAACAATTTCAACTAGAAGTGTGGGGGAAGGGAGGGGGCACGTGCGTGGAGAGGAGGAATGGGAAGAGGCCGGGGGTGCCCCCACCAAAATACCCCCCTCATCCCCCCTTACTACACCAATGCCCTGGGGCTTTGTATACATAAATACCCCACCCCTAGCCATCTGTAGAAATACCATTCGAGCTGATAGTATCATTTGGCTAATGATTCTGTGAGGAAATAAATCTGGAATCTCAGTCAAAAACCTGTAGCTCCAGTTCTCTAATACATACCAGCCGCATAGCCAGAAGGCAATTGTGATGAGCCCACGTTCTCCACCACGAAACGTACAAACTTAATATCTTCAAATAGGCTCAGCTGGTCCGTCAGTGGACCCCTCCCAGCTGCCAACACTAGTAGCCCGTGAATGCTTTGTTGACATGCGTGACCAGAGCTGGCACAGGGTTCTGAGGGCCCGAAAGTATCTTGAGCAGGTGGGACCCAATTCGATTTTCTTCCCCATTCTCCGCTCCAACCTACTGTTTCCAACTGTCCTTTGGCTGCTTTGAATCAACTTTCAGGCCCTTCAAATTCCTTCTCTTCTTTTACCTCTACCCAGCTTATGTTGCCCCCATTTCCACAATCTCACTTGAGCATCTACAGCCCCCCTTCCCTTTCCACTCCTTCCTCCAGAGACTCTCCCACTTTTCATCCCCCCTTCCATTTCTGAGGATTTTTTCACTTTCACACCTCTTCACTTCTGACACTCTTCCCTTCACCTTCCTCCCTCCCTCCAGATACTCCATTCCCTTCTTACGCATTCACTCCACTTTCTCCCCTGACACTCTCAAAGCCAAAATTTCTGGAGGATGTATTTAGAAAGCCCAGTAATAAATCTTTTCTCCCACTTTTAGTTTGTGCAAAAATCTGTGTGGACTCAAGTCTCCGTGAAAGGATAATAAAATTGAAGGGAGTGGGAGACACCAGGGAAGAACTGGACTTGTGTTTTTGAGGACATGTTTTACTTAAATAATTCATTTATGAAGTATTCTTACCAAATGGGACAGGGACAGTTCCTAAAGATCTGCTACTGTCTATAAACCCAGGACAGGTAGATCTGTTCAGGTGGGATCTGTTCTTTCGCAGGTGCTGAAGCTGGTCTATGAATTCTCTGAAGAACATAAGAGTTGCCCTACTGGGACAAACTGAAGGTCCATCAAGCCTAGTATCCTGTTTCCAATAGTGGCCAAAAGAGGTCCCAAGGAGTAAAACAGATTTTATGCTGCTTATCATGGGAATAAGCAATGGATTTCCCCATGCCACCTCAATAATGGCTTATGGACTTCTCTTTTAGCACATAAGAACATAAAAATAGCCTCACTGGATCAGACCAATGGTCCATCAAGCCCAGTAGTCTTTTCTCATGGTGGCCAATCCAGGTCACTAGTACCTGGCCAAAACCCAAGGTGTAGCAATATTCCATGCTACCAATACAGGGCAAGCAGTGGCTTCCCCCATATCTTTCTCAATAACAGACTATGGCCTTTTCCTCCAGGAACTTGTCCAAACCTTTCTTAAAACCAGCTACACTATCCGCTCTTACCACATCCTCTGGCAACACGTTCCAGAGCTTAACTATTCTCTGAGTGAAAAAATGTTTCCTCCTATTGTTTTTAAAAGTATTTCCCCATAACTTCATCGAGTGTCCCCTAGTCTTTGTCATTTTTGATGGAGTGAAACATCGATCCACTTGTACCCATTCTACTCCACTCAGGATTTTGTAGACTTCAATCATGTCTTCCCTCAGCCGTATCTTTTCAAAGCTGAAGAGCCCTAACCATTTTGGTCTTTCCTCATACAAGAGGAATTCCATCCCCTTTTTCATCTTGGTCGCTCTTCTTTGGACCTTTTCTAGTGCCACTAGCCCCCTCTCTATTAAACTGCGCTAGCAGTTTATAGTGCGGTGAGCCATGCTGAATGGCCTGCGCTGCTCCCAATGCTCATAGAGTTAGAGTTCCTATGAGCGTCAGGAGCAGTACAGTCATTCAGCGCGGCTCTTTGCGCTACAAACTGCAGTTTAATAGAACAGGGGGTATTCTTTCTTGAGATAAGGAGACCAGAATTGAACGGAATACTCCAGATGAGGTGGCACCATGGAGCAATACAGGAGCATTATGACATTCTTAGTCTTATTAACCATCTGTTTTTAAATAATTCCTAACATACTATTTGTTTTTTTGGCCGTCGCCACACATTGGGCGGAAGATTTCATCCTATTGTCTACGATGACACTCAGATTCTTTTCTTGAGCGCTAATCCCCACGGTGGACCCTAGCATCTGGTAACTGTGATTCAGATTATTCTTCCCAATGTGCATCACTTTGCATTTGTCCACATTAAATTTCATCTGCCATTTGGACACCCAGTCTTCCAATTTCCTATGGTCCGCCTACAATTTTTCACAATCTGAATGTGTTTTAACTACTTTAAATTTGCAGATGACACTAAATTGTTCAATCACTTCACTCATCGTTGCAGTTTCCAGATCATTTATAAATAAATTAAATAGCACCGGTCCCAGTACAGACCCCTGCGGCACTCCACTGTTTACTCTCCTCCATCGAGAAAAATGGCCATTTAACCCTACCCTCTGTTTTCTATCCGATAACCAATTCCTAATCCACAACTGAACTTTACCACCTATCCCATGACACTTTAATTTTCTCAGGAGCCTCTCGTGAGGAACTTTATCAAAAGCTTTCTGAAAATCTAGATATACTATATTAACCAGCAGTGACATTGCTGAAGGGTTAGAAGGAAAAGTGTGCCTTTTTGCAGATGATACCAAGATTTGTAACAGAGTAGACACCGAAGAGGGAGTGGAAAATATGAAAAAGGATCTGCAAAAGTTAGAGGAATGGTCTAATGCCTGGCAACTAAAATTCAATGCAAAGAAATGCAGAGTAATGCATTTGGGGATTAATAATAGGAAGGAACCGTATATGCTGGGAGGAGAGAAGCTGATATGCACGGACGGGGAGAGGGACCTTGGGGTGATAGTGTCCGAAGATCTAAAGGCAAAAAAACAGTGTGACAAGGCAGTGGCTGCTGCCAGAAGGATTCTGGGCTGTATAAAGAGAGGCGTAGTCAGTAGAAGGAAAAAGGTGTTGATGCCCCTGTACAGGTCATTGGTGAGGCCCCACTTGGAGTATTGTGTTCAGTTTTGGAGACCGTATCTGGCGAAAGATGTAAGAAGACTTGAGGCGGTCCAGAGGAGGGCGACGAAAATGATAGGAGGCTTGCGCCAGAAGACGTATGAGGAGAGACTGGAAGCCCTGAATATGTATACCCTAGAGGAAAGGAGAGACAGGGGAGATATGATTCAGACGTTCAAATACTTGAAGGGTATTAACGTAGAACAAAATCTTTTCCAGAGAAAGGAAAATGGTAAAACCAGAGGACATAATTTGAGGTTGAGGGGTGGTAGATTCAGGGGCAATGTTAGGAAATTCTACTTTACGGAGAGGGTAGTGGATGCCTGGAATGCGCTCCCGAGAGAGGTGGTGGAGAGTAAAACTGTGACTGAGTTCAAAGAAGCGTGGGATGAACACAGAAGATTTAGAATCAGAAAATAATATTAAAGATTGAACTAGGCCAGTTACTGGGCAGACTTGTACGGTCTGCGTCTATGTATGGCCGTTTGGAGGAGGATGGGCAGGGGAGGGCTTCAATGGATGGGAGGGTGTAGATGGGCTGGAGTAAGTCTTAACAGAGATTTCGGCAGTTGGAACTCAAGCACAGTACCGGGTAAAGCTTTGGATTCTTGCCCAGAAATAGCTAAGAAGAAAAAAAAAAAAAAAAAAAATTTAAATTGAATCAGGTTGGGCAGACTGGATGGACCATTCGGGTCTTTATCTGCCGTCATCTACTATGTTACTATGTTACCTGTATCCACTTGCTTATTCACACCTTCAAAGAGGTACTAGACGATTTTAGCAACAGGTTACAGATCACTAACAGCAGGTTAGCAATATCATGTTTGAGTTCTTTTAGTACCCTGGGATCTATACCATCCGGTCCTGGCGATTTATCACTTTTTCACTTGTCGATTTGGCTCAGTACATCTTCCAGATTGACCGAGATTTCTTTCAGTTCCATCAAGCCCAGTATCCTGTTTCCAACAGTGGCCAACCCAGGTCCCACATACCTGGCAAGTCCCAGGGAGTAAAACAGATTTTATGCTGCTTATCCTAGGTATAAAGAGGGGACAGTTATAGCAACCCCCAAAGCTTCGAGGCACCCTCAACATTACAAAGATTTAATTATAACAATACATGGCACTGGCGAACGAATACAGGGACTGGCTTTGCTTAAAGCTCCCCAGGCATGTCTGGAAATGTCAAACACCTGCTGAACATGTGGAAAATACCCGAGAGGGACAGGGGAGCCTGCGATACGAAAGGACCCCATGGAAGCAATATTTCATTTCTTCATTTTTCGATACCATTTTCCCAGGAGATCTCAGAACGGTTTACATGAATTTATTCAGGTGCTCAAACATTATTCCCTTCCTGTCCCAACAGGCTCACAATCTGGGGGGGACGCAGTCAGCATTTTGTCTACCGACAGACAAAGGCGTCTGTGCGTGCAATTACTCCCTCCATGCTGTTATTGGGGGCCCATCTTACCTCCTCTCAGTACCTCCCCCACCCCTCTTTCCCTGCATCCCTGTGAGAATTGGGGGGGGGGGGGTTAGGGCTCTGTCTGTCCATCTATCAGTCTGTCTAAATTTAAGAAAAAAACCCTGTTAATATGATGTAAATAAAGCCACTTCTGTTTACGCCCCTCACACAGAACACAATGCAAGCAATAAAGATATTGTATGATAAAGATAATGAAAAATGAATGTACTTGTCCAGATGCCACCCCCCCCCCTTTCCCCCCTCCCTCCAGGATAATATCCTCTTTATTTTACCTTTCTTAGACAGTTTCTCCCTTCTTTCCTTCTCTGGTGCTCTCTCTCTCTCCCCTTCTCCAGTGATTGAGAAACCAGCAGTGCCTGCACCCAGGAGTCCAGGAAGCAGGGATCCGGCTCCTTCTCTCCTCCCCCAGAGCAGTCCACCTAGAAACACTTCCCTTCCCTCGGGCAATAAAGCCTCTAGCCTTCTGGCAGAATCCCTTCTCTAACCCTCAGTTATCCCCCTTTTCCCTCCCCCATCTAGAGGGGCACTCCCTGCCCTCACTATCCTTTCCCTCCATCGCCCTCCTCATTCCTCCCTTCTTCCAATGCCCCTTCTGCCTGCTTTCTCTTCCCTCCCTTAAAAAATAAGTTAGGTGTGCTCCTGAGAATCTGAGGCACCTTTATGAGTCAGAAAGACATTTCATTAGTGGTTCTGATTTTTATTTACACACATAAAGGCTGACTCTCCTCTTTTCAATAAGACACAAGTCTGCAGTGCACCCGCTTGGCACAATCACTTCTTATCCCAGTGGTGCATTGCATCGTGAGGGCTGCTGGCATTCGTCTGAAGGTAGCCAAAAACCACAGGACCAGACAAATATTTCTGCAAAGAGAGTGGCTGAGGCCCAGGACAGTTTCCAGTGGGATAATATCCCCTACTTTCAGGCATTGTTCCTGAATTTCAAACCTGGCCCCTGACCGATCAGCGTCTGCAAATTTGTTCTCCGTCTGTGGCGTCTAAGACTAGTGTACAAAAAAGTTGAACGAAGCTCTAAGCATCACCCAAAAGTGTATTTTGGTGGAAGGAAATGGCCTGGGTTACCTGGAGGTGGCAGGAGCCACAGGGCCAGAGAGCCAGAGCTTGGTGTTTCTTAGGATGCCCGTGTGTAGGGGAGACAAGACTGTGGTGTGTGGGCAGAAGGTGTGTGTAGGGATCTGGGGAAGTTTACGTTGGCGATACCTCCATAACATGGTGCCTTTGTAGCACCTGTACTAGAAAGAAAGGAGACGCCAACTTCCCGTTACACAATAAGAACATAAGCCGTGCCTCTGCTGGGTCAGACCAGAGGTCCATCATGCCCAGCGGTCCGCTCACGCGGCGGCCCATCAGGTCCAGGACCTGTATAGTAATCCTCTATCTATACCCTTCTATCCTACTAGTGCAACAGGTGGACTATGTGTCTGTAATTTAGGTGTGAGCAGTTCTACCAGTCACAGAGGTAGCTAAGTGCTCATGCCTGAAAGCCAAAGATACACATATAACTTGGAATAGTCTATAGGTTACATGTGTAGATGCTCAGATTTCCCCTCTCTCTCCATCTATCTGTGAACTATGCACTTAGGCAGGATTTTGGAATATATGCACTTATCTACCACACTGTTCAGCCAGTGAGTGTGTACAGGAGTTGTGGGTGTGTTTCTGTGAATGAGTGTGTGGGATGTATCTGTGTGTATGTGTGAGTCAGTGTGTAGGTGTGCACAGGTTGCGGAGTGCACGAATGTGGGAAGTGTGATTTTGAGCGAGTGGGATGTGAAAGGCACCACTTTCTTCCCTGATGCCTTTCCCTTCTTCACCAATCCCTTCTGCTTTTTTCTTGCCCTTTCCCCCTCCCTATTCTCCATTCCCTGGTACCCTGTTCTCTGGCACTGCCAAGGGTCTGTCTCTCCTACTGATAGGGGTGGGGAATCCCATCAGCACTCCAGATACTGGAATTTCTGCACCCAAGCACTCATGAATGGACAGACGGTCAGATGGACAGACGGACAGCAGTCTGCTAGAATCACTGCATCACTGAGGATCCTCTGCAGGCCGTAATTCATTTTGAAAGTGAGACCGGGAAGCCAGGGGGAAGCCGGATGATGGTGGGGAGAAGGGGAAAACATGCCATTCTTCGGGGAATCCCCTAAAGCCGCGAAGCCGAGGGTACCCACAGTGCTGGCGCCTATGCAAACTGACCGACACACACCCACACACACACCATGAGCTCTGACATAGGGCCTCCTAAAATAGGAGCAGCAGCAGCGGCACTGGACGGCCAGCAAGAGGCAGCGCTTAGGCAGTGGCGTACCTAGGGTATGTGGCACCCGGGGCCCATCATTTTTTGACACCCCCCCCCCCCCCTCATGTAAAATTTTTTTTTTTTTTTTTTTTGCAATAACCATGAAATGGAATAAATGGTCAGAATAGAAACAGGCAGTGAAAATTTTCTTTTTTTTTTTTTTTTTTTTTTTCCAAAGTATTTTTATTGAGAATGGCAAAAGGTCCAGACAAGCAACCATGGTCTGTACAGAAACTTATACATTATCAAAAAGAACACAGAATGAGAGTAACAGCAACAACAAGCATGAACAAGCCTCTCCCAAGAGAAAATTGCCAATGAGAGGCATAGCAATACACAACAAAAGGCCAAAACTTGGGGCAAGCAAACAAATCCCACCCCAGAACCCACAAGAATAATAAGCCGGACTAGACCCTCAGCCATATTTTATAATGAAAAAAACCCCCACAAGCAACAACACCCAGACCGCTCACCAGACACACCAATCCGCACAACAAGCACCCAAGAAACACCCAGCCACCACCCAGACAAAACTACCAGACACACCTACCCCACCAAGCCCAGACCCAACCCCCCCTCCCCAGAGAGTGCAAGCGCAAAGTGGACCGTGAAAAGGGCAGCTGCAGAAGTGGAAAGCCCCAGATAAGTAGGTTAGCTAAAGAAAGCCCACAGATAGAAGAAATCAGGATAACAGAAGTTCCAACAAATGCTCCCACAGAAAATTTTCTTTTATTGAACCTCATTTATGTAACCATTATTCCAAACATAACATAACATAAATTATGTCTGAATTGTCATGACATCAGAAGTACATATGGAGTAGTTGCAGGTGATGCTTGGGACAGTTCTGATTATGTTAGTTTGGTTTTATGTGTTTTTTTAATAGAAGGGTTTTTATTTCTTTTTTTAAGGTTTTGTAGTTTGTGGTCGAGGTCAATAGGTTGTAGAGTTGGGGGTCAAGTGTTGCAGCTCGAATGGCTAGGAGGTTGTCGAACAGTTTTTTTTCTTTTGACGTTTTTGGTTGGAGGGTGTGTGAATGGTGCGTGAGTTCTCCTATGTCTGTTTGAAGTGGATTGAATTATTTAGCTGAAGAAATTAGTTACCCCCCCCCATTCCACACACATTAATTCTCTTCCATTTTTGTTCCCATTATAAAAAAACACTGATAAGTTCCCAGGAAAAAAATACATTAAAATAAGAAGTGAAAACAAAGGCCCCTACAGATGAGAACATAACATAAGAATAGCCTAACTGGGTCACACCAATGGTCCATCATGCCCAGTAGCCCATTCTCATGGTAGCCAATAGTGCTGCCCGATTCAGAGAAAAATATTTCATTCGATCCGATTCACCCTGTTGAATCGATTTTTCGATTAGATTCACTGTTAATGACACCGCTTTTTAAGTTTAAACAAAGTATAACAATAAATTTCACAAAGTACTTAAAAAAAAAAAAATCACATTTTTCCATTAAAGCAGTTCTGGAGACATTTGCTTGAACAGTCTTTTTTCCCAGTCCATAAGCAAGCAATATGAAAAAGATTTCCTTAATTATCTACTCAAACATTTTTGCTATTTACTTTCATTGTACCTATACTATTATTCAGTAGAAAAAATGGACTTAACTGTGCAGGAAATGAATCTCCTCATACACCCACCATATAGTGCAAAAATGTGCAAAGGTCTGTTTTTTTCTTTCGATCACTACATAGCCTAATGCCACACAAGCAGCGCTGTTACAAACATATTCTGAAGGTCAATGCTAAGGTTGACAAAGTTTCCTTCCTTGGACCAGAAGGAGATACTGACAAACCACTGGAAGAGATTCTAAAACAACTACCCAGAAATAACACCCAAAGACCCACTCAGTGTGTGAACCAGTTGAGTGGAGTGGACTAACTGGGGGTGGAAATGGGCCCAGAGTTTGCTCAGCAGAATTTCCCAGACTACCTCTTCCTCTCAACACACTGACATGCTACCACCACCACCAACACTAGGAACACCTCACCGAGTATGCCAGCAATGCTTATAAACTTTATAAAACACATTATTATATTTTCTTATAAAGCATATATTTTAACTGAACTCAGCCTTGCCATTCACAAAAATAGAAAAGTTCCCATTTCAAGCTGTCTCATGTACACTTTTCAAATCTAACATATTGTAATCACAAAACAGAAAATAAAATTATTTTTTCTACCTTTTGTTCTCTGATCAATATTCAAATCTTGTTGGTCCCAGGCTCTTGTTGTCTTGCTTGCCAGGGTCTCCTTTCTCCGTGCTAACCATCCGTCTGCCATCTCTGTTCTCCCCTTCCGTTTCCCTTCCCTCTCCCGGAGATCTGGCATCTTTCCTTTTTTTTGTCTCCATCCACAGATTCACCTTTTCTCAACTCCCCACCACCCCAGGATCCACCATCTCTCCCTTTCTGTTCCCAACTATCCTCCTATCCAGTATCTCTATCCCCCTCCACACCATCCCCTGTTTCCAAGTTCTCTCCCTTTCTGTTCCTTCCCTCCCTAAATCCCATTATGCACCATCTCTCTCCCACTCCTCTGTTTTTAGACCCATTATTTCTAACCCCCAAAGTCTGGCATATGCATGTATCTTTGAACCCCCCCTTCCCTCTCTCCCTCTGTGTACTTTTACACCAGAACCCCCCTCCCCCGAAGGTCTGTCCCCCCTCCGAAGGGCTACACCCCACCCCTGAAGACCTGCACCCCCCGAAGGACTTTACCTCCCACCCGAAGGTCTGTCCCCCTCTGAAGGCCTAAACCCCACCCCTGAAGGACTGCACCCCCCCCCCGAAGGCCTGCACTCCCTTGAAGGTCTGCACCCCCCCGAAGGCCTGTCCCCCCCTTGAAGGCCTGTCCCACCCCCTTGTAGGCCTGTCCCCCCTTTAAGGCCTGCCTGCCTGCCTTTCCCCCCCTTGAAGGCCTGTCTCCCCCTTGAAGGCCAGCACCCCCCTTGAAGGCCTGCACCCCCCCTTGAAGGCCTGTCCCCCCCCTTGTAGGCCTGTCCCCCCCCTTGTAGGCCTGTCCCCCCCTTGAAGGCCTGCCTGCCTTTCCCCCCTTGAAGGTCTGCACCCCCCCGAAGGCCTGTCCCCCCCTTGAAGGCCTGTCCCACCCCCTTGTAGGCCTGTCCCCCCTTTAAGGCCTGCCTGCCTGCCTTTCCCCCCCTTGAAGGCCTGTCTCCCCCTTGAAGGCCTGCACCCCCCTTGAAGGCCTGCACCCCCCCTTGAAGGCCTGCACCCCCCCTTGAAGGCCTGTCCCCCCCCCTTGTAGGCCTGTCCCCCCCCCCTTGGAGGCCTGTCCCCCCCCCCTTGTAGGCCTGGCCCCCCCTTGAAGGCCTGCCTGCCTTTCCCCCCTTGAAGGCCTGCACCCCCTTGAAGGTCTGCACCCCCCCAAAGGCCTACACCCCCCCCCGAAGGTCTGCACCCCCCTGAAGGCCTGCCTGCCCCCCTTGAAGGCCTGCACCCCTTGAATGTCTGCACCCCCCCCCCCGAAGGCCTGTCCCCCCTTGAAGGCCTGCCTGCCTGCCTGTCACCCCCTCCCCCTTGAAAGCCTGCTTGCCTGCCCGCCCGCCCCACCCTGAAGGCCTGATGCCCCGACCCACCCCGAAGGACCGCTCGCCCCCCTGGCCTCCCCGCACCACCTATGAACAGCCGCAGCAGGATCGCGAAGTCAGCGTCGGGTACCAGCCCTAAGGGGGTGTTCCCGGCCTTGCCGTTCAGTCCCCCGCCACCCCCGAAGGACCGCTCGCCCCCCTGGCCTCCCCGCACCACCTATGAACAGCCGCAGCAGGATCGCGAAGTCAGCGTCAGCGATCCCTGCTGCTTCCTGCGCCACGGTCCCGCCCCTCCTCTGACGTCAGAGGAGGGGCGGGATCGCGTCGTAGGAAGCAGCGCAGGGATGCTGACGCTGACTTCGCGATCCTGCTGCGGCTGTTCATAGGTGGTGCGGGGAGGCCAGGGGGGCGAGCGGTCCTTCGGGGGTGGCGGGGGATTGAACGGCAAGGCCGGGAACACCCCCTTAGGGCTGGTACCCGGGGCGGCCCGCCCCCCCCCCCCCGCCCCCCCTAGGTACGCCACTGCGCTTAGGACAGGCTTTTCACTGCCAGAGCGTTACTGCTCCTGCTGTAGGAGGCCCGAAGGTATGCGGAGAGAAGGGTTTTTAAAGAAAACGAATCGATTCACCGACATGAATCAGTGCATTGGCGAAGCGGGCAGCACTAGTAAACACCCCACAGGGTGTATATAACATAGGACAGGATTTAGCAAAGCTTGAAGAATGGTCTGGTAATTGGCAACTAAGATTTAATGCTAAAACATGCAGGGTCATGCACTTGGGCTGCTAAAATCCAGGAGAACAGTATAGGATAAGAGGCGAAGTACTTCTGTGTGCGGAAGAAAAGTGGGACTCGGGGGTGATTGCGTCTGATGATCTCAGGGTGGCAAAACAGGTAGAAAAGGTGATAGTCAAAGCCAGGAGGATGCTTGGGTGCATAAGGAGAGGAATGGCCAGTAGGAAAAGGGAGGTGATGATGCCGTTGTATGTCTCTGGTGAGACCCCATTTGGAATGCAATTTTGGAGACCCCCCCCCACCTTCAAAAATATACAAATAGGATGGAGTCGGTTCAGAGGAAGGCTACTAAAATGGTGCGTGGTCTTTGTCATAAATCATATGGGGACAGACTTAAGAGACCTTAATTTGTATAGTCTGAAAGAAAGACGGGAGAGAGGGGATATGATAGAGACGTTTAAATGGACAGGAGGTGAGTCTTTTCCAAATGAAGGAAAACTCCAGAAGGAGAGGGCGTAGGATGAAGTTCAGAGGAATGTAAGAAAATGCTTCATTACAGAAAGGGGGGGGAGGAGATGCCTGGAAGAGTCTCCTGATAGAGATGAAGACTGTGTCTGAATTCAGGATAGAGTGGGGCAGACATGTGGGGTCTCTTAGGAAAAAGAGGAGACAGTGGATAGTGTGGAGGGGCCATTTGGCCTTTACCTGCCGTCATGTTTCTATGTGTGGTAAGTTTTTAAGAAATCATTTTCGATCCCAGTATTAGCAATGCATTTCTGTATATAGCATATGTAGCCCTGATCCTTCATGTGCACAGTTCGCGGGCTCCGGCCAGCTCATCGGGGTCGGGGCAGCCGCAACCAGGGCTCACAAAAAGATGTTTCTATAGTGGGGCAGTTCTCTAAAATGGACACAAGTCGGGGCTCGATAAATCCAGTAGGCCGGAAGATCACGATCCCAACTCTTGACCCTCTATTTTCTCAGTAAAGGAGCCCAAAGTGCAATTGATAACAGAAACTCTCATTTTTTATTGTTAAACTTGATTGTAGCATAAAAAATTGACCTATTTACAGCTCCTTCTGGTGCATAAGTTGAAACTGATTCAGATAATAGTCAATTACAAAGTCACTCTCTCCTTGCAGATTCCTTCATCCACTCCTGGGTTCCACCCTCTTTCTTCAGCCCCATGCCACTGTATCTTTCCCCGCCAGGCTGAATCCACATCACACAATCCTCTGCACAGCTCAGAGGCTGTCCACTCACAGTTCCCCTTCGCAGATAGGGGTCTTCATACAGCCAGTCTCTAACCTCTCTTGGTGACCCCTTGGAAAAGTAAAGTCCTCTATTCAGTGGCTTACCTAGCATATGTGGCACCCCGGGGCCCATCATTTATTGACATCCCCCCCCCCCATCTGTACAAAAAACATTATTTTTAGTAACAATCCACACGTCACACAAGAGTGTACCTAGGAAAAGGTAGCATCTTACATACTGCAGTGAGAAGTACATCAATACACCCATTGTAAAACTAAACAAGCCAGACTAGTACAGATCAATCCTACACCATCAATCTTAACAGAAAACCATGTCTTTCAAACACACAGAACACAGAAAACACCTTCGCCTAGTATGGAATCACAAACTAACCCCTCCCCCTTTTACAAAACTGTGGTGTGGTTTTTAGCCATGGTGGTAACAGCTCAGATGCCAACGCTAAAAAACGCTCTACAGTTTTGTAAATGGGGAGATAGAATAAAAATACATAGACAAAGGTTAAACTGAAGCACCAAGAAGCTAGACTCTGCATACAATGCAACACCACAAAAACAGCAATGCATCTCCCCTAAAGAAAAAAAAAAAAAAATAATAATATAATTTTTTTTTCTACCTTGTCTTCTCTGGTTTCTGCTTTCCTCATCTTTTTGTCACTCTCTTCCTTTCATCCACTGTCTACCCTCTCTCTGCCCCTTCTATATGGCATCTTCTCTCCTTCTATTCACCTTCCAGAAACTTTATGCCTCCCCCTTCCATCTCTCCCACACCTCCATGGGCTGGCATTTCACTCTCTCGTCTCCCTTCCCTCCACTTCCATCAGCATCTGCCCCCTTTCTCACCCTTCACCACCCTGACCCCCTTTCTCACCCTTCACCACGCTTCCATACCACCCTGACCCCCTTTATCTCCTTCCACCACCCTACTATGCTTCTTTCTCTCTCCATCGAAATCAGCAAAGTCCCACGATGACAACTACTGCTGCCTCTGCTCCGGAAGAAATAAGTGATGTTGGAGGGGGGCTGGGCCAGCAGACGCAGGGAGTTGAGGCAAGGTCCAGCGATGACTGTGGCTGCCGGTCCACCCCCCCTCCAACGTCACTTATCTCTTCCGATGCTGCGGCAGCAGTAGTCGTCATCGCGGGACCTGCCGTATTTATGCTCTGGAATAAATACGGCAGCCACGCTGAGGTTCTGTTTTCAGCAGCGAGCTTCCGGACCCAGCCAGCTGTGCACCCCCTTGGACCGTGCACCCGGGGCGGAACGCCTCCCCCCCCGCCCCTCCCCCCCCCCCCCCCCCCCCCCCCCCGCCCCTCCCCCCATTGGTACGCCACTGACTCTGTTGGTGAGCATCACTAGGTTTCCTTTTTCCTCTCTCTGCTTCTTTGCTCTTCTGCAAACTCCTTTAGATTTTCTCCCCCCAAGCAGTCAGGAGTCTCCCTCTGTACTAGGGCTCTGGGGGGGAGGATAAGGATAACCAAAAAGCCTTGAATGTACTCCTCTCTCCTTTCTTAAACTAGTCCCCCTCCCACCCAGGCCAGGGCCTCCAACTTAGAGTTACCTGACGTCCGGATTTTTAGAGGACTATCTAGGCGTCCAGATGGCTTTTCAAAACCAGGCACTTTGTCTAGGTTTTGAAGCACTTCCAGCTCGGGGCCATGTCGGGAGGACACCTGCACCTGACGTGGCTCCGAGCACAAGAAGAGGTTGGGGGAAGAGCTAGGGCAGAACAGGGCAGGGCTGGGTGAAACTAGGCAGGCCTGGGGTTCAGATTTTACTGGTAAACCTACTCCAGCTCCACCCACAGTGTTATGCTATCCTGGAAAATCCCACATCACTCTACTCTGCAGCAGAGGCATTTTCCAGGGGGGTGCACACTTTAAAAAAAACAAAAAAAAAACCAGCATACATACGGTAACTGATTAATTTAGTTAAGTAAATGTTTATAGTTTAATTTTGTTTGAAGGTTGAGTTGGGTCAGTGTTTTTGTGTGACCATATAACAACTATATTGCTCACATGCTCCACTTAGAGCAGGGGTGTCAAAGTCCCTCCTGGAGGGCAGCAATCCAGTTGGGTTTTCAGGATTTCCCCAATGAATATGCATGAGATCTATTTGCAAGCACTGCTTTCATTGTATGCTAATAGATCTCATGCATATTCATTGGAGAACCCGAATGGATTGCGGCCCTCCAGGAGGGACTTTGACATCCCTGGCTTAGAGGGAATATAGGCCTGAGTGTATATTTTACAAAACAGGTGCAAACACAATACTTCAACTTGCATCTTTTCCCAAACGTACATGGAGATGCAGATTTTGTGCTGGTGTCTTAAAACGGCAATAAATTGCCCCAAAATAGCCTCCTACTTGGACCTTCCTTTCTTTGAAGCCTCAAAAAATTACAGCTACGTTCCAATTGCTGGGATATTTTGCATGGAGGATAAATAGAAAAGTACCTGCAATGAGGATGTTTAACCACTGGATGGCAGCAGTGATGTACAAATCAGACCATAACATTTAACACCGGACAACCTAGAGCAGGTGTGGGCAAACTTTTTGACTCATGGGCCATAATGGGTTCTTAAATTTGACAGAGGGGCCGGACCAAGAGCAGATGGTTGGAGCGTTTGTGTGAACTAATATAAATTAAATGTAACCGTCATGACATAAAAGGTTTTGGTCTTTAAAACATAGCAAAGCATGAAAACGTAAGGTCCACTCGTTTACTATGGGGCTCAAAACGCAAATCAAAAACGTGGAGTGGAGTAATACGGCTCACCTCAACAAATGTGCCATCTGCTGGGAAAACACAGGCATTGCAGGAAAATTGCAAAATGAATTTCATTTAATACGGTAATAAAATTTAAATTTGGCGGACCGGATGTGACCCACGGGCCATAGTTTGCCCATGTCTGACCTAGAGAGTAATGGATAATCCAGTTCTGAATATATCAGGAGCTTTTGATTCTGTAGATCTTCAAAAATTGTTGTTAAGATTAAAAGATCTCAGGGCAGGTGGAACCGTACTTAAATGGCTTAACTCGTACTTGCTAGATTGTTCTTTTCAAGTAAGAAATGAGAATAAGACTTTGAGTAAATTTCAGATGAGAAGTGGAGTCCTCCAGGGTTCAGTGCTTCCAGCATAATTATTTACTATTTACATGGCCACAATTGGTCAGTTGTTTCAATCTTTAGGAGTCAAATACCGCATTTATACAGATGATATTGTGTTTGGGGAGATGGATTAGAAAAGTTATTGAATAATTATATGAGTAAAATTACTGGATGGATGGAAAGGCAGGGTTTAAGATTGAACGTAGAAAAGACTGAGGTAATTGGCCAAAAACATTGAAAGTGATGGTGAGGAAGTCTATGACAGTCCTGAGAGTAAAACGGGATCCAGGACTTACAATGAGTTGTCAGGTACTAAAGACAGTACAAATATGTTTTGCACAGATACATTTATTGTATCGTTTAAAACCAATGTTGTTACATTCTGACTTTCGTGCTGTTGTACAAGCAATGATCTTGTCGCGTCTGGACTACTGCAATGTCCTGTACCTGGGAATAACTAAGACCAGGTCCAGGGCTTTGAGGGTGGTACAGATACAGAATGCTGCGGCAAGATTGATAACTGGAACATCAAGATATCAGCATATTACTCCATATCTCCGACAATTGCATTGGCTGCCAGTTGCATTCAGAATTCAATACAAAGCAATGATGATATGTCACCAATTTTCATATGTTTGATCCCTGAATTTTTTTAAGGGTTTAATGTCTGAGTATCAACCATTAAGATCATTGCGCTCTGAAAGTTCAGAATTGCTAAAAACGAAGGCTAACCCGAAATATGTGGAAACAGATGTCATATCCCCCCTGGGGCTCTTCTCTCTGGAAAAGAGGAGGCTCAGGGGGGATATGATAGAGACCTTCAAAATACTTAGGGGCATAGAGAGGGTGGACAGGGACAGGTTCTTCAGACTAAAAGGGACGACAGGTACAAGGGGGCACTCAGAGAAACTGAAGGGAGATAGGTTCAAATCAAATGCAAGGAAGTTTTTCTTCACCCAAAGGGTCGTGGACAAATGGAATGCGCTCCCGGAGGAAGTGATCCGGCAGAGTACAGTACAGGGATTCAAACAGGGATTGGACAGATTCCTGAGGGAAAAGGGGATCGTGGGGTACTGAGGGAGGTGCTGGGGTGTTGCATAAGTATAGACAGCTCACCAGGTCGTGCAGGTGCAAGGCCGGAGGGTTAGGACATTGATGGGAAGATAGGACTTCGATGAGAAACCTAGGGGGCAAGGGGGCCCCTTCTGGTGATTAAGGCAGGTCATGACCTGTTGGGCCGCCGCGGGGGCGGACTGCTGGGCGGGATGGACCTCTGGTCTGACCTGGCAGAGGCACTGCTTATGTTCTTATGTTCTTATGACTTTCACATGTGCAGGGGTAAAGTTGTGGAACAGCTTGGTTGGTCAAATTCAGAAATGTAGAGCTAAGAGCTCATTTAGGAAAATGCTGAAAACACAATTATTTGTAGATGCATTTCTTTGAGAAATTGATTTTATGTAGAATCTGTTTGTTTTGTTCTTACCTTGTTCTGAATTTTATAATATTTTTTGTATGTAACTATTTTTAAACCGTTTTGGAATAAAATGGTATATAAATTTTAAAACTAAATAAACCCCCTTTTGCTGTGTTGATTAGAAATGGGACGGGGGAAACTTCCTTTCCAATCAAAGGAAGACCCTGTCTGTCACACAGGGAACTTGTGGAAAGTGACGAGTCAGAATCCACCATTACTGAGAATGACACAGGGACCGATTTTCCCCCATCCCCACGGGAACTCATTTTCCCGTCCCATCCACACGAGTTTTGTCGCTCTCCCTGTCCCATTCCTGTAAGTTCCATCCTCATCTTCACAAGCCTCAAATACTTAAAAATCATAAGTGTTCAAGGCTTGTGTGGTTAAGACAAAGCTTACAGGAATAGGACAGGGACAGGAGTTACTGCGGGGACGGGGAAAAAATTATCCCCGTATCATTCTCTATAATATGTAGTTCTAGGGTTATCATATGGCTCCAGAAAAAGGAGGACGGATTGAAACATACAGGTTATACTTCTACTTGAAAACAATGGAAGTAAAGAAGACAGGTAGAGACATTTGGGCTTTATTTCCATTGAAAGCAACGGAAGTAAAACCCGGATATCTCAATTCGTTCTTCTTTTTCTGGTAAGACAAACAGACTCGAATCTCAAACCCTATGTGATTCGTCCCATGTCAGACCATACTGTGTTTTTCTCATCCATTGTTCCTCCACGCCTTGTCATACTGTTCACCATTCTGTGGTTACCACACTATGTCCTCCATTCTACAATCGTTCATGTCTCTGTTTGCCACTCAGTGTTTACTGTACCATGTCTTCCATGCTAAACACGCTTGCTTTACCGTTTTTGCCAAGTCATGTCTCTCTTTCTCAGTCATGCTTGTATAGGGCTGCCAGATTTTACTATAGTAAAATCTGGAAGCCCCCCCCCCTAGGCCCGCCCAGTTCTGCTCCCCAATCCCACCCTAGCCCCTCACTGCCTGCTCTCGTTGGGCAGGAGTAAAATCCGCACACGCGCAGATTTCCTCCTGCCTGATGCGATGTAGAGGAGGATTTTCAGAACCCGGACCAAGTGCCAGGGAAATCCGGATGCCTGCTAACCCTATTCTTGTAGTACTATGTCCTCTATGCTATTTCTCAGCATACCATGTTTCATCATTCCACCCCACCCTCTCCCATAGTGTGGGTTTTAGCAGCCGCCGTGGCAGTAACAGCTCCCAGGGTCATCCGAAGTCTATGAGCATCAGAGCTGTTACCATCACGGCTGGCGCTATGGTTTTGGAGGGGAGATTATGTTCTTGTGCCATCTCTATCAGACCATAGTTGCTTTGCTATTTTCTACCATATGATGTCGGAGAGTGTGGTGCGGAGGTTCGAACTACAGCCTTGACACCCTGTGGTTGTGGGTTCAAACCCACATTGTCCCCTGTAATCTTTCATTGTCCCCTGGGACCGTCAGGGAAAATGCTGGAGTAGCCAAATAAATTCATGGAAACTCTTCTGAGCTCCCCTGGTAGAACAATATGGAAAACGAAATAAATAAATACCTAGGTGATATCTTGATAGGGAAGAGGACTTCAGAAAACCATTGAAGGTTTTAAATCTGCTGCTTATCTGGTTCCATTTCATTCATTAGTCCAAAAAAACGCTCCTATTTTTGGTTTTATATGAAAAATTTTTTTAACCTAAAACATGTGATTCCACAAAAGTGCCTAAAGAAACTCAGCTTTTAACTTACAATTTTGTTTATAACCTGCACCATTTCTGATATATTCATGGCTTAGAGCAATCACAAACATATTACAAATGGTGCAACATATATCATTCTGCTGGAAAAGCCCTGAGGAAGGCCATGGGCCCCGTTGGCACTGGCTACAACTTTGGACAAGTTTATATTTGCAAAATCTAGTGCAGTCTTGTCTTTGATTCTCAAGCGGGTTGTACCTGAAATTGTAAATTAAGAGCTCATGTTCTGTAAGCACTTCTCCAGAGAGGTCCAGGGGAAGAGCATTTGCTGCCACCAGGATCTACATAAGTAGTGCTTAAGTTATACCCAGATCATTTGTACTAGTTGGATCCAGATACAGACACTGAATATCCAGGTAGAACACCCTCCCGCCCCCCCCCCCCCCCCCACACACACACACACAGAGCAACCTAGAGCAGCAGCTTGGTAGCTATAGCTCATTCAGCTTTTTTGTCAGCGATGGCCTTCTAAACTACATTTCCCAAGCTGCCTAGCAATGCAGATATGATGTGGCCTTTCTTGATTCTCAGCTAGCTACCCAGTCAACTCAATAAAACTTAGACACACAGTACAACAATAATAGAGAGTATTTGGGGAAGAATTTATTTTCCTACGTCCAGGTGTTCGGCGTTTGTTTTTATGGGAGCATCTAAATGGGCAGGCTATCACCATATCAAAGTGCACCAATCAACAGAGAGAAAAGGAGGGGGTGTTAAGACCTGGAGGAAGCTGAGTGGCAGACAATCTTCCGTTCATTTACAGCTATTGCTGTCCAACTTAGCACATCGCCATCAAATTGAACAATGATTGCAAGTAAGTTATTAAGCAGAACCCTTAAATTGGAGAAATGCCCCGTCTAAGGAGATCATATAAGCCATATGATTACGGGGCTCACTCACTTGCCCTGTAGTTTGAGAATGGATCACATGACTGTTTGGTCCATGATTTGCATCATGCCCTGCGAACTATAAATATCCTTCAGATGGCTTTGATCATGATGAGAACACTCATGAATAATACCATGATGAAAAAGATCCACATGAAGAAACGATCCAGGACTTTAGCCACTTTCTTCCACTCCCCAATCCGTTTCTGAGCTGCCTTTTGGTCTCGGAAGCAATTAGCCATATACTCAATGTTTTTGAGGAGATTTTCATGATGGCACAGGCACTGGTGGCTCTTTAGGCAGCCTTTATAGCCCCCCTCCTTCCCACCCCTGCACTCATCTAGGTTGACATACTTTGCACTCTCTTTCCAGTTGCTGTAGCCATGGTTGGACACATCTCGGAATCCTGGCTCTAGCTTCTCTGTCTTCTCTTGTCTCTTTAGATCAAGGCCTTCTGGAGAGTTCTTCATTTTAGCTTTGACATCCTCTTGTTTGGCCTGCCCATTCACTGCCTCTACATTGGGCAGTTTCTCTGGCTCTAGCCGAGTGCTGGGGCTCTTATAACGCTCGCCAACTTCATAAACAAAGAAAATACGAGACATGTACTGAAGGATGAACTTCTTGGCCCATCCGGGGACCGGTTTTGCTCCTGGCCCGCAGTGGTGGATGTTCATAATGAATATGGTCAAAGCAGTTGATGCTGTGATCATGGTCATTGTAGCGATGTAATACTTTCCTTGAAAAGGAGAGAACAAAGAGATAAGAGCATCAAGGGACTCATTTCTAGTTTCGTTATAGCTTCACTGTTTTTTTTGTTGTCCATACAAGACACATTCACAGCATCAACAAAGTGACGGAACTCACTGTTGGGTCTAATAAGGAGCTCATTCCATAGTCATGCGCTTCTTATGACCAAGTCTATTGGGAGTCAGCTCCGCCATGTATAGTGATATGAGGATCCAAATACAGAACCTCCCCACCCCAATTCATTGGTGCTAGTAGGACTGGACACACCATGGAGATGCACATCCTGCTACAATGGCAGCCCCCTGACAGCCACTTTCTGCTGGTAATGTGTCTCAGAAGAGGCAGCCCTGAAGCCACAGGGGCCACTGAGGGTTCCTGCAAACATCTGGTAGCCATCCAGGAAAGAGGGTAAGCAAAGATGAAGGGCCAGGGAAGAAAGAAAAGATATATAGAAAGATGTTTCAAATGCTTGTAATCTGCAGACTCAAGTCTTTCTTTCTGGGGGGGTGGGGGTTAATGTAATGGCATCTAGGAGGAAGCTTCTCCTAACTTTCATGCTGATGGATCTAGCCCTTAGACATTTGGGTTGGGGGGAGGTGGCAATCACATGTGCAGGCTGTGAAACTGTCATTTTCATGTGTAAAGTTAGAAGGAGAATTGGATTATAGCCACAAACATCAGCAGGATGGTGATAATGGGGGTTATATTAAGCCAGTGACTCCTGTTCACTCCCTCTGTGGGAAATCCCCTAACCTCTGTTTGTCTCTTTTAATTAGATTGTAAGCTCTATCAAGCAGGGATTGTCTCTTATGTGATAAGTAGTACTAGTAGCCCCAGATATTCAGGGCCAGCCCTACTTGACACGGCAGTGGTCATCAAAGTTTATCCGAGACCCCCTCCCACTTGGGTCCCCCTCCCACTACCCTCTGGAACTCATTGCTGGAGGATGTGGTAACAGCGGTTAGTGTAGCTGGGTTTAAGAAAGGTTTGGACAAGTTCCTGCAGGAAAACACCAGTCTATTATTGAGAAAGACACAGGGAGGAGCCACCACTTGTCCTGGATCGGTAGCTTGGAATGTTGCTACTCCTTTGGATTCTAGAATCTTGTTACTCTCTGGGATTCTGGAATCTTGCTATTCCTTGTGACTCTGTATGGAATGTTGCTACTCCTTGGGGCCAGGGACCTGGCCACCTTGAGATCAGGCTACTGGGCTTGATGGACTTTTGGTATAACCCAGTAAGCCTATTCTTATGTTCTTATCTCTTCAAACCCCCTCCCTATCAACCTCACACCACATCTGCTAAAACAAAACAGTAGAATGCAAAGCATTAACAAATAGTTAAGTTTTCAATTGGTTTTGAAAAGCTGTCTGGTTGTTACACAATCTCAAGTATCCTGGCAATACATTCCACAACTAAATAGCGTTGCTTGTATTCTCCTACAGAGTGTTTCACCAAGTGCTTCAATTGAGACCTCAATGATCTTAAAGGTCTACCAAGGTACCACCCCATCAGTTACCTAATGTACAATTGTCAAGATTTTTTATTCAATCCTCGCCTGAATTAGTAAAACTCATGCTCTGTTCAATTTCTCTTCTGTAAAAGCAAGAAATTCCTAAATCACTCTTTAGCATCTTAGGCAGCTTCTCATGAAAAAGAATTTCGATCATTGTTGCTCACAGCTGTTTCTTACAGACATTTTAGAAAACGGCTAAAAACCTATCTTTTCTCCAAATACCTGACTCCTTCAAATAGACGATTATGTTTAATGTTTATAACCTTTTGTAAACCGCGTAGAACGTTTTGGCAACGTGGTCTATAAGAATTATGTTATGTTATGTAAATTGTTGCTCTTAGTTTACGTGTGCATAAACCGATTGGCACCAACGTATCTGGTAGATCGTATTCTGCCATATGCACCGTTTCAAAAGTTACGCTCGGTTGATCACAATGATTTATATATATACCAACAATGAAACAAATGAGGCTGAAAGTGACTAGAGTGAGGTTAGGTCCTCGTGGTTGGAACGAAATCCCATTATAGATTTATGACAGCAAAGAAATGTGAATCATTTTAAAAGACTAGTAAAGCGATATTTATTTAGCAACATGAAATACAGGAATTGAGTATTCCATTGTATAACTGAGTGCTGGACGCGGACTAGTTCTTTGTAATTGTTTGTTACTTGCATTATGTACGGAATTGTTGTGACCCGCTTTGTACAAATGAATCGACTTTTTGAAACTGATCATCCTCAAAAGGATGTATGTATAAAAGATTTCTTGAAAGAACTTTGCCTTATCAAGCAGGCAAATGGTTTAATTGCGGCTTCTTACTCTTATCAAGATTTGGGGGGAAATGTCAAAACTTATCTATTTGAAAACTTTGTCTGATGTTTTATGAATTTCTATGCTACTGATGTACCATCGCTGTGTTGTACAGCTTTTCTTTATTGTAAACCACATAGAACCGAGAGGGGCTGCAGTTTAAAAAGAAAGGATTATTATTTATTAAACTCGGCAACACAACATGACCTGGCGATTCCATCAAGAAAAGAGCTGAGCCTGCAGGCGGTGAGAGGGGGGGGGGGCATTTTCATGTTGTGGTCCAGATGAGAGGAATCGACTCCTGTCGTACATTAAACATCCCACAAATTGTGAGGCCTTTAAGAAATTCTGTTTTGTTGTTTGAAATGCACAATATGAGATGTTGGTCGTTGAAAATCTGAGTTGTATTCGGTTGCTTGAGATTGATTTTTGGTGTAGGAGAAGTGATTGGTGTTGCTATTTTTGTCGGCTGGTATTTTATTTTGATTTTATGCTGAATATGATGTATATTTCTAGTTTTTTTTACGATGTCTGAAATGTTTGTGAAGTCCTATTATGTGTGTGTTGTTGTACTTCGCCTTGTAAAAGGCAGATTATAAACAAACAAACCATAAACCCTTTAGACATTTCTCCATGAAGGGTCAGACAACTCACCAATTAGTGGTACATTTTCCGATGGTGGCATGCTCTCTGCCACCAGCAGCTGAAACACGGTGAGTGCCAGCAACACAGTCACTCCCAGAGAGACTTTCTCACCAGAGTCTGCCGGGAGATAGAAGCTTAGCGGGGCAAGGAAGGAGATCATAACGCAAGGCAGGAGGAGATTGAAGATGTAGAAGGAGGCCCGCCTCTTCAGGAGAAGCGTGTAGGTGATGTCAGGGTACGGTTCAGAACAACAGCCATAAGTAATAACATTCTTCTTGGCAGGCATGCCCAGCACTTCCCATTCTACATTCTCTACAAAGTCAGTGAGATCGCCTGTGTCCAGATGGTTGAGGATGTCTATTTGGTTGCCGTTGTAGGTCCAGGAGCCAAAGGTCAAGCGACACTGCTGCCCGTCAAAAGGGAAGAATGACACATCCACTTTGCAGGAGCTCTTGGTGATGGCAGGGGAGTCCCACATGATCTGTCCATCATAGCGGATGACAACGTTCGTCTCCAGGGAACCCGTGAACTGGTCATCAGCACTGAAGGAAAGAGAGCAGAGGCTAAGGAGTTGTTACATGCTGACCATTCCCTGCAAGTGGCCTGCAAGGCTCTGATTCAATGCAAAGCTCACCCTTGTCAGAAAGTGCCTTTGGGTCATGTCGGAGCAGAGCAGATTGTCATTACACAGACATGAAGGCACACTGGAAATTAGGGAAGAGCTAAAAACGGAAGACTTCTGGTAGTCCCTGCCCGTTCTTTCTCCACAAGAGGCATCGTATGGAATAATATTAAATATAGCAGATATTAAGATATACCTATAAGTAAGAGATTTGCAACACTGCCTCAGATAAATCTCTTTGTACAGATGGTAATAAAGTTCAATAAATAAATAGAAATTTGGGGACACAGCACCTCAAAGAAATGCAACATCTACCTTCAGAATGTAGGAGCATCAAACAGGAGGAGGAGAGAGGGAGAGACTAAGCTGACAAGTGCCTGACAAGAGAAAGACTTGGCCAACAAGGGAAGGAGAGATTACGGCAATGATGAAGTCACCCACCCAGAAAGGAGAGAACGACCCATAGCCCAAGATTTCTGCACTCTGCCACTGCGCTTTAGATGACCCCCCATCCTTTCCTCTGCAAGCTCCTCCCACTGCACAGCCCCCCATTTCTTTTGCCCCATCCCCACCACTATCTCTGCCAGCAATTCAGCAGCTCCCTGGCCCTCACTGATCATAGCACAGCCATCATGTGCCAAGTTAAATTTCGTCCACAACATCAATTTATTTATTTTAAAATTTTCTATCCTGCATATCAACTAAGCGGGTAACAATTGTTACATACATAGAAGCAACAAACATTACATATCAAGTTGATGCATTATCCAATAAAAACCTCAATAAAAATCATCAGCTTATCTTCAAATAATATAAGGAGGCTCTATTAGCTTCTACTATCTAATCGATCAAGGAAGGAAGAAGTATTTTGCAGTTTCTTCAAAGATTTGACATCTGTGCAAACTCTTAATGTCCCTTTCATTGAGTTCCAAAGCCTTGGACCCGCCAATGATTCTGCAGCCCTGCTGGTCTTTTTAGAGTGTACTTCCTGATTCCTTTCCTCAAAGTTGATTCTGACCGTAAATTTCGACTTGAAGAGTATCTTTTCAAAATTTGAATCCGGTACCATGGTACCACACCATAAAGCACCTGATGTATTACAGTCAGGACTTTATACTCAATTCGGGCCTCAATCAGCAACCAATGTAGGTTTTTTTTAACACTGGAGTGATATGATCAAATTTTGATGTCCCAGTAATCATTCTGGCAGCTGTATTATGTATTACCTGCAAGGCTTTAATCCTTGCCTTTGTAATGCCCAAAAATAGAGCATTACAAAAGTCAAGTTTGCTAATCACAAGACTTTGGATCACAATCTGAAAGTCTGGCATTGATAACATCGCTTTGACTCTAGACAGAACCCTCAGTTGCATAAATGCTCCTTAATCACATACAATACGTGATTCTCCATGGACAGATGGCTATCAAGGTAGAAACATGATGGCAGATAAAGGCCAAATGGCCCATCCAGTCTGCCCACCCGCAGTAACCATCTCTCTCCGAGATATCCCACGTGGCTATCTCAGGCTCTCTTGAATTCAGACACAGTCTCTGTTTCCACCACCTCTTCCGGGAGACTGTTCCATGCATCTGCCACCCTTTCCATAAAAAAGTATTTCTAAACTAAACTAAACCTTAGGCTTATATATCGCATCTTCTCTATAATAGCAGAGCTTGGCACGGTTTATAAGACATTAGAAAGGAGAACAGATACAATCTGGATTTGGAATAGCATGGAGAGGAGCTGAATTTACAACTTTGAAAATAGCCAAGTTTTCAGATGTTTTCAAAATTACTCTGGAGTCTTATCACCTATTAACTTCATCCTATGCCCTCTCATTGCAGAGATCTTTAAGTCTGTCCCCATACGCTTTATCACGAAGACCACACACCATTTTCGTAGCCTTCCTCTGCACCGACTCCATCCTTTTGATATCTTTTTGAAGGTACACAATATTCTAAATGAAGTCTCACCAGAGTCTTATACAGGGGCATCAATACCTCCTTTGTCCTATTAGCCATACTTCTCCCTATGAAACCTAGCATCCTTCTAGCTTCTGCCGTCACCTTTTCAACCTGTTTTGCCACCTTAAGATCATCACAAACAATCCCACCCAAGTCCCACTCTTCTGTCGTGCACATAAGTTCTTCACCTCCTAAACTGAACCATTCCCTCGGGTGTTTGCAGCCCAAACGCATGACCTTGCATTTCTTAGCATTAAATTTTAGCTGCCAAATTTCAGACCATTCTTCAAGCTTCGCCAGGTCTTTCTTCATGTTATTCACACCATCCTGGGTGTCTACTCTATTGCAGATTTTGGTATCATCCGCAAAAAGGCAAATCTTACCTGACAACCCTTCAGCAAAATCATTTATAAAAATATTAAAAAGAACAGGACAAAGAACAGAACCTTGAGACACACCATTGGTAACATCCCTTTCCTCAAAGCAATCGCCACTGATCACTACCGAATAATCTCATACCTGCTGTAACAACCAATTTTGTATCTCGTAATTCAACATCTTTTACCCTCAAAAACTCTTCGTCATTACCTCTAAACATCAATTCTGTTTTTTGAATATTTAGATTCAATGCATTCTCATCATCCATTCCTTTATCTTATCCATGCACTCCTCAGTTTTTCTCTCACGTAACAATCTCTTATTCTACAGAGAAGAAAAACCAGTTATCGTCTGCATAAATATGTTAATGGACTTCCAACTCCATCAAACCTTTTCCCAATGATGCAATGTACACTTTGAACAGCAGGGCTGAGAGTGGCGGACCCTGAGGTACACCCCTCTTTGCTGGAAATATTGCAGACATATTCTCCCCATTTTTCATTACAAACTTAGGGTCAGTTAACAATGATCAAAACCATTTTAAAACTGTGCCCTCTATACCACTTTTCTGCAATTTATTCAACAGAATCAAGAGATCTACCTTATCAAAGGCCGATGAAATGTCTAACGATACCATGCAAAATGTTTTTGCCCTTATCTATACCTCTCCAGATCACATAAAATGTTGACATTATTAAAGTTTCCACCCCATGGCCTTTTCTAAATCCATACCGATGTACGTCTAATCTACTATTTTCCTCTATAATTTTAGCCAGTACAATCCATTCAATTGTTTTTAGTATAACAGGCATAACTGAAATTGGTCTATAATTAGCCATATTCTCTCGATTCATATTCTGTCTCTTTAGAACTGGCTTTGTGTCGCAATCTTGCAACAATCAGGCATGATTCCTTGCTGAAGCAAATTACTAACTATCTTTGTTAATGGTTTAACTGCATCATCAATTATTGTTTTTAGCAATGCTGATGAGCAAGGGTCTCAAATTGATCAACAATTAGATACTGAATCGATTGAATTCTATCAAATATTTATTATGCTCATATATTTCAAGAGACTGCTAGTATATCATTTGACCCAAAGCCAATAAAGCCCTAGTCTGGTCTAATCATCACACTAATTATATCCCTTCAACAGTCTCATGCCCATAAGTAAATATCTTGAACATATGGTGAAGAGCATATGACATCTCTAGCATGTACAAAACATGGCAATCAGACTTCTAAAAAAACTTCCATCCCCGCAACCGTCTCCCAAGCTCTATCATTAGCTCACTGGCTGCCCATAGGCAAACGTTGTGTCTTCAAGGGTTTGATGCTAGCATTCATAATCCTTGCATTTCATGGCACCAGCTACATGACGAC
This sequence comes from Geotrypetes seraphini, assembly GCF_902459505.1. Lineage (NCBI taxonomy): Eukaryota > Metazoa > Chordata > Amphibia > Gymnophiona > Dermophiidae > Geotrypetes > Geotrypetes seraphini. Next base: position 4,915,292 of record NC_047089.1, on the reverse strand, counting down.
CAAGCTTCCTACATAAAAATCAGTGGCAGTCTGCAGAAGCTTGATATATTGATCAAGCTGTGTACTGATCCTGTAAAGTGTCAATATTCAAAATATCTGTGTGATTAAAATATACTGCCCCACCCACCCCCAAGTCTGGCTATTAAATAGATTTAGTTGGACATAAAGACACTGGAATAAGGTTTTCAGATTTAGCTGGTTATTACAATATTCATTGGTAGACGGTTAATTTGTCTATCCAAATGTGGCCACACGGTTTTCCTGAATTAGTTGTTTTATATAGATATTTGCACTCATTTAGATTTAAGTCACACGTTTTGGTAGAAGAGACTCATATTCGGGCTCTAATTCTGCTACTTCATCTCAACCCAGCTACAGAGAGCAGAAACAAGACCTGCAGATGGCTGGATTCATCTAAGAGAGGCCAACGACAGAGACAAGGTCTTACACATGCATGATCAGTCAACGAAAGTAGGGCCCAAAGTGAAACGTTTGTTCAAAAGATATAAGACCTAGTAGGGCCATGTTTTGGCACATGCCTGTGTCAGGGGGTATATACAATGAGGGTGACATCTTTTTCAATGAAAACATATTGTGGGACCAACTTCAGAGTCTGCAATAGCAGTGGTTCAAAGACTGTCTTCAGTAGGTTGCATCAGAAATGTCGTAGAAGAAAGGTAGAAACGTAGACACAGAATCAGGAGAACATCTAAAGCTGGAGAAAGAGGAGAGTGAATAATGGGATAAGGCAAGACAGAGGCAGAGATGAAGTAAGAGATCTACGAGATGGAGAGGACTGAACTGAGAGGAGGCAGAGTATGGAGAAAAGTCCTTCTCATTAACCATAGAGTAGCATGATGGCAAATAAAGGCCAAATGAAGAATGATGAGCAACATCTCATCTTTAGGCTTCTTCAAGAAATGTGGGTGTGGCCCTTCCTGTGTCGTGACTGAGATGCTGCTGCCCAAAACCAGTCCAACGTACCTGTTATATAGAACTATATCAGGTCTCCAGACATAACTACTAGGAATTCGGATGGTGTCAAGCCCATCATAATCGTCTTTATTCCAGCGCAGGTAGGCATCAAACCACACCTGCCGGATCCATAGGTAGGCAATCAGAATCTGGTTCCTTTCATCCTAGAGCAGAAGAGAGAGATGGAAAGAGTTTAACAATCGGGAACATGCAGAACTATTTCTGCTTCTCCTAACTTTGCATCATTTATTTATTTTATTTATTTATTTGGATTTCTATCCCGTCCTCCCAGTAGCTCAGAACGGTCTACAATGAACATACACAGTGGAGAGTAAATAGACATATAAGTAATACAACAGGTTTAGTAATTGGATTTATAGTTTTTGGAGAGAATTAAATACAGGGAGAGTATAGCAGAAAGAGAGAAGGGGGAAATACAGTAGTTTAGTTTAAGGAAAGTTATATGCGTTTAGATACAATTTGTTGGTGGAGAGAGTAAGAGAGGGTTATATTGGAGTTTTGGGGAGGAGATAGGAGAGTGGAGGGGGGCGTAAGGGGGGGAGAAGACAGAGGAGATCTTTAGTTGAAGAGGAGGGTCTTTACCGATTTCCTGAAAGTTAATAATGAGTTCTGTTGTCTAAGTTGGGGGGGGAGTTGGTTCCAAAGGTGTGGAATGAAGTGGCTGTAGGATCGTTTGTGGGCTGTTTCTGTGAGCAGGGATCTTCCGGGGGGGGGGGGGTGCATAGGCGTATCTCTGACTTTGAGTAATACAGTCAGTCATTAAAAAATCAATGGCAATGCAGGGTGTTGTGTAATTACATCTTAGTGTAGAGACCTCTTCATAGCTCTAAACATTTCATACTGTGTCTGCAGATTGTATGAACGTTTCTAACCAGTCCCCCTCCAAGCTATTGAAAAGAAGTGACCCTAGCGCCAATCCCAGAGGTCTTCCCTTCACTAGACTGTACTCCATTGACTAGTACCATTGCTTAACTAGTTCCTTAGCCAGTTAACTCCTTTGAATCTCATTTCTATACTGGCTACTTTATTTTACAGTATTTGAAACCAAATTTTCCACTTTGGTTCCTTTTGTCTTCAGAGCAAAACAAATTTGTTTCATTGTGTTGTTGTGGAAAGAATCAACCTCCAAACTTTTTAAAAAGGGCCCGTGGCTTCCTCGTCTTCCAGGATGTTCCTCCCCCCATCTAACCTGTGAAAATGAATTGACTCCCCAGAGGCATTCAGATCCCTTCTGGCCCCCAGTTGGATAGTGCCATGCAAACAGCAGCGGCAGAGGGGTAGGAGTGATTAGGGACCACTGCTGCCCCAGTTAAATGCCTGGATGGGGCAAAAAAGAGTCCAGCAGATCTATGGAGGGCAATTAGTATGTGAGGCCCAAAACAAGCATTTTCTTATTCTAACTTTTCTGGGGTTTTGTTTTATTTTTTCTTTATTTGTAGTGTGAATAATTGAAAAAAGATTTAAACAAAAAAACCTCCAAAAATTGGTATTGAGGTGAGACCTCATTTAGAATATTGCGTACAATTCTGGAGGCCAACACCATGAAAAAGATAGAAACAGGTAGCCAGAGGAAGGCTTCTAAAATGGTCGGTGATCTTCATCATAAGGCATATGGGGGCAGACTTAAAGATCTAAATATGTATACTTTGGAGGAAATGTGGAAGAGGGGAGATATGATAAAGACTTTTAAATACAATCAGCAAAAAATTGTTATTAGCCTAGTGGTGGAGATACACCATGAAAATACATTTATAAAAGGTGGAGGAAAAGCCTCAACTTATCAACAATATACGGACAGCAACCCAATGAGTTTTTAAGCCAGTCCTGCTCTGTATCATAGGCAAAAAAACTCCACGTTTCAAAATGTAATTGGGCTGATTGTATTTATACTTTGTTATTGCGATTTGGATTCTTGAAAGACTTTTAAATACCTACATGGCATAAATGCACATAAGGCAAATCTCTTTCATTTGAAAAGAAGCTCTGAAATGAGAGGACATAAGATGAAGCTAAAAGGTGATAGGCTCCACCACTAGGCTAATAAGGAAATACTTCTTTACAGAAATGGTGGTAGATACATGGAATAGTCTGAGTTCAAGAAAGCATGGGACAGGCACATGGGATCTCTTAAGGAAAGGATGATGACAAATAAAGGCCGAATGGCCCATCCAGTCTGCACATCCGCACCATCTACTATGTTTCTATAACCATAAAGCTCTATGACCTCACAATGCAGGTGCAAAGAGCCTTAGCCTATAGGAAGAGGAGATGCAAATGTTAACAGCCTTAGCCAATAGGGAGAGGAGGAGATAGTGGATGCTGTGGATGGGCCATTTGACCTTTATCTGCCATCATGTTTCTATAACCCTAAAGCTCTATGACCTCACAATGCAGGTGTAAAGAGCCTTAGCCTATAGGACGAGGAGATGCAAATGTTAAGAGCCTTAGCCAATAGGGAGAGGAGGAGATAGTGGATGCTGCAGATGAGAAGACTGGATGAGCCATTTGGTCTTTATCTGCCATCATGTTTCTATAACCCTAAAGCTCTATGACCTCACAATGCAGGTGTAAAGAGCCTTAGCCTATAGGACGAGGAGATGCAAATGTTAAGAGCCTTAGCCAATAGGGAGAGGAGGAGATAGTGGATGCTGCGGATGAGAAGACTGGATGAGCCATTTGGTCTTTATCTGCCATCATGTTTCTATACGCGATTCTTCTCACTTCCTTCAAAGTTTGCAGGGAAATGAGAACCATGGCTGTAAATTGTTAGTCACTGCAGACGTTTCAGCATTGTATACCAATGTGCCACAATCAGCGGCTTTAGCAATCATAAAGAAAGTTATGTACAATTTGAATGTGTCAGCACAGAAGAAGGAACTAGTGGGCAAATTGGCAGAATTTGTGATAGGTCAAAACTATTTTCAGTTCATAAACAGGTTCTTCATTCAGACTAAGGGGGTGGCGATGGGGGCCACAGTAGCCCCATCTGTCGCCTGCCTCTATATGTCTGAATATGAAGAAAAGTATGTGTATACATCTAGGTGGTTTAATCGAGTAGGCCTATGGAGAAGATATATTGACCAAAAAGAAACCAAAATATATATACCAATAATACAAATATATATACCAATTTTTGGAAGCACATTTTTCCATATCGTCTCCAGTGTCGTTTAAGGACAGATTATCACTATTCTATACCAATTTTTTGAAGTCTGAAGATATATTGACGACATCTTTTTCACGTGGAATGGGGAGCATTGCGAGTTGGAGGAATTCCTTAAAGAATTAAATCAGGTAGACCCTAATATTTCTCTCACTCATGAAGTGAGTGCCAATATGGTATCCTTTTTGGATATTCAGGTTGTCAAATCCTTATTTGATTCTCAGGTAAGTTTTGATACTATTTTATACAGGAAACCCTCCGACCGCAATATGCTCCTCCATTACCACAGTTATCATCCAAAATCCCTCCGGGATAGTATACCGGTGGGGCAATTTTTAAGATTGCGGAGGATATGCTCTGACGAATGGGATTTCCATCAGCAGGCCACATTATTATATACAAAGTTCATAGAACGGGGCTACCCTCCTAGGGTGGTCAAAGTAGCATGGAAAAGAGCCCGCAATTGTCAGCGGGAATGGTTATTTCATCCGAAAGAGAAAGATAGGAGTGGGGCCTTGGTATGTGTATTACCCTATTCTAGTAGGAGTCAACAACTTAGACAAATCATTTTAAAGCACTGGTCAGTGTTGCAGGTCCATGAGAGCATGAACGAAATTCCATTGTTTGCATACACTCGAGGTCGCAATTTGGGCCAAATTCTTAAACATCGGGTCCCTGGCCAATATATTGGTAGGGGTCCCCATGTAAGTTGTTCCCATTGTGTATATTGCCCTCATGTCCTCAACACTGACCAAGTGCTCATTCCTCAATCAGGTGGCAAGAAATTTTATTTAAGAACTAATACCAATTGTACTTCTGTGGCAGTAGTATATTGTATTATATGCCCTTGTGGGCTTTATTATATCGGGATATCGGGCACACTCGGTAGGCGATTAAAACTCGCATCGCAGAGCATTTGAGTAACATCAGATGCAAATGTGTGTCGGCTCCTCTTGTGAGCCATTGGCTTGAACAGCAGCATTCAATTGAGGATGTGAAATATACTGTAATAGCTAGTGCCCATAAAACAACTGGGGATGTCACCCAATTTTTGTTATATCTAGAACATAGATATAACATTCGGAACTTTGCAGTCAAATGCCCCAGCTTTCATAGATAGATTACTGATTCCATATGACCCACCAAGATCCCTAAGGTCCATATCTCAATTTAACCTCAATATTCCTTCCCTAAAAAATATTGGCACACGACGTACCTCAATTTTTTCAGTTACGGCCCCTACAATCTGGAACGCTCTTCCGCTTTATTTAAAAATGGAAAAAAAAAACTTTAAAAAATTTAAAAGCAACTTAAAATGTTTTCTTTTTAATGATTCTTTTAACTGAAAAAAAAAAAAATAAAAAAAAGGGTTCATTTCAGAGATTAAATAATATCTGCTTTTAATTCATGCCCACTTCCCCAATTCCTTTTGTGTTTACCTTAAATGTTTCTTCCATTTACTTTACCAATTGTATTTCTTTCCCCCTTTCCCATTTGTGTTTATTGCTTGCCAGTCCATAATTACCTAGTACGTTCTGTAGTCAGTCATGTAGTTTATAGAAAGTTTGTTCTAAATGTTACATTTTTTGCTGTAATGTTATTTTATATTCTGTACAACGCTTTGAAGAAACAAAAAAGCGTTTAATCAAAAATTAAATAAACTATAAACAGAAGTTCATTTTTCAATGGCATAGCTTGACCCCCACAGGGTTAAACAATGAAATCGAATGGTTTCATTTATAGAAGGAGATAGCATATTGTTGGGACGGTAGTGACGAGTTTGACGTCTTTATGTCGATACTGAATGAGGAAAGTGTGGCCTGCTGATTGGAAACCCGTCGCCAGTAGCTAATTTGTCTGTGTGCAGTATGGAGTGCGTTGTGCCGGTAAGTCGGAGAGTGAATGTTTGGTGCAGGTAATTGTGATTATTGAGAAAATAGAGACAGTAGTGGTAACTGAAGGATTTAGTGTTATAGTACCCCTCCTGAAGAAGCCAGTTGGCGAAACCTAGGTTGGGGGGTCGACAGTGTATGTCCAATGTATGCAGTCGTATGAATAAAGGAGGAGCCCGGAGCAGTTATATCGATTACCCACACCATTCAAAGCTAAGTTGGTTATTTCATTTGATGTTATTTAGCCGTTGTATGGTGGGTGAGACTGTGAACAACGGTGATGGTCTCTCAAATCAGCTGCTCCGTGATTTTTTCACTGGGACCTCAGCTGTGGGTCTGAGTGTTCACTAAATACTTCAGTTACTTGTTGATTGATAATGACATTGTTTGTGAAAAGCAAAGTGATTTAGTGAAAGTGTTTATCATGTTTCTATAACCCTAAAGATCTATGACCTCACAATGCAGGTGTAAAGAGCCTTAGCCTATAGGAAGAGGAGATGCAAATGTTAAGAGCCTTAGCCAATAGGGAGAGGAGGAGATAGTGGATGCTGTGGATGGACCATTTGGCCTTTATCTGCCATCATGTTTCTGTTTCTATAATCATAAAGCTCTATGACCTCACAATGCAGGTGCAAAGAGCCTTAGCCTATAGGAAGAGGAGATGCAAATGTTAAGAGCCTTAGCCAATAGGGAGAGGAGGAGATAGTGGATGCTGCGTATGGACCATTTGGCCTTTATCTGCCATCATGTTTCTGTTTCTATAATCATAAAGCTCTATGACCTCACAATGCAGGTGTAAAGAGCCTTAGCCTATAGGAAGAGGAGATGCAAATGATAAGAGCCTTAGCCAATAGGGAGAGGAGGAGACAGTGGATGCTGCGGATGGGCCATTTGGCCTTTATCTGCCATCATGTTTCTATGTTTCTATAATCAGAAAGTTCTCTGACATCACAATGCAAGTGTTAAGAGTCTTAGCCAATAGGGAGAGGAGGAGATAGCGGATGCTGCGGATGGGCCATTTGGCCTTTATCTGCCATCAGGTTACAATGTTTCTGTAACTTAAATTCTGAAAACGCTGACATCCTATACAGGCCCCTCGGAAACAGGGAGGAGGAACTACACAGAGACCAGAATAGTGACGACCAATCATGGCAGAAGCCAATAAACCACGAACAAGATAACGAAAGCCCCTCTGGAATAAGAAACACGTTTGCAGTAGAGAGTTGCGTGGGGACAAAAATCCCACCCATCCCCACCCATCTCCGCCAGGATCCTCTCTGTCCCCATCCATCCCCGTCGGGATCCTCTCTGTCCCCACCCGTCCCCGCCGGGATCCTCTCCATCCCCACCCATCTCCGCAAGGAATTACCTCCATCCCCGCCCGTCCCCATAAAAAGCAGCAATTACTTCTGACAGGATCATCAATTTCACAGTTTCTTTTGTGTTTGTGCTGCTGTTTTCCTTGTGGAATCTCTTTGGTGGAACTCTTTTTTTTGTTTTCTGTTCAGGTAATTAACTTATAAACCCCTTATTTTATTAAGGCTGATGTGTCCATTATATTATATGGATGAACCCTGCTTCTAAAGCCTTCCATCCCCATGGGAGTCCCGTTGGCTAGTGGGGGGTCCCCGTGGGAGTCCTGTGGGTTAGAGGGGATTCCCACGGGACCTCTGCGGGATTCCCACAATCCCCATTCCCATGCAGACCTTTAGTTTGCAGCTCAAATCTGACAAAAACTTCCTGGGGTCTAGTGGATCCCCTCCCCTCCTATGAAGCCCCTCATTCTCTGATTCTACCATCTCCCAACCCCTGATACCCAGAACATAAAATCCATGGTGGTCTAGCAGACCCTCTCCCCCAGCACCCAACTAAAATGTCCCTTGTGGTCTAGTGGACCTTAAACCATCTCTGAGGTCCCCCTGGAAACCCCCATGATACACACCTTGGAGGCAGGAGCACTCACTCATGGCTCTGCTCCATCATCTTGCAAATAGCAGCATTTGATGTACCCTTGGTATAGGGTTACCATATGGCTCCATTGTGCAAGTAAAACCTGGATGTCTCAATCCCTCCTCCTTTTTATGGAGCCATATGGTAACCCTACCCTGGGACACACCACATGGGTTCATTCTGCCAAATAAAACAAAACTGCTCTTATTTGCAAATTGACCCCACATAGTGCATCCCAGAATATATTGCACTGGGTCAGGCACTGCCATTTCCAAGATGAGGCATGAGTGAGTGGGCATTGCTTCTGTCTCCCACCTTCCTGTGATGCGGAGGATGTGGGGGCTGGGTGGAGTGAAGTCCACTAGATGCCCACCCAGTTCCATCCATTCCCGCCCTGTTACGCCTAGCCCCGCCTCAGCCCCACTGCCTGCTCTCGTTGGACAGGAGGGCATCCGCAGATATGACATGATGACATCACACACACACACATGCCCAACAGCGATTTCTTAGAATACATAAGAACATAAGAACATAAGCGTTGCCTCTGCCGGGTCAGACCAGGGGTCCATCGTGCCCGGCAGTCCGCTCCCGCGGCGGCCCCCCAGGTCCATGACCTGAAAGTGTTCCCTGCCTAACCTAAAATATCCATACCCTATTCGCTCAATGTCCTGTAAGGTAAACCTCTATCTGTACCCTGTTATCCCCTTTGCTTCCAGGAAATCATCCAGTCCCTTTTTGAACCCCAGAATTGTACTCTGTCCTATCACCTCTCCGGGAAGCGCGTTCCAGGTGTCCACCACCCTCTGAGTGAAGAAGAACTTCCTAGCGTTCATTTTGAATCTGTCTCCTTTCAGTTTTTCTGAATGACCTCTTGTTTTAGTTGTCCCTGCTAGTCTAAAGAATCTGTCCCTCTCCACCTTCTCTATGCCTTTCATGATTTTATAAGTCTCTATCATGTCCCCTCTCAGTCTCCGCTTCTCCAGGGTAAAGAGCCCCAGCCTGTCTAACCGTTCGGCATATGAGAGGTTCTCCATACCCTTTATCATCCTCGTTGCTCTCCTCTGGACCCTCTCGAGTATTGCCATGTCCTTCTTTAGGGACGCTCTGAAAATCTGACCAGTTGGTGGTCCTTGAGGAGTGGGAGTGAAGATCAACCATTAAGCTGCTTGGAAACTGCTTCTAATTACACCGGTGGCACCAGCTCCACGGGAAATATTTCTCTCTCTTTCTTGGTCTCTGACTGCATGAAGATTTGGGGCCAGATTTTACAAAAGGTGCCGATATCAACGGAAGCCTAAAAAATGGCCGCCGATTGCGAGTCAATCACACAACGGCACCATTTGTAGAATCACGGAAATGTAGGCCAGGGTTTTGAAGGCCTACGTTTGACGTGAATCATGTCTACACAGGCACCTAAGAACACCCAAGGTCATTTCTAGCATTAACCAGGCCTACTTTGACCTTAGGCATTCTAAGGTGCCTCCGTAGATGCCATCAAGGTGCCATTTTGGAGGTGCTTCTGGGCACCTACATTTTTTTTAAAAAATGGCTTTACCAATTAAGTTAGTTGGCGATAGGGCGCTGTTTATAGAATATGGCTCTTTGAGTCTCTCCACAAGAACCACTTGACACTGGCATTTCTCTGATCAATATGTCTCAATTGGTGTGTTTGAGTTGAATAGATTTCTTCCTAAATTAATGTATTCCATTTGCCTTTCTTTGCTCACTATGAATGATAAAATCAATACATTTAAATTAAATTAAAACAGCTGTCTTAGTTCTGCTGGATTTTGTGTCTATCCAATTGACTAGGCGTGCCACATTCTGAACATTTGAAGCTGGAGCTAACAGATTACTCCAGGTCACTTAATACAGAGAGCTGGGCCTGGTTTTCAAAAAGACTGAAGGGATATAAAGCAACAAATTCAGGGCTGGATCAGCATCTCTGGCCTCCTGGAGTCTTCCTGATGACCCTTTCAGAAAAATTCAGGTTCTCTTCACACATCTCTCACTCCAACTTAGTGTGGGGATCCAGTTCTGAGTTTGCCCAATAGATTCCTATGAAAAGCAGAACATAATCTCCATGCATGCAATAGGGGGAGACCCAGCCATTGTCAGCCCCTTTAGGGCGATCTGGAAGAGAGAGATACTCTGTTCAAGCTACTCAGGATGTTTAGCCACAGTACCTGAAAACTGATTTTACAAATTGTGCAGTATTTCAGAGTAGGCCTCTAGTTCCTCCCCCTTTAACGTAAAAGAAATGCTGTGGCCCCCTTACCATGTCGATGATCTGGGAAAGGGTGATCTGAAGTGAGACATTCATTGCTCTGTCCATGTCCTCCACAGGTCGCAGGGCATTGGTGTAGTTATCAAACAAATCTTTCATCAGCTTGTAGGCAAATCTCCCCTGCGCTCCGAGGCAGCCTGAAACCAGGAAGAGATTTGGGTGAACATTTGATGCCATGCTATGCAAGTGTCCTGAATATGGGCTATCACACCTTTACTACTCTGAGTATCAAATTAAAACTAAGCTACCTTTCACATGTGGATAAAAAGACCTCTTCCAGAAGTTCCAATCTTGTTTGGGATCTGATAGTGTGGAGCCCAGATTGCATTCTAGAGATCCCTAAATGTCCATTCTATTCTAGGCTCTGTAATAGCTGCTTTGTATACAGGGAGGCCAAGCTGGAACCCAGAACGGCTGCCAAGATGTCTTACCTGTGATATTGGGTTCTTTTGCTGCATTCAGAATTAACCCGTACAGTGAGAGATTGGAGAAATTGGGCCTCTTCTCCCTTGAAAAGAGGAGACTGAGAGGGGACATGATCGAAACATTCAAAATACTGAAGGGAATAGACTTAGCAGATAAAGACAGACTGTTCACCCTCTCCAAGGTAGGGAGAACGAGAGAGCACTCTCTAAAGTTGAAAGGGGATAGATTCAGTACAAACGTGAGGAAGTTCTTCTTCACCCAGAGAGTGGTAGAAAACTGGAACGCTCTTCCGGAGTCTGTTTGCTAGCAATATTGGCTGACATCTGTTATAGGGGAAAACACCCTCCAGGGATTCAAGACAAAGTTGGACAAGTTCCTGCTAAACTGGAACATACGCAGGTGAGGCTGGACTCATTTAGAGCACTGGTCTTTGACCTTGGGGCTGCCGTGTGAGCGGACTGCTGAGCACGATGGACCACTGGTCTGACCCGGCAGCAGCAATTCTTATGTTCGTATATAAATGTGGGTGAGATTTGTTTTCCTAAAAGCAACATAAGACACAGACTGGTCTTGCAAGAGAAAATGGAACTGTAAGATTCAGGGAGGTTAAACCCGAACTGGCTCAGTCTACCCCTTTTGTCAATGAGCTTGATTGTAACCCCAAATAGGAAAAGGTTTGAGCTTCATTAGACTATGCAGCTTGTTAATACACGTTACCCGCTGGGTTTTAATCTAGGCTCTGTCATTGCTGAGACCATGTCCTTTGCCATCTGCTCTTTCGGAGCAAGGGATGAAGACAGTCAAGGTATCCTTAGACAGAGCTTTGTTATTCACATGCACAAATGTGGATATCAAACTCTAGGTTTCTTTGCTGTCCTATATTTGCAGTTACCATGAACAATGTTTTGTCCTGTCACATCCCACATAAGAGACAAGGGGTCATCAGGAAACCCTAGAAGATCCTGTCCCAGAAGCAAGGGCAGCTTAAGACAATTTGATGCCTGTGGAGAAGGATATGAAGGTTCCTCTTACTTGGCTCCCCCCTCTCCTTGTGTAGAAGGGTTGTCTGCCATGGGTGAGATGGCAAGGTGTCTGTGGTAGTTTCTGAGGCATGATAGGAGGGTGTGTTGAGAAGCAGTGGGTGTTCAGTGCACAGTAGGGATGTGGCATGGAGTGTATCTAGAGCAGAGGTGTAGCGGGGGGTGGGAGGAGGGGAGCATCTGAGGTTATTGAGCAGGAAGGATATCTAGCATAGAATGAGGGGGGGGGTCAGGGGAGCATCATTTCTCTCATACCATCCCTGCTGTTCCTCTTCCTCTCCGACCCAGAATGTCCAAATTATGTTCTGGACATTTTGTAAAATCTTTGATTATCGCTGTAAAACATCCAATGCTAAGCCTGCCCTAAACCCATCCAAAACCCGCCTCTAACATGCCCCCTTAAGATTATGGCACACTGGAGACAAAATAAGCAGAAAGACGTCTAAACACTCAATTTCAAAAAGGTGGTAAAAGGGGCCAAAAGAGACTATGAGGAAAAAATAGACAAGAAGGCGAAAAACTTCAAGACATTCTTTCGATATATTAAGGGGAAACGACCCGCAAAGGAAGTGGTGGGACTGTTGGATGACCATGGAATAAAGGGAGTGCTAAAGGAGGACAAAGCCATCGCCGATAAACTGAACATATTTTTTGCATCTGTATTTACCAAAGAGGATATACACAACATAGCGGAACCCAACAAGCTATACGCTGGAGGCAAAGATGGAAAACTGACAGGGTTGACGGTCAGTCTAGATGAAGTATGCAGGCAGATTGATAGGCTTAAGAGTGACAAATTCCTGTGACCGGGTGGCATCCATCTGAGGGTCATTAAGGAACTGAAAGGGGCTATAGCTGAACTGCTTCAACTAATAGCCAATCTGTCGATCAAATCAGGAAAGATTCCGGAAGACTGGAAGGTGGCAAATGTTACACCGATCTTCAAAAAAGGTTAGAGGGGAGATCCGGGGAAACTACAGACTGGTGAGTCTGAACTTGGTACCGGGAAAGATGGTAGAGGCGCTGATACAGGACCGCATCATTGATCACCTTGATGGACACAATCTCATGAGGACCAGCCAGCACAGCTTCAGTAAAGGACGATCTTGCTTGACGAACTTGCTGCACTTCTTTGAGAAAGTAAACAGGCAGATAGACAAGGGTGACCCGGTCGACATTGTATATCTGGATTTTCAGAAGGCGATTGACAAGGTTCTGCATGAACGACTACTTTGAAAAATTGAGAGCCATGGAATAGAGGGTAAAATACTCACGTGGATTAAAAACTGGCTAGCGGATAGGAAACAGAGTGGGGGTACAAGGACAATACTCAGACTAGAATAACATCGCTAGTGGGGTGCCGCAGGGCTCGGTGCTTGGACCCATGCTCTTCAACATATTCATAAATGATCTGGAAATGGGTACGACGAGTGAAGTGATTAAATTTGCAGACAATACGAAGTTATTCAGAGTATCGAAGAAGCAGGGGGATTGTGAAGATCTGCAATGTGACATAACCACGCTCGAGAAATGGGCAGCGACATGGCAAATGAGGTTCAACATGGATAAGTGTAAGGCAATGCATGTCGGTAACAAAAATCTCACACACGAATACAAGATGTCCGGGGCGATACTTGGAGAGACCCCACAGGAAAGAGAATTGAGAGTACTGGTTGACAAGTCAATGAAGCTGTCTGCAGTGGGGCATAAAGGGCAAACAGAATGCTAGGAATGATTAAGAAGGGGATCACGAACAGATCAGAGAAAGTTATCATGCCGCTGTACTGGGCCATGGTACGCCCCCACCTGGAATACTGCATCCAGGATTGATCGCCGTACATGAAGAAGGACACGGTACTACTTGAAAGGGTCCAGAGAAGAGCGACTAAAATGCTGAAGGGGTTGGAGGAGTTGCCATACAGAGAGAGATTAGGGAAGCTGGGCCTATTCTCCCTTGAAAAGAGAAGACTGAGAGGGGACATGATCGAAACACTCAAGATAATGAAGGGAATAGACTTAGTAGATAAAGACAGGTTGTTCACCCTCCAAGGTAGAGAGAATGAGAGGGCACTCTCTAAAGTTAAAAGGGGATAGATTCCGTACAAACATAAGGAAGTTTTTCTTCACCCAGAGAGTGGTAGAGAACTGGAATGCTCTTCTGGAGTCTGTTATAAGGGAAAACACCCTTCAGGGATTCAAGACAAAGTTAGACAAGTTCCTGCTGAATCAGAACGAACGCAGGTAGGGTTGGTCTCAGTTAGGGCACTGGTCTTTGACCTGGGGGTGATGGACCACTGATCTGACCCAGCAGTGGCAATTCTTATGTTCTTATGTTATGTACTTTTTTGAATAAAAGTGGAAATAAATTACCTGTTCATTCATTACCTGGCAAAATACAGAATAAAACCCAGGAAAAATGATAAAATATGTAAATAAACATTGAGGGCAAATATTCAACATGGGCTCATTTTCAAAGGACTTGGACACACAAAGTACCATAGAAGTCGGTGGTACTTTGTGTGTCTAAAGTTCTTTGAAAATGAGCCCCATATGTCTCACTGCCAGGCCAGAATCAGGTATTCAGGGCCAAATATTTGGATAGCGTCAATGAATATTTATTTAAATATTTATAACCCGCAAATCCACAATTCTAAGCGGATAACAAAATCATACATATTCAGGCTGATCGTCACAGAGGAGTCCAGGGATGGAGCCACCCAGTCACAATGATATCCAGCAGCAATATCCGGATAACCCTCCAGTTAGCTTAAGACAGGACAAAAAGGCTGTCCTAAGTTGCATCCCTTGCTAGATGTGTTCCCTAGAACTACATGGAGAGGTCTGTAGAGAGGAAATGGGTCCATCGTCTTGTTGATGATTCCTCCATATATGCCCGAAATATAATATTAGCTTTCTAAGCTGGAGTGAGCTGAGAACTAAGGAAGCTGGGGTTCAAATCCCACTTCTTCCCTGGATGTTCTTTGTGACACTGGGAAAGTTACTTCACACTCCATTACCACAGGTACAATTTAGACTATGAGCCCTCTTCAGTAAATATGATCGACCAATAGAGAGTCTGCCACAAATACTACCTAAAAGAAGTAGGTTTTCAATAGCGTCTTAAAGGCTTTAGTATTCATTTCGGACCTAAATGTCTTGGAACACCATTCCAAAGGTTAGGTACTAAGTAGAAGAAGGCTTTGTTATGAATAGATTCCCATTTTGTTCTATTTACCACTGGAAGTATCAATCTATTATCTTGTATCGATCTTAACGTACGTGCTGGAGAATAAGGGATTGTCAAAGAACTTAAGTAATCAAGAACCATGGAATGAAATGCTTTATGAGTACGCATTAGTATTTTATATTGAATTCTATGGACAATTGGAAGCCAGTGATAATGTTTATAAGGAGGAGTTACACGATCATATTTGCTTTTATGCCCTAATAATTTTATATTGCAAATGCTGCAATTGTTGTCAGCCATTGTTTTGGTCTTTTCTAGTGTTTTTATTGCAATACTTGGACATTTGGATTAACACATCTTTGGTTTTATCATTCAATACCAAGACTCCTGAGGCAGGCCTTCTTGGGCCGAAACACAATCGTGTCGAGTCTGTTTTATAATAAAAAGCATTGAGCACCATCTGGTCTTCTTCGTTGTTGTTTTTGTTCCCCTCAATAAACTGCATTTGATCACTGGAAGTCTGTATGATTTTGATTTTTTTGGGGGGGAGGGATGGGGGGGATTAGGGAGGATTAAAAAAAACTTGTCAAAACTTTTTGTCTATTACTTTGAAATGATCTTTAATTGTATCTATTTGTTCCAGATTTTCATATCAATCACACTCGGATACACGTTTCCTTCTGGTCCTCCTATACTTATATAAAAACTTGAAGCTGACTCAACCTAGCACAGATCCTATAGTCCCCTATGATCTCTATTCTCTGCTAACTTCTCAGCTAATCTATATTTTCCCCTCTCACCACTCTATTTATAACAACACAGATAGAGATCCAAGATGGCTGCCGCTTGCTGCTGCTGAGTAGACGCGTACGAGTGTCTCTCTTACCTTTGGAAACATGCCTAAGAGAAGGGGAAGAAGCGTTGGTGGTGCCTCCCGACGCTCGGAGACCCCTCTGCCTGCAGTGGATGCCATTTTTAGGCGTCTTTTGAGTGAGCAGGTATCGTCGGGGAATCGCCCACTGGGAGCGCCGGCAGAGAGTAGTGCCGCGGCGAACTCCCTTGGGCTAGAAGTTTCTCTGAGCCCCGACGTAAGGTCACCGCCCCTGCAGCCGTTGCCGCTGGGAGCAAGCTCACCGCGAGAGGAGAGCACACCGGAGGAGGAAGTGTTTTCCTCTCGAGAGGCCAGCATGTCGGAGGGCTTGCAATTGAAGACAGCTGAAAGTGAATTACTCCTTTTAGAAAAACCGGCGGTAGGAACAACTCCAGCTAAAGGGGATCAAGGCTCCGGAGAGGTAAAACAGCCGAGTGAACACTTATTAATGACACAACCAATTTTTGTTTCTCCTGTTAGACCTTCTGAAGTCACTCTAGACTCTCTCTGGGACTTAGTGTCCAATTTTGGAAATGCCCTTAACTTACAGGTAAAAAATTTGGACAAAGAAATACAAATCCAGAAAGAAGAGATAAAAACTTTAAAGGAAGAGACTGTATCACTGAAATTAGATATCCAAGAAGAAAAGAAGAACTTAAAAACAATTAAGAGTAACCAAGATTTATTTGTTAAAGACAATATGATTATGCAGAGAAAATTGGAAGCTTTAGATAACAATATTCGGATTAATAATTTGCGATTAATTAATTTTCCTAAAGTATTATCAATTTCTCCACGAGATATGATAAAGCGATACTTTCTGGAAATTCTTAAAATACCTGAAAATGCTTTACCACCTCTTACAAAGGTTTACTATTTACCTATAAGAAATCAGGATCCTCAAAAGAAAGAAGATGAAGGAATACCACAGAAAGAACCCTTGGACGTTTCCACTTTGTTAGAGCAATCAGATAGAGAATTGGCTACTCCAGCCACTCTCTTATTGACTGTGGCTTTGGCCCCAGACAAGGATTGGATTCTTAAACTTTTCTTTAAAAATAGGACCAAGGACTTTTGGGGTTTTCATATCCAGATATTTCCTGATGTCTCGAGAGAGACTCAGAAGAGAAGAAGGGAATTCTTAATGTTAAAACCAGGAGTGACTCAAATAGGGGGTTTATTTTTTCTTAGGTATCCTTGTAAATGTGTCATAAGATACCGTTCCTTGAAATATGTATTTGTAGATCCAGCTCACTTGACTACTTTCCTTTCTGCGAAACGTCTTGAGTCTGTAGAACCATCTGTACCATTGTGATAATAATAATTAGCTCACCTCTCAGTAGTAGTTTAAGTGATTTTTCTTGTTAAAACGTTTTACTTTAATTTAATTTCTACTCTTATCGTTAATCTTGGATCTTAATTTGAGGACTAGTGTGTGATTAAGTTAGGATGTATACTTTCTTTATTATTTTGAATTGCTTTCAGGTTTGAGAGTAAATAATATTATTATGTTTTCTTGATCTCACTTTCTGTACAAGATGATATGCTTGACAATAAATGTGTAAATTTTATAAATAAATAAAAAAAAAACCAAAAAAACAACAACACAGATGCTTTATTAAAGCCACGAGACCACATCTACTACACCCACCTGGTCACATCAAAAATTCAAACAAGTTTGTTTGACAAGACCTTGCCATTGTGAAACCATGTTTTGAAGGATCCTGTGACCCACTGGCTTCAACATAGTCTGGTAGAGTTTATATTACCATAGCCAATGCTGAGCTCAGACTTAACAGGGCTGTAATTTTCCACTTCTCTGCTTTCTCATGCTTATGGAATAGTCTCCATGCTTTTCTTCAGCCTCTCGGAGCATACTCTGTTTCAAGTGCCAAACTGAACAGAACTGTGAGTACAGATAGCAAGCATACCCTTCTCAGATCCCATGGGTTCGTCTAATTTTAAACTGGATCAGAACCTTCAATTTTCCACTGTAAGTCCACGCATGGTCAAAGTCATTAGCAAAGAAGGAGCAAGCAAAGCTCCAACTGCACCCATTAGCACTCTGTTGCCCTAAATTTCATCATCTCTCTATTCAATCTGGTCAGGCAGACGGCAATATACTCCCACCATTATTCTTTTTTCCTTTACATATAATTTCTATCCATACATATAACACATTACAATCTGTTTCCTGCTGAATTTTTATACTGGTTGACTTAATTACCTCTTTAACATATAGTGCCATCCTCCCTACCCAACTTGATTCACCCTATAATTGATATAATTTGTAGTCTAGTAACCCAGTGTCCTCCTTCTACCAGCTCTCTGAGATGTCTATTACCTCTTCATTTACTGCTCTATGCTCTAACTCTCCCATCTTATTTTTTTAGACTTCTAGCATTTGTATACACACTTTTCAGTGGTTTTTTATTTATTGAATCTACAATCTGCTTAGCACTTAATTGTGATAATTTTCAATCTTTAATTTCTATCTGCTCTTTCTTTAAAGGCACCTGTCTTACCTTTGCCTGTATTGCAATCCCTCTGTCTGGATGCCCTAATTTTCTTGTTTTGATAAAGTATAGGATACAGAGATTCTGGAGTTAAGACAATTCGGAGGGGGGGGGGGAGGTTGTGCGCAGCCATGGGATTTTGCCTTTACCCAGTGTTTTCTTTGTTTTGTGTAGTGTGAAAAGGTTTATGAGGTCTGCTGATCGAAGGAGAAGTTATTATGAAGTTTTCCCCTGATGTAGCCTTGTAAGAGGCAAAACAGAAGTACTGACTGTTGGGATTTTGCTGTTGGGGTGATCTATGTAGAAGCAAGAAATGGATCTCCCCAGATAAACTGTTTAAAGATAAGTCTCCTTTTATTCATGCTTGATATTTTTGAAACTATTATATACAGGCAATTTTTCCCAGTTGTAGCCATTGCCAAATAGTTTTAGGCAGTTGATAACTGATTATTCTCCAGCCTCTGAAAAGGAAAAGCTTTAAAAGTGAAATCTATTTATTAGATGAAAGATTGATTGAATTTTCAGTGATGATACAGACGGCTTAGGGTGCCCTGCAGTCCTGGCTGTCCGTGTGTGAGGTTTGTTTTTCTCCATTTATCTATTTATGATTTTTGTCTACTTTTGTTGCTTTTCTGGATGAATGTGAGTTCCTGCTAAAAACACTAACAACATGTTTTTTGTTTTGTTCATATCATTTGCATGCTATTAGTTTTGAGCATTGATGAGCTATTTTTATGCATGATTCCTGGGTGCTATTCGCTATTGAGCCAGTGCCAGAGGTCTGAGCATTGCCCTGTAGGAACCAGAAGGATTCTTGTGTAAGTGTGAAAAATGTGCCCCCTCCAATCCAACTGTGTGTGTAAGTGGATGAGTTTGAGTGGTTTCAATTCATCTATACTGACATTTCTAAACACCAGCTTATTCCCTATAAAGGTCTACAGTGGCTTACGTGTTTTGAGCTACTTTAATACATCTGCAGTCCCTGATCTAACAAAATAGTTAGAATGTTACTTCATATTACAACATACTGCCAGAAGAACTAACAAATCAATTCTGGAAGAGATCAAACTGGCTATGTCACTCGAAGCCCAACTAATGAAGTTGCAACTGTCTTATTTTGGTCACACTGTCAGAAGAGAAAGATCATTGGTTGACATCATGTTTGGGAAGATTGAAGGAACCAGGCGCAGAGGGCAACCTGCAATCAGATGGCTGGACATGTTGAAAACAACCATGGGGATGACGCTGGAGGACTTGATTACTGTAATATAGTTTATGCAGATCTTACTAAATTTAACATCATGCAGAAGTTTTGTCAGCTGGAAGCCTGAAGTCATAATGCCATTGTACAGAACCATGGTGAGACCTCATTTGGAATACTGTGTGCAATTCTGGAGGCCACATTATCATAAAGATGTGCTGAGAGTAGAGTCGGTTCAACAGATGGCCATCAGGATGGTCTCAGGGCTCAAGGATCTCTCATACGAAGAGAGGCTGAAGAATTTGCGGCTCTATTCTCTCGAAGAACGTAGGGAAACAGGAGACATGATCGAGACGTTTAAACATATCACCGGCCATATCAAGATGGAAGAGGAGATTCTCTCAAGGGACCCTCAGCCACAAGAGGGCATCCGCTCAAACTCAGGGGCGGGAAATTTCATGGCGACATCAGGACGTATTTCTTCACTGAAAGAGTGGTTGTTCCTTGGAATAAGCTCCCGGTGCAGGTAATCGAGGCCAACAGTGTGCCAGATTTTAAGAGCAAATGGGATGCCCATGTGGGATCCCTTAGAGGGTTAAGTTAAAGAAATCAGTCATTAGGAGTGGGATCTCTAGGAAAGTAGACTTGGGTGGACAGACTTGATGGGCTATGGCCCTTATCTGACGTCATTTTTCTATGTTTTTTTAAAAATAGAATACTGCTATAAAATTATTAGGGCATAAAAGAAATTATGATCACATAACTCCTCTTTATAAACATTATCACTGGCTTCCAATTGTCCATAGAATTCAATATAAAATACTAATGCTTACTTATAAAGCATTTCATTCCATGGTTCTTGATTACTTAAGTTCTTTGACAATCCCTTATTCTCCAGCACGTACGTTAAGATCGATACAAGATAATAGATTGATACTTCCAGCGGTAAAAAGAACAAAATGGGAATCTACTCATAACAAAGCCTTCTACTTAGCGCCCAACCTTTGGAATGGTCTTCCAAGACATATTTAGGTCTGAAATGAATACTACTTCTTTCAGGTTGTATTTGTGGCAGACTCTCTATCGGTCAATAATATTTACTGAAGACTCGGCAGGCATTCCTTAAAATGCATAGTGTAATTTAATATTTATATACGATGCTATTTGTTTGTTCTTTGGGTGCTATCCTATTTTTAATGGTGTTTCTTTTTTATTTTGCTTTATAATTTTGTATTAATGTAAACCACTGAGAACTATGTTAAAGATTTGGTAATATAAACATAAACAGACTTTACCAGACTAGCACAAAAGCAATTTCTATTTAGATCTATAATTCATCAAGTCACTAAGACATGCGCACGAGTTGATAACATCTAACACAAACACTTAAACTTCAAGTTTTACATATATTTTCAAAGAGAATGGTTTTTAAGCCACTGCAAAATAACCCATATGAAGACCGATTCCTTAATCTGAATGGCATAATATTCCAAACCTGAGCAGCTTAATAATGAAAAGAATAAAAAAAAAATTTAAATCTAATTTCCATAAAAGATGAACTGACTGAATCCATTTCATTCACTAGTACTTAATGAATAGGAACCCAGATGAATTACTTGTGATGAGACTAAGAATAATAATCTTAAAAATAGTACAAGAAGAGTTAAATGTTATTTGGGGACTTCAATGGAAGCAAATGCAGTTCTCCTAGCAGAGCAGATACATGTCAAACTTATTCAATAGGGGGGGGGACAGAAATTAGGGGAGATTCAATGATACAAACAGTCTAGGAGTATTAAAACAGCCCATGACCTGTGATCTTCTATCTTTAAGGGGGGGGGGAGACAGAAATTAGGGGAGAAGCAATGATACAAGCAGTCTACAAGTACTAATACAGCCCTTGACCTGTGGTCTTCTGTCTTTAAGGGGGGTTTAGAAATTGGGGGGGGGGGGGGGAGAAGCAATGATACAAGCAGTCTACTAGTACTAAAACAGACTTTGACCTGTAATCTTCTGTTTTTAAGGGAGAGTCAGAAATTAGGGGAGAAGCAATGATACAAGCAGTCTACAAGTATTAATACAGTCCTTGACCTGTGATCTTGTCTTTAATGGGGGTGTAGAAATTGGGAGATTCAATGATACAAAGAGTCTACGAGTACTAAAACAGCCCTTGACCTGTGATCTTCTATCTTTAAGGGTGGGGGGGTCAGAAATTGGGGAGAAGCAATGATACAAGTTCTAAACAGCCGTTGACCTGTAGTCTTATTTCTTTAAGGGGGAGGTCAGAAATGGGGGGAGAAGCAATGATACAAGCAGTCTACAAGTACTAAACAGCCCTTGACCTGTGGTCTTGTCTTTAAGGGGGGGGGGAGTCAGATATGGGTGGAGAAGCAATGATACAAGCAGTCTACAAGTACTAAACAGCCCTTGACCTGTGATCTTCTGTCTTTAAAGAGGGGGGGGGGGGGCAGATATGGGGGCGAGATTCAATGATACATGCTAGCAGTCTACGAATTCTAAAACAGCCCTTGACCTGTGATCTTCTATCTTTAAAGGGGGGGGGGTGTCAGAAATTAGGGGAGAAGCAATGATACAAGCAGTCTACAAGTATTAATACAGCCCTTGACCTGTGATCTTATCTTTAAGGGGGGGTGTAGAAATTGGGAGATTCAATGATACAAGCAGTCTACAAGTTCTAAAACAGCCCTTGACCTGTGATCTTCTATCTTTAAGGGGGGGGGGTCAGATATGGGGGGAGAAGCAATGATACAAGCAGTCTACGAGTATTAAAAGAGCCCTTGATCTGTCATCTATCTTTAGGGGTGGGTCAGAAATTGGGGAGAAGCAATGATACAAGTACTAAACAGCCCTTGACCTGTGATCTTCTGTCTTTAAGGGGGGATTAGATAGGGGGGGAGAAGCAATGATAGAAGCAGTCTACAATTATTAAAATAGCCCTTGACCTTTGGTCTTGTGTCTTTAAGGGGGGGTTAGATATGGGGGGAAAAGCAATGATACAAGCAGTCTACAAGTACTAAGCAGCCCTTGACCTGTGATCTTCTGTCTTTAAGGGGGGGTCAGATATGGGGGGAGAAGCAATGATGCAAACAGTCTACGAGTATTAAAATAGTCTTTAAGGGGGGGGATCAGAAATTGGGGGAGAAGCAATGATACAAGAACTAAACAGTCCTTGACCTTTGGTCTTGTTTTGTAAGGGGGGGTCAGATATGTGGGGAAGAAGCAGTCTACGAGTATTAAAAGAGCCCTTGATCTTTTATCTTTAGGAGGGGGGTGTCAGAAATTGGGGAGAAGCAATGATACAAGTAGTAAATAGCCCTTGACCTGTGGTCATGTTTCGTAAGGGGGGGGGTCAGATATGGGGGGGGAGAAGCAATGATGCAAGTACTAAGCAGACCTTGACTTGGGATTGGGGGAGAAATGCTCCTTTTCCTGCAGTAGTTCTGGGATTGTGTGAGGTTTGGCAGGGCTGGGTGGATGTGAGCTGATCTGTGTAACTTTAACTCCCCCCAGCATCTGGTCTTTGCTTTCTATTACCTGCTTATCTGAGGCATCTTTTGCTCAGTGTCCCCAAGAAGTGACTTTTCTTTGCAGTAGAACAACTAAGCTGCCCCCCTGCAATTCCCAGCTTTGGCTCCTGGGATCCCCACTCCATCCCTGCACCCTAGGCAGATCTCATAAAAGCCTGAGTGAGAGAAGAAACCTAAGTGGGGCTAGTGGTTCCCTCGTGGAGCTTCGTCCTCTTGAATCTTTCATGAAGGGCTATTTTCTTTCCTTGGCAAAGGTGTCTCTTGACATCTTTCGTGCTTCGCTTACAGCTCAAGACACCATTTGCAGCTGGACTTCCACAACCAGCAGATCCAGTTACGTCTCTGCACTGGAAAGTGCAGGAGCTGGAGAGCCATGAAGGGAGGGGAGCTTAGGGAGAGGGGTGCAAGCCCCCACTCATGACTTTGCCCCACCAGCTCAAACTCTCCTTGCAGGGACTCTGGGGTTGCAGGAATCTTTCTCCCTTCTTAGCTAAAAGCAAGACTTTGAACTCATCCTGTCAAGTGCAGCTGAATCTTACCCGGGGATGGAGCAATGCAGCAAAAGAAGGCAAGCAAGAGTCTCATTGTGAAGCCAGATGCAGTTCGGATCAAGCGAATTTGCTCCAAGCCTCTCCGGCTGCCAAAGTGTTGCACTCTGCTAATGGTGAGCCTGTGAAGTGCCGGTGTGGCCCCCCTCCCTCTTCAAGTGGCTTCATTTCAACACCCTTTAGAGAAACAAAACCCAGCAATCCATCTGCCCCAGATATGCTCTTTTCAAGCAGCCTCACTCGTAGTTACCCTCCCTCTCAAATATAGGAGGAAAAGAGCCCACCCCCCAGGGGCAGATGCCTTGCCAACTCATTAGAGAGCTTCCCTTTGCTGTATTTCAAATCCTCAAATGTGCAAAATCACAAAACACCTGGCAGAGAATCCCACCCATAATATAGTCCCCATCAATTGTATCGACCCCCTCCTCTCTTTTATGTTGTCTGTTAGAGAATTTGCTAACTGTTACACCAAAGTGGTCTACATGAGCAAACTTAAAAAAAAAAAATAGCAGAAAGGAACACCTATAATTTTACATGACAAAAAACTGACAAATTTAGAGACCTTAAACTATTTCACTTTTCATTTTCCAAACCAGAGGGAAAGAAAAAAAATGTTGATTTTTTCCATTTCATTCTGTATTCCATTTGGTGGGGGGTTCTTTTTCTGTTTGCACACTTAAATTCCTTTAAACATCCCTAAACCTTCTTACCATTGCAATAGTCTGGGAAGGAGCACCCTCCTGCCCCCCCTCAATAGGCACTGGGTTTGCTAGGAACGTTTTGATAGGGCAGGAGGGAAAGGGAAAAATCGTGCACCAAAGACCACCCATTCAATGGTAAAAACTAGTATGGGAAAAGACAGGGGGAAGCTATTTGGGATTCTGACAGATACTGTGAGCTACAATGATCATTGCTAGTAACAGGAAACTAGCTAGATCAGGGGTGGGCAAATGTTTTGACTCTTGGGCCACAATGGGTTCTTAAATTTGACAGAGGGGCCAGATCAAGAGCATCTTTCTATCCCTCCATCCCCCTGGGCAGCAGAACCCTTGAGCACAACCAAACCCCCGCTGACCCTCCATCCTTCCCTCCCATCTGAACCTCGCCGACCGCGAGCCCTACATACCTCCCTCCAGAGCAGCGTCAGGCTTGCAGCACTCTAAACAGTAATGTGGCAGAGAATTCCCTGATGAGAGAAGGCTGCAAAGCAGCCTGTTTAGAGTGCTGCCAGCCTGACGCTGCTCTGGAGGGAGGTATGTAGGGCTCGCGGTCGGCGGGGTTTGGATGGTCAGCGGGCCAGATTAAAAAAAGAAACGGGCCGTAGTTTGCCCATGTCTGTACTAGATGGACCATTGGTCTGACTCAGTATGTTTTTCTTAAGTGGGGGCAGAGATGTGTGTGTGTGTGTGTGGGGGGGGGGGTTGAAAGGAATTTAAGTGCAGAAATGGCAGTAGCAACATTTGAGTTGCAGATAATTATTTTTATTTTGGGAGACTCGACAATGATTCCTTTAAAATTTCAAAACTACATGAAAATAAATATTGAAAAGGACTGGATAAAGTATTCCATGCACATTCTGCACCTGGGCAGACATCCTCTCTAGGCTAGTGTACCCTTTCAGCACCTGGAGTATTAGCTACAATATGCCTCGAGTGACCAGCGATACCCATCGCTCAGAAACCTGGACAGCAGGCACAACAAACCTGTGGAATTACTCATAGGAAAGCGGGTCTTCTCAGTAACCTGGATCATTTAACAATTGACTGGTTTAGTGTCTATCACATTTGCCGACCCGATACAGAAAACAGCTCACCGCATGGTTTTCTGCACGATTGTTCATTCTCAGATCCGACATACAAATAAGCTCATTAATATTGAAATGCCATGTAAACTAGCAGAGCGATTGATGCTTTAACATGGCTTCTTGATGCACCAAAAAAAAAAAAAAAGTGATCGCTTTTAACAATCTGAAAAAAAACAACTGGTCATGACGGTCACTTACGTGTCTTACTGATATAACAGCCTGTGAGCATGTGTTGAAGGGGCGTCTTATGCATGTCCATTAACAGCGTACATTCTATGAGAGGGAAGTGAAAAGATGGGGCAATGAGAGAAAGCTAAAATTTTGGATTAAAAATATGTAGACTGGGCCAGAACTTAAAACACTACCAACCTCATTTATGCTCCAAATAGTGTAGTCTGCTGCTACCTCACCGTCCCCTCCATACAGCCTCAAAGGTCCCATGTATATGACATAACAGCATTGCATTGGCTGCTACTTTAAGGCAACTGTATGCTTTTCAACCCCCCCCCCAAACTGCTTCCAACAGTACCAAAAGGAAACTCTCTAACGTCTGTTATAAAGCGCTTTGCAGCAATGCTTTACGGCAGGGGTGTCCAACCTTTTGGCTTCCCTGGGCCGCATTGGCACAAACGCGGCAGCAAGACAGAGGAGGGAGCCAGAAAGACGGTAAACACCCGGGGGCAGCAGAGGAAAACACTGCATCGCCCTCGACCGGGGCCACACAAAATACTTCACGGGGCCGCAGGTTAGACACCCCTGCTTTATGGCTTCCTTCAACGCATGCCAATGACGTACACATTACAATAATCCATGCCTATGACTGATGTAGCAAACCTGACGCTTGTGTACATTGTTGCTGTATCAACTGGACCATTCTGTGTATGTGTGTAGTTCTCAGCGATTAATTGGATGGGAGAGGCAGAAATGACAACGAACCTCTGTGCAAATCATTTGCATGCAAACTTGATAGAGCAGCTTTTAACCTGAGATGTGGGAGAAAGCTGACAGTCGCCCGGGAGCGGATGGTTCGGTGTGAGGTATCCTTGGAGGATACTATTGAAACAGGATATTTAGGGAGTCCCGGTAGAGAGGTTCCAATAATGGTGAAAGAAAGCCAGGAGGGTTTAAGAGGAAGGCAGAATAAAAGACTCAGATTTTCCCTGTCTTCTCAGCAGCCTATAGTTGCAAGGAAAAAACACAATTTGAAGTGTCTGTATACAAATGATAGAAGACTAAAAACTAAAATAGGAGAGTTATAGCACTGAATGATAAGATAGATATAATAGACATCTCGGAGACCTGGTGAAAGGAGGACAATCAATGGGACACTGTGTTACCTGGCTACAAATTATATCGCAAGGATAGAGTGGATCAAATTGGAGGGAGGTCTATGCTATATGTTAAAGAGAGAATCGAATCAAATCAAATCAAATAAACATTCTGCATGACATAGATAGCAGTGTGGAATCCTTATGGATATGAAGGGAAGGAATATTTATTTATTCATTCAATTTTCTATACTGTTCTCCCAGGAGAGCTCAAAGTTACATGAGTTTATTCAGGTACTCAAGCTTTTTTTGCTGTCTGTCCCGGCAGGCTCACAATCTATCTAATGTACCTGGGGCAATACTACCGTCC
This sequence comes from Geotrypetes seraphini, assembly GCF_902459505.1. Classification (NCBI taxonomy): domain Eukaryota; kingdom Metazoa; phylum Chordata; class Amphibia; order Gymnophiona; family Dermophiidae; genus Geotrypetes; species Geotrypetes seraphini. Next base: position 4,888,225 of record NC_047089.1, on the reverse strand, counting down.
CCCGGGACAAAATGAGCAGATAACGAAATGTTTTCAGAGATTAGGAAAGCTGGAGAAATGGGCAACAATATAATAATGGGTGATTTCAATTATCAAAAAAATCATATGCTTGATACTTAACTTAGTCTATCTGGTATACATATCCATCGACTGGTTAAATGTTACATAGGGGAGTGCTAGGGAGGTAAAATTCCTAGATGTCATAAATGACTGCTTTTTGGAGCAACAGGTCCAGGAACTAAGAGGGGGTGCAATTTTAGATCAGGTTCTTAGTGGAATGCAAGACATAATACAGGAGTTAAATGTGTTGGGTCCGCTGGGAAACAGTGACCATAACGCAATCAAATGTGAGCTGATACTGGGAGTAACATCGCAAAAGAAATCTACTATAGGGGCATTTAATTTTCAAAAGGGTGACTATGATAAAATGAGAAAAATGGTTAAAAAGAAGCTAAAAGGATCAATTGCAAAGGTTAGGACTGTAAACCAGGCATGGATATTATTTAAAAATATCATCATGGAAGCCCAGACCAGATGTATTCCACGTATCAGCAAAGGTGGAAAGAAGAGGAAACAAGAGCCAGCATGGTTAAAAGGTGAAGTGAAAGAGGCTATTAGAGCCAAAAAAAACCCCATCCTTTAAAGAATGGAAAAAGGATCCGAATAAAGAAAATAAGAAGAAACACAAGCACTGGCAGGTAGATGCAAAGCACTGATAAAGACAGCTAAGAAAGAATATGAAAAGAAACTTGCAAAAGAGGCAAAAACTCAGCAATTTTTTAGGTACATCAGAAGCAGAAAAACTGTAAGGGAATCTGTGGGATCGTTGGATGATCAAGGAGCGAAAGGGGCACTCAGGGAAGATAAGGCCATAGTGGAAAGACTAAATGAATTCTTTGCTTCAGTATTTACGGAAGAAGTTGTAAGAGATCTACCTGAATCGGAAATGGTTTTCAAGGGTGATTATGCAGGGGAACTGAAAGAAATCTCGGTGAATCTGGAAGATGTATTGAGCCAAATTTACAAGTTAAAAAGTGATAAATCACCAGGACCAGATGATATACATCTCAGGGTATTAAAAGAACTCAAACATGAAATTGCTGACCTGCTGTTAGTGATCAAATTTCAAGTTTATTGATTTTTAATATACCATCAACAGGTATCTAGCCGGTTTACAATATAAAATAAGAAGAGTAATACTTATAAAAAGGAGGGGACGTGAACATTGAAGACATTAAACAATAACAAACATGAAAGTGGGGTTAGAGAAGAGGGGAGGGGGGGTAAAGTTACATTGTTAGTGGTGAAAAGAAGAAAGAAGAAAAAGAGAAAAAAAAACCTGTCGCTAAAATCGTCTGTAGATAGGAGGGTGGCCAATGTTACGCCAATTTTTTTAAAAGGGCTCCAGGGGAGATCTGGGAAATTAGAGAAGGGTAAGCCTCACTTCGGTGCTGGGAAAAATGGTAGAAACAATTATAAAAAATAAAACTGTGGAACACGTAGACAAACATGATTTAATGAGACGGAGTCAGCATGGGTTTCAGCCGAGGGAGATCTTGCCCCACAAATTTGTTTTACTTCTTTGAAGGTGTTAATAAACATGTGGATAAAGGTGAGCTGGTTGATATAGTGTATCTAGATTTTCAGAAAGTTTCTGATAAAGTTCTTCAAGAGAAGCTCCTGAGAAAATTAAAGTGTCATGGGATAGGTGGCAAAGTTCAGTTGTGGATTAGGAATTGGTTATCGGATAGAAAACAGAGGGTAGGGTTAAATGGTAATTTTTCTCAATGCAGGAGAGTAAACAGTGGAGTGCCGCAGGGGTCTGTACTAGGACAGCTGCTATTTAACTTATTTATAAATGATCTGGTGTGAGGCAATTAAATTTGCAGATGACACTAAACTATTCAAAGTTGTTAAAATGCATGCGGATTGTGAAAAATTGCAGGCGGACCTTAGGAAATTGGAAGATTGGGCATCCAAATGGCAGATGAAATTTAATGTGGAGAAATGCAAAGTGATGCACATTGGGAAGAATAACCTGGATCACAGTTACCGGATGCTAGGGTCCACCTTGGGGGTTAGCACCCATGAAAAGGATCCGAGTATTATTGTAGACAATATGATGAAAACTTCCGTCCAATGTGCGGCAGTGGCCAAAAAATCAAACAGGATGCTGGGAATTATTAAAAAAGGAATGGTTAACATGACTAAAAAAATGTCCCTGTATTGCTCCATGATGCAACCTCATCTGGAGTATTGTGTTCAATTTTGGTCTCCTTATCTCAAGAAAGATATAATGGCGCTAGAAAAGGTTCAAAGAAGAGCGACCAAGATGGTAAAGGGGATGAAAATTCCTCTCGTATGAGGAAAGACAAACGGTTAGTGTTCTTCAGCTTGGAAAAGAGACGGCTGAGGAGGAGATATGATTGAAATCTATAAAATCCTGAGTGGAGTAGAACGGGTACAAGTGAATCGATTTTTCACTCCGTCAGAAATTTCAAATACTAGGGGACACTCGATGAAGTTACAGGGAAATACTTTTAAAACCAATAGGACATTTTTTTTTCACTCAGAGAAGTTAAGCTCTGGAACGCGTTTCCAAAGGATGTGGTAAGAGCAGATAGCGTAGCTGGTTTTAAGAAAGGTTTGGACTAGTTCCTGGAGGAAAAGTTCATAGTCTGTTATTGAGAAAGACATGGGGGAAGCCACTGCTTATTGGTGGCATGGAATATTGCTACACTTTGGGTCAGGTATTAGTGAGCTGGATTGGCCACCTTGAGAACGGACACCTGGGCTTGATGGACCATTGGTCTGACCCAGTAAGGCTATTCTTATGTTCTTAAGGTCTGAAGGCACAGTGAGATTAATATTGAGGAAGGAGAATACTGTCTGGTATGAAAAATCAAGAATAGCACTGATATCCATGGCAGGAGTAAAACAGTTGAATCTCCTCCATGGCATCCTGAGGACCTGTTCGGATCGCTTACAATTTAAGCGAATGCTAAAAACTCAATTGTATGTAGATGCTTTCCTCTGATGCTATGTGGAAGGGAGATGTTTAAGGAGGAATCTGAACTATCGGAAGCCAAGGATCCTGTGAATGGGCATTGTTAACCATGAACAATTTGGAATGCTCTTCCGCTTTACTTAAAAATGGAAAAAAAACTTAAAAAATTTTAACTGAAATATTGTATTTTAGAGATTAATCTATATCTGTTCTTTAACCTACTTCTACTTTCCCATTTCCTTTTGTGTTTACCTTAAATGTTTCTCTCATTTACTTTATCAATTGTATTTCTCTCCCCCTTTCCCACTTGTGTTGATTGCTTGTTAGTCTATAATAACCTAGTACGTATTGTTGCCAGTATCGTAGTTTATAGAAAGTATGTTTTAATTGTTACATTTTTTGTTGAACTGTTATTTTATATTCTGTACAACGCTTTGAAGAAACGAAAAAGCGTTTAATCAAAATCTAAATAAACTATAAACAATTCTGCACTTTTTCAGACATTTTTATCCTAACCATTTCTTCTTATTGAAGCAGTTAGATATGCCTTCCTTTCATAAACACTGCTAGTTACCTCTCTGGTCATTAGATATTAGTTTCTGTGTGGCGGGAAGAGGGGGGAGGAAGGACGGTAAGTTTTAGTTAGGGCTGTTTCAGGATTTTCTTGAAGAGTATAGTTTTTATTTCTTTTCTGAACGTCTTGTAGTCTGGTGTCGTTATCAGTAGATTGGAGATTTGGTTATCTACTTTGGCTGCTTGAGTGGCCAGGAGGAGTGTGTCAGCATAGCTATCGATAGCATTCAGCATTTTCAGTTGGCATTACTTATGTCAGCAAAGGCCTATGGGAAATTATATCAATCTGACTTTGGCATGTGAATGCAGATGGACCCTGAGTGTAAGTAGACTGTTTCATATAACCCAAAAAGACTGTTTTAAGTATCCCTGATTAAATCATGATTAGCTAAAAGGTGTTAATGTCTGATTAAGAGGGTGCTTAGGACAATGGGTCCAGGTGCACAGATAACTAAAGTTAATCAGAAACTATTGGCAGAGGCATACTGGAAATTACATTTGACCATAGCCTATTCTTCGGCTGTCTAGCACAAGTTTACTAAGGAGGGGGAGATTTAACTTCTATTGAAGCTCAATAGTTTTCTATATTCAGAATAAGATTCCAAGCTATAAAAGCCTCCTCTCTGCAACACACAAAATCTCTATCTCTTGGCTCTTGGCACTCTGGTCCTCTCTTCTATCTCTTGAGCTCTCTCTTTCTCTGTCTATCCTTCTCTTTATCTATGGAACACGAAGCTTGGACCATCACCCCATCCCCCTTTTCTCTCTCTCTGCCTTTCCCTGGAACTTCAGGCTTCTATGTCTCTCTTTTCCTCTGAACTCTGTAAGGCAGGGAAACTGCGTTGCTCTCTCATTAATTGTAATGCTTATAAATATTGCTTTTCTGTAAGCCTATTTCTATAATATATTCTTTATGCAATCACCTCTGGCTGTGCCTTTTTGATTCTACTTCCTGGTGAATGTTCAGTGAGGGAACTGAACCTGGGATCTGGCATTTGTAAGGACGCCTCTCAAGTGACCCCACCAACCATATATTGTGGGGGTCACTAACAAACCTTACAGAGTGTATCTGTGCACATGTCCAAAATTGTTGTCCAAGAGTAGCTGGAGAATAATGACACTTGAGGCAATTAGCAGAAGCACAAAGGGTAGCTTGAAACAAGTACACCAGAAACCTGTAGAGGCATAGCAGAAATTTGTAATTCAGTTCAATCAAAGTCACTCTAGAGGTCAATTTTGCCACTCAACAAAGTCCTCTTTGCACCATTTGATCAGTAACCACACAAGGTAAGTCCAAAGTCCATTGATTCGCATAATGAGCGTAAGGCAGTTCACCTAAAGATTCCTGCAGGTGACGATGATGATACCGTAAAGGAATCGTCTGAGCTGACAAACATAAAGCCTCTGAGTTTCCATTCGTCTATCCGTAAGTCTTGTGGCAATGAACGAACATAGTAAGAAAGCTGAGCGTAAGAGAGCTAATGTTGAGCTGTCCAATCATGCTCCCGAATGAGGTTCTCCAAAGAGTATAGGGTACCATTAGAATGGACAAGTTGAAAAATATATTGAGAAGAAGCATCCTTCCACACTGCTGGTGCCACCGGGGGCAACCCTGGAACAAAGTCTCCATTTCCCTGCAGTGATAAATAAGGGGTCACATTGAATGGGATATGCATCCTTTGGCACAGAGTCTTCCAGACTCGACGCAAGGGCAACAAAAATAAATCTCTGGAAGAGGATGTCCTTGGAGACAAACACTTCGCATGAAGTAAATAGCTGAAATGAAATGTACCACAGAGAGACAATTCTTGACTGGTAGCTGAAAAATGGCCTGTCCCCTGGAACCAATCGTTAAGCTGTCTCATTTGACAGGCCAAGGACAAGATCTTTAAATTGCGCAGTCCCAGTCCACCCTGGTCCCTAGGTCTTTGCAAAGCAGGCAAGGATAATCTCGCTTTCTTCCCATTCCGCAAATAACGATGTAGACATGTACCCAATTCCTTATCGTGTTTAGTAGAAAGGAGTATTGGTAGAATCTGAAAGACATAAAGCCACTGTGGTACCAAAACCATATTATACAATGCTATCTTCCCCATAAGAGAGAGAGGGTAAACCTGCCAGTTCTGCAATTTTTGTTTGGTGATGGTCAGTAAAGGGGCAATATTCAAAAGATAAAGCTGAGAAAGATCCGGAGAAATATGAATGCCCAGATATTTCAACTGCCCCTGGGCCCAGACTAGGGGAAAAGGGCCCTGCCAAGTACTTTGTACATCTGGAGATAGCGCCAATATCATGGATTTCTGTTTATTTAACACCAGGCCTGTATACATACTAAACTCATCGAGGAGCTCCAGAGTTCAAAGAAGAGATCTCTGCGGATTCCCAAGGGTCAACAGGAGGTCATCCGCAAATGCCAACACCCGCAACTGCGCATCGTCCTCCGGCAGACCCTGCAATTCATCATCACACTAATGTGCGTAAAAAGGAGCCATGTAAAGAAGAAACAGAAGGGACGATAAAGGACTCCCCTGTCTGGTGCCATGCGCAATCGTAAAGGAAGATGTGCGACTGCCATTGACCAGGAAGCAATAGAACAAAAGAAGGTCCAACCTAAACTGCAGTAAAGAACAGCCGAGAACAAACAAAACAAAAGCTTTTTACAGTGACGGACCTTGACGTCGCTTATGTCTTGCCACCACTATACAGTATCTTTGTGATTTTTTTGTTTTTTCCCTCTATTTTTACCATGGACCCCTGATGAAGGTTTGTCCGAAACACGGACCGTGTCGGGTCCCTTGATTGGTAAAAGGGTTTGCATATATATATTTTTGTCACTAATAAATACTGCCATTGACCAGGACACAGGCTGTAGGATTCGTGTACAACAACCGAACCATATCTAAATACCAACCTGAAATGCCCATATATTGGAGCATCTGAAAAAGATAATACTAGTTGACCTGGTCAAAGACCTTAGCAGCATCCAGGCCAACCAAAACCCCCTTAAGAGCCGTATCCTGTGTGCTCGAGTGAGTACAACTGCAACTTAGGAACGACTGGGTAAGTTGTAGCTGTACTCACTCGAGGAACGCAGAGAGAGGGGAGACATGATCGAGACGTTCAAATATGTCACGGGCCGTATCAAGGTGGAAGAGGATCTCTTTTTCCTTAAAGGACCCACAGCAACAAGAGGGCATCCGTTGAAAATCAGGGGTGGGAAATTTCATGGCGACACCAGAAAATATTTCTTCACCGAAAGGGTGGTTGACCGCTGGAATAATCTTCCACAACAGGTAATTGAGGCCAGCAACATGCCAGATTTTAAGAAAAGATGGGATTGGCATGTGGGATCTCTTCATGGAGGCCATTAGTATGGGCAGACTAGATGGGCCGTGGCCCTTTTCTGCCGTCATTTTCTATATTTCTATGTTGCATGGCTGAGAGCAACCGACAAACATTTAAAGCAGAATGGCGATGTTTCATGAAACCTACCTGTTCAGGGACAATCAGTGCAGGTAATAAGAGTGCTAACCGGTTGGCCAAAATCTTATCCAGAATCTTAAGATCAACATTTATCAATGATATAGGACGATAGGACTCAAGATCTGTGTCAGGCTTCCCCAGCTTAGGTATTAAGATAATATAGGCATATAACTGCTATTTTAAAATGTCAGGCATTATATCTATTATACTATATATACAGTCATGTGAAAATTAGGACACCCCAATGAAATATTCTGTTCTTTCTTAAGAGAAAGGAAAATGGTAAAACCAGAGGACATAATTTGAGGTTGAGGGGTGGTAGATTCAAGAGCAATGTAAGGAAATTCTACTTTATGGAGAGGGTGGTGGATGTCTGGAATGTGCTCCCAAGAGGAGTGGTAGAGAGGAAAACGATGACGGAGTTCAAAGAAGCGTGGGATGAACACAGAGGATCTAGAATCAGAAAATAATACTAAATATTTAACTAAGGCCAGTACTGGGCAGATTTGCATGGTCTCTGTCTGTATATGGCCTTTTGGTTGAGGAGGGCTTCAATGGCTGGGAAGATGTGGATGGGTTGGAGTGAGCTTTGACGGAGACTTCAGCAGTTGGAGCCCAAGCACAGTACCGGGTAGCGCTTTGGATTCTTACCCAGAAATAGCTAAGAAGAAAAAAAAATTAAATTGAATCAGGTTGGGCAGAATGGATGGACCATTAGGGTCTTTATCTGCCGTCATCTACTATGTTATTATGGAAGAAATGTTCACATATTGATGTCAAATCTTTTTTTATTTCTCTCTGGAAAAGAAAGTGATGTAATTGCAGGTAAACAACAAAATTTTTTAGCTCCCTCCTGTCTCCCCCATGTACCTTAAGTACCCCTGGTGGTCCAGCGGCAGTGTTCAGGTGACAGCAGCAGTAGAACAGTATTTTTTGGAGGGGTTACAGAAACTTCAGACACGATGTGCCAAGTGTATTGAACTCAGGGGTGAATATGGCTCCTTGTCATTCCCTTCTTGGTTGGGCCCAGAACTTTTCAGCACCTCCTCATAGTAAATACTCATGTGATAAGCTACAGTACTTACTCTCAGTGGAAGTATGTTGAGAAGCTGACTAGAAACAGGTTTAAAAAAAAAAAATGATACCTACCAATAATGTCTGCTGGAAACTGTAGTAGTGTTGCACCAAGAGGCATCCTGGTGTTTTTCCATCAGCAATAGATACTAGTAGGAATCCTATATGTCCATCACTGGGAAATGTTTCCAAATAGATAAATTTTGCACATATCATGAGGAGAACTGCCCTCACCCCCCCAGACTCAGTTATTGCACATCTCAACACTTGTATTTCTCCAGAGAAAGCTTCTTGCTAGAAGACATACGGTATAATATGAACAGACAACAGTGAGTGGTGAAGGAATTGCTCTCTTAGTAGATTCACTTCTCAAATACAAAATCAAATTCCTTTCTTTTATTTTCTAGCACAATGAAAGGCAATTGGCCTACAGGAGGTGCATTTATTACTCCAGCATTTACACAGACCACTTCTCGATCCACTACTACTGCTTTGTGAAAATTAAATAAAATCACACTGTAAACTTTCTGCAATATTATAAACATTTTATTTTATTCTTTAAAAAAATTAGTTCTCAGAAAACAAGACAGGGAAAATATCTCTCATTTATTCATAATTTCTGTTCTGAATAAAAACCTTATTACATTATCCTCATGCATAAACACTCTCCCTCCCCAAAGCAGACACACCTTGTTCAATCAGCAGTAATTCCTCATGGGCAGGGGTCTATTACACAACAACCAGTTAACGGGGACATGCCACAGCTCAAGAATCAGAACAAAAGTGTGTTTTCACAAGAACACACAAAAGGACAGTTACATTGTGTACAGTCAGGACGCTCATATCATAAAAATACAACTGAAGCATTATATTGTGCGCTTAAAAAAATATACACATTTTTCATTAAATGCACTGCCTTTCCCATGTACAAAACCCCAGGGAGAAGCCTGTGTTGCCCACATTCCATGCAGGCTCTGTGAGGGGTTGGCATGGCAGGAGTACTCATGAAAGAGAACGGTGCCCAGTTTTCCCAAATGCCTGCTCCAATCAAGTCAACTGATCATCTCACCCCCAAAAGCAGAAGCGTATGATGCAGACATTCTAACACTGGGTATCCTCTTTAGGCATGCTCCAAGGGTAAATTCCAATCCACAACTTCCACCCTTTTAATACACTGCATAGCCTACGCCCCCCTCCCCCCCCCCCGGTGCACTCAAGATAGTTATGATACATCGATACACAGTACCCAGGATTGCTGTTCTCCCTCAGCACAGAGCATGCTATGAGATGCAGAGTGATGCAAATGTTTCCACCTCAACATCCATCCATCCATCTTCTTCATGTTTCTTGCTAGGAAGGCATCTCTATCCTGAACCTCCATCATTTTCCTCTTGGGTAACAAAACTCACTTTAAAAACATGAACCTCAGACACACTGATTGATAGTTGTCAGTAAAAGCTACGTTAAAGCGGTTGACCCCCCACACACCCCTCTGTCTTCTCTGGAGCAGTGCCGCCTTCAAAAACTGGACTCCAAGTGTTCAAGTCATGTACTACTTGCTGTGCTGAATGGTGGAAATTTACATGAGCACAATTGGTTCAGCAGCTGCCGCTTTACTGGAATCATGGCACACACTATGCAGAAGGATGTTGAGGGCAGGGGGCTCATCTCCCCCATAATAAAGGAGGAAGAAAAAGAGGCCAATGGTAACCGAAGGAAGCAGATGTTTGTCACTGGCTAACAGTGAGCTCCTGTAAGTAGGATCTTGTCAGACTGCGGAGTTCCTCCAAGGCATAGTCCTCCGGCATGGGAAGCCGGCCAATATGCGGGGCAAGCAGACGCAATGGCACACGGACGTCTGGGGCAGAATCTGGAGAATGCTGGAAGCTCAAGACCACACGCAGGATGTTGGCGACACGTTTGGCCATTTCTAGGAAAGGAAAAGAAGAAACTTGAGTTTCACACAGAACCTCAACTGTTCACAATGAAAGTGATGCAAAACATTCACAAGGCTAATCATATCTGGCACCCATTTAATTAGAGAATGACACGGGGACAAATTTCCCCGTCCCAATCCTGTAAACTCTGCCTTAACCACACATGTCTTGAATACTTATGATTTTAAAGGGTTTGAGGCTTGTGCAGATGAGGATGGAGCTTGCAGGGAAAAGCACTCACAGGATGGGATGGGAAAATGAGTGCCTGTGGGGACGGAGAAAAATTTGTCCCCATGTCATTCTCTACATTTAATCTTCAAATACTATGTCTAAAAGCATGTTTTATTTATTTATTCAATTTTCTATACCATTCTCCCATGTTGTTCTCTGTTACCTTAGCGCTCCTGAGATGCCCACAGGTCTACACTTGTTTGAGAAATGCCACGTCTCCAAATAGCACAGTTACTTATCGAAACAATTATTATCCAGGAACAGCAGGCAGATATTCTCAACAGTGGGTGACCGACGGGTCACCGACGGAGCCCCGCAGCGGACAGCCTCGAAAGCAGACTTGCTTGAAGATCTTTGTAAGAGCTTCCGAGTGCTGCACTGCGCATTCGCGAGTGCCTTCCCGTCCGAGTTAGGGCACACGTCTCCTATGAGGAACCAGATACCTAGCTAAGAAGCCAAGCAGGGGACGAGGGTGGGTTGTGAGAATATCTGCCTGCTGTCCCTGGATAACAACTGTTACGGTAAGTAACTGTGCTTTATCCCAGGACAAGCAGGCAGCATATTCTCAACAGTGGGTTACCTCCAAGCTAAGCATAATGGGATGGAGGGAGAGTTGGCAAGTTAAAAAAAAAGATTTTACAAAACAGATTGGCCAAAATGGCTATCCCTTCTGAAGAAAGTATCCAGACAATAATGAGAGGTGAATGTTTGAACCGAGGACCAAATGGCAGCCTTGCAGATTTCCTCAATAGGAATTCATCAGAGGAAAGCTACAGACGCCGCCATAGCTCTAACTCTGTGGCCCGTGACTCGACCCTGCAGAGGGAGACCAGCCTGAGCATAGCAGAAAGAGATGCAAGCAGCCATCCAGTTGGAGATGGTTCGCTTTGAGACAGGATGCCCCAACCTATTTGGATCGAAGGAGATGAAAAGTTGTGGGGCTGTTCTGTGAGGTTGAGTGCGTTGCAAGTAGAAAGCCAAGGCACGCTTGCAGTTCAAAGTATGGAGAGCTACTTCTCCAGGATGAGAATGAGGCTTTGGATGAATAGCTTGATTGATGTGAAATTCTGACACAACTTTAGGCAAGATTTTGGGATGAGTACGGAGGACCGGAAAACTGTGAAAGGTGGATCCACAACCAAAGCTTGTAATTCACTGACTCTCTGAGCAGACATGAGGGCAATCAGGAAAACTACTTTCCAAGTAAGGTACTTGAGATGAGCCTTATCAGTTGGTTCAAATGGAGGCTTCATCAATTGAGCCAAGACAACATTGAGATCCCAGACCACTGGAGGTGGTTTGAGCAGTGGATGAACATTAAAAAGTCCTTTCATGAAGCGGGAAACCAAAGGATGTACAGACAGAGGTTTCCCATCAAGAGGCTGATGAAAAGCAGCAATCGCACTAAGATAGATTCGGATAGATGTAGACTGGAGTCCAGACTGTGATAAGTGAAGTAAATAATCCAAAACAGCAGCCAAGGAGGTAGACATTCGCTCCATATGGCGAGTGGAACACCAAGCAGAAAATCTAGTCCATTTCTGGCTGTAACACTGCCTAGTGGACAGCTTTCTGGAAGCTACCAATATATCCTGGACAGACTGAGAGAACTGTAAAGAGTCCGTCAGGTTGAAAGGTACCAAGCTGTTAAGTGTAACATAGTAACACAGTAGATGACAGCAGATAAAGACCCGAATGATCCATCCAGTCTGCCCAACCTGATTCAATTTAAATTTTTAAATTTTTTTCTTAGCTATTTCTAGGCAAAAATCCAAAGCTCTACCCGGAAATGTGCCTCAGGTTGGGATGTAGCAAGGCTCCTTGACTCTGAGTAAGCAGAGAGGGAAAAACTGGTAGAAGCAGAGGCTCCCTGGTGCTGAGTTGAAGTAGAAGGGAGTATGTACCACGGTTGTCTGGGCCACCGAGGAACATAAGAACATAAGCAATGCCTCTGCTGGGTCAGACCCGAGGTCCATCGCGCCCAGCAGTCCGCTCACGCGGCAGCCCAACAGGTCCAGGACCTGTGCAGCAATCCTCTATCTATACCCCTCTATCCCCTTTTTCAACAGAAAATTGTCCAATCCTTTCTTAAACCCCATTACCGTACTCTGCCCTATTACGTCCTCTGGAAGCGCATTCCAGGAATCCACCACCCGTTGAGTAAAGAAAAACTTCCTAGCATTTGTTTTGAATCTATCCCCTACCAATTTTTCCGAATGCCCTCTTGTTCTTTTATGTTTTGAAATTTTGAAGAATCTATCTCTCTCTACTTTCTCTATGCCCTTCATGATCTTGTAGGTTTCTATCATGTCTCCTCTGAGTCTCCGCTTTTCCAAGGAGAAGAGCTCTAGCCTCTCCAGTCTTTCAGTGTATGAAAGGTTTTCCATGCCCTTAATCATTCGTGTCGCTCTCCTCTGGACCCTCTCAAGTATTGCCATCAGAATCATGGTGGCATGTTCTGTCTTGAGTTTGACAAGAGTCTTGAGAATCAGAGGGAATGGAAGGAAGGCATAGAGAAACTGATCCGTCCAATCCGGGAGAAAAGCATCTGCCTCAAGACGCTGGGGAGAGTATATTCGAGAGCAGAACTGAGGCAGTAGAGAATGACACGGTGACAAAATTCATCACAGTTCCCGTCCCCGCGGATAACCAAAGGAAACCATCTTCATGTCATTCTTTAAGGAGAGAGGGAAGAATCAGAGTATGAATGGCCACAACCACTGACCCGCAAGCTTTGCTTTGAAGAATGCTGGTGTAGAAGGACCGAGGTTGAAATAAGACACTAGAAAATGACATGGGATTATTTCCCGCAGTTATCCGCAGGGACGGGAATAGTGATGAATTTTGTCACCGTGTCATTCTCTATGAGGCAGCTTGTTGTTGAGGGGAAGACGCAAAGAGATCTATGTGAGGGGTCCCCCATTGAGCAAACACCTGACGTAGAGGCAAGGAATTGAGTGTCCATTCGTGAAGTTGCAGAAGATGACTCAATTTGTCCGCCAGACAGTTGTGCTGACCTTGAATATATGTAGCTCTGAGAAAGATGTTCTGATGGATTGCCCAATCCCACAGCTTCAGAGCTTCTTGATAAAGGGAGTGAGATCCCGTACCTCCCTGTTTGTTGACATAGTACATGGTGACTTGGTTGTCCGTCCGGACAAGGACTACATTGTCGTGAAGAAGGTGTTGAAAAGCTTTGAGAGCATTGAAAATCGCTCTGAGTTCCAACAGATTGATGTGACAAAGACGGTCCGCAGGAGTCCAATGACCTTGGGTATGGAGTCCATCGAGATGGGCTCCCCATGCGTAGGTTGACAAGTCTGTTGTGATAACTAGAGAATGACACGGTGACAAAATTCATCACTGTTCCCATACCCGCGGATAACCGCAGGAAATAATCCCATGTCATTTTCTAGTGTCTATTTCAATCTCAATCCTTCTACACCAGCATTCTTCAAAGCAAAGCTTGCGGATCAGTGGTTGTGCCCATTCATACTCTGATTCTTCACTCTCTCCTTAAAGAATGACATGAAGATGGTTTCCCACAGTTATCCGCGGGGACGGGAACAGTGATGAATTTTGTCACCGTGTCATTCTCTAGTGATAACCTTCTGATGAGGGAGATTGTGGAACAGAAAAACCTCTAGAAAGATTAGAAGAGAGCATCCACCAGTGGAGAGACTGCTTCAACAAAGGAGTTACTGTAATTTGTTGAGAAAGCGGGTCGGTAGCTTGTTGCCACTGAGATGCCAGGGTCCACTGAGGTATGCGAAGGTGAAGTCTGGCAAAAGGTGTCACGTGAACTGTAGAAGCCATGTGACCGAGCAGAACCATCATTTGTCTTGCTGAAATTGATGCGAGATGAGACGCTTGATGGTAAAGGTGAATGAGGGTATCCCGACGTGGTGGAGGTAGAAACGCTCTGAGCTGGACAGTGTCTAGAGTGGCCCCAATGAATTGGAGAGACTGAGATGGGGTCAGCTGGGATTTTGGAAAGTTGACTTTGAAACCCAGACTTTGGAGGAACATAACAGTCTGTTGGGTCACTGCAATAACCCCTTGTTGAGAGGGGGCTTTGATGAGCCAGTCATCCAGGTACGGAAAAACTTGAAGACCTTGGGTACGGAGGGCTGCAGCCACCACCACCAGACACTCTGTGGGATAAGGCAAGTCCCCACCCGAAGATTCCCCACCCCGAAATCTTAAATACTTGCGAGAGGCTGGATAAATCGGGATATGAGTGTAAGCCTCTTTGAGATCCAGAGAGCATAGCCAATCTCCCTGATTCATCAGGGAATACAGAGTGGGTAAAGAAAGCATCCGAAACTTCTCTTTGACTAGAAATTTGCTGAGGGCTCTGAGGTCCAGAATGGGTCGCAAATCCCCCGTCTTCTTTGGGACTAGAAAATAACGGGAATAAAAGCCCATGTCCTGTTGGTTCAGAGGAACCTCCTCGACAGCTAGAAGGTGAAGAAGAGCCTGAGCTTCCTGAAGAAGGGGAAGTTGCGACAAATTGGAAGGACACTCTTTTGGAGGGCGATCTGGAGTCACCTGAAGAAAGTGAAGTGAGTATCCCTCCTGAAGGATGGTGAGAACCCAGAGATCTGAGGTGATCATCTCCCACTGGTGATAAAATTAGTGAAGATGATCTCCTATGGGCAGAAGAGAATTTTGATGCAGGGAGGTTGGTATGCTCAGACTGGGAATGTCAAAAAGACTGAGCAGGTTTAGTTGCAGAAGGGATCTGAGCTTTCTGTTGTCGTTGTTGCTGTGGAGGCATTCTAGGCGGAGGCCTGGAGAAAGCTGGTGTTGTTTTTTGGGGATAACGATGTGGTGGTTGCTTGTATGGCCAAGCGGGAGGAGTCTTAGGCTTCGGCCGAATCAAGGAAGCAAAAGAGCGCTCATGTTCAGAGAGGCGCTTTGTATCAGCTTCAATAGAATCATCAAAGAGTTCATTTCCCTGGCAAGGCAAGTTCGCTAGACGGTCCTGCAGATTGGGATCCATATCAACAATGCGGAGCCAGGCGAGATGGCGCATGGCTACTGCAAAGGCAGAAACTCTAGAAGAGAGCTCAAAAGCATTGTATGTGGCTTGCAGCATGAAGAGGCGAAGTTGAGACAGAGTTCTGATGATCTGTTTGAATTCTGGGAGACTTTGTTCCTCAAGAGCCGGGTAGAATTTAGGCAGTAATTTGAGAAAATAAGCCGTGAAAATGTAGTTATAATTGAGAATTCTGTTAGCCATCATGGAATTCTGGTATAATCTGCGGCCAAACTTGTCCATGGTACGGCCCTCCCTGCCTGGAGGGACCGCAGTGTAAAGCTTAGATGGATGAGCTTTCTTTAAAGAAGATTCCACCACCAAAGACTGATGGGACAATTGAGATTTCTCAAAGCCTTTGCAAGATACTGTGCGATACCTGGATTCCAGCTTGGATGGAATGGCTGTGATGGAATAAGGAGTTTCCATATTCCTTAAGAAAGTTTGCTTCAATACTGGAGTCATAGGAAGCCTCAAGGTCTCCTTGGATGGATGAGGCAACTCCATGTCGGCCAAGAATTCAGGTGTATACTTGGAATCAGAGTGGAGATCCAGTTGAAGAGCTTTTCCCATGTCGAAGATGAACCTGGCAAAAGAGGCAGACTTCGAGGTGGAGGCACCTACAGGAGGAGTGCGAGACCGAGGGACTACTGAGTAGGACGGAGAAGCCTCTCTGGAATACTGACACAGAGGCTCAGAGTCCAGGCGCACAGTGATTGAGGAAGCTGCACTACCTGCATGAGGAGGACTCAGTGAGTATTTGCGCTTCAAAACCTTCAATGGTGAGATCCCCGGAGTTCGAGGAAGAGATTGAGTCGAGGCAGGAGGAGCAGGCTCCCTCGGAGGTGGTCTCGATGGAGGAGTCCTCAACCTCGATGGACTTCGAGGAGAAGCAGCTGGTGTAATAGCTTTGCGAGACTTATGTTTAGATTTGGAAGAAGTCTTAGTAGCCTTGGATAAACGAGGCATAGAAGTCTCAGTATCCAGAGAAGGCGAGGGTTTCTGTTGTAGAGATATCTCCTGAGGAAGCTTGGAAGCGAGATGCCTCGAGCGATGCTTCGGTCGAGGTGGAGGAGACTGTGTCCGAGGCATAGGTGAAGAGTCACTGGATGAGAACTGGCGAGACTTCCAAGGCTTGCCTCGAGTTGCTGCTACAGGAGTCTCAGACTGCTGCTCAGGTTGGCTCCTGTAGGAAGCAGGGTCGAGGACGGAAGTAGTTCAGCCACGACTGAGGAAATTTGAGTGGTCAGAATGGCTTTTAACATGTCCTCGAACATAGGCACTGAGAAAAAGGGATCAGGTCTCAAAGGTGCAGCAGTGCGCTCCAAGGAGGGCAACCTCGAGGAAGCTTGGAAGCACGCTTAACTGGAGGTCTCGAAGAGGCTGGCAGGACCGCAGACACAGCCTGGGATGCCTGAGACTCTGGAGGCTTCTTAGGAATGGTACCTGAAGGAGAGACAGGAGACTTACCCGTCGAGGACGACTTCAGAGAAGCTGCCATCGAGGCCTTTGAGACCGAAGATGTCGAGGCCTTGGTGGAGGCAGAAGCTGGAGTCGAGGACTTAGATGTCAAGGCCGTCCCCGAAGCCGAGGTCGAGGCCTTCTCAGGCAGTTGGTCCATAGTGCCAAAAAGTTGGAGAAGTTTGGCATTGCGTCGACAAAGGGCTCGAGGTTGAAGGATAGCACAGCGCAAGCGTCGGGGCAATGTTCAGGGCCCAAACAAACAATACACTGACTATAGGGATCGGTGAATGAAATGGTCTTGTTGCACTGGCTACACTTTTTAAACCCGGTAAGAGGCCGGGACATAGAAAAAACAAAGTCCGACGTATCGAACGATGTGAGCGGCCAGGCCTAAGCCGAAAAGCCGCTGACTGGAAAGAAAAAACAAAAAAAACGAATAAACTTTTTTTTTTTAAAGAACGAATGGAAACGCGAGCACAACGATTTAATAATAAAATAATAAAAAGCCGCGGTGAAAGAAGGCAACGAAGGCTGCAGAGCTGAAAAGAAGAGGACTTCTCGGCTCCGCGGAAAACGTTGAACTGAGGTTCCTCACAGGAGACGTGCGCCCTAACTCAGGCAGGAAGGCACTCGCACATGCGCAGTGCAGCACTCGGAAGCTCTTACAAAGATCTTCAAGCAAGTCTGCTTTCGAGGCTGTCCACTGCGGAGCTCAGTCAGTGATGTCACCCACTGTTGAGAATATGCTGCCTGCTTGTCCTGGGATAACCTACGTTACCTGCAGAGCATTATACGAGTATGACTTAAAACCGTTAAGCTTCCTATCAGTGATGCCCCAAAGAACAAAGCTCATGCTGTAAGACCTGGAAGGTGGAAGGCCTTAGAAAATGAGCAACAGAAATTTGTTTTGGAGGAAGAAAACAGAGTTGGGCCATTTATCCTCTAAATTCAGTGCAGATCTAAAGTTGAAACTTAGAATTCAGGAGAAACATCGTACACAGAATAGATGACACTAATATTTTTCTTCACACTGTCATTGATGCACTGGGTGACCCTCATAAAATCTGCCCCCCCCCCCATCCGTAGAGACTGGCATCCATCATTAGTATCACTCACAACTAAGTGAAGCGACAGCCACCATTTCTTTCTTTTTTTTTTTTTAAATTCTTTATTCATTTTTAAAACTTACAATAAGTGCAATATAAGATACAAACCATTTTACACTTTAAAATCACTTAATATTTCATCAAAGTCCCATTCAGATCAAATATCCCTCCCTCCCACATACCCAATAACTGTCTTTAAACATATGTTAAGACAACATAAAGTATCCCT
The DNA here is from genome assembly GCF_902459505.1 of Geotrypetes seraphini. Classification (NCBI taxonomy): domain Eukaryota; kingdom Metazoa; phylum Chordata; class Amphibia; order Gymnophiona; family Dermophiidae; genus Geotrypetes; species Geotrypetes seraphini. The sequence continues at coordinate 4,870,080 of NC_047089.1, read as the reverse complement.
TTAACGCTTGGAACGCTTCGGAGGTGGGAATAGAATATTGATCGACATCCGGTAGATGAAAAGAAGGAAGAGGAAGGAATACGGAAGAACCACTGCAGAAATCTATCAGAGAGATGGCAGCGTAATTCACCCACATCTTGGACATGTATGTTCAAAAAGAAAAAAAACCAATATTCATTCCTTACAATATTTTGTTAATGGCTCCCAAACATCCTGAAATTTCTTAAAATTCCCCTGCTGTATGGCTATTTCCCTCTCCATTTTAAAGATATGACAAAAAACTCCACCAAAAACTGTAATTCAGCCGGTCCCAATTTTTCCAGTTATTCATAATATGCTGTATTGCAAGCCCTGTCATAATGAGCAAAAGTTTATTATTATTAAAAGATAATTGGCTCTTAGCCTTCATTGATATACCAAATAACAGTATCATAAGATAATGCCACTGGATTTTCCAATAAATTATTTATTTGACCCCAAATTGATTTCCCGAAAGCAAGTATCAATGGACAATAGAATAGTAAATGATCTAATGTCCCAGCTTTGAGATGACAGTGGCAGCATCTATTAGATGCCGGCAAACAGAGCAGGCAATGCTACTCCCGCCAGCCGCAGACCATCATTTAGGTGCGCCTGTGTGTTTAATAAATGTAATTTCAGTGCAAACACGTGCCAAATAAATAAATATAGGAAATACAAATAGGAAGGCATGGAATCAACTGTCCTGTAATGCCCCGAATGCCTGAGTCCGCTGATCCAAGAAGAAGAAGTGTAAATCTCAATCACTTATCCCTTAGCTGAATATGCAGTCCTGTAATCCCATAGTACCAAAGATAAATTCAAGGCCCAAGTTAAAGTACGGCTCTACCCAGCAGGGTTTCAGAGCCAAAGCCCCTTCCTCAGGAACCGAGCAGGAAAAATGCAGCACTGGATCAAAGTAAATCTGGGCAAGGCAAGGCAAGGCAAAGGGGGAGGGGGATGATTCCCTGCCTTCCTATTTCATAATGGTGTGCAGTTGGCGTGAGTAGCATTGCATGCTCTATTTGCCGCCAGAATAGCTCTGCTGAGCTGCTCTCAAGAGCTTATAAACTCACGCTGAGGGTGCTCCTTAATTTATAAATTTGAATTTAAGCTTTTACTGTTTTCAAGTGTGGAGGCTAGGGAACCATATTGCCTGTAATGCCCTAGGGCAGAGGTGGGAAACTCCGGTTCTCGAGGGTCGGAATCCAGTTGGGTTTCCAGGATTTCCCCAATGAATATGCATTGAAAGCAGTGCATGCAAATAGATCTCATGCATATTATTTATTGGGGAAATCCTGAAAACCCGATTGGATTTCGGCCCTCAAGGACAGGAGTTGCCCACCCCTGCCTATATCTTTGTGTCTTAAGCACTTGTTTTTTCTTTTTGGGGCTATTTTTTGTTCTAATGAATTCTGAAACATCCCATTCTGAAGTGAAAGCTGTGCGCTGCTTTCTCTGTAAAGCGAAACTACAAACCTTTTTTTAAAACCAGCTACATTAACCGCTCTTACCACATCCTCTGGCAACACATTCCAGAACTTAAAAATTCTCTGAGTGAAAAAAATATTTTCTCCTATTGGTTTTAAAAGTATTACTCTGTAATTTCTTCGAGTGTCCCCTTTGTAAATCTTGATGCAGTAAAAAAATTGATCCACTTGTACCCATTCTACACCACTCAGGATTTGACAGACTTCAATTGTATATCCCTCGATTCTGGAAATTGGCAGCGATGCGAATGGCTGCATAACTGCTCAGCTCTCCCCATTGAGGCTACTACTGAATATTTATCAGCAATTCAAAGACTGTTTTACTTTTCCAAAAACACTGCATTTGGTAAACTATGGCAGTAACAAAACAGACCAAGTTGGAGAATACATTTGGAGCTACTGGATCAGCTAAGCATAGTAAACATGATCCTCCTACACCATCCAAAGTACCATTCCCTAGAGACTCTTAAACAATTGATGGTGGAAATGAAGGGGATTAAAGACATGCTGGTAGAAAACTCTAAAAAAACAGGAAAGCTCAAATATTCTTGGAAAGATTCAAGAGGAGGTGGTGAATCTGTCTGCTCAGGTGCAGATTAGAGAATGACACGGTGAAAAAATTGGTCCCCGTCACCGCCCCGTCCCCGTCTCACCATCCCCGTCACCGCCCCGTCCCCGTCTCACCAACCCCGTCACCGCCCCGTCCCCGTCTCACCATCCTCTTCACCGCCCCGTCACCGCCACTGCCACCCCATTCACCGCCCCGTCACCGCCACTGCAATCCCATTCACTTTTCTTTATTTACGTATAAAGGAAACATTCTTTAAAACTTTAAAACTTAGTTAAATATTAGTTAATAACTATACAAAAACAAAACACGCAGAGAAAAAATTAATTAATAAAAATTCTCAAAACTGACACATTTTGATCACTAAATTTAAAATAGTTATTTTTCATACAGTTTTTCAATCACTAATCTTCCACCACCCCTGGGGCTAGCAATGCAAAAACAAACACGACATGTACTTTAAATGCTGCTACGGCTGCAAGTCTCCCCTCCCCCCAGCGATCACGGCAGGAGGGCACCCAACCCCTCATGTAGACCCCCCCAACGGCCCTCCCGACAATCGCAGCAGAAGGGTACCCAACCCCTCCTGCCGGTCCTCCCAATGGCCCCCCCTAAGATCGCCGGCAGGAGGGTACCCAACCCCTCCTGCTGGACCCCCCCCCCCAACGAACCCTCCCACCCCGGAACCCCCTTAGTCTTACTTTTCAAGTTGGACCGGACAGCTTCTCGCTCGTCTGGCCAGCAGGCCTGCCTCCGTCCAAATGAGGCGGGCCCGCCCCTCCCCTCCCCCCCCCTCCCCTGCCTCCCAATGGCCTCCCCTAAGATCGCCGGCAGGAGGGTACCCAACCCCTCCTGCTGGACCCCCCCCAACGAACCCTCCCACCCCGGAATCCCCTTAGTCTTACTTTCAAAGTTGGACCGGACAGCTCCTCGCTCGTCTGGCCAGCAGGCCTGCCTCCGTCCAAATGAGGCGGGCCCGCCCCTCCCCTCCCCTCCCCTGCCTCCCAATGGCCTCCCCTAAGATCGCCGGCAGGAGGGTACCCAACCCCTCCTGCTGGACCCCCCCCAACGAACCCTCCCACCCCGGAATCCCCTTAGTCTTACTTTCAAAGTTGGACCGGACAGCTCCTCGCTCGTCTGGCCAGCAGGCCTGCCTCCGTCCAAATGAGGCGGGCCCGCCCCTCCCCTCCCCTCCCCTCCCCTGCCTCCCAATGGCCTCCCCTAAGATCGCCGGCAGGAGGGTACCCAACCCCTCCTGCTGGACCCCCCCCAACGAACCCTCCCACCCCGGAACCCCCTTAGTCTTACTTTTCAAGTTGGACCGGACAGCTCCTCGCTCGTCTGGCCAGCAGGCCTGCCTCCGTCCAAATGAGGCGGGCCCGCCCCTACCCTGCCCAACCCACAGGATCCTAGGGCCTGATTGGTCTAGGCACCTAAAGCCACTCCCGCTATAGGAGGGGCCTTAGGTGCTTGGGCCAATCAGGCCCTAGGATCCTGTGGGTTAGGCAGGGGAGGGGAGGGGAGGGGCGGGCCCGCCTCATTTGGACGGAGGCAGGCCTGCTGGCCAGACGAGCGAGGAGCTGTCCGGTCCAACTTGAAAAGTAAGACTAAGGGGGTTCCGGGGTGGGAGGGTTCGTTGGGGGGGGGTCCAGCAGGAGGGGTTGGGTACCCTCCTGCCGGCGATCTTAGGGGAGGCCATTGGGAGGCAGGGGAGGGGAGGGGAGGGGCGGGCCCGCCTCATTTGGACGGAGGCAGGCCTGCTGGCCAGACGAGCGAGGAGCTGTCCGGTCCAACTTGAAAAGTAAGACTAAGGGGGTTCCGGGGTGGGAGGGTTCGTTGGGGGGGGGGTCCAGCAGGAGGGGTTGGGTACCCTCCTGCCGGCGATCTTAGGGGAGGCCATTGGGAGGACCGGCAGGAGGGGTTGGGTACCCTTCTGCTGCGATTGGCAGGAAGGGTTGAAATGACAAATGAGGAGCACGGTGAAATAGCGGTTCCTAGAAGGGGGTACATTGGCCCGCGGGGACAAACCTGTTCACCGTTTCCGCGGTCGGTGAATGGCCTTGTCCCCGTCACCGCAGCGACTGCTAGTTTTCTTCCCCGTTTTCGGCGGTGACCCGCGGCTTAAATGCGGTGGCCGCGGGTAAACCGTCACCGTGTCATTCTCTAGTGCAGATCTCAAATACAAGAATGGAGGCTTTAGAGAAGCATGTAACTGCCACGGAAACCAGCTTAGTGCAGTGCCAGACAGACCTCAAGACTGTACAGCGTCTAACCAGGGATCTGGAAGATCTGAGTAATAGCGCCAGGAGAAATAATATCAGACTGATTGGTTTACCGGAAGGGGCTGAGAGGTCTGACCATATTAAGTTCCTAGAAGATTTTATCCCTAAACTGCTTACCTTAAATCTCAGATATCCATTAGAACTGGAAAGGGCACACCGGATACAATCAAGGGGAAATAGCAGACAAAGTGGCCCAAGACTTTTAATATTTAAGCTGCTTAGATTTCCTCAAGCCTTGCAGATACTTCAGGCAGCTAAGGAATCTAGGGATCTGAAGTGGCAGGGGTCCAAGATTTTTTTTCTTCCAGACTATGCAAAAGCCACGGCAGCAGCCAGAAAGCAGTTTCTTCAGCTCCGCCTATAGTTGAGGCAATTGGGAGCCAGATATGGTTTGTTTTACCCAGCTATTTTTAAGGTCACTCATAATAATCAAATCACTCACTATGAAGACCCTGGGAAGCTCCAGGAATATTTAAATCAATTGCTTTGCACGATTACATAATCTGTGAGGTTTGAATCATATTTTTGGATTACATTTTTATTTTATGGTATGACTTATTTAGGTGAATACGTTTAATTTTTATTCCTGGAAACACTGTTATACATGTGTACTTGTTAAGGTTGCTAAATTGGCCTCAGACCCGTTGGAAAATCCATTGGGAAAACTGTTGAATTAGATTCTATTTTGACTCAATCAAAGATAATAGGGAGAATTATATATCAGAATGAGGCTTGGAACGCTTCGGAGGTGGGAATAGAATATTGATCGACATCCGGTAGATGAAAAGAAGGAAGAGGAAGGAATACGGAAGAACCACTGCAGAAATCTATCAGAAAGATGGCAGCGTAATTCACTCACATCAACCTGCATCCTGTGCATATGTTCTTGATTCTCTGAATAGATGTTAACCTCTTCTTTAAGCTTAAGAACGTCCAGAGCTCTGGGGCTCTTTCTCTTTGGGCTCTTCGGGTTTATGGCCCGTTTGCGCATGTGCGGTGGTTGTGGTTATTCGATCGTGCACATAGCGCTGATTGGTTGGGCCTCCCGATCCTGCTCAGTGTTTGTGATGTCAAGTGCGGGCCGCGGGCAGCTGTTCTTCAATGGATAGCCGGAGCGGGGAGTTGAGTTGAACAAACTTTTCAACTATGGTTGCCATATTGCAAAGTAAAAGTAACAGTAGATATAAATCAAGCCAGTAAGTTTTTCCTGCTTCTTCTTCTGCTGTACATTGCTCGTAGAGGCAGGCTATGCATTCCACGACATCGTGGTGGGCTAAGCAGAGAACTGCTGGCTAGGTGATGCCCTGGATGTTATCTCGTAGTTCCTTTTGGTGGCGCTTGGCATCCCCTTTGCCCCTTGGTATCCCCTTTGCCCCTACCTGACAGGATGAAATTAAAAGTAGAAATAAGAAAGGAAATGGAGGACTAGCTTCATTCCTGAGTGCTCCTGGAGTCTAAGCTAAGACTCTGAGCCCTGGGAACAGTTTTTCTGCCTTTGATACTCCATAAAGCACAGTTACTTACCGTAACAGGTGTTATCCAGGGACAGCAGGCAGATATTCTTGACTGATGGGTGACGGCACCGACGGAGCCCCGGTACGGACAATTTTAGAGTTATTGCACTCTAAGAACTTGGAAAGTTCTGGTAGGCCGCACCGCGTACGCGCGAGTGCCTTCCCGCCCGACAGAGGCGCGCGGTCCCCAGTTAGGATAAGCCAGCTAAGAAGCCAACCCGGGGAGGTGGGAGGGACGCAAGAATATCTGCCTGCTGTCCCTGGATAACACCTGTTACGGTAAGTAACTGTGCTTTATCCCAGGACAAGCAGGCAGCATATTCTTGACTGATGGGTGACCTCCAAGCTAACAAAAAGAGGGATGGAGGGAAGGTTGGCCATTAGGAAAACAAATTTTGCAAAACAGATTGGCCGAAGTGTCCATCCCGTCTGGAGAAAGTATCCAGACAATAATGAGATGTAAAAGTATGAACTGAGGACCAAGTGGCAGCCTTGCAGATTTCCTCAATAGGAGTGGAACGGAAGAAAGCTACAGATGCCGCCATAGCTCGGACTCTATGGGCCGTGACAGAACCTTCCAGTGTCAGTCCGGTCTGAGCATAACAGAATGAAATGCACGCTGCCAGTCAATTAGACAACGTACATTTAGAAACAGGACGTCCCAATTTATTCGGATCAAAGGACAGAAAGAGTTGGGGAACTGATCTGTGGGGTTTCGTACGCTCTAGATAGTAAGCTAGAGCCCTCTTACAATCCAAAGTATGTAGAGCCTGTTCCCCAGAATGAGAATGAGGTTTCGGAAAGAAGACAGGCAGAACAATGGATTGGTTGAGATGGAATTCAGAGACAACCTTAGGGAGAAACTTTGGATGTGTACGCAGAACCACCTTGTCATGATGAAAGACTGTAAAAGGTGGATCTGAAACTAGTGCATGTAGCTCACTGACCCTCCTGGCAGAGGTAAGGGCAATAAGGAAAAGTACCTTCCAAGTGAGAAACTTGAAAGGAGAGGTAGCCAAAGGTTCAAAAGGAGGCTTCATTAAGGCGGAAAGAACCACATTGAGATCCCAGATAACAGGAGGGGCTTTAAGAGGTGGTTTCACATTGAAAAGACCCCGCATGAACCTGGATACCAGGGGATGAGCTGAGAGGAGTTTTCCATGGACTGGCTCATGAAAAGCCGCAATAGCACTGAGGTGGACTCTGATTGAAGTGGACTTGAGGCCAGAGTCGGACAAAGAAAGAAGATAATCCAACAAGGTCTCCACTGCAAGAGAAGTGGGATTATGATGATGGAGAAGACACCAGGAAGAAAAACGTGTCCACTTCTGACGGTAACATTGCAGAGTGGCCGGTTTCCTGGAGGCATCCAGAATTGAACGAACAGGCTGAGACAAAAACGTATCATGAGAAGTCAGCCCGAGAGATACCAAGCTGTCAGGTGCAGAGACCGGAGGTTGGGATGTAGAAGGGTCTCCTGATGCTGTGTAAGCAGAGAAGGATACAGTGGAAGAAGAAAAGGTTCCTTGGAACTGAGTTGAAGTAGAAGGGAGAACCAATGCTGCCTGGGCCACCTCGGAGCAATCAGAATCATGGTGGCTCGTTCCCTCTTGAGCTTGAACAAGGTCCTTAACATGAGAGGTAGAGGAGGGAAAGCATACAGGAACACATTTGACCAGTCGAGGAGAAACGCATCCGCTGTCAGACGGTGAGGAGAGTAGAGTCTGGAGCAGAATAGGGGCAGCTGGTGATTGTGAGGAGCTGCAAAGAGGTCTATCTGAGGAGTGCCCCATTGAGCGAAGATGGATTGTAGAGTGAAAGGATCGATTGTCCACTCGTGAGGCTGGAGAATTCTGCTGAGCTTGTCCGCTAAGGAATTCTTTTCTCCCTGAATGTAAATAGCTTTCAGGAATAGATGGTGATTTATGGCCCAAGTCCAGATCTTCTGGGCTTCCTGGCACAAGAGGCGAGAGCCCGTTCCACCCTGCTTGTTGATGTAGTACATCGCAACTTGATTGTCTGTGCACAGCAGAAGAACTTGAGGGAAGAGAAGATGTTGGAAAGCCTTGAGGGCATAAAACATCGCTCTGAGTTCCAGGAAATTGATGTGATGCTTCTTTTCCTGGGCTGTCCAAAGGCCTTGAGTTTGGAACTCGTTCAAATGAGCTCCCCATGCATAAGGAGAGGCGTCGGTGGTGATGACTAGTTGATGAGGAGGTAGATGGAACAGAAGACCTCTGGATAGATTTGAGGATACCAACCACCATTGTAGAGACTGACGAAGAGATGATGTCACAGATATGTGTCGTGAGCAAGGATCCGTCGCTTGGGACCACTGAGTAGCAAGGGTCCATTGAGGAGTGCGCAGGTGAAGACGTGTGAGGGGTGTGACATGGACTGTGGATGCCATGTGACCCAAGAGTATCATCATTTGCTTGGCAGAGATGGAACGTTGTGGAAGCACCTGCTGACATAGAATTTGAAGACGGTTGGATGGGAAGAATGCTCTCATGAGGAGTGTGTCCAGTATCGCTCCAATGAATTGAAGTCTTTGAGTGGGGATGAGATGAGACTTGGGTAGATTGATCTCGAATCCCAGTATTTGGAGAAACAGGATGGTTTGGTTGGTGGCCAGGAGTACTGCTTGAGCGGATGTGGCCTTGATTAACCAGTCGTCCAGGTAAGGAAATACCTGAAGATGGTGAGAGCGTAGAAATGCAGCCACTACAATGAGACATTTGGTGAACACCCTTGGAGAGGAAGCAAGACCGAAGGGCAGCACCTTGTATTGGTAATGACAATGATTGATCATGAAGCTGAGATACCGTCTGGAGGTTATATTGATCGGTATGTGAGTGTATGCCTCTTTGAGATCGAGGGAGCATAGCCAGTCGTCTTGATTGAGAAGAGGATAAAGAATGGCCAGAGAAAGCATCTTGAATTTTTCCTTTACCAGACATTTGTTGAGATCGCGAAGATCTAGTATTGGTCTGAGATCTCCTGTTTTTTTGGGAACTAGAAAATAACGGGAGTAGAATCCCTGCCCCTTTTGATCTAGAGGAACTTCCTCTATAGCGTTCAGAAGGAGGAGGGATTGAACTTCTTGAATAAGGAGGGCAGATTGAGGACTGTTCAAAGCAGACTCTTTTGGCAGGTTTTGGGGCGGAAGAGTCTGAAAGTTGAGAGAGTAGCCGTGGCGGATGATGTTGAGGACCCATCGGTCCGAAGTAATAAGTTCCCATCGGCTGAGGAACAGAGAAAGACGACCTCCTATAGGTTGAGGCAGGAGAGCAGATATAGGAGTACTGGCTATACTTTGGAGAATTATGTCAAAAGGGCTGTGCCTTCTGCTATGGAGGTGGCTTCACAGGTTGCTGCTGTTGCTGTTGTCTGGGAGGCTGACGTTGTTGCTGCCGTTGACGCCTGGGTTGCTGAGCAGCTGCTGGTAATGGGCGAGCTGTGAAGCGGCGTTGATAGGCCGATTGTTGCCTAAAAGGCCTTGCTGGAGGAGGCTTTTTCTTATTTTTAAGTAGGGTATCCCAGCGTGTCTCATGAGCAGAGAGCTTTTGAGTGGTCGAGTCCATGGATTCCCCAAAAAGCTCATCCCCTAGGCACGGGGTGTTGGCTAACCGATCTTAATGGTTAACATCAAGTTCGGATACCCGAAGCCAGGCCAGGCGACGCATTGCCACAGACATTGCTGTCGCTCTGGATGTAAGTTCGAAGGTGTCGTAAATGGACCTAACCATGAACTTACGAAGTTGAAACAGAGACGACAAGCAATGGTGAAAGATTGTTGTTTACGTTGAGGAAGGTACTTCTCAAATGAAGCCATGGTGGTAAGGAGATGTTTAAGATAGAAAGAAAAATGAAAAGCATAATTACCAGCTCTGTTTGCCAACATTGCATTCTGGTAGAGCCTCTTACCAAATTTATCCATGGCTTTACCCTCTCTGCCAGGAGGTACAGAAGCATATACACTGGCTCCTGAAGATTTTTTAAGGGTAGATTCGACAAGTAAAGACTGGTGTGGAAGTTGAGGCTTGTCGAATCCAGGAATGGGAATTACCTTATATAAAGAGTCTAATTTATGTGGAGCCCCTGGGATCGTTAAGGGAGTCTCTAGATTCTTCTAGAAAGTCTCCCTCAAGATGTCGTGAAGAGGGAGCTTCAAAAATTCCTTTGGAGGTTGGTCAAAGTCAAGGGCATCCAAAAAAGCTTTAGACTTTTTGGACTCAGCCTCCAAAGGAATAGACAAAGAGTCACACATATCTTTTAGAAAACTCGAGAAAGATGAAGTGTCATGCCTAGAGGACGGGTCAGGTACAGCAGAATCATCCTCATCTGAGTAGAGAGCTGCACGGGAACGGGGACGACGGGGATCCCGTGGGGACGCCTCCGAGGGTCGCGGGGTTCCTGCGGGGCTGGATGTACTCAGTCGCGCGGCTCTTCTCTCTACCTTCTCTGCTTGCAGCACAGAGCCGAACGGAAGTCTTCCCGACGTCAGCGCTGACGTCGGAGGAGAGGGAGGGCTTAAAGCTTAAAGCCCTCCCTCCCTCCGACGTCAGCGCTGACGTCGGGAAGACTTCCGTTCGGCTCTGTGCTGCAAGCAGAGAAGGTAGAGATAAGAGCCGCGCGACTGAGTCGGGAAGACTTCCGTTTGGCTCTGTGCTGCAGGCAGTGCAGGTAAGGAGGAGAGTAGCCTCGCAGTTCGAGTGGCTACCAAGGGACGGGGAGGTCCGCCCCGCCACACCCCGCCCCGGTTGCAGCACAGCCGGCCAGGTCCCCTTACTTTTGTGGCACTTCCCCGACCGACCGACAACAGCCCCGGTCCGACAATCCTCCCTGCCCTGTAGCCGCGAATCTAAATTATCTTCTTACAGCAGCTGTAATAAGGTAATTTAGATTCGCAGTTAAGGGCAGGGAGGTTTGTCGGACCGGGGCTGTTGTCAGTCGGTCGGGGAAGTGCCACAAAAGTAAGGGGACCTGGCCGGCTGTGCTGCACCCGGGGCGGTAGAGAAGGAGGGGGGGAGAAGGACGCTGAAAGCACTTGAAGACAGAGGAGGGAGAAGGACGCTGAAAGCACATGGGGGAATACAAAGGGGTGGAGAAGGACGCTGAAAGGCCATGGGAAGGGCGGGGGGGGGGGGAAGGACTCTGAAAGCACTTGTGGAAGACAGAGGGGGGAGAAGGATGCTGAAAGCACATGGGGAAGACAAAGGGGTGGAGAAGGACGCTGAAAGGACATGGGGAAGATAAAGGGGTGGAGAAGGACGCTGAAAGGCCATGGGAAGGGCGGGGGGGGGAAAGGACGCTGAAAGCACTTGTGGAAGACAGAGGGGGGAGAAGGATGCTGAAAGCACATGGGGAAGACAAAGGGGTGGAGAAGGACGCTGAAAGGACATGGGGAAGACGGGGGGTGGGGTGGAGAAGGACGCTGAAAGGCCATGGGGAAGACAGAGAGGGAGAAGGACGCTGAAAGGACATGGGGAAGCAGAGGGGGGAGAAGGACACTGAAAGCACATGTGGAAGACAGAGGGGGGAGAAGGACGCTGACAGGACATGGGGAAGATGGGGGGAGAAGGACGCTGAAAGGAAATGAGGAAGAGAGAGTAGGGAGAAGACGCTGGCAGGGAAGAAGACAGATGCCAGACTATGGGGGGAGCGGAGAGAAGAAGATGGGTGCCAGACCAATTTGGAAGGGGGAAGAAAGGGAGAGGCACAGTAACAGAGCAAATGGAAGATGCAGAAGGAAGAGAGACAGTGGATGGAAGGAATTGAATGAGAACATGAGGAAAGCAGAAACCAGGCAACAAAGGTAGGAAAAGAATTATATTTCTTTTTTTTTATTTTGCTTCAGGATAAAGTAGTATATTAGTTGTGTTGATAAAAATTTATAAACATTAGAGGCTCTGGTAGAAACCCATTTGCAAAGTATGTATTCTTCCCAACTAATATTTTCAAATTAATAAAGTCTTTTTGCTTATTTGTAAATGGTTTCTACCAGAGCCTTTAATTCAGTAGCATAATTAAATGAAATAACTATTTCTGAAGTTTATATGGACGGGCGGGGACGGAGGGGATTCCTCGCGGGGACGGGTGGGGACGGAGGGGCTTCCTCGCGGGGACGGGTGGGGACGGAGGGATTCCTCACGGGGACGGGTGGGGACGGGTGGGATTCCTCACGGGGACGGGTGGGACTTTGGTGGGGACGGGTGGGATTTCTGTCCCCGCGCAACTCTCTACATCTGAGGAACATTCACCTTCAGATAGAAAGGGTTCCTCTGAATCTCCCCACAGATCAGGATCCCTGACATGGGAAGTACGGTCCCGAGACTCTGGAGTAGATGGTTCTAAGTGTCGGGTTTTGCGCACCGACTTACCCGACCTCATCGATACCGAACCAGGAGATGTAATCGGTGGCACCGGTGCCGAAGTCTGCACCGACTGATGCTGAGCTCTCGGCTCCGGTGCGAGGACTGGCATCGATACCGATGAGGTCGAGTGAAGCGGTACCGAAACCGTGGATGCAGACAGTACAGGCTGTTCCACTATCGGTACCGGTGGCTCAGTGCGGACCGGCACCGGAAGGTTCGGTGCCAGGATAGCTGGAAGGAGCTGTTGTAATTGCTCCTTGAGCTGCACCTGGAGGATGGCCGCAATTCGGTCATCAAGGGATGGCACCGGTACCGCCTTTTTCTTCTGCGGTACCTGCGGTGCCGCTCGACGCCCCGGAGATGAGGAGCCTGATGTCGAGTGACTCACCTCAATAGGGGCGGAGCGCTTCCGCTGGCGCCTCACAGTCGGCAGGATTGGGCTCGCTGCACTCGAGACCGGAGGACGCTCCAGCGGGGAAGGCTTCTTAGCCGGCTTACCTGAATGCTGGGACGCCGGTGCGGTGTTGCGCGGCGTCGAAGAGGAAGGTGCCGACTGAACTGGTGCCGAAGCCGGAGTCGATGGAACGGGGTCGGACATCTCGGCACCGAACAGTAATCGCTGTTGTATTTGGCGATTTTTCAATGTTCGTTTTTTAAGTGTGGCACAGCGGGTGCAGGTGGAGGCCTGATGCTCAGGACCCAAACACTGTAGGCACCAGTTGTGTGGGTCCGTGAGAGATATAGGCCGAACACACCGCTGGCACTTTTTAAACCCTGGCTGAGGGGGCATGAAAGTAAAAACGGCTTCAGCCAAATCGAAGGCCGAGGCCTCGATGGTGGCAGAAGGCCCCGCCGGGGAAAAACCAAAAATGACGTAAAAAAATTAAAGTTTTTTTTTTTTTTTTTTTACAAAAGTTAAAGAAAAGAAAAAAGGCAATAGGGCCAAAAAGGTTTACGCGAGCGGGAAGGCAAGTTAGAAAAATTTCAACAGCCGTTGAAAAACGCGTCTTCTTAGCTCCGCGGAAACTAAGAAACTGGGGACCGCGCGCCTCTGTCGGGCGGGAAGGCACTCGCGCGTGCGCGGTGCAGCCTACCAGAACTTTCCAAGTTCTTAGAGTGCAATCACTCTAAAATTGTCCGTACCGGGGCTCCATTGGTGCCGTCACCCATCAGTCAAGAATATGCTGCCTGCTTGTCCTGGGATAATCTGTTATATTTGATTTGTTAAACTTGCTCAAATGTGCATCAGGCTGGGATGCAAGCTGTCCTTGAGTGCCTGGAAACTCATGTTTATCAATTGAATTGTTTGGAGTATGAATGTGGATTATTTAGGATTTATCAGTTTATATTTACCAGAAGTATGGATGGCAAATAATGCTAAGATGTTTCTGTGTTAAGTGAATACAAGGTAGTTTTATATGTATGCAAGTTGAATGAATGTTTAAAAGTGAGAATCAGTTTGTAGAGAGTTGAATTTAATTTTATAAATGCTGAGATACTAATATTTTAAATAAATCAGTTCCACATATTACTACCTGATATAATAAAATAAAGTTAGTAATTTACTAGAAAAATTTTACTTCTATGGAGGTAACTATTATTTTAAATGACTAATTAATTAACAATTTTTGTATTGAATGTATATGGAATATAGTAATTATTTTGAGGTCAGAACAGGGGATTGTTTTATGAATTGTTTTAATTCTTAATTAACTGGGCGATATGATTTATTTTGTATAGTTAATTGAATATTCAATGCTTAATAACATTATTAGTTTAGGGTGATGGTTAGATAATTCAAAATTATAATTTAGTTACTATTAATTAATGAATATGGGGAAACAGTTTTAGAGTGCCTAGGGGAGGACGGTGGTTGCTAGTCATTATGTGCGCACCCAAGTTTATGAGATACTTGATGGGTTGGATTAGGGGTGGGGAGGGTTTAGTTTAGAATCTTGGATGTGGGGGGAAATTTGATGGGGTTGGGTGGAAGGAGAGGGGAAGGGTATTCTTAAGGGGTTTTGGAGGTGGCTGATAGGGGTAAATATAATTTTGGTTTATTTTGCATGGTACCATTCTGTTAAAATTTTACAATGAGTTTAAAATTGTTTTCATTAAATGTCAATGGGCTCAACCATCCAATTAAGAGAAAAAAAACACTTAACTTTTTAAAACAGCAGGAGGCGGACATATTTTATTCAGGAAACTCACTTATCTGCTATTGAAGTGGCCAAGTTGGAAGGGGGATGGGTTAAGCACAGTTTTTTCGCTCCCGCTATAGGGAAAAAAGACTGGGGTGGCTATCCTAGTAAATAGAAAATGTTCAGCTGCATTTGGTGCAATTACAGCAGATCCTATGGGAAGATGACTTCAAGTGGACATGAACTCAGGAAAAGATAGTCTGACACTTTTTAATATTTATGCCCCTAATTCAAGTCATCTTTGCAATAGCACAACACACACTTTTCACAAGGGACTCAAATCAATGGCTTATTCTTCCAAAGATAGCAAACCTTCTACTACCTTGGTATACCCTCATGCATACATATTCATATAACGTTCTTAAGGATCCTCAGCGGCACCACTTAGGGCTCAATTCAATCTCATTGCCCTAAGCTTTACGTGTCAAACCCGATGAAGATTTGACACGTAAAGCTTAGGGCAATGAGATTGAATTGAGCCCTAAGTGGTGCCGCTGAGGATCCTTAAGAACGTTATATGAATATGTATGCATGAGGGTATACCAAGGTAGTAGAAGGTTTGCTATCTTTGGAAGAATAAGCCTAATTCAAGTCAGGCAGAATTTTTCAGAACTCTTCAGCAGTTTATTCTGCCACTGGCTACTTCTAATTTAATATTAGCGAGGGACTTTAATGCTGTTATGTATCCATTGTTGGACAAACAACCCAGTAAGATATTAAAATCATTGGGTTTAGATAATTTAGTACAGTCCTGTGGCTTGAAAGACATATGGCAGATTCTTCATTTTAATGCTCGAAAATTTCCTTTTGCTCCCATGTGCATAAATCGTTTTCAAGAATAGATTACATTTTTGTTTTAGATCAATTAACTCAGCAGGTTACAAAAGCTAGCATAGACCCGATCATTTTGTCGGATCATGCTGGAGTTTGGATTAAATTTCAATTTGCTGAAAAAGATTGTAGTAGATCTGTTTGGAGATTCAAAAATACATTACTTGCAGATTCAAACTTTCTTGGGGAATTTCCAAATAAAGATAAATGAATATTTTCAACTTAATATCTCAGAGGAAATCCCTCTAGAAACATTGTGGAATGTTTTCAAAGCTACTATGAGAGGGCAAATCATTTCATATTCGGCATATATTTAAAAAAGCTAAAATTGGAATTTTCTAATTTGGAACAAAAATATTAAGAATTTAGAATCACAATTGGCCTTGAAATGGGAACAAATTACTTTACAGGCTTCTCTTGAAAGCTAAATATAAATACAATGAGATTTCCTCACAATTGGCTAGGAATGATTTGTTTTTTTCAACAGGCTCTATATTATGGAAACTCGAATACAGCGGGAAGATTATTGGCTAATTATCTTAAAGCCAAAAAAAGAAAAGTAAAGACTGTGGCTATTAAAGATGAGAAGGGTGAAACTCATTTTCAAATTGGAAATATTTTAAAACAATTTTTGAGTTATTACAAAGCTTTATATTCTTCTGAGCTTTATTCAAATAAAGAACTTGAGGGTTTAGAGTTTTTAAAATTAATCAAGGGGCCAAAAATTCCCAAGCATATAAAAGGAGATCTAGAAGAGCCTATATCGCTTAAAGAACTTCAGACAGCGTTGAAGTCCCT
Source organism: Geotrypetes seraphini (assembly GCF_902459505.1). Taxonomy (NCBI): domain Eukaryota; kingdom Metazoa; phylum Chordata; class Amphibia; order Gymnophiona; family Dermophiidae; genus Geotrypetes; species Geotrypetes seraphini. The sequence goes on along the minus strand of NC_047089.1, from coordinate 4,854,001 downwards.
TTGAGTTGGATCCGCTCCAGGTAGTGATGGATTCACTGTCGAGTTTTATAAATCATTCCAAATTACATTAGTACCACATCTTCACTGTCGAGTTTTATAAATCATTCCAAATTACATTAGTACCACATCTTTTAAATTTATATCAGTCACAACTAAATACATTACATTAATGATTTCTATTCCGCCATTACCTTGCAGTTCAAGGCAGATTACATTATTACAGTTTACAGTATTACATATGAGGTATTAGGTCAATTGGAAATACATAAGAAGTAGTCTGGAAATTTACTAAGACGGTAAGGATCAGGGAGTGTTGCAGGTGGTGCTTGGGTCAAGTCTGGTTGTGTTAGTTTAGTTTAATGTATTTTTTGAATAGTAGGGATTTTGTTTCTTTTTGAAAGTTTTGAAGTCTGTGGTCGTGATTAGTAGGTTGGAGAGTTGGTGGTCCAGTTTTGCAGCTCTAGTAGCTAGGAGGTTATCATATAGTTTTTTTCATTTGACGTTTTTTGTTGGCAGGTACGTGAATGGTGTGTGGGTTCTCCTGTATCTGGTTGAGAAGGATTGATTTAGTCGATTATTCCAGTATTCTGGGCTGTCTTCGTTTATGGCTTTAAATAGTAGGCAGTAAAATTTGAAGAGTCAGAGTGATCACATTCTTACGTTTTCTCTTTCAGAAGTTCCAGTAACCATTTAGATGCCTTTTATGATTATGTGATTATTATGCCATGTGTTATATAGCACTTTACTTTGCCACTGTGTGCACACACTTATGATTCGTGCTATGATGGACGTTTGTTTTTGTATAACTGTGCATTTCTCTGCAGATCTAAGTTCAGCTCTGAATCCTTGACAGATGGAAGAAAAGTTCCATGCCTGTACCTTTGTGTTTTCTATGTTTGTTTGTGCCCTGTAATCTTTGTGTTGTCTTTGTGCGTGCCTGATTTTAAGAAGAAATGGGATCGTCACGTGGGATCTCTGCACAGAGTTAAATAGGGGAGGGTCATTGGGGTGGGCAGACTAGATGGGCCGCGGCCCTTATCTGCCGTCTTTTTCTATGTTTCTATCTGTTTGGTTTGTGGGGTACCCCGGGGAAACCAAATATACCGTTGGCCATTTTTGGAGATTTTTCTCTCCCTTTTTGCATTTTTGTTTTTACCTATCTAAATTGCCTTTTTACAATACCTTTTTATTTTTTCCTTTCCTGGCCTGAGCGCTGCTCCGTTAGGGGTTATCTTATTTCGAGAAAAGGTTCTATAGCCTTAATAGTATTTTTCTGTGCACTCCACTGAGTTTACACCATGTAACATGTCCTCTTCTGCATATTGTGTACTTGAATCTTGTATCTCTCTTGCTGTACTTATGACCAGTAAATGCATTATTTCTGTCCCTTGTTGCCGCCCTCAGTACAGGCAACCTGTTCTCTCTCTTTATTTTCTTTGACTCTCTTCACTGGATTTCGGCTGCTGGATGATGATACCTGGACTTCTTTCAAGATGGTATGTGCAGACCCCTTTCCTTCCGAGTGTGCACTGTACCAGTTTAAAGTGACTGCGTGCCTTGAAATGCTTCATCCTGAACTTTTACTTTCTTGGACACTTTCTCTCCCATGTCTTGTTTATGCCCGTTTTGCCGGTTTGCTGGACTTTATCTTTTCTTCAGTTTTGTCTCAGGACATTATTTCTGTGAAGGACTGCTTGTTTTATTCTGTATATTCTTTTTAAGTTACATTATAGTTTTTATGCTGTGATGCCTAGGCTAAGTTATGGACCTGTCAAGTTTGTCCATGTTTTTTTTGTTGTTGTTTTGTTTTTATTATTTACTGCCATGTCATTCGTTTCTTTTAATGCTTTATTTATATTTTGATAGCTTGCCTCTTCTACTACAACCTGAACAGAAAAACATATGTCCTGTATGTATTTATTGCTTTCATAGCTTCCTCTGGTCTGGTTCTCATATTTTTAATGACTCTCACTGCTGTTCTTTAATTAGCAATGACTAATGCGTTGTCTTGAATGCTGTCCTTGTGATTTTTCCTTTGTTCATTCTTCCTTTTTCTATGAGCTGAGACACTGCATCCCAATTTTCATGCTGTGTACGATGACTCACAGTTCTGCAATCTATGCCGTTATGTTCTGTGCCTCTGCTTTTGCCCACTGTTGTTTTTATTGTTCACCTATTTGCCTTTTGTGCCTACATCCTCTGGTTCTGGCATGTACTGTTGTTCAGTTTAGATAGATAGTTGGGAGGGCTGCCCCTCCTCCACGCCTTTGTTTATTCCTCTCTCTGCTACCTTTTGTGTGGCGGGCCTCTGACTTGCAGTACTTCAGCCCGCCAAGAGGGGACTGACATGGATAACCTGGACATACAGATGAATCAACTGGACATACTGGCCTCACTTGTGTATGCTGGACACTACAGACCTATATTTTCCCATAGCCAGGCCCAGCCTGTACCTTGTTGTCTGTGAACACATGCAGCCTTTGCAATGCTAACCCAGCTGACCTCAGCTACAACGTTTTTGTCTCCATTCCCTGCTGGGAGGATATTTCTCCAAGGTTCTGCTGAACTGTTATCAGTGCTGTATGACTTCATATGCCAGGCACCCTGGAAAGCCATAAAACTTTTATAATGAGCAAGGATCCCTGCAGGACGATGTGGGTGTAGCGAGATGAGAGAACTTGGTACCAAAACATTTGCTCCCTGTCTCTGAACCAAGTTATGAGAACCAAGCACAGAATTGTAAAACCACTAATTAGCATCTACAAAGTGATAAAGATCTCAGCGCTGGAGAAAGAAAGTTCACCAAGAGTTCTCTGTTTCTGCAAGGCCCCCCCTACTGGGGAGGGGGGGGGTGGTGGAGGTGAGAGAGGCGTGGACTGAGAGGAAGAGTTAGGTATACATTATTTTATGTACCAATAGGGAATTACATAACTAGAATTCGGGGATGGGCTTTTTGGAACAAAGGAAGAATTGCTCTGTATAAAAAACACGTGCATTCTAGGTAAAGCCAGAGAGATTCATTTACTTATGCTAAGGGGATCTGCTAGCCCCCTGATAAGCATATGGGTGCAAGTTCTTCTCTCCATTGCATATTCTGAACTGACAATACATTTTTCTGATATGTCTCTGCTGCTGTAATACTGTAAGTTTTTATACTAACAATAAACGAAATTTGTCTGTTTTGGAAGATACAATGCCGTCTTGTAGTTATTCCAATGAGGTAAACAAAGCAGCCTTTACTTCAGTACTCTCGCTTGAACTGGGACCCATGTGTTTCCAGGTAAGCCTCTGTGAAATGGTTGTATTTCTTCAGCAAGTAGATAAGTCTTAGGGCTGTGTTTTGTATTGTTTGAAGTTGTTTTATCATGTTTGCTGGGCATGGGAGATATAGTATGTTGCAGTAGTCTATTAGTCCTAGGACTAGGGATTGTACCACGAGTTGAAATTGTTTTCTGTTGAAGAATTTTCGAACTTGCCTTAGGTTTCTCATAACTGCAAATTAATTTTTTTATTGTTTTGTTGATTTATGGCTGCATGGTACAGCGTCTGTCTATCAGCACTCCCAGGAGTTTTAAAGTGGGTTGAATGGGGTATGAGATAGAGTTTATGACTAGGTTTATTATGGTTGTGGTTTTGCTGTATTCTAATAGAATGAAGTTTGTTTTGTCAGGATTTAGTTTATGTTCTTTCATCCATATTGCTATTATTTTGAGTGTTCTGTGTATTGTGTCTGCCATGGAGGGTATTGGTTGGTCAAAAGGAAGGTGAATGGTTATTTCATCTGCATAGCTGTAAGAGGTTAAGTTTAGTTTATCTAGGTGGAAGCTGAGGGAGGCAATGTATAGGTTGAATAGCATGGGTGATAGAGGTGATCCTTGGGGTACTCCGCACGGGTTGGACCATGGTTCTGATTTTTCATTGTTTGTTTTGACTCTATAGGTTATGGATTGTAGATATCCTTTAAACCATGATAGTACCTTCCGGTGATTCTTATAGAGTCTAGTATTTGTAGAAGGATGTCATGGACTACCAGATCAAAAGCTATGGAGAGATCTAATCATCTAATTTCATCCTGGAAATGCCAAGATATCTCTTTTGTAATCCGCCCAGAACTGCAAGGTTGAGGCGGAATAGAAATCAGTAATGTAATGTAATGTAATGTAATGTAATGTAATTGGATAATCAGCATTTTTTGCTTGTGGAGAGGTGTTGTCTAGTGGTGTACATGAGAGAACCTAGGAGGGTCTCTGTGCTGTAGTTGGTTCTGAATCCGGACTGTGTAGGGTGGAGTAAGTTGTGGTTTTCTAGATATGAGGTTAGGGCTTTGGCTATGAGGCCTTCCATTAGCTTGATATAGAGCAGTACTGAGGCTATGGGTCTGTAGTTGGACGGTTGGTCTATTTGGTTATATTTCAGGTATTATGGCAGAATCTTTAACTATTGTTTTGCCGAAGCCAAATAAAGATCCCATGTTGGTTTCAAATTACAAACCTATTTCTTTGATTAATGTAGATGGAAAACTTCTGGCTAAGTTATTGGTTTTACGCTTAGAGAAGGCTCTTCCTTATGTTATCGGTATGCACCAAACGAGATTCGTTGCTCAAAGACATTCTTCAAATAACACCAGACTGGTAGTGGTTCCGGATTTATACAAATGATTCAAACCTTGTATAGTCTTCCCTTCTGCCAGATTATATATTAATAATACTTTTTCAAAATGTTTTCGTCTGGAGAGGGGAATTAGACAAGGGTGTCCATTATCCCCTTTGCTTTTTGATATTGTTCTGGAACACTTGCTTTTGGCTAAACAGGCAAAGGAGATACAGGGTATGCAGATGATATTTTGCTTCATTTGAAGAACCCTGAATCTACCCTTCCGCATTTACTAGATTTGATTGACCGATTTGGAAAAATTTTCTGGATATAAAATAAATTGGAGCTAAATGTGCATTGTGTAAAAGGATTATTTGACTCATTCCCTTTTCTTTGGAAGGAAAAGGGTATAAAATATTTAGGTATTTGGATTCAAAAAATGCTGGAAGATACGATGAGAGTATGTATGTAAGTGACATTGCTGAAGGGTTAGAAGGAAAAGTGTGCCTTTTTGCAGATGATACCAAGATTTGTAACAGAGTAGACACCGAAGAGGGAGTGGAAAATATGAAAAAGGATCTGCAAAAGTTAGAGGAATGGTCTAATGCCTGGCAACTAAAATTCAATGCAAAGAAATGCAGAGTAATGCATTTGGGGAGTAATAATAGGAAGGAACCGTATATGCTGGGAGGAGAGAAGCTGATATGCACGGATGGGGAGAGGGACCTTGGGGTGATAGTGTCCGAAGATCTAAAGGCGAAAAAACAGTGTGACAAAGCAGTGGCTGCTGCCAGAAGGATTCTGGGCTGTATAAAGAGAGGCGTAGTCAGTAGAAGGAAGAAGGTGTTGATGCCCCTGTACAGGTCATTGGTGAGGCCCCACTTGGAGTATTGTGTTCAGTTTTGGAGACCGTATCTGGCGAAAGACGTAAGAAGACTTGAGGCGGTCCAGAGGAGGGCGACGAAAATGATAGGAGGCTTGCACCAGAAGACATATGAGGAGAGACTGGAAGCCCTGAATATGTATACCCTAGAGGAAAGGAGAGACAGGGGAGATATGATTCAGACGTTCAAATACTTAAAGGGTATTAACATAAGAACATAAGAACATAAGAATTGCCATCTCCAGATCAGACCCTAGGTCCATCAAGTCTGGCGATCTGTAGAACAAAATCTTTTCCAGAGAAAGGAAAATGGTAAAACCAGAGGACATAATTTGAGGTTGAGGGGTGGTAGATTCAGGGGCAATGTTAGGAAATTCTACTTTACGGAGAGGGTGGTGGATGCCTGGAATGCGCTCCCGAGAGAGGTGGTGGAGAGTAAAACTGTGACTGAGTTCAAAGAAGCGTGGGATGAACACAGAAGATTTAGAATCAGAAAATAACATTAAAGATTGAACTAGGCCAGTTACTGGGCAGACTTGTACGGTCTGTGTCTGGCCGTTTGGAGGAGGATGGGCAGGGGAGGGCATCAATGGCTGGGAGGGTGTAGATGGGCTGGAGTAAGTCTTAACAGAGATTTCGGCAGTTGGAACCCAAGCACAGTACCGGGTAAAGCTTTGGATTCTCGCCCAGAAATAGCTAAGAAGAAAAAAAATAAATAAATAAATAAAAAAATTTTTAAATTGAATCAGGTTGGGCAGACTGGATGGACCATTCGGGTCTTTATCTGCCGTCATCTACTATGTTACTATGTTACTATGAGTAAATGAAAAATCTTTATTACTGAAGGTCTCAGAAATGTGTGAGCAATGGAACCCCTTACATCTTTCTTGGTGGGGAAGAGTCCAAACGGATAAAATATTGATTTTGCCTGTAGTTTGCTACCAAATGGGTATGTTGCCAGTTTATTTTCAGGGGTCCTTTTATAAGAAATGAAACAGTATCCTTACTAAATTTATTTGGCTGGGTAAAACTGTGAGAACTGCTTTAGTATCTTTACAAAAACCAATTGTGGCAGGTGGGGTAAATTTCCCGAATTTTTATAGGCATCATCGGGCCTATATACTGCATCAGGGTATGTATTGGATCCTTCCTGAAGTCTTGTAACATCTTCCGAATTGGCTTTACTTAGAATGGCAACTCATGTCCCCATTGTGATTGTGTTATGTTTTAAGTATCAAGTTACCTAGGATTTATAAGGACAATAGAATTTTATTCTTCACATGGCAAACATTAAAATTTATTAATAACCTAATACATATTCTGATTCATCAATCCACATGTCAGTCCTTATGGTTGAACTCCAAGATTCAAACTGGCAAGTGTAAGATCCTCTGGAAGCATTGGCTGCAGGCAGGTATATGCACGTTAGATGATGTGATATCAAATGGGAAAATGCTTGATTTTTTACGACTGCAACAATCATTCGGTATTTCAAAGTCTCAAGTATATAAATGGTTGCAGTTGAAGCAAGCCATTCAGAAGGGGTTACCTGATTTGTGTAACTTAAAAACTTAGTATAGCTTGCCGGGTCTGTGCTTCCAGACAGATTTGCTGGGGCATCAGGCAGCTAAGTGGTATAAATTAATATCGGAATATTTGAACAAAAACCCCAAAACTAGTCTTAGAGACATTTGGAGCATTGAGATAAAGCAGCAGATTTCTGTGTCTGGAGGATGAGATGTATAGTGTCGGCATCTATGAGACAAACATGTTTTTTTCTGTTGCATAGAGGTTTTTGGATCCCTGTTCGATTACAAAAATTAGATAGTTCTAAGTCAAATAGATGCTGGCACTGTCATCTCGATATAGGGACAATGGATCATCTGCTCTTCTTTTGTCCCTTGATACTTAACTTTTGGCGATCTATTTGGGGGTTAAATTAATAGAATACTGGAAGTTTCATTGGCATTGATGTATGACATAGTGCTGTTTGGTGCATTACAGAGGGCCAAGAGTCCAATAACTCCATATAACAATAGACTACTTTTCATCATGACGGGAGTTGCCATATGGAAAATTGGGACAGGTTAAACTATAGTTTTTGGTGGGAATCCTTGTGCCAAACTTATACATTTGAACGTATAGCACAGTTACTTACCGTAACAGGTGTTATCCAGGGACAGCAGGCAGATATTCTTGACTGATGGGTGACGGCACCGACGGAGCCCCGGTACGGACAATTTTAGAGTGATTGCACTCTAAGAACTTAGAAAGTTCTAGTTAGGCCGCACCGCGCGTGCGCGAGTGCCTTCCCGCCCGACGAAGGCGCGCGGTCCCCAGTTAGGATAAGCCAGCTAAGAAGCCAACCCGGGGAGGTGGGAGGGACGCAAGAATATCTGCCTGCTGTCCCTGGATAACACCTGTTACGGTAAGTAACTGTGCTTTATCCCAGGACAAGCAGGCAGCATATTCTTGACTGATGGGTGACCTCCAAGCTAACAAAAAGAGGGATGGAGGGAAGGTTGGCCATTAGGAAAACAAATTTTGCAACACAGATTGGCCGAAGTGTCCATCCCGTCTGGAGAATGCGTCCAGACAATAGTGAGATGTGAAAGTATGAACTGAGGACCAAGTAGCAGCCTTGCAGATTTCCTCAATAGGAGTGGAACGGAGGAAAGCTACAGATGCTGCCATAGCTCTAACTTTGTGGCCCGTGACAGAACCTTCCAGTGTCAGGCCCGACTGAGTATAACAGAATGAAACGCAAGCAGCAAGCCAATTGGATAGGGTGCGTTTAGATACAGGATGACCCAACTTATTAGGATCAAAAGACAAAAACAATTGAGGAGATGATCTGTGAGGTTTCGTACGGTCAAGATAGTAAGCCAAAGCACGTTTATAGTCCAAGGTATGCAAAGCCTGTTCACCTGGATGAGAATGAGGCTTTGGAAAAAATACAGGTAGGACAATGGACTGATTAAGATGAAAGTCAGACACAACCTTAGGGAGAAACTTTGGATGTGTACGGAGAACCACCTTATCATGGTGAAAAACAGTGAAAGGTGGATCGGCCACTAGTGCATGTAATTCACTGACTCTCCTGGCAGAAGTGAGAGCTATTAGGAAGACTACTTTCCAAGTGAGAAATTTGAAATGTGCTGTGGCCAAAGGTTCAAAAGGAGGCTTCGTTAAAGCGGAAAGAACCACATTGAGATCCCAAACCACAGAAGGGGGCTTGAGAGGTGGTTTCACATTGAAAAGGCCCCTCATAAATCTAGAAACCAAAGGATGAGCCGAGAGGGGTTTTCCATGTACTGGCTCATGAAAGGCAGCAATGGCACTAAGATGAACTCTGATAGAAGTGGATTTGAGGCCAGAGTCAGACAAGGAAAGAAGATAGTCCAACACCAGTCCCACTGCTAGAGACATGGGATTATGGTGATGTAAGAGGCTAAGAGGCACCAGGAAGAAAACCGAGACCACTTCTGTTGATAACACTGAAGAGTTGCCGGTTTCCTGGAAGCATCAATGATAGAACGGACAGGCTGAGAAAGGAGTGAATGAGCCGAAGTCAGCCCGAGAGAAACCAAGCTGTTAGGTGCAGAGACTGTAAGTTGGGATGCAATAGTGTCTGCTGATGCTGAGTAAGCAGAGAAGGAAACAGTGGAAGAAGTATGGGTTCCCTGTAACTGAGTTGAAGTAGAAGGGAGAACCAATGTTGCCTGGGCCACCGTGGAGCGATGAGAATCATGGTGGCTCGTTCCCTCTTGAGCTTGAACAAAGTCCGCAGCAGGAGCGGTAGAGGGGGAAATGCATATAGGAAGAAATTGGTCCAATCCAGGAGAAATGCATCGGGCGCCAGACGGTGAGGAGAGTAGAGTCTGGAGCAAAACAGGGGCAGCTGATGATTGTGAGGAGCTGCAAAAAGGTCCACTTGAGGAGTGCCCCATTGAGCAAAAATGGACTGAAGAGTCGTGGGATCGAGAGTCCATTCGTGAGGTTGGAGAATTCTGCTGAGATTGTCCGCTAAGGAATTCTGTTCCCCTTGAATTTAGACAGCCTTCAGGAATAAGTGACGAGCTGTGGCCCAAGACCAAATCCGTTGGGCTTCCTGACATAACAGGCGAGAGCCCATCCCTCCCTGTTTGTTGATGTAGTACATTGCAACTTGATTGTCTGTGCAAATGAGTAGTACTTGAGGAAAGAGAAGATGTTGAAACGCCTTGAGGGCATAGAACATCGCTCGGAGTTCCAGGAAATTGATGTGGTGTTTCTTTTCCTGGGTAGTCCAAAACCCCTGAGTTTGGAACTCGTTCAAGTGAGCTCACCAGGCATAGGGGGAGGAATCTGTGGTGATGACTAGTTGATGAGGAGGTAGATGGAACAGCAGACCTCTGGATAGATTTGAAGATGTCAACCACCAAAGAAGCGACTGTCGAAGAGACGAGGTCACAGATATGTGTTGCGAACAAGGATCTGTCGCTTGGGACCACTGGTTCGCTAAGATCCATTGAGGAGTACGCAGGTGGAGACGTGCGAAGGGGGTGACATGTACTGTGGAAGCCATGTGCCCCAATAGCACCATCATGTGATTCGCAGAAATGGTAATCTGTTGAAACACCTGTCGACAGAGATGAAGGATGATCTGAAGGCGGTTGGATGGAAGGAACGCCCGCATCAGAAAAGTGTCCAGAATGGCTCCAATGAATTGAAGTCGCTGGGTTGGAATGAGGTGCGACTTGGGTAGATTTATTTCGAAACCCAATAGTCGAACGAAGTGAATGGTCTGGCTGGTGGCAAGCAGAACCGCCTGAGGAGAGTGAGCTTTGATCAGCCAGTCGTCCAAGTAAGGGAAGACTTGAAAATTGTGAGAGCGGAGATAGGTCGCTACTACAATCAGACACTTGGTGAATACCCTGGGAGAGGAGGCCAGACCGAAGGGTAGCACCTTGTACTGATAATGGTTTTGATTGATGAGAAAGCGTAGATATTGCCTTGGCGCCAGATGGATAGGAATATGTGTGTAAGCCTCTTTTAGATCAAGGGAGCATAGCCAGTCGCCCTGAGAGAGGAGAGGGTAGAGGGTGGCAAGAGAGAGCATTTTGAACTTCTCCTTGACCAAGCATTTGTTGAGATCTCAGAGATCTAATATAGGTCTGAGGTCTCCGGTCTTTTTGGGAACTAGAAAGTACCGGGAGTAAAATCCCTGACCTCTCTGATCTGGAGGAACTTCTTCGATGGCGTTGAGAAGAAGGAGGGATTGAACCTCTTGAGCTAGAAGGAGGGACTGAGACTTTTTGGAAGCAGACTCTTTTGGCAGGCCTAACGGCGGAGGAGTCTGAAAATTGAGGGAGTAGCCGTGGGCTATGATAGAGAGCACCCACTGGTCGGTGGTGATAACTTCCCATCGAGTTAGAAAAATGTTTAGTCGACCTCCTATAGGTTGCGGAAGAGGACATGAGGGAGGAAGACTGGCAATGTCCTGGAGAAGCGAGTCAAAAGGGCTGAGTCGGTTTAGGCTGAGCAATAGGCTTCATGGCAGGCGGCTGTTGTTGGCGAGCCTGTTGTTGTTGCTGCCTTTGCCTCCGAGGCTGAGGAGGATGAGGCTGAATCGGCCGAGCAGAAAAACGCCTCTGATATGACGTCTGCTGCCTGAAAGGACGAGGAGGAGGGGGTTTCTTTTTGGTTTTCAATAAAGTATCCCACCTCGTCTCATGAGCTTCTGAGTGGTGGAATCCAAACAGCTCATCACCCAGGCAGGGAGCATTGGCTAGGCGGTCCTGGTGGTTCACATCAAGGTCTGAGACGCGAAGCCATGCCAATCGTCTCATCGCTACAGCCATAGCAGTAGCTCGGGAGGTCAGTTCAAAAGTGTCATAGATGGAACGGACCATAAACTTCCTGAGTTGTATGAGACTGGCAGTGCATTGTTGAAAAGCAGAAAGCTTGCGGTCAGGAATATATTTTTCAAAAGAGGCCATCTGCTGGATAAGATGTTTCAGGTAAAAGGAAAAGTGGAACGCATAGTTACCTGAACGGTTGGCCAACATAGCATTTTGGTAGAGTCGTTTACCAAATTTATCCATGGCCTTGCCCTCTCTGCCAGGAGGGACAGAGGCATATACACTAGAGCCTGCAGATTTTTTGAGGGTTGACTCCACCAGCAGAGATTCATGTGGAAGCTGAGGTTTGTCAAACCCTGGGATAGGAATAACTTTATAAAGTGATTCCAATTTTCTTGGAGCTCCTGGAATAAGTACATAAGTACATAAGTATTTGCCTCCGCCGGAGCAGACCAGAGGTTCATCCTGCCCAGCGGTCCGCTCACGCGGCGGCCCATCAGGCATATTGCCTGAGCAGCAGTCCCTGACTAATTTTATGCCTACCTCTACACTTATCTCTAAACCTTCCACTGCTCTTATCTGTACCCCTCAATCCCTTTGTCCTCCAGGAACCTATCCAGGTCTTCCTTGAAACCCTGTACTGTGCTATTTCCTATCACGGCTTCAGGAAGGGTGTTCCATGTGTCCACCACCCTCTGTGTGAAAAAGAATTTCCTTGCGTTTGTTCTAAACCTGTCCCCCTTCAATTTCATCGAGTGACCCCTTGTTCTTGTGGTTTCTTTCAAATTGAAAAATCTGTCCATGTCAACCTTTTCGATGCCCCTCAGGATCTTGAAGGTCTCTATCATATCTCCTCTGAGTCTCCGCTTCTCCAGGGAGAACAGCCCCAGCCTCTTCAGTCTGTCATAGTAAGAGGAGTTTCCAAATTTTTGTAAAACGTTTCCCGTAAGATATCATGAAGGGGTAACTTTAAAAATTCTTTGGGAGGTTGGTCAAAGTCCAAAGCCTCTAGGAATGCTTTTGACTTTTTAGAATCAGACTCCAAGGGGAGAGAAAGGGTGTCTGACATCTCCCTCAGAAATTTAGTGAAGGAAGAGTGCTCTGGCTTACTAGCAGGATCCTGCACCGATGGGTCAGCCTCATCCGATGAAAAATCCTCCTCGGTACCGAGGGGATCATCGGAGTCATCCCATAAATCAGGGTCCCGTACCGATGGGAGACGGCCCTGAGACAAAGGAGTAGAGAATTCGGTATGCTTGGTTTTGCGTACCGATTTGCCTGAACGCATCGACACCGTACCCGGTGACTGTAACACGGGACGGGTGTCAGAGAGCGGTACCGGATCAGAGGCCGAGTGAGCCGTACGTCGAAGAGACTTCGGCTCCGCCGATAACACAGGCATGGAAATGGAAGAGGCAGATTTAAGCGGTGCCGATAGCGTCGATGCCGATAACATAGGCTGGTCGACTATCGGTACCGCAGGCTCAGTGGGTACCGACACCGGAAGGTTCGGAGTGCCGGGAGCAGGTGTTGCAATTGCTCCTTAAGCTGGACCTGAAGGATGGAGGCTATACGCTCATCCAGAGACGGTCCCGATGGCACCGGTACCGCTTTTTTCTTGCTCGGTACCTGCGGTGCCGCTCGACGCTCAGGCGATGCTGATGAAGAGGCAGTGACTTCTATGGGAGCGGAGCGTTTGCGGGGCCGGCGCGCAGTCTGCAGCACTTGGCTCACTGCTTGTTCGACTGGCGGGCCAAGGACAGAAGAGGATGGCGTCTTAGCCGGCTTACCTGAAGGATGCGACACCGAAGAGACCTCTTGCGGTGTCGAAACCACCGGTGCAGATTTGGAGGAAGTCGCCGGAGTCGACGCCGGTGGAACTTCCATCGCGGCACCGAACAGAATCCGCTGCTGAATTTGGCAGTTCTTCAAAGTTCTCTTTTGAAGAGAACTACAGCGGGTGCACGTTTCTGCCCTATGGTCCGGACCCAAACACTGAAGGCACCACTTGTGCGGGTTGGATAAGGAAATAGGGCGTGCACACCACTGACACTTCTTAAAACCCGGTGAAGGGGGCATGAAGGGAAAAACGGCAGTAGCAAAATTGAAGCCCGAGGCTTCGATGGTGCCAACAGGCCCCGCCGGGGCCGACCGAAAAAAATTAAAAAAATAGACTTTCTTTTTTTTTTAAGAAAATAAGAAAAGAACAAAAAGTGAATAAATTCACGAGAAAAAATTATGCGAGCGGGAAGGCGAAAAAAGAGAGTCCAACAGCCGTTGGAAACACGCGTCTTCTTAGCTCCGCGGAAACTAAGAAACTGGGGACCGCGCGCCTTCGTCGGGCGGGAAGGCACTCGCGCACGCGCGGTGCGGCCTAACTAGAACTTTCTAAGTTCTTAGAGTGCAATCACTCTAAAATTGTCCGTACCGGGGCTCCGTCGGTGCCGTCACCCATCAGTCAAGAATATGCTGCCTGCTTGTCCTGGGATAAGAGTGCACTACAATTAGGACATTATAAGAAATTCAAGGAGGTTTGGGACCCATCGACAAAATTTTCTAAAGACTGATTATCAGTTTTAGCCCTTTGATTATACACATCCGGGATGGGTGGGTGGGAGGGATATACCTTTAATTTACTATTTGATTGCAATTTTGTTTGTCTTGATCATTTGTATTACTCTTGATTGTCTTTATACTGTATGAAAATGTGGGTAGGTGGGGGTACGGAATAGGTATTTATTATATCATTTGATGGAATTAAGTGCTGTTTATTTTGTACATTGTTTGATAATATGTTGCACTTGATGTTGGTTTTTAAAATGAATAAAGATATGGGAAAAAAAAATGGTATATCCCCTCAACCATCTTTTCCAACCTGAAGAGCCCTAACCTTTTTACTCGTTCCTAATACGAGAGGTGTTTCATCCCCTTTATCATCTTGGTTGCTCTTCTTTGAACCTTTTCTAATGCTGCTATAGCTTTCTTGAGATAAGGAGACCAGAACTGAAAGCAGTACTCAAGGTGAGGTTGCACCATTGAGTGATACAGAGGCATTATAACATTCTTAGTTAACCATCCCTTTTCTAATAACTGCTAGCATCTTTTTTGCTTTCTTGTCCACTGCTGCACACTGGGCAGAAGATTTCAGTGTATTGTCCATGATGACAGCCAGTTCTTTTTCTTGAGCGCTGATCCCCAAGGTGTATCCTAACATCCGGTAACTATGATTTGGCTTATTCTTCCCAATGTGCATCACTTTGGATTTGTCCACATTAAATTTCATCTGCTATTTAGAAGCCCAGTCTTCCAATTTCCTAAAGTCTTCCTGCAGTTTTTCACAGTCCGCATGCATTTTAACAACTTTGAATAGTTTAGTCACTTCACTTGTCATTCTAACTTCCAGATCATTTATAAATAAGTTAAATAGCACCGGTCCCAGTACAGACCCCTGTGGCAATCCACTGTTTACCCTCCTCCATTGAGAAAAATGACCATTTAACCTTCTGTTTTCTATCCGATAACCAATTCCTAATCCACAACTGAACTTTGCCACCTATCCCATGACTCTTTAATTTTCTCAGGAGCTTCTCATGAAGTACTTTGTTAAAAGCTTTCAGAAACTCTCGATACACTACATCAACCAGCTCACCTTTATCCACACCTTCAAAGAAGTCATGCAAATTGGTGAGGTAAGATCTCCCTTGGCTGGACCCATGCTGACCGTCTTATTAAATCAGGTTTGTCTACGTGTTCCACAATTTTATTTTTTATAATTGTTTCCACTATTTTGCCCGGCACTGAGGTCAGATCTACATTGGAACTTACTATAAAAATCCAATTCTACTCATCTGAAAACCAACTTCTGGTTATTTTCCTGTTCCACATTGACACTCAGTGTTCCAGGTGAGAATTGTGGGATGCTGTAGGTTATAAATTTTTAAATAAATAAATGCGATAATAATTCAAATATCTATACTGGCTTTCAAGGCTATGTAGATTAGGTAGAAAGGTTAACCCGGGCCAATTTCTGCCATGCAATGAATACTGCCTCTGTCTACTTCTTGCTCAAAGCAGGACTGACCAAGCTGTTCTAGAAGTCAAAACCTTACCAGACTGAGCCAGACGATCCTTGGCATTGTGGCACTGTATCAGTTCTATCCGGTTGCAAAGGGATGTCACCTTGGTGTGTAGCCTTTCCAGCTCGTACCCCGAACAATCCTGCTGAAGCACAATAAAATCCCACAATTAGAATAAACAGAGGTTTCCTTTATAGCATGAACATAGTCTTTCCACTCGCAATAAAACTTCAATAACTTTCACACTTTTTAAAAAAAAACCTAAAAAAAAAAATAAAAAAAGGCATAAACAAGGTTGGACCTCATCAGGCATCAATTACAACCCTAAAAACTAAGTGTGTGTATATGTGGAGGTGACTCACAGGGTTCTGGAGTCAAAAGTGTAAGCAATTTTGAGGCCAGTTGGAGTCACTAAAAAAGTACTGACTAGCGTCAAAATAAAATCTTATCTTTGTCCTGGATGTACAGTAGTAGTAAATAAGTTAAATTTACCAGTACTTTAGATCCAGAACAAAAATTTAAAGTCTAATATCAGTGGGAGGCAGTAGAAACAGAGTTGAAGGTTTGGTTTATTGACTCCACAGGTCTGGTAACTCAGACTCGCAGGATCAACCCTGGCCTTTCTAGACAGACTAGATAGGCAACGCTGGTCTTTATCTACCATCAGGGGACAGGAATGGAACGGCTGGAGAAGATCATGTGGTAAAAGACAGGAGGTCTGGAGGAGATTTAAAGGGACATCAGGATAGATTCTGTTTTTCCTTTCTTGGTCCTAGAAGATTAGAACATTGAGTTAACCCTTTCTTCTACCACTGCATTTTCTACCCCTCCCTGTTTCATTGTTTTAATAATAGAGGCTGCTGACTAGTTTTCAAAAGACCCCTCCCTCCAACAGCTTCTGTCACTGCAGTAGCGAAGGCAGGAGTGTTACATGACCTAATGGCTCGGTCCACCAGCTATTAGGATGGTTAGCAAAACTACAATCATTACTAAAGCATTTTCATGTGTTGACTTCAGTGAGATTACTTTGAGACCCATGTCTTCATTTGCATTACCTGCTGAATCCGATTCAACATCTCAAGGACCCGAATGTAGTCTAGGAAAAGCAGCCCAGCTGTGTCCCAGTCCTGGATAAGGCTGCTGCGCTCAGGTAAGGCCAGCTCCTCCAAGAAACCCTTTAGGTACTCATAATTCTCATTGATAATCGCATCTGAGGAGAAATAGATACACATTCACTTCAAGGCATTATTCTGTCTGAGGCTACACTGCATTTCAAGAATTATCCAAGGTGAATCACAAACTGAACAATCTCAAAAATGCCAGACAAGATACAAATACACCCAACACAAAGCTATGACCAGTTCTCAAACCCTAGGCAAGCAGCTTATCTTCAGCCCCTTCTGGAGATATATTTATTTTTAAATATTTATATTCCACACAATCTAGCAAATCCTTGGTGGACCATCATACATACGCAATAGTTCAACAACTAAAACAATAAAAGTAATCAGATATGACCCAATATATCTAAATAAAAATAAATCTGAACATGATGGCTGACCCAGACAACTGCAACAAAGCACAGTTACTTACCGTAACAGATGTTATCCAGGGACAGCAGGCAGATATTCTTGACTGATGGGTGACGGCACCGACGGAGCCCCGGTACAGACAATTTTAGAGTGATTGCATTCTAAGAACTTGGAAAGTTCTGGTAGGCCGCACCGCGCACGCGCGAGTGCCTTCCCGCCCGACAGAGGCGCGCGGTCCCCAGTTAGGATAAGCCAGCTAAGAAGCCAACCCGGGGAGGTGGGAGGGACGCAAGAATAACTGCCTGCTGTCCCTGGATAACACCTGTTACGGTAAGTAACTGTGCTTTATCCCAGGACAAGCAGGCAGCATATTCTTGACTGATGGGTGACCTCCAAGCTAACAAAAAGAGGGATGGAGGGAAGGTTGGCCATTAGGAAAACAAATTTTGCAAAACAGATTGGCCGAAGTGTCCATCCTGTCTGGAGAAAGCATCCAGACAATAATGAGATGTAAAAGTATGAACTGAGGAACAAGTAGCAGCCTTGCAGATTTCCTCAATAGGAGTGGAACGGAGGAAAGCTACAGATGCTGCCATCGCTCGGACTCTATGGGCCGTGACAGAACCTTCCAGTGTCAGTCCGGTCTGAGCATAACAGAATGAAATGCACGCTGCAAGCCAATTAGACAACGTACGTTTAGAAACAGGACGTCACAATTTATTCGGATCAAAGGACAGAAAGAGTTGAGGGACTGAACTGTGGGGTTTAGTACGCTCTAGATAGTAAGCTAGAGCCCTCTTACAATCCAAAGTATGTAGAGCTTGTTCCCCAGAATGAGAATGAGGTTTCGGAAAGAAGACAGGCAGAACAATGGATTGGTTGAGATGGAATTCAGAGACAACCTTAGGGAGAAACTTTGGATGTGTACGCAGAACCACCTTGTCATGATGAAAGACCGTAAAAGGTAGATCTGCAACTAGTGCATGTAGCTCACTGACCCTCCTGGCAGAGGTAAGGGCAATAAGGAAAAGTACCTTCCAAGTGAGAAACTTGAAAGGAGAGGTAGCCAAAGGTTCAAAAGGAGGCTTCATTAAGGCGGAAAGAACCACATTGAGATCCCAGATAACAGGAGGGGCTTTAAGAGGTGGTTTCACATTGAAAAGACCCCACATGAACCTGGACACCAGGGGATGAGCTGAGAGGAGTTTTCCATGGATTGGCTCATGAAAAGCCGCAATAGCACTGAGGTGGACTCTGATTGAAGTGGACTTGAGGCCAGAGTCGGACAAAGAAAGAAGATAATCCAACAAGGTCTCCACTGCAAGAGAAGTGGGATTATGATGATGGAGAAGACACCAGGAAGAAAAACGTGTCCACTTCTGACGGTAACATTGCAGAGTGGCCGGTTTCCTGGAGGCATCCAGAATTGAACGAACAGGCTGAGACAAAAACGTATCATGAGAAGTCAGCCCGAGAGATACCAAGCTGTCAGGTGCAGAGACCGGAGGTTGGGATGTAGAAGGGTCTCCTGATGCTGTGTAAGCAGAGAAGGATACAGTGGAAGAAGAAAAGGTTCCTTGGAACTGAGTTGAAGTAGAAGGGAGAACCAATGCTGCCTGGGCCACCTCGGAGCAATCAGAATCATGGTGGCTCGTTCCCTCTTGAGCTTGAACAAGGTTCTCAACATGAGAGGCAGAGGAGGGAAAGCATACAGGAACAGATTTGACCAGTCGAGGAGAAACGCATCCGCTGCCAGACGGTGAGGAGAGTAGAGTCTGGAGCAGAATAGGGGCAGCTGGTGATTGTGAGGAGCTGCAAAGAGGTCTATCTGAGGAGTGCCCCATTGAGCGAAGATGGATTGCAGAGTGAAAGGATCGATTGTCCACTCGTGAGGCTGGAGAATTCTGCTGAGCTTGTCCGCTAAGGAATTCTTTTCTCCCTGAATGTAAATAGCTTTCAGGAATAGATGGTGATTTATGGCCCAAGACCAGATCTTCTGGGCTTCCTGGCACAAGAGGCGAGAGCCCGTTCCACCCTGCTTGTTGATGTAGTACATCGCAACTTGATTGTCTGTGCATAGCAGAAGAACTTGAGGAAAGAGAAGATGTTGGAAAGCCTTGAGGGCATAAAACATCGCTCTGAGTTCCAGGAAATTGATGTGATGCTTCTTTTCCTGGGCTGTCCAAAGGCCTTGAGTTTGGAACTCGTTCAAATGAGCTCTCCATGCATAAGGGGAGGCATCGGTGGTGATGACTAGTTGATGAGGAGGTAGATGGAACAGAAGACCTCTGGATAGATTTGAGGATACCAACCACCATTGTAGAGACTGACGAAGAGATGATGTCACAGATATGTGTCGTGAGCAAGGATCCGTCGCTTGGGACCACTGAGTAGCAAGAGTCCATTGAGGAGTGCGCAGGTGAAGACGTGCGAGGGGTGTGACATGGACTGTGGACGCCATGTGACCCAAGAGAATCATCATTTGCTTGGCAGAGATGGAACGTTGTGGAAGCACCTGCTGACATAGAGATTGAAGAGACTGAAGACGGTTGGGTGGCAGGAATGCTCTCATGAGGATAGTGTCCAGTATCGCTCCAATGAATTGAAGTCTCTGAGTGGGGATGAGATGAGATTTGAGTAGATTGATCTCGAACCCCAGTATTTGCAGAAACAGGATGGTTTGGTTGGTGGCCAGGAGTACTGCTTGAGCGGAAGTGGCCTTGATTAACCAGTCGTCTAGGTAAGGAAATACCTGAAGGTGGTGAGAGCGTAGAAATGCAGCCACCACAATGAGACATTTGGTGAACACCCTTGGAGAGGAAGCAAGACCGAAGGGTAGCACCTTGTATTGGTAATGACAATGATTGATCATGAAGCGGAGATATCGTCTGGAGGTCATATTAACCGGTATGTGAGTGTATGCCTCTTTGAGATCGAGGGAGCACAGCCAGTCGTCTTGATTGAGAAGAGGATAAAGAGTGGCTAGAGAAAGCATCTTGAATTTTTCCTTTACCAAACATTTGTTGAGATCGCGAAGATCCAGGATTGGTCTGAGATCTCCCGTTTTTTTGGGAACTAGAAAATAACGGGAGTAGAATCCCTGCCCCTGTTGATCTAGAGGAACTTCCTCTATAGCGTTCAGAAGGAGGAGGGATTGAACTTCTTGAATAAGGAGGGCAGATTGAGGACTGTGCAAAGCAGACTCTTTTGGCAGGTTTTGGGTCGGAAGGGTCTGAAAGTTGAGAGAGTAGCCGTGGCGGATAATGTTGAGGACCCACTGGTCCGAAGTAATAACTTCCCACCGGCTGAGGAACAGAGAAAGACGACCTCCTATAGGTTGAAGCAGGTGAGCAGTTATGGAAATACTGGCTATACTTTGGAGAATTAAGTCAAAAGGGCTGTGTCTTCTGCTGTGGAGGTGGCTTCACAGGTTGTTGCTGTTGTTGTTGTCTGGGAGGCTGACGTTGCTGTTGCCGTTGACGCCTGGGTTGCTGAGAAGCTGTTGGTAATGGGTGAACTGTGAAGCGGCGTTGATAGGCCGATTGCTGCCTGAAAGGTCTTGTTGGAGGGGGCTTTTTCTTATTTTTAAGCAGGGTATCCCAGCGTGTCTCATGGGCAGAGAGCTTTTGAGTGGTCGAGTCCATGGATTCCCCAAAGAGCTCATCCCCTAGGCACGGGGCGTTGGCTAACCGATCTTGATGGTTAACATCAAGTTCGGATACCCGAAGCCAGGCCAGGCGACGCATTGCTACAGACATTGCTGTCGCTCTGGAGGTAAGTTCGAAAGTGTCGTAAATGGACCTTACCATGAACTTACGAAGTTGAAACAGAGAAGACAAGCAATGATGAAAAGATTGTTGTTTACGCTGAGGAAGGTACTTCTCAAATGAAGCCATGGTGGTAAGGAGATGTTTAAGATAGAATGAAAAATAAAAGGCATAATTACCAGCTCTGTTAGCCAACATTGCATTTTGGTAGAGCCTCTTACCAAATTTATCCATGGCTTTACCCTCTCTGCCAGGAGGTACAGAAGCATATACACTAGCTCCTGAGGATTTTTAAAGCGTAGATTCCACAAGTAGAGACTCGTGTGGAAGCTGAGGCTTGTCGAATCCAGGAATGGGAATTACTTTGTATAAAGAATCTAATTTATGTGGAGCACCTGGAATCGTTAAGGGAGTCTCTAGATTCTTGTAGAAAGTCTCCCTCAAGATGTCATGAAGAGGGAGCTTCAAAAATTCCTTTGGGGGCTGGTCAAAGTCAAGGGCGTCTAAAAAGGCTTTAGACCTTTTTGACTCAGCCTCCAAAGGAATAGACAGAGAGTCACACATGTCTTTCAAAAAAGAAGAGAAAGATGTAGTGTCATGCCTAGAGGATGGGTCAGGTACAGCAGAGTCATCCTCATCTGAGGAACACTCACCCTCAGAGAGAAAGGGTTCCTCTGAATCTCCCCACAGATCAGGGTCCCTGAAATGGGAAGTACGGTCCCGAGACTCTGGGGTAGATGGTTCTAAGTGTCGGGATTTGCGCACCGACTTACCCGACCTCATCGATACGGAACCAGGGGATGTAATCGGTGGCACCGGTGCCGAAGTCTGTACCGACTGATGTTGAGCCCTCGGCTCCGGTGCGAGAACTGGCATCGATACCGATGAGGCCGAGTGAAGCGGTACCGAAACAGCGGATGTTACAGGCTGTTCCACTGCCGGTACCGGCGGCTCAGTGCGGACCGGCACCGGAAGGTTCGGTGCCAAGATAGCTGGAAGGAGATGTTGTAATTGCTCCTTGAGCTGCACCTGGAGGATGGTCGCAATGCGATCATCCAGGGATGGCACCGGTACCGCCTTTTTCTTTTGCGGTACCTGCGGTGCCGCTCGACGTCCCGGAGATGAGGAGCCCGATGTCGAGGGACTCACCTCAATAGGGGCGGAGCGCTTCCGCTGGCGCCTCAGTCGGCAGGATTGGGCTCACTGCAATCGAGACCGGAGGACGCTCCAGCGGGGAAGGCTTCTTAGCCGGCTTACCTGAGTGCTGGGACGCCGGTGCGGTGTCGAAGAGGAAGGTGCCGACTGAGCAGGTGCCGAAGCCGGTGTCGATGGAACAGGGTCGGACATCTCGGCACCAAACAGTAATCGCTGTTGTATCTGGCGATTTTTTAGAGTACGTTTTTTTAAGTGTGGCACAGCGGGTGCAGGTGGAAGCCTGATGCTCAGGACCCAAACACTGTAGGCACCAGTTGTGTGGGTCCGTGAGAGATATAGGCCGAGCACACCGCTGGCACTTTTTAAACCCTGGCTGAGGGGGCATGAAAGTAAAAACGGCTTCAGCCAAATTGAAGGCCGAGGCATCGATGGTGGCAGAAGGCCCCGCCGGGGAAAAACCAAAAATGAAGAAAAAAATACAAGTTTTTTTTTTTTTTTTTTTTTAATGAAATAAAATAAAAAAGGCAATAGAGCCAAAAAGGTTTACGCGAGCGGGAAGGCAAGTAGAAAAAATTTCAACAGCCGTTGAAAAACGCGTCTTCTTAGCTCCGCGGAAACTAAGAAACTGGGGACCGCGCGCCTCTGTCGGGCGGGAAGGCACTCGCGCGTGCGCGGTGCGGCCTACCAGAACTTTCCAAGTTCTTAGAGTGCAATCACTCTAAAATTGTCCGTACCGGGGCTCCGTCGGTGCCGTCACCCATCAGTCAAGAATATGCTGCCTGCTTGTCCTGGGATAATCATAATTACATCTGAACAATTCAGCAGAGATTTAATACTCATATCTCATTAAACTAGACTCCCTTAAAGGTTTGAGTGAGAAAAAATCTAATTCTCTTATGAAACATTCTAAACTTTGAAGCTCCCTGAAACTGCAAGATCAGAATTCCATAAAAAATGAAGCAGCTACAATAAGTATTGAAGCATGATGTTCCTCTAAGTGTAAAATGAAGGACTGCCAACAGATTCCTCTTGTTTTTCTCTGTTTTGTTTCTCTTTTATTTAAATTGTAGTTCCATCCTTTCCCCTTCTGTACTTGTTTTGGTACACATTAGAGAATGACACGGTGGCAGTTACCCGCGGCTAGCCGAGGGTAGCCCACCGAAATGGTGGGGGAGAAGTGCTCCACGGGCAGTGGATGGCCTTGTCCCCACAGTTAAGGGAGAGAAGGCGTGCGGTCACTGCATCACGCGCGGCCTCCCTCCCTCCCTACGGCCAAATCTATCTCCCTCCCTCCCCCTTACCTTCGCGGCGCTTTAGTAAAGAAACTTACTGAAGCCGGTGAAGCCTGCCTGCAATTGCATGTGTGTGGGCGGAAGCTTCTCCTCTGACGCAACTAGAAAGAGAATGACACGTGGAAAAAAATCTGTCCCCGTCACAGCCCCGCTCCACCACAGTCCTCTTCACCGCAGCATCCACCCTTCCCTCTCGCCACCTCACTGCCATTCAGTGACCTGAGAATCTCCCTCCCCCTTACCTTCGCGGAGCTTTAGTAAAGAAACTTACTGAAGCCGGCGAAGCCTGCCTGCAGTCTCGCCTTTCCTCTAAAGCACATATGTCAAACACAAGGCCTGGGGGCCAAATCTGGCCCACCTGGCAGTTTTATGTGGCCCTCAGTGACTGTGTCGCATCTAAGTGCCTGACTGTGCAGCCCTGGTCCCAGTGGCGCTCCAAGCACCTCATCATGCTGCCTCAGTACCCATTTGCAAGCAGAAGGACCCAGTCCCAGTGTAAAAGCTAGGTTGGAGCAGGGTGCTCCACAGAAGTGCCTGACCACGCCACAGGTGTCTCAGGGTGAGGAAGGATCTATATTTCTACTAAGTATCTTAATAGAAAATTCTGCTCTTGACTTAGCATGTGTTTTAGATTTCGGCCCCTATATATAAAATGGAGCATACATTTGCAACACAAAGAGGTTATATTGATACGTTTAAGAAGATTTGGGGACCATTAACAGACTTTTACAATGAATGATACAATTTTCCCATAATAAGATATTTGATAAGAGGGGATGTGGGTGGGTTTATTTTATTCATTTCATAATATAAATAACTTATCATTATATCTTGTTGTATTGTATGCAATTTTCAAAGAAAGGGGAGGGGGTGGGTTTCTAATTTGAGTAATAGTTGGTATACTTATTAAGTACTATATACTTTTTCAATATTATAGTAAAGGATTATATAATGATACATTGTATTTACAGTGATGCATGAAGGAATATCAAGTGTGTACTCAATGAAATTTTATAAATTTATGTGATTCACTTGTTGTTATATGAAAAATGAATAAAAAACTTAAAAAAAAAACCCCACAAACACCTCATTAAATACTTGTAATCAACCCTTCTATATTTCTTAACAGATGCCTAAACATATCCCCCTCCCTCCTCTCCGGATGTGCATGCTTTCCCCAGTTTATACAATTAAATCAATCTTTACAATATTTAGTTAATGTTCCTAAACTTCCATAAATTTTTTATAATAACCCTGATTGGGCTCACATTTAAATCGAATCATTAAGAAATAGTGCTTTATCTGAATGTATTCAAAACATTTTAAATTCTTTATTCATTTTTCCTTCTTACATCAAGTGTATAAATAATTAAACATTTGAAATTGAATACATCACTTGAATTTCTGTCCTATATAACATTAATACATAAAGTTTATTCCCTTCCCTCCCACCTTTCCCATAACAAATTCAATCAAATATTCTTTTCTATTAATCTAAACATTTAATAAAATTCACAACCCCCCTTCCCATTTGCAATTGTACTTATAATGAAAAATGGTATCTATTCATTACAATAAATTGTCAATTGCCCCAGATCTCTTTAAATTTATTATAATTTGCTTTTTGTATAGCTATTGTTCTTTCCATTCTATAAATATGACATAACGAACTCCACCAGAAATTATAGTTAAGTCTACTCTAATTAATTCAATTACTTGTGATCTGTTGTATGGTGACGCCTGTCATAATCAATAAATGCTTATTATTTTTTGATGAAACTTGGCTCTTTGTTCTCATTGACATACCAAATAGAATCGTATCATGCGATAATGCCACAGGATTCTCCAATAAACAATTTATTTGGCCCCAAATTGATTTCCAAAAGGCCAAGATAAAGGGACAATAGAATAACAAATGATCTAGCGTCCCTATTTCAAGATTGCAATGCCAGCATCTATTAGACTTAGAGCTATTTAACAGGGGACTGGAATGGTGATGAATTCTGTCACCTTGTCATTCTCTATACGTACTTGGCTCCTCAGGTCACAGCCATTTCTGACCCTAGGAGACAAGAACATTAACAAACCTTTCTCTAAGCCAATCATTGCTAAGATGACTATAATGTGTAACTCTATAACAGTAAATCTCCTTCTTAAAGGACTAAAAGCTAAATCAGCCAAAGTCTTCTACAGAAATTTTTGTAGAAAAAAGTCTGATAAATTCAGCACTCCAAGCACCTTTAGAACAAGGCTATTTTGTATTTTATTAACTCTATAATCTCACTGACATTATACAAGTACTAGTCTTTAAGCCCGTTACATTAATGGGTGCTAGAATATATATCTGTTTGCCTTTCTTTCTTTCTCTCTCTCTCCCTCCCGCTGTATTTCTTTCTGTCTGTCTTTCTCCCTGGCCCCCTTTGTCTGTCTGTCTCTCTCCCTGCCCCTGTGTCTTTCTTTCTTTCTATCTCCCTCCCGCCCGCTATCTTTTTCCCTCCCTCCATTTGTCTTTCTTTCTATCTGTTTCTCTCCCTGCCCCCTATGCATCAGCATTCCCCCCACCCCACTTCCCTGTGCAGCAGCTGCATTTCCCTCCCCCCACTTCTCTGTGCAGCAGCATTCCCTCCCCCTCCATTTTCCTGTGCAGCAGCATTTCCCTCCCCCACCCCATTTCCCTGTGCAGCAGCAGTATTTCCCTCCCTCCATGTCCCTGTGTAGCAGCAGCAGCATTCCCCCTCCCCAGTCCCTTCCCAGCAGCTGGCTGTTAATGGCTGGCTCCCTTAGTTCCTTTTTTTCCCTTTCACATCAAAGGCCGTCTGAGCTCACCTTCGTGTCAGCGATCCTGAGTTCTGTGAAGTAGAGAGCTGCACGGGAATGGGGACGACAGGAATCCCGCGGGACCCGCGGGCATCCCATGGGTTCCCCCTTCGGGTCACGGGGATCCCGTGGGGACGCCCCCTAGGGTCACGGGGATCCCGTGGGGACGCCCCCTAGGGTCACGGGGATCCTGTGGGGACGCCCCCTAGGGTCGCGGGGCTGGATGTACTCAGTCGCGCGGCTCGTCTTCTCTCTACCTGCTCTGCTTGCAGCACAGAGCCGAACGAAAGTCTTCCCGACGTCAGCGCTGACGTCGGGAAGACTTCTGTTCGGCTCTGTGCTGCAGGCAGGGTAGGTAGAGAGACAGAGAGTAGCCTCGCGGTTCGAGTGGCTACCAAGGGAGTGGGCGGTCCACCCCGGATGCAGCACAGCCGGCCAGGTCCCCTTACTTTTGTGGCGCTTCCCTGACCGACCGACCGACCAACAGCCCCGGTCTGACAATCCTCCCTGCCCTGTAGCCACGAATCTAAATTACCTTCTTACAGCAGCTGTAAGAAGGTAATTTAGATTCGCGGTTAAGGGCAGAGAGATTTGTCGGACCGGGGCTGTTGTCAGTCGGGGAAGCACCACAAAAGTAAGGGGACCTGGCCGGCTGTGCTGCACCTGGGGCGGGAGAGATGGAGGGGGGAGAAGGACGCTGAAAGCACTGGAGAAGACAAAGGGGTGGAGAAGGACGCTGAAAGGCCATGGGGAAGACGGGCCGGAGGGGGGGGGAAAGGACTCTGAAAGCACTTGTGGAAGACAGAGGAGGGAGAAGGACACTGAAAGCACATGGGGAAGACAAAGGGGTGGAGAAGGACGCTGAAAGGCCATGGGAAGGGTGGGGGGGGGAAGGACTCTGAAAACACTTGTGGAAGACAGAGGGGGGAGAAGGACGCTGAAAGCACTGGAGAAGACAAAGGGGTGGAGAAGGACGCTGAAAGGCCATGGGGAAGACAGAGAGGGAGAAGGACGCTGAAAGGACATGGGGAAGCAGAGGGGGGAGAAGGACACTGAAAGCACATGGGGAAGACAGAGGGGGGGAAGGACGCTGACAGGACATGGGGAAGATGGGGGGAGAAGGACGCTGAAAGGAAATGGGGAAGAGAGAGTAGGGAGAAGACGATGGCAGGGAAGAAGACAGATGCCAGACTATGGGGGGAGCGGAGGGAAGAAGATGGGTGCCAGACCAATTTGGAAGGGGGAAGAAAGGGAGAGGCACAGTAACAGAGCAAATGGAAGATGCAGAAGGAAGAAAGACAGTGGATAGAAGGAATTGAATGAGAACATGAGGAAAGCAGAAACCAGGAAACAAAGGTAGGAAAAGAATTCTATTTCTTTTTTTTTTTTTTTTGCTTCAGGATAAAGTAGTATATTAGTTGTGTTGATAAAAATTTATAAACATTAAAGGCTCTGGTAGAAACCCGTTTACAAAGTATGTATTCTTCCCAATTAATATTTCCAAATTAATAAAGTCTTTTTGCTTATTTGTAAATGGGTTTCTACCAGAGCCTTTAATTCAGTAGCATAATTAAATGAAATAACTATTTTTGAAGTTTATAGGGACGGGCGGGGACGGAGGGGATTCCTCGCGGGGACGGGTGGGGACAGAGGGGATTCCTCGCGGGGACGGAGGGATTCCTCACGGGGACAGGTGGGGATGGGTGGGACTTTGGCGGGGACGGGTGGGATTTCTGTCCCCGCGCAACTCTCTACTGTGAAGCCCACAAAAAAAAAGGAAAAGAAAAGTCGGCTCTGTATGTAAGCCAGAAACGCTTTCCAGTCAGATCCACTCAAGTCCCGCCCACACCTCTTCAAGTAAAATCATTGGATATTTGAAAACCTAGCATAAGCTTTACTTGGAGCACTTTTCAAACAAAAATGCAGCTAAAACGGCTCCCTTAGTTCCTTGCCAGAGTTATTTTTAAGTTTAAAGCTGCCGCCGCGGCTCCTCTCACAATCCCCACCTGCGTCGGAAGCCTTCCCCGACGCAGGTGCGGCTTGTGAGAGGAGCAGCTGCCGCGGCTTTGAACTTAAAATAATTTCGGCCAGGGAGTGTAAGGGAGCCGGCCAGACCGCAGAACATTACTTTGGGGTCCACGAGTGTTGGGCCGTTATCTTATTTCCTCCCAAGCTAATAGAACCCTAAGCGCGCATGCGCACTCCTACCTGCCACGGACCTACGGATCACAGAGGTAGGAGTACGCATGCACGCTTAGGGTTTTATTATATTAGATACAGATTAACACTGGGGTTACACCCTGCCACCACAACTGTGAAGTATGTATATGGCCTAAGACTTTAATGCCTTTAGAACATGAAACTGATTTCTTATCCCTAAGAAATCAGATGTTAGTACACTTCTCCCTCCGTATTCGCAGGGGATGCTGGCAGACCATAGGCGCGAATATGGAAAAACCGCAAATAACTTTTTATATGTTATTCGTGGTTTTTGAAATAAGCAGCGATTTCAGAGCTTGGAGCAGGCAAGCAGCGATTTCAGGGTTGGAGCAGGCAAGCAGTGATTCCCAAAGAATTAAGAGCTTGGAACAGGCAAGCAGCAATTCCCAACAATTCACAAAGAATTAACAGCTTGGAACAGGCAAGTAGTGATTCCCAATGATTCCCAAAGAATTAAGGGCTTGGAACAGGCAAGCAGCGATTTCTAGCGATTTTCTCTATGGATACTGGGAAGCAGCGTTTTTCTCAGTGAACACTGGGAAGCAGCGATTTTGTGGGAGAAAGAAGGGAAACAGTGATTTTCAGAGTCAATGGTAAGCGATAAACTTTTTTTAGCGGTACAGTAAAAGGAAAAAGAACTTTAATGATGACGTAACTTTTGGGGGCGGAGTCAGCAGCCGAAAAATCACGAATAAGCGAATCCGCAGATAAGGAGGGAGAAGTGTATACTGATCTTAGGTGGTTATTTAAATGGGAGCAAGACAATTGAGTATCTTCAACCACCACACTACAGTAATCATCCACTCTTATTCCGAGATGAATTTAAGTTTACATCCTGTTAGTGCAGCGGTCTCAAACACGTGGCCTGCGGGCCGCATGTGGCTCTCCAGATTTTATTTGCGGCCCGCGGTCTGAACTGGATCATTCTCTTCCTTTTGGAGCAGCAGCGTGTCTGGCCGGCTCGTTCCGTTCAAAGCCGCGGGTTGGCGGCTCCTTGCGCTATCCACTCCTGCATCGGAAGCCTCTCTGACATCACAACATCAGAAAGGCTTCAGACGCAGGCGCGGATCTCACAAGGAGCCGCCACCCGCGGCTTTGAACGGAACGAGCCGGCCAGACACGCTGCTGCTCCAGTGGCGTACCAAGGGGGGGAAGGCGGTCCGCACAGCTGGCCACCCTCCACTGTTCTCCCTAGAATGCGGCTCGTCTAGAGCAGTGGTGCCCAACCTGCTTCCCTTCCCTTCTCACCGCTGCCATCGGGGAACAGGCCGGCACCGTGCTCTTTGATCTCCCTGCTTCTCTCGCCGCCCGACGTCAATTCTGACGTCGAGAGGACGTTCTGGCTAGCCAATCGCTGCCTGGCTGCCCGGAACGTCCTTTCCGATGTTAGAATTGACGTCGGGCAGTGAGAGTTGGTCAGCCCCGTGGAGAAGAGAAGTATGGAGATCTCAGCCTGTTCCCGATGGCGGCAGCGGCAGCAGCCTATTCCCCGGCGGCGGTGGCATGGGGGAGGGCAGGAAGGAAGAAAGAAAGAACGGGGGGGGGGACAGGAAGCCAGAAACAAAGCAAAAAATGGGATACGGAATCAGAGAAAGACAGACATAGAGAAAGAAAGAAAAAGTTGGGGGAGGGAATGAGGTCTGGAGGAGAGGAAGTATACAGGAGGCTGAAAGAAGGGAAGAAATATTGGATGCACAGTCAGAAGAATAAAGTCAACCAGAGACTGATGAAATTACCAAACAAAGGTAGGAAAATGATTTTATTTTCAATTTAGTGATTGAAATGTGCCAGTTTTGAGAAAGAAAAGATATTAAACTTTAAATGTGAATGCAGAAAAAATAGAGTACTTAGAGTGCCGCAGAAAAAATAGTTAATGTCTTATTAAAGAAATGACAATTTTGCATGAGGTAAAACTCTTTATAGTTTATATATCTTTCCTTTTAACTGTTAAAGGAAAGTTTTATAAACTATAAAGAGTTTAACCTCATGCAAAATTGTAATTTCTTTAATAAGACATTAACTATTTTTTCTGCGGCCCTCCAAGTACCTAAATGTGGCCCCGCAATGGGTTTGAGTTTGAGACCACTGTGTTAGTGGGAATCCTAAAACCTTCTCCCCTATGATTTGTTAAGTTAGTTAGTGGTCAAAGTAGCAGGGTAGGCAAGAACAGACCCTATGAACTGCTAAGCCACAGATAAAGCAACAGGAAATAATCACAAATTATGAGAATTATCAACTCCAGCATATTTCTTCCCTAATTTTAGAGCCAGGAAAAAGTGTCAAGCAAAGCCAATCTGAAAATGCTCCACACTGTCTCCACTACAATCAATGAAAACATTTTGGGTAGTCCTTCAGCTGATGGCAAACCTTTGCTATAATCCATCAATGACATTATCTAAAGTAATGTTTTATATTAGTCTAATTCTAGGGGACACTCAATGAAGTTACAGGAAAATTCTTTTAAAACCAATAGGAGGAAATTTGTTTTCACTCAGAGAATAGTTAAGCTCTGGAACGCATTATCAGAGGTTGTGGTAAGAGCGGATAGCGTAGCTGGTTTTAAGAAAGGTTTAGATAAGTTCCTGGAGGAAAAATCCAAAGTATGTTATTAAAGACATGGGTGAAGCCGTTGCTTGCACCTGTATCGGTAGCATGCAATATTGCTACTCCTTGGGTTTTGGCCAGGTATTAGTGATCTGGATTGACCATGAGAACGGGCTACTAGGCTTGATAGACCATTGGTCTGACTCATGAAGGCTATTCTAATCATCTTATGATTAAAAAATAAATAAATAAATTGGGGGGAGGGGTTACTCCAATCAACTTTCATCTCAACCACAACCAGCCTCTCAGACTAAGTCATTATGTATCTCAATGTGAAGATCCCCATCCTTTTATTAAAAAAAAAAAAAAAAGACACCCCTAGCAACATATGGCACAACCCATTCATTCTAAACAATAACCCCTTCCCAATCTCCACAAGACTGACAATGTTCTCTCTGCACCATCCCTCATCCCAGTCCAGGTGAACAGTAGTTGCCACTGAACCACCAGCCAGGATCATCCTTCTTGAAGCCTAGAGTAAATGCATTGACGATACCAATGAACCTGATCTTGAAAAAGATCCTTTAAACCCTTGGTATTTAAATTTATTGTAAACATTATTTCTCAAACTGATTCTACATGTCTCTGGGTATTTTGGCTCACCTGGAGCTAGGTGCCTGATGAACAGCTTGTGGCACCGATTCCAGTGGCCGGCTTTGGACAAATAAAGAGCCTCTTTGTGCCTATATCCTTCCCTTCTTGCTCGGATGGCCTTGGCTTCATAAATCCACTGAGCTGGGATGCAAAGTCTCTGAATAAGAAAGGCCTCCTTCTGTTGGGAGTCTGCAGTTTCACAGAGGCCACAGTGGCGGTTTAGCAGCTCTCGGACAGCATTTTCACGCACACTGGCATAAGCAGAAAAATCAAAAGCATTTCTTAAAACAACCACACACAGTTCAGTTCAAAAGCATGCACTGTGCTCGTAACTTGCAATGCCTGGTCATTATAACACAGATGAGCAGCTCACGCCCAGGATCCAAGTGGGCCTCTCAATTCCAAAACACATCTATCAGATGGACAGGAAATGAAACAACTTACTGGGCATTTGTGATGTGGAGGAGGACAAAGATAGCCCATTCCCACAATCCCACATTCTCCAGCTGGGCAGCATAACTGGCATGCAGCACCCCCTGGCACTGCTCAGACAGATGAGTGTAATTCAAGGCCTGAAGCACCATCCACAGATGCCAACTGAGACGATAGTCCAAAAGGTCAGAGGTTATGCTACTGGGGTCAAGCAGCTGATAGAGGTCATAATGTCTGCAAAAAACAAACATTTGGTGTAAACAGAAAACATACAGTTTGGAAAGCACACTGATGCACAGGACTGCTTGCCTCCTGCTGAAACCCATCCTCCAAGGCCTTGCTATATATGCAATCAAGGAGGCGGAACTGAACATCCACTCCAAGAACTTATTTCAGATTTTGCACGGAAAGCCAGCAAAACTACTCGCACTTCAGAATATCTGAAACTGGGCTTTCCATTTCTATAGGATCCATTTTTTAGAGCAGCCTTTTACACCTTGACTATCTTTATTAAAGTAGCCAATATGATTTACTTCACCTCTTAGCAAGCCAGAGAGCGAGAAACAGAAGGCCTTGAGCATGCACAGATGCTCAAGGCCCAGCCCAGCCAAGAGGAAGGATCTTCCGGCACCGACATGTCCTGTGCGTTGGTGCCGGTGCCAAATCAGGTTAAGGGATGGTGTTTGGGTGGGTGTGGGATGCCGGATCGCAGGGGGTGGGTGGGGTAGGGGCGATGCCGGTTCTCGTGGGGGGGGGGGGAGCAGTGCCGGTGGCCTCGAGGGTGGGGGGATGCCGGATCACGGGGGGGGGGGGGGGGGGGGCACTCGCAAATCGAGTCAACACTCTGTTTGCAAGGCACGATTTGCGGGAATGTTTTGCTCATCTTGCAAAAAACTCGCAAATCGCGTTACTCGCAAACTGAGGTTTGACTGTACATCATTATGTCCCAGGACATACATTGGAGAATTTAGACATGGACTTTCACAATTATTTCAGTTACTTGTGGGTTGGCTCCCTATCTTAGTACTGAAATACTTTAAAAAGTCTTCTGAACCTGAGAAAGTGGTCACAAGATCATAGTGTAAGTGACAGTCGGTTCCAGCATTTTGCTAATTGTTATTGGATGGATAAGGTAATTTGCCTGATAGACTAGATTAGTGTATGCTGGGAATTTTAGGTGGAAAGGATTTCTGGTGAAATACCTGTTGGAGGCACCCTGGAGAAGAATGGCCACATCTGTTAGGTAGTTGGGGGTGTTGCCTGTCAGGATCTTAAAGGCAGTGGTGCCTAATTTAAACTTGATCCTTGCAGTTATGGGCAGCCAATGTAGTTTCATATAGTAAGGCTGTAGGTGTTCTGATTTCCATAGTCCATATTCAAATCTTACTACTGCATTTTGAATTAGTTGTACATGCGCTAGCAATGTTTTAGAGCAAAGAACTAGTGTTACATTACAGTAGTCTAGTTGGGATTGCACTAAAATTTGGAAATTCTGTTTTGAAATATTTTCTGATGGATCTTAGCTTTCTCATCACAAGGAAAGATTGTTTTATTATTAGAAACATAGAAATTGACGGCAGAAAAGGGCCATAGCCCATCGAGTCTGCCCATACCAATGACCCACTCCCTGATTCTTACTCCCTTATAGATCCCACATGAATATCCCATTTTCTCTTAAAATCTGACACGCTGCTGGGCCTCAATCACCTGCTGAGGCAGCTCGTTCCAATGATTGACCACCCTTTTGGTGAAGAAGTACTTCCTAGCATCACCTTGAAATTTCCCTCCCCTGATTTTCAGCGAGTGTCCTCTGGTTACCGTGGGCCCTGTAAGACTGAAGATATCATCTTTCACCTCTATACGCCCCGTGATATATTTAAAGGTCTCAATCATGTCCCCCCTCTCTCTTCGCTCCTCCAGTGAGTACATCCGCAGTTTTTTTAACCTTTCTTCATATGTGAGATCCCTGAGCCCCAAGACCATCCTGGTAGCCATTCGTTGAACCGACTCAACTCTCAACACATCTTTCCGGTAATGTGGTCTCCAGAATTGAACACAATACTCGAGATGAGGTCTCACCATGGATCTGTACAGTGGCATTATAACTTCAGGTTTTCTGCTGACAAAACCCCTACGGATGCAGCCCATCATTTGTCTTGCCTTGGACGAAGCCTTCTCCACATGATTGGCAGCCTTCATATCATTGCTAATGATCACTCCTAAATCTCGTTCCACCGTGGTCCTGGACAAGGTTTCACCATTTAGTGTGTAAGTTCTGTGTGGATTTTTTTTGCCTAGGTGCATTACTTTACATTTTTTAGCATTGAAGCCTAACTGCCAAGTTGATGACCACTGTTCTAGCTGCCGTAGGTCCTGCGTCATAAAGTCAGGCACACTGCTTTTGTCTACTATGTTGCATAGTTTGGCGGCGTCGGCAAACAGTGATACCTTTCCTCTAAGCCCTTGGGTCAAATCTCCTATGAATAAATTGAATAGAATCGGCCCTAAGACGGAGCCCTGAGGTACTCCACTCGTCACTGCTGACGTTTTGGAGGGGATACCATTCACTATCACCCTCTGAAGCCTACCATCTAGCCAATCCCTTACCCATTTAGTGAAAGTATCCCCTAATCCCATTGATTTCAGTTTATTCAACAGCCTACGGTGTGGGACGCTATCAAAAGCTTTGCTGAAGTCCAAATATATCACGTCCAGGGACTTCCCGGCATCCAGATGACTGGTCACCCAGTCAAAGAAGTCAATCAGATTAGTTTGGCAGGACCTTCCCCTGGTAAATCCGTGTTGGTGTGGATCACGTAAATTTTTTTCGTCTAGAATTTTGTCAAGATTCTGTTTGATCAGTGTTTCCATGAGTTTGTACACTATGGATGTAAGACTCACCGGTCTGTAATTTTCTGTCTCTGTTTTGCAGCCCTTTTTGTGGAGTGGAATTACGTTAGCTGTTTTCCAGTCTAGTGGTACTTTTCCCGTGCGCATGGAAAGATTGAAGAGCACGGATAGTGGTTCAGCCAGAACTTCACTCAGCTCTCTGAGTACCCTGGGGTGTAGATTGTCTGGTCCTATGGCTTTGTCCACTTTGAGTCTTGAAAGTTCATGGTAGACGCTACTGGGTGTAAACTCGTAATCATGAAACAGGTCATTTTGGCTGTCTCTTATCTGTAATTGTGGACCAGCTCCCGGTGCTTCACAGGTGAATACTGAGCAGAAGTATTCGTTTAGCAGTTCTGCCTTGGTAGTATCAGAATCTGCGTAGTTTCCATCTGATAGCCTAAGGCGTTCTATCCCATTTTTGTTTCTCTTCCTGTCGCTAATGTACCTGAAAAAGGATTTGTCCCCTTTTTTAATGTTCCGTGCTAGATCTTCCTCTGTTCGAAGTTTGGCTTCCCTGACTGCCTGTTTGACAGCCTTAGATCTGGCCAGATAGTCTTCTTTTGCCTCCTTTTTCCCAAGATGTTTGTACACGGCTTTTCATGGATAGGTGGTTATCAATTTCTACTCCCAAAATTCAGAATTGTAGTTCTAATGGAAAGTCTGTATCGTCTACTGTAATCCTTAGAGTGTAGCATGGGTCAGGTGAGGGTTCTAGTCAAAACAATTTGAACTTTTTTGTTCTTATTTAGTTTGAGGGGGTGGGTTGAGGTCCAGTATTCTATGTTGTGGACACATTTTTTGACAGTGATGAGGGTTGTCTAATGCAGCTTTTACAGGTAGCATGATTGCTATGTCATCTGCACAGGTTAAATATTTTATTTGTGTGAGATCTAAGTTGGCTTCCAAGGACTGCATCAGAAAGTGGGGGACCCTGCTGAGAAGGTGCCAGCTGTCAGAAAGTTCACTATCCTTACGTATAGCTTAGTGCTGAGTGATTAGGAAGCCTTGGAACAAAGAGAAGACTAGGTTGCTAAATCCGAAATCACTGAAGATCTCGGGCATTTGATCTAAGTCTACTAGGTGAAATGCGCTGCTTAGGTTGAATTGGATTATGATTGCGCTGTGATCCTTGTTTAGTTGTTCTTTACCATATGTTACTAGTGCTGCGACCATTGTCTTGGTGCTGCAATTTTCTTGAATCCCGATTGTGAAGAATGAAAAATATTGGAAGATTAAATTTTACCTTCAATAATCTTCTGTTAGTCCCTGTAGGATTCCATACGCTAGGTGTTCAATCCCAACCCGCAATCCGGGAGTTGCAGAAATCCAACACTTTTCTGAGCACATGCTCCTCCTTAGACTGAGAGCTAGAGCCATATCCAGTTGAGTCCCAAAGCCAAATAACATACCTGAACAAATCCATGACAAGGGGGTTTATGGGGGAAGATCCCCAGCAACATAAACAATTTCTGAACTGGTCTGCAAAACATGAACAAGTAATAAACAGGCACAAAAGCAACTCAGAAAAACATTGAGGAACAATGTAGAACTAATCTGCTGTATACAACGAGCACCCCAAGAAAGAGCCATGGCAATGTACATACTCACAGAAAGCTCTCCACAGGATCTGGCAACTGGCTGGAAAATCTTCAAGCCTGTAAGGAGAATAACCAAGGCAGAAAGAAGCAGGCTATTCCAAACCACTGAGTGTACACAGAGAGGGAGAGTCGTATGGAATCCTACAGGGACTAACAGAAAGATTGCCTTCTGGATTCCATACGCTAGGTGGCATACCAAAACAATGGGACAGAAGAACCTGTCCTCAACACTGAGGTCCCAAAAGCAGCATCAGAATGAACCGCCATGTCAACTTGGTAAAACCGGGCAAAAGTATGAAGAGGGGACCAAGTAACTGCCCTGCAAATTTCATTGGGATGAATCACACTAGACTCTGCCCCCAACACAACTCCACCTCTAGTCAAGTGGGCCTTAAGAGAAACCAGTGGCTGCTTGCTTTGGGCGATGTAAGTTATGAAAATGGCCACTGGAATTCATCGAGCAATCGAGGACTTGGACGCAGGTTGACTACATCGAGGCGCAGCAGTCAGGACAAAAAGGTGATGAGACAGCTGAAAATCATTAGTCCTCTCCAAATAGTGGAGCTGCACAAGATCTTATCAAGTTTTAGTATTATTAAAAAGTTTCAAGTTTTATTAAAATTTTGATTCAATCGCAATATCTTAATTCAAAGCGATGTACAGTTAAAAAAGAGAAGACCAATGTATTTAAGTGTCCCTAAAAACAAACACATGACAAACTTATACAGGAGGAAAGTGGGAGGAACTACAATGCATATAGAAAAGAAACACAAACAAGGTTAAAACAAAAGGAGGGATAAAAGGTTTCTTTATTTATCTGGTTGAGCTTGTGAGAGCCTAATAAAATCTAGGTCTCGAAAGCCTCTTTGCATAGCCAACACTTTAGCATTTCTTTAAACCTATCAAAAGTTTCTTCATTCTTGATGTGGGATGGCAACGCATTCCAAATTTGTGGTGCTGTAACTGAGAAGATTGTGTCACTCCGAACCTGTGGAATGAAACGAACTTCCTGGTTAACATGGAAGGCTGATACTACCTTCACTAAAAAGGAAAGTACAGTACATGCATCCGTAATACGGAGAAAGGGTTCCCTGCATGAGAGCCTGAAGCTCTGATATATGCCGAGCCGAGACAATGGCAACCTGAGTCTTGATCATCCAGTGAAAAGTCATACCCCGCAACCATGGCAGGACTCTGCTGAGGCACATGCAATGTACCAAGAGAGTCCCCAAACTCAGAACGCAGGCGTTTTACGCTAGACTCCAGAATGGCCTCTGGGTGAGATTTTTTTTTTTGAAGACATGGACCCAGGCCGGCTCCCCAGCCCTAGAGTACCCGGAGGAAGCCAAGTCCAAAGTTTCCGCCCCCTCCCCCAGGGCACAATCAATGCACACATTCGACAGATTAGGGACTGGTAAGTCCATACTAGAAGGATGTAGAACAGGGGAGCCCAAATGGTCGATCGCGATCGACCAGTAGATCGCAAAAGCAACAAGAGTCGATCGCTTTGCCTTTGCAATCTTTTTCTCTCTGCTGCTTCCTCAAGCCCTTGTGGACGAAACGGGTCCCGTCGGGGCATGCTAGAGACACTGCATTAAAAAGATAAGTAAAAAAAGAATTGCTGTTTAGTATTTGTTTTTGAAAAGGAATAGTAAGAAATACAGCAACAGACAAGCAAGCTGCATTTAAAGAGGAGGCAATTAGATGAGCCAAAGCTGGATCACTGGCTTTGCTAGCTCTCTTGCCATCCTGTCTTTGACCCAAATAAGTGAGGGTTGTGATTACTGGGGAGTCCATCCCAAATGATTTTTAATCAAATCGAGGGGTTTTGAGGCAGAAATAAATCTTTGAAAAAAAGACAGATTAAAATCCAAGATAGCTGCCACCAGAGAATTCACACCAAAAATGGCAAAAATAAACAAAATCCAAAAATAAAAAAATAGAGATCTGGGGTCTAGGGAGGTGGAGGACCTGAATCCTACCCTCAGAAACTGTGAAAAACGACTTTTAAATCATTTAACAAGCCATCCACGAAATTCCCATAGGAAATAATGAAGGGTTACTCACAGTCACCAAACTGCCTTGCCTTTCAGCATTTTCACACAGCAGCTGAATGGAGAAAAGGATTTGGTGCCTCAGAATAGCTCCAAATGTACCAGACTTGAAGATCCTCAGTTGGCTGGACACAGACTGTGACCCTCGCCCCCACAAATCCTCGCCACGATTGGGGGCGGGAAATGCAGCCTGCGCCCTGAAACCCAGGGGGAGGGGTGGGGTTCACTCCAGATATATACAGCTTGTGCTTAAAACCCATGACAAGGTCAGCGGGAAAGTGAACTCTCAGGGGAATGGATCCCGAGTCTAAAAAGGGTTGCACAAAGCAGACTGGCTCTATAGATCCACCAAAGTTTCTCTGTGAAGCAGCAGTCCAGCTCTGCGGGACTGCATCCTTTCCTCCGACAGGGGACCTTTGGAAAGGGGTCTTAAGGCACTGAAGCCACCGAAAAAGCAAACTTAAGAAAAAATAAAATGAAGCAGAGCAATTCAAAGACTTCAGCAAGGATTGCTTTCAGAAATTGAAACTGGATATAGTTCTAGCTCTCAGTCTAAGGGGAAGGAGCATGTGCTCAGAAAAGTGTTAGATTTCTGCAACTCCCATATTGCGGGTTGGGATTGAACACCTAGCGTATGGAATCCAGAAGGGATGCAACAGAATGAAGCATTGTAAATAGTATTTGAGTTGTTCTGTAACATTTCCTTCCATCATTTTAATAAATAGGGGGATGAAAGTTACTGGCCGATAATTGGGATCTGCTTTTAAAAATCAGATTTCATCTCTATCAGGGATGACTGAGTTATGAAGAATATTATTGTTTGTTATAGTTTATGAAATGATTTGGTTTTATGTCTTTTCGTAGTTTGTGACATTGTTTGAATTATGTTTTGAATTGTAACTTGCTCAGAATTGTTGGATGGTTGCGAGTAATACATTTTTAAATAAATAAATTCTGACTTTCTAATCCAGTGTCTCAAACTTTTTTAGCTCCAGCACACTAAATGGAGCAAATGTTTTTGGTGGCATATTATAATTGAAATTTAAAAAATTGCAAAATCAACAAAAAGTTAAATTTGAGAGTTATTTATTTAACGTTCTTTAAGCTATGTATGGGCAATTGTAACAACGGTGAAACTAAAGTATATAGAATAGAATTGCTAATCAATGTTATGGATGTGGTTGTCTATGAGTGCAAATCAACACAAAACGCATCTCGATAATCAACAAGCAAACACGTATTTCATCATCCATTAACTGCAGTCGTTCTTTTTTTTTTTTTCAATTTAATTTCTGCCAGAGCTGAAAATCCAAGTTCACAAAGATAAGAGGATCCAAGCGGTAACAAAGCCTTCATTGCTTTGTTGCTCGAGTTAGGATAATTACTGCTTAAAAAATAAAATTACTTGCTATTAGTTTTCAAGGACCAATCACGTCAAAGAATGATGCTTGTCTAGGCAGTTGTATCCTTACGCACACGTACATGTCAACTTTTCTAGCGTGTACTTATGAAGGGAATTTTTTTTAATAAAGAAAATTCTGGAATCTCTTTGGGACACACAGTTTGACAAACACTGCTCTAATCCAAGACTTATGGTTTCCTTACAGGTGGATTCAGTTACTACACAAATAGGCAATGGAGCTGGGCCCAAAAAGCAGAGATGGCAAGGCGCCTACATCAGTAGTTTTGCAATTCTCAGCAAGGTGAAAGAAAGAAAAGGGAGTGAAGATGGTACTTTCTGTGGGTACAATCAAAGAGGTTTGCAGGTAGTTAATGGAGGGTTAAGTGACTTACCCAAAGTCACAGGGAGCTGCAGTGGGAATTGAATAACCACTGGGCTACTCCTCCCCTCGTCAGACAGACAAACAGCTTCAGTAAAGGATAAACAGCTGAAATGTGCAGACTGCCAATCTGAGTCCACTCACCTGTTGCTGTACAGTTTCAAAAGATGAAAGCAAACATCTCGTAGGGGTCTCTTTGCCATCTCTTCTGCCTCCAATGTTTCCGACAAATCAATTCCAGAATCTTCTAAATATCGAGGCAAGGGAGCACAAGCGTATGTCTCACGCTCTGTGGAGTCCTGTTCATTTTGCAAATAAAACAGTTATTGCACTACAACAGAATGGACTAGTACATGGAATTGGAAATGAGAGGAGGGGATTTGGATTTAGCCACTCTCTCTATTCTAATTTAAAAAAAAAATAATAATAAAAAACACCTTCTTGGTAGGAATATAGGAAACTGTTGTCATGTCAGATGAAATCTCCACAGCACCTGAAACATCTGGATCTAGGGGACCTGAGCTAAAACTATAGTACCCTACGTATACTAGGAATGAATCCTAGCCAACTTTGATCAGGGATAAAGGGATCCTCTCAATGACCCTCCAGGGCTATTCCACAGCATCCAGAACCCATCTCCAAACATTTTGTGGCGGGCCACACTGCACACTTCAAATTACCAAGAGGGACAGACTTAGTTGGTTATACGGATGGGGGTGGAGGAAGGCCCTTCTGATGATTTTGGCATACTAAGAGAAGGAAGGCAGGAATCAGAGTTCCCAGAATAGGCAGATAGCATTTCTTGGTTTCTTCAAAGCTGGGACCCTAGACCCTGCCTTGCCTTTCATCTGCTCCTTCAGTAGTAAGGTGCAAACATGTATGCTACACTTCTTTTCCCTTTCGCCTTCTCTATCTTCAATATCACTCCCTCCCTCCATTGTTTATCTTTTCCTCTCTCCTCAATTCAGAATTTTCTTCATCTCTCTCTGGTGTGGCCAGACCTCCCCACCATATCCCCCCCACATAGATCCTGGTCCCTCCACCAGTAGTATTTTTCCTAGCACGGGTCTAGGAAGTTACTACTATTAATTATTTCTACAGCACTACCAGACGCACACAGCACTGCACAGAGTCACAAAAGAGAAGAAAAAAAACTGTCTGTCTTGGCTGTTTAGATTGTAAGCTCTTTCGAACAGGGACTAACTGAATGTCATGGGTATAGTTAAGGGGAATGGTTAATTAGCTGGCTGGGTTGGAGGGCAGTTACTCTCCCATTTGCGAGGCCTTGCTTCCCCACCACTGATTTTCCTCAATA
This sequence comes from Geotrypetes seraphini, assembly GCF_902459505.1. NCBI lineage: Eukaryota > Metazoa > Chordata > Amphibia > Gymnophiona > Dermophiidae > Geotrypetes > Geotrypetes seraphini. The sequence continues at coordinate 4,812,553 of NC_047089.1, read as the reverse complement.
CAGGGCCTGACCAGCAAGTCTCTAGTAGGGCAGGACCTGGGAAGCACTGCCAGCTTTTCTATAACCACTGCAATAGCACATAGAGGACAGGGGAAACCATCCTATTTCATGGACTAGATGCATTCAGAGGATGGGAAAATGTAGTAGGCTGAAAAAAAAAATACTAGCTTCTTGGGCTAGAAACTTCCAAGCCTACACTTAAAAATGTTAGGAGCCCACAGCTTGGCTTTAAAATCTCACCCTGTTTTACTGTGCTTCATAGCCTATGCCCATCAAAGCAACCTGCAGAGAGGCAAATACTTATTTTTATAGCAACAATGCAAGTAAGTCTGCATTTCATGTGACCACTTGAGCAACAAGGTTCATTGCACAGGATTAACGGCAGCTGGGTCTAATATGCAAGGAATGTGAGAATGCAGAGCAGTATTCCAGAGGACAAAAGCTGGAGGTGAATGGTTTCCTGGACTATGGGGTGATATTCAAAGGACTGCAGGAACAGGATCCACATATTGGGGAAAGGGTGAAACATTTTTCAGAACAGACTGACAAACATAGAGTAAAATTAGAAATGGTTTAAAGAGCAACCAAGATGATAAAAGGGATGGAATTCCTCTCATATGAGAAAAGACTAACAAGGTTGAGGCTCTTCAGCTTGGAAGAGATGGGAGGGAGGATCTGATTGAGGTCTACAAAATCCTGACCGGTGTAGAAGAGTACAAGTGGATCAATTTTTCACCCTATCAAAAAAAATACAAAAACCAGGCAACACTCAATTAAATTACATGGGGATAATAGGTTTAGATAAATTCCTATAGGAAAAGTCCAAGGTCTTCCCTGTGGTAACTTTTCTGACATCTCCTGCTTAAAACTCAAAAAGTCAAGAAGATTGTGAGGCCCCCACCTGGAATACTGCGTCCAGCACTGGTCGCAGTACATGAAGAAGGACACGGTACTACTCAAAAGGGTACAGAGGAGAGCATCTAAAATGGTTAAGGGGCTGGAGGAGTTGTCGTACAATGAGAGATTAGAGAAACTGGGCCTCTTCTCCCTTGAAAATCTTCCATTGAATTTTAATAATGCTGCTTTCGACATTTCTTTGAACTCCCATCCTTATGTTTTTCCCTACCTTCTTTTCTATTATAAATTGTATTTCATTTCCCTTTTTTCCCTTCATTCATGTTTGTTAATTTGTATACAGTTCCTTTTATTTAATGGTTATATATTAATTAATGTTTTATTGTTAATTTTAAAAAATGCAATTTTATCTTAAAGTTGTAATTTAAATATTTTCTTTTATGTATGTACATCGCTTTGAAGCAAGATTAAGCGATTAATCAAAAATTTTAATAAACTTGAAACTTGACATGATGAAACATTCAAGGATAGAGTTAGTAGATAAGGACAGGTTGTTCACCCTCTCCAAGGTAGGGAGAACGAGAGGGCACTCTCTAAAGTTAAAAAGGGAAAGATTCCGTACAAATGTAAGGAAGTTCTTCTTCACCCAGAGAGTGGTGGAAAACTAGAACGCTCTTTCAGAGGCTGTTATAGGGGAAAACACCCTCCAGGGATTCAAGACAAAGTTAGACAAGTTCCTGTTTAACCAGAACATACGCATGAAAGTTAGGGCACGGGTCTTTGACCTAAGGGCCGCCGCGGGAGCGGACTGCTGGGCACGATGGACCACTGGTCTGACCCAGCAGCGGCAATTCTCATGTTCTTATGTTCCCCCATGTCTGTCTCAATAGCAGTCACTGCTTGCCCTGGATCAGTAGCATGAAATCTTGCTACTCTTTGGGATTTCACATGGGATGTTGCTATCCTTTGGGTTTCTGCCAGGTACTTGTGATCTGGATTGGCCACAGTTGGAAACTAGGCTAGATGGACTATCAGTCTGACCTAGTAGAGCTCTTGTAACGAGGCAGTATATCAGGAAAAACTTGTAACTATTCCTCTTGGATATTCTTTAATACACTGAGGGTGGCTTTAAACTAGGATCATTAGAAATGAGTGGACAAAGCTTTCAAGTAGGCTAATATAGAAATGGAGGAGAAAATGGCATAATCTGAAAAGTTCAAAACATAAAAGAAGTGGCTATCCCCCCCCCAAAAAAAAACTGTTCACAAATGTCAGGGATTCCTTTAAACTGCTCAGAATATCTTCAGTATCAGACCAGACACCAGGGCAAAAGCACGAAGATGTAAACGTCTGTATCTCAACCCTTAATCATCACACTGACATTTTTATTTTTCTGAATAGTCCAAAAACTAAATTAAAAAACTCTCAAAAAAAACTTATCTGAAGCAAATGGAAGTTGTTGTAATACTGTCAGACAGGGAACAGACTAGCATACCTGAAATGCTTCTTCATACATTGCGAGGGCCCTAGCGATAGGTACAGTTGGTGGGAGCATGTACCAAAGATGAACCGCTACACAGCGCTTCCAGTCCAGCAGCGTGCAAACATTGACACTTCTCTGGTCTGAGAGCTGCCACACCTACAGAGAAAAGAATGGAGGCTGTATGGGGGTTCAGTAAAAATTAAAGCAGAGCTGGTGAAAGTTTCCTGACCTTACATGCAACCCTTCATTTCAAAGTCTCTCTCCCCCACCCCTCCACAAATTTATGTTTAAATATATTTATTGATTTTTAAATCATATAATCAAGAATTATCTTGTACAGAAAGCAAATTAGCAATTCCACATAAAGCAAGAAACATTCCAATAACATTTAAATCATGTATAAACTAAAATGCTCAAGTCCTCAAATTTGGATCCAAGATTTCTTAGCGAAAACAAAAGAAAAAGAATTGAACAAAATGTACACTCTCATTTGAAGTTAGCTAGAGGGCTGATTGCTGGGATTAATCAATAATCTTAGAGCTTTGATTTTTCTGCCTCCAATCGGGAGAGCGCTAAGAAAGAAGTCAACTGATTAGGCTCAAAGAAAACATATTTAACTGATCGGTGATGCACTATACACTTGCAAGGATGTCGTAAGTAAAAAGTAGCACCTAAAGATGTAACACCTGGCTTCAATATAAGAAATTCACGGCGACGCTTTTGGGTCTCTCGTGATAAATCAGGAAATATCTGCACTTTACAACTCATAAATTCTTTCTGTCTATTTTTAAAGAATAGTTTTAACAACCAAACTTTATCAATAGAGAGAGCTACTGTTACAATCAAAGTACTTGGTTCTATAGCCTCTTTATCAGATTTTTCCAATAACTCCGATACATCCAATAATCCTTGATCCAACGACTTTTTTGGTAATTTAATCTTATTAGGTAAGTAATAGACGCGTGATAAAGGAGGTAATGAATCTTCTGAGGCCCCCAAAACTTCAAGTAAATATCTTTTAAACATTTCTCTAGGTGGTGTCAATGGTAGCCTAGGAAAGTTAATTAATCTTATTGTATCTGGAGTTGTTTTCCAAATATTATCTTTCATTAAAGTTAGATGATTTAATTTCTTGTTCAAGCTTTTGAACAGAGGAATTAGATGCAGTCATTTCATTTTTCAGTTCTTTAAGTTCAGTAGAATGTTGAGACAGTTTCCCCTCAATTGACTGAAGTTTGGGACTTATGGTCTTCACTAGTCCGGCCATAAGATCCCATAGTGAGTCCAGAGTTACTTCTAAGGGTTTTTCCAAAGAAATTAAAGGTAAATAAGTGTCATAGTTCTCACTGTCCAGTTGATTAACTTGTCGCTGTCCCTGAAGGCTAACTCGCCTCTCCTTAGATGATTTTCCCTCAGCTTCTTCAAAGGAGCTCATATCCATGAGAGCTCCTGTCAGCAGGCTCTTTGTTGGACTACTTGCCTCAGGAGAAGGCAAAGCCCAGACTTCTGGAGTTCCCTCCACAAATTTAATAACCCAAGTAATCAGGACAATACCCCTCCTCTTGATTTTCTCTGTCCAACACACATTCTCAAGCCATTTACAGGAGGAAAATGTGCTCTTAAAAATTAGAAACAAAAAACAATGTGGAGAAATGTTGTTCCTAAGATGGACTTTATTAATATTAAAATACTATTAAAACTTGGCAAACCACATAAAAACCTCTAGGACACAATCCGCTGAAAAGCTTTGTATCCTGGACCTAACATGGATCCATATGAAGTCTTAGGATAAAGATATGTGGGTAAAAATGCCAGTTGGAAATAAACTGTTCCGTTGAAGCTGTATGCAGGACCAGGGTTGGGTCCAGGGTCCAAAGCTTTTCAGTGGACTGCGTTCTAGAGGTTTTTATGTGGTTTGCCAAGTTTCAATATTATTTTAATAATAATAAAGTCCATCTCAGGAACATCATTTCTCCACATTGATATTTGCTCCTTCTTGGATTTGTCTGTGGAGATCATTGGGTCAATTCTCTTGTTTTTCTCTTGAAAATTAGACTACCTAAAAGCACATGAAGCTATGCACAGCTCAAAAGGTCCAAATCTCATGAATAAAAGCATCCCCCAAATGTTTAATATTAAAGAATGGGGGGGGGGGGGGGGCAGGGTAATTTTCAACAGGACTAGGGACGGTCTGGATTAGGGTGTAATGTGGCTCTAGGCTTCCTACCCTGCTTCCTATTCCTGCTGAAAGATGAGAGAGTCTGGAGAGGACAGCAGAAGGAATATACAAGGACCCTGTTCAGAATCAGGGGTTGATGCAATAAACTTGTGTTAAAGTTGAGTCAACAGTTTGGCCTTGGCTTGGATTAGGAAGCTGTGCACCAAGTCCTACTTTCCATGCAGTAACCAGATAGAATGCAAAGAGGTCCAGTGCAAAAGACATAGGCTAATATGGGGCGAATGCACCGGACACCCATGCATACGGGGTTGTGTTAGGATCAGCTGCAGGTCTTACTCAGGACTTCCAGTGACACTATTCTCTCAAAATGTTTAATTCTGATATTTTTTTTCTTATATCTATACAGTTTTTTCTTTTCAGCTGCCACTTTCAATATTTTATTGGAGCGTATGAATCTAAGGACTTTTGTTAATGCATCAAGATTCAGCTTGATGGTTTGGCTCCCTATCATCTTCAGATATCATGATATTTTTGATTTAGCATCTGCGTGACACTGCTGTACATTGACTTTTTCCCCTGAATGTTTTGGGGTCCCCCCCCCACCATTATCTTCCTCCTTTTTCCCCTGGTCTTGTGTCCTTGCCAGTACTTAGGTTTCTCAATAACCTTTGCTAGATGGTACGGTGTCAGATTTTCCTCTACAGTATCAACTATGATGACATTTCTTAATTTTTTCTTCTTTACCTTTGGGTGTCAAGTGTACCTTTGCTTGTCAATCTCTTGAATCCCAGCATACTCAACTCCATGTAGGCCATGAGATCAACTGCCAGCTCCTGACTCTCCCAATCTCTCTCCTGTCATTCTTCTTCCCTCTACCTTCCTGGTCTATCTTACATTAGGAGTAGAGCAGGGACATGAGGCTGGTTTCTGCTCCCTTTACTCTTCATTTTGCTTCATGTTCTGTATTCTCATCACAGGTTTCTCATCCATTATCTCTTCTTAATTACTCTGGCTGTTATGGTACCTTCTCTGTTTCTTTAACTGAATTTAGTTGGTCCATGAACAAGACTTAAAGAAGATATAGAATGGGACAGCATATAAGGGTGAATGAGGGGATTTTTGACTACCTTATTGAGCTGTTTAAGGTTTCTTATTAACTGGATTTTGTAAATAGGTTTATGGTGTTTTGACGTTTTTCATTCCAGTGACATCATTGGGAGACAGAGTAATAGCAATTGTTGCCAGGATCTTGAAACGCCGAGCATCAATTTTTGGCAACTTTGAAGCAGGATATTTTGCCAGCCCCTGATGGAGACAATGAAACTCAGTGCAGAGTCGGGTTTAGAACCAGGCTTCAAATTGCTTCCGTGCCTCATTCAGTTATAGTGAAGTCTTATACATCGTGGTTAAGTGCCACGACTTCATTTTTGCATAAGAGTGACTAATTTGCACTTTGTGGACACTTCTGAGTTTAAAAGACACTAGTTGCTCATTTCATGCTTTTGGAGATTATTGATGAAACTTTTTAATTCCTTCTAGCCCATACTTGCAACTTAAATTAGTTGCTTTGATGGCTCAAATTGTTTCAATGAGAGTCTCCTCTTTTCCCCATTTTATTGAGTTTAGGCTCTAGCGTGTATTGTTTTCAAAGGATAGTTTTTGGCTATGAACAAATTCAGCATCCTTGTATACCCAACCGGCCTGTGGGTTTTGCCCTATTGCTATCATCTTTAGTTCTAGTAAGTATACTATGGGTGGCCAACATATAGCCAGTACATATTTTTCCTTTTCCTTCCACTGTAGTCTTTCTTGAGATTTCATTCGCTCTTATGCTCTTAATCATCGCCAGTTTCGGTCTTTTCTCAAGGAATGTGATTTCGAGTATGTTGACTTGACATATTATATACTGCAGTTCGATGGCTTAGCTGTGGAAAGGTTCTTACATGCTTCTTTCATCACAGGAATGAAATAGATATATTTCTTACTGAGAAAAACCATTATGAACCACTTTTATCAGATACTGAGTGGCTTTGGAAATTGGCATTTTTTGGAAGATCTGGTGAATCACGTGAACAACTTAAATTTTAAGTTGCAGAGCAAAGTTGATACTTCTGGAAGGCCAGGTGAAAGATTGTAACTTTGCTCATATGCCATACTGTGCAGAAATTTATTTAAAACACTTGTAGCCCGCATATCCAGCATCTATGCATAAAAAGGGTGAAGCAGAATTTCCTCTCTCATTTGCATATTTAGTTATTTCAAATCTTAAACAAAAATATCAGAAGCAATCTGGATGCCAATGCTAAGGAAATTAGATTGTTTCAAGATCTGTTTGACTGTGATGTTGCTGATGCCCCAAGTCAAATTCAAATGCAAATTATTGAACTTCAGGCAAATGAACATATTAAAGATAAATACACAGACGGAAACAATCAATTTTTATAATTTTTGAACTCTGAGCAGTTTCCAAATTTGAAGAAATTTGCTTGTAAATTTATCTCCAGTTTTCGGACAGCGAATCTTTGCAAACAAACTTTTCCGAATAAAATGTGTCAAGTCAAAATACATGACAAATTTATCTGATGAACATTTGAAGTTGCTACTTGTAGTTAGCGTTTCAAAATTTGAACCTCAGTTTGATAAGATTTTAAAAACACAAAAATAGTTTTCATACTCTGTAATTAGTTTATTTAATTTTCTGCTTTCAATAAAACTCAATCTAGAGTTATTTATCTTTTGTTTTGTTTTCTTACTATGGTCCACTGAAAAGTGGTGAATTATCCAATGTGGTCTTTGTGGAAAAAAAGTTTGAAGACCCCTGATCTAGAGCATGATGTAGAAAAATAAAGGACTAGATTTTGAGACCAAGAGGGTCACAGAAACATGAAGGCAGATAAAAGCCAAATGGCCCATCTAGTCTGGCCATCCGCAGTAACCATTAGCTCTTCCTCTCTCTAAGCGATCCCATTTGCCTATCCCAGGCTTTCTTGAATTAAGACACAGTCTCTGTCTCTACCACTTTCTCCAGGAGACTGTTCCACGCATTTACCAACCTTTCTGTAAAAAAGTATTTCTTTACATTATTCCTGCACCTATCACCTCAACTTCATCCTATGCCCTCTCATTCCAGAGCTTCCTTTAAAATGAAAGAGACTCATCTCAAAAAATAAAAGTAAGGAATGTAACAGGTCCCGCAGTGAGCACCCCAACCCGACAGGCTGGTATCCATCATGAGTGTCTTCCATTCTGATATCCGAAGAAGGCTGCCCTGGTGAAGAGCCTTCCCCTGAAGCTACCAGCTCCATCCAGGGGAGCAGCATCTGTAGGGGATGACACTGTGGAGAAGGGACTCCTGTAATGAGCGCTTGTACCTCCAAAGAGGCCACTATGGACCCCAGAACCTGAAGATACAGCCAGGCTGTGATAGCCGGGCAACCCAGAAGAACTCTGATCTGCTGCTGAAGTTTCTGTCTGCGTGTCTCGGGAAGAAACACACAACCCTGCTTGGTATCGAAGAGAAGCCCCAGATACCCCAAGGACTGGGAGGGTGCCATGTTGCTTTTCTTGAAATTGACAATCCACCCCAACACCTACAACTGAGACATCAGTATTTCTTGAATCCAGATTTGTATCTATTGAAATTGGACTACAGATCTTTTGCTACCCAAGGATTTCGTATCCTCCTCAGAAAAGCTTAACGGATGTCAAAGTTAGTATATTCCACTGCATGAAATGCTGAGAAGGTGCCATCCAAAAGCTAGACTTACCGGTTTGCCAGCCATCAGCGTAAAGATACGCATTCTCTCTTCCTGGATAAAGCGGTCAGCCTGCAGCTTATTCCAATCCACCAACTGCATAGCCAGCAGGTCCTTAACCTGCTGGCTGCCTATCTGTTGGGACAGCAGCAGGGCCAGTCTGTGATCACCTGGAACAAGCAAAGTGAATCAGCAACATAACCTCCTCAAACATTCAGCTGACTTTCAATAGTACTTCAATTCCTCATTAGAGAAAGCAGATGCATCACAGGCAATAGCATTCCTCTTTTCCCCTATCCTCCCCACCCCAAAATTTCCACAGCCCCCTTGATATGCAAGGTGAAGACACTCTACCTGATTGTTGTGCCAGCCTGCATGCCTCACTGATCCTTCCCCCGGTGAGATAACTGAACACAGCCTCTATGTGGCTCTCATGACGAGATTTTGCAACTTCCTGTTCAATGCGCTCGCATGCAGTCTGTGAAAGCCAGCGTGAAAATGCTTTCCTGCGCTCCAGGCTCTGAACATAGTCGCTTGGTTCATCTAAGCTTGCTTCCAGTTCCTTCAGGTGGCCCCAGATGGCCTCACACAAAGTCCACACCAAGCACCAGTGCTTCACCACAGCTGAAGGAAGAGACCCACAAATGGTTACTAAATGGTACAGAGTACAGTGCTCCAGCAATACCAGGTTGCCTCACACTGTGATTTCTAACTCACTTTCCATTTCCGCTGGTTCTTGGCACACATCTTGAACCCAGTCTGCATAGTCATGAATGGCAGCAACACCTGGGTTCGGCACCAGCAGAGGGCAGCACTGCTCAGTCTGGACCGTGCTGTTCTTCAGTTCAATATCCAGAGGCGCCGTGTAGGATTGCAGTTCCCCAGGAATAATTTCCTGGAGGCTGAGCTTCTCCACATGTATCTTAAATGGCGATTCAGACAGTCTAAGAAAAAAGCAGGAGGAAGAGCAATAAATTTGCACAAAACTAAAACATAAATCTAATAAGTCTTCATGGACATCGTTTTTACACAGGCTGCTTTCAAGGATTAGTGTGAAACCTTTTCATTTAGTTTGTATTTTATTCTTCCTTTTGCTAACCAAGGTGGCTTACTGATCACCACATCATCTCATTTCCGATACAAAAAGTAACATTCACTGAAACTACCTGTAGCTGCACATTGAGAGGATAAGAAAACAGCATTAACACTTGGTATCTCCCCAAATGACTGAAGCAACAATCTTGGATTAAGATAAGGCAGCAGAATATTTTTGACTTTAAAAGGTGCCATTGCTTTACCCTGTATTGTTGATGATCTAAAACCTAAATTATGTTCAGGGATATCCAGTTTGAGTCTACACCACTCTCCACTTTTACTTCCTGTGCAAAGCTCTCCTATCGTCAGCAAAAGCATCCCATTCTTTACAGCCTTTGACAGCAAAAGATCACATTCACAGTTTGTGCTGTCTGTGCTCTTTCCAAACAACATATTTCAAGTGAAAAGTACCCAGTGAGTCAATATAAAGTGATAAAATTGTTAGGTCTCCAATACTTACGATTTAGCAATAGCCGGTTTTGGCAAGAAACCATAATCCATCAATTCTGACCCCCGACAAGCTTCTTTTTGCATAGATCCGCTCAACTGATCTCCACTGTGTGCGAGTGTCCAGTTGGGTCCCCAGCCAACTCTAAAGGAACGCCCCATGAAGAGTGCCATATCCATCAGCAGCTTGCCATGGCCAAAAGACACAGACTTCTTCAGTGGCACAAGTTCTTGTAGTCTGCAGGTGCCCACAGTCTTTAATGGGAGCTCAGGAACTGAGCTGGGCAGAAGCAGCGCAGAAGCAGTCCAGGAAGGGGTGGAAGAGAGAAGCTTAGGACTGTAGGAAGACTGCTGAGAACCTGGGCAGAGAGGTCCATTCAAAAGCCTTGACTGAAGCAATCCTCCAACTGGAAGAGAGGGAGACACGACACTAAGACGATGCCAATGTGGGGCTTTTCTGTACACTGAAACCCAACTAGCACTCCTCCTGTCCATGTGTGCCCTAAAGTAAAACCATAACCTCACTTTTTCTTGCCTGAAGCAAATATCGATCCTAATTTATTTTAACTAAATCAAAGTTTTTTATTGCTTTTAAGATGCACACTAATGTACACAAAAGAAATTCCAAAAAGCTCCTCTCTTTTCATCAGGGGACCAAAGCATGCATATTTATATAAGTAACAGAGCATAGGTGATGGTAGTTCTTTCAGAAGGTGAAATCTATATTTTGCCTTTATAGCCCACCTATCATCAAGGCAGGTTACAATAAAAATATGCTAACAAATCACTTTTTAGCAAAAGAAAGTTGGACGATAAGACCCAGGGGGAAGTACAGCAGTGGGCAAAACTGAAAGGCAATATAATTTTTAAATATGTAGCATTTCTCCACATGAGATCACAGAAAAGAGAAGCCAGGTAATATGTTGAAAAGAGAAGGTAGGGAACTAGTCAGGAGGTTGAAGATTCAAGTGGAAGAAAAAAGAACTAATATGGAAAACCAGGGGGACAAGACTTTGAGATATGTAAGTAACTGGAGAAGTGCAGGTGATGTACTGCAAGACCCTGAGCCGAAGGGGAGAAATGTAGTAGCTGATGAGGAATAAGCCATGTTGTCCCTCCCCGGCAGAAAGGCCACGTTTCCCCTGATTGGCAATAAAGTCAAGATCTGCAGGTTCCCGCCTAAGCGTGTGACCAAAAACTGCCATGCATACCGCAGAGGTGCGACCAACCAGCTGTATTTAAGGTGGTGAAGTAAAACCTGCCGGGAAGCCTGCAAAATAAGAGTTGAAATGGTAAGGAGCTACATAAGCCTGTTCTAAAGACAAAGGACTGTAAACTTCAGTACCATTAATCCAATCCTCTACATGCCTAAGGCGACAAGCAACATTATAAAACCGAAGATCTGGAAGCCCTAATCCTCCAGAATTCCAACTGCCCAGCAGATTTTAGATTTTTTGCCGGCCCAACAAAATCTACAAAGCATCCGATGAAGACAATGACGATCCCTGGCCTGTAACTGCAGTGGGAGAACTTGAAGCACCAATAACCATTTAGGAAAAACTATCATCCTGTAAAGATTTATCCTCCCCAATAAGGATAAAGGCAAGTGCTGCCACTGCTTGAAACGACACTTAGTGTCTGCCAATAAAAGTTGAATATTAAGAGCGCACAGATCCGCAATATTTTGGGGGAGCTGAATGCCCAAATATCAAAAGGAGCCATTGGCCCAGCACAATGGAAAAGAAGGACCCCAGACATGGCGTAAAGTCCCTATGGGTGCCAAAGCCTCCAATTTATCTAGGTTCAGCTTCAGCCCCGCAAAATTTCCATATTCCCGAATGAGCATTATGAGTGCCGGGAGAGTCTCTGGTTTCCTGAATATGCACCAATAAATTGTCAACAAAAGCCGCTCTCAAATTCCCGATCACCTATATGCACCCCTTGGACATCTGAAGAATAGCTAATTTCCCTGATAAGTGGGTCCAGAACAAACAGAAGGGGCGAGAGAGGGTGACCTTACCCGGTGCCACAGCAAATGGGAAATTGAGGAGAACTCGCACCATTCACCTTAAGACACATTTTGGGGTCCATATACAACATTTGAAGGGCCTGGACAAATCTGCCCCTGAAACCATAGGCCTGGAGAGCTGAAAACAAAAAGTCCCAACACACCCTATCGAAGGCCTTCTCTGCATCAAAACTGAACAAAAGAGAAGGCCTCTTCTCCTTACTCACTTTCTCAAGGGACAGAATGATCTTCTGCATATTCTTAACAATGGATCTCCCCTGTACAAAACCAACCTGAGATTCATGAATGAGTGAGGGTAGAACTCGAGCTAATCTGTTGGCCAGCACTTTCATCAAAATTCAAAAGTGATATGGGTCTGTAGGAGCTAGGAAGAATCAGATCCTTATCAGATTTAAGCAGCAACACCATCTGGGCCACAGTGAGGCTCAGTGGCAAAGTCCCCTCGTCAATACAGGAATTAAACATCGCAGCTAGGAAAGGAGCAATGTCCCTCTGAAGTAGCTTGTATAACTCTGCCCAGAATCCATCCACCCCAGGGGCCTTCTCCAAGGCACGCCGAGCAATAGCCCAGTCCACCTCTTCTACCCAGATAGGGGCATTAAGTTTTGCGAGATCAGCAGCTGGTACCCACTGCAAAAGAATGTTATCAAGATACATAGAACTTTCCAACCCCGAGACCGAAGGAGGACCATAAAGGGAAGCATCCTGAAAAAATCTGACAGATTTGACGATCATTTGTAACCATTCGCCCAGTGTCCCCCAACATCTGTAAAATGGGAGAGTAACCCTCCGCTGCACCCACCAACTGGGCCAGAAGCCTCCCGCCAACATTCCCATATCTGTAAAGGTGATAGCTGTAATAAAGCATACATTTCTTTGCTTGGTGATGAAGTAAAGTATTAAGTTCCACCTGAGTGGCCAATAGTTTCCTTATCGACCGGCAAATGAGTGCACCCAAAATACTGCTGTACCTGTCACAACTGATTTTACAGGCAGATAATCACTCTATCCATGGCTTTCCGTTTGTGACAGGCATAGCTAATAATATGGCCTCGCAGGATAGCCTTAGCCACCTCCAAAAAGAGGACTGAATGTGCGGAAGCAGCCAAAAAAGCAAACAGGATGCTAGGAATTATTAAAGGGATGTTAACAAGACTAAGAATGTTATAATGCCCCTGTATCGCTCCATGGTGCAACCTCATCTGGAGTATTGTGTTGAATCCTGGTCTCCTTATCTCAAGAAAGAAATAGTGACGCTAGAAAAGGTTCACAGAAGAGCGACCAAGATGGTAAATGGGATGAACTCCTCTCATATGAGGAAAGATTAAAACAGTTAGGGCTCTTCAGCTTGGAAAAGAGACGGCTGAGGTCTACAAAATCCTGAGTGGAGTAGAATGGGTACAAATGGATTGATTTTTCAAAAATTACAAAGACTAGGGGACACTCAAAGTTACAGGGAAATACTTTAAAACCAATAGGAAGAAATTTTTTTTCACTTCGAAAATAGTTAAGCTCTGGATGTGGTAAGAACAGATAGTGTAGCTGATTTTAAGAAAGATTTGGACAAGTTCCTGGAGGAAAAGTCCATAGTCTGTTATTGAGAAAGACATGGAGGAAGCCACTGCTTGCCCTGGATGGATCGGTAGCATGGAATATTTCTATTCCTTGGGTTTTGGCCAGGAACTAGTGACCTGGATTGGCCACCAGGCTACTGGGCTTGATGGGCCATTGGTCTGACCCATAAGGCTATTCTTATGTGCTTATGCCCTGCTGAGCCGCATTATCCAGAGTATAATCCTGCCATTTCTTCACTAAATAATTCTGGAAGACAGGATCCACATATAAATCCACAGGAAATTTCCAAAATGCCTTACCCTCTTTCCACTCCCAGGTCCTCCCAGTCCACCCACATGGGGCATGATCTGAAATCTCACTGGGGCCAATCTCCACACACTGCATATGGGACACCGTTGCAACAGAGACCAACAAGTAATCAATCCTAGAGGGCAAGGCCTGGGCTCTAGAAAGATGGGTATATTCTCTGTCAGTAGGGTGAAGGAACTGTCAAATGTACACGAGATCCAAAGCCTTGCACAGCTTGGGAAGAAAGTTTCCTGAGCTTTGATCCGGCACTCCCGCTCCCCTAGATCTGAGGATCCCAGACAGAATTAAAATCCCCTCCAACGATCAAATTAGACATTCCAAAACACTGGAGAGCTACAGTCAACGCCACACAAATTGCTATCAAATTTATTGGGTGCATAAACATTGCAAAGCACCACCGGTTTGTGATGAATAGTGACCTGACATAAGACAATGCGCCCCTCAGAATCTGCCCAGACCTTGTCCACCTGGGAGACCAGTCCTTCACGAAAAAGAATAAATCACTCTCCTTTTATTTCCCTGAGCCGACGATGCCACATAAGCATAGCCTTACTGGGCAGACCAATGGTCCATCAAGCCCAGTAGCCTGTTCTCACAGTGGTCAATCCAGGTCACTAGTACCTGGCCAAAACCCAAAGAGTAGCAATATTCCATGCTACCTATCCAGGACAAGCAGTGGCTTCCTCCATGTCTTTCTCAGTAACAGACTATGGACTTTCCCTCCAGGAACTTGCCCAAACCTTTCTTAAAACCAGCTACGCTATCCGTTCTTACCATATCCTCTGGCAACGCGCACCAGAGCTTAACTATTTTTTCAGCTTTGCATTTTCATCTGCCCCGAGATGGGTTTCCAGAAGCATGGCAATATCAGCGCCGTGTCTCTGGAGAGCCTGCAATATTTTCGTTCGTTTGATGGGGGAGGAAACACCACCTACATTCCAAGTATACAGTTTAACCATTTGGGAACCCCTGAGAAAGGTACAATAAAGAAAGTTTATAAATGAGATAGCAGAGGAGGCGGCTGTCCCAGCCACAGCCCCACCCCACTCCAGACCCCAACCCATAGAAAAACACAACCACTGAATCCACCTCTCTGTCGAATGAGACAAGTCGCTCCACCACATGGAACAGCAGTAAGAACAACCCAACCTCTGTGCCCCCCTAAAAACACTGACACCAATAATAGTTCCATTCCTCTTGCCCACTTCCCCCTATCCCATCCCATCCCCTACCCTGTCCCCATCCCCCTCCCTCAAAGCCCTCCCACTTGTCCCCTGAACCCCCAAGAGAGCACCACTGCTACAAGAGTGGTGTTAAGTTACTGATGGATGTCCACCCGCCCGAGCATTCAGCCTAACCTCAACAAAATTCCCCCCCCACCGAAAGACATACACCCGCACAAGAAACCCCCCCCCCCCCCACATTCCACTCACACAAGGCCCAGACCCCAAAGAGGAGGGCAATGAAAATGATAGGAGGCTTGCACCAGAAGACTTAGGAGGAGAGACTGGAAGCCTTGAATATGTATACCCTAGAGCAGGGGTGTCCAACCTGTGGCCCAAGGGCCACATGTGGACCTGTGAAGTATTTTTCACGGCCCCGGTCTAAAGTGATGCAGTGTTTTCTTCTGCTGCCTCTGGTTGTTTACCGTCTTGCCAGCTCCCTCCTCTGTCTTACTGCAGCATTTGCGCAGCCCCAGAAAATTTTTTTTCGGCCAATGTGGCCCAGGGATGCCAAAAGGTTGGATACCCCTGCCCTAGAAGAAAGGAGGGACAGGGGAGATATGATTCAGACGTTCAAATACTTGGAGGGTATTAACGTAGAACAAAATCTTTTCCAGAGAAAGGAAAATGGTAAAACCAGAGGACATAATTTGAGGTTGAGGGGTGGTAGATTCAAGAGCAATGTTAGGAAATTCTACTTTACGAGAGGGTAGTGGATGCCTGGAATGCGCTCCTGAGAGTGGTGGTGGAGAGGAAAACTGTGACTGAGTTCAAAGAAGCGTGGGATGAACACAGAGGATCTAGAATCAGAAAATAATAGTAAATATTGAACTAAGGCCAGTAATGGGCAGACTTGCAGGGTCTATATCTGTATATGGCCATTTGGGAGAGGATGGGCTAGGGAGGGCTTCAATGGCTGGAAGGGTGTAGATGGGCTGGAGTAAGTCTTAACAGAGATTTCGGCAGTTGGAACCCAAGCACAGTACCAGGTAGAGCTTTGGATTCTTGCCCAGAAATAGCTAAGAAGAAAAAATTTAAATTGAATCAGGTTGGGCAGACTGGATGGACCATTCGGGTCTTTATCTGCCGTCATCTACTATGTTACCCCTCACGCTTCCAAAACTAAGAACCCAAAATACACCCACACTCACTCCCCCAAAATAACCCATCCACTCCTCACCCTCTCAGCACAAACATTCCCTCCACCCTAATCCCCTCCCCCCCAGCACACGCTTCATACTCACATAAAAACAAGAATTGCGGCTGCTAGGTCAGACCAGTGGTCCATCGCGCCCAGTAGTCCACTCACGTGGTGGCCTTTAGGTCAAAGACCAGTGGCCTGAGACTAGCCTTACCTGCGTATGTTCTTGTTCAGCAGGAACTTGTCTAACTTTGTCTTGAATCCCTGGAGGGTGTTTTCCTCTATAACAGACTCCGGAAGAGCATTCCAGTTTTCTACCACTCTCTGGGTGAAGAAGAACCTCCTTACGTTTGTACGGAATCTATCCCTTTTAACTTTAGAGAGTGCCCTCTCGTTCTCTCTACCTTGGAGAGGGTGAACAACCCGTCTTTATCTACTAAGTCCATTCCCAAGTATTTTGAAAGTTTCGATCATGTCCCCTCTCAGTCTCCTCTTTTCAAGCCCCTTTAATCATTTTAGTAGCTCTTTTCTGGACCCTTTTGAGTAGTATCATGTCCTTCTTCATGTACAGCGACCAGTGCTGGACGCAGTATTCCAGGTGGGGGTGTACCATGGCTCGGTACAGCGGCATGATAACCTTCTCCGATCTGCTTGTGATCCCCTTCTTTATCATTCCTAACTTCTGTTCGCCCTTTTCTTAGCCACCACACATTGCGCGGATGGCTTCATCGACTTGTCGACCAGTACTCCCAGGTCTCTTTCCTGGGGGGTCTCTCCGAGTACTGTACCAGACATAAAGCAAGGACAAGGGGGAACTCATGGCTGGGAGGCACACAGCAGGAAACCCATCAGTGACAAAACTTACATCTAAGCCATAACAGCAACTGAAAGTCCCCCCCAAACCAAGCCAACATGGCAACCAGTCCCCAACAGGGAAAACAAAGAAGGGGAGCAGGAGGGACGCTCAATCATTTCTCGATAACGCATTGTCCCAGGTCCCTTACCCTGAATGGAATCCAACATCCCACCAGGGACCAAACCAGGCAACTCACTCCCCAAGTCCTGGAGATTCCCAGTGTCCGAGAACATCAGGCTCCAAAGAGGAGTAAAAAAACCATCTACTACAGTCCTGCTATTCAGCTCAAGTCCTCAGCAGCAGGCAAGGAGGCCAAAAAGGCCTGAGCCGCCACTGCAAAGTCTCATATAATGTGGTGGTTCTATTATGGGTGATTCTCAGCTTTGCCGTGTAGGCCAGCACAAAGCGGATCTTCCTGCCACCAGATGCTCCTCCAAATCTCCCCCACCCCATAACTTTGTCAGAAATTGAGAGCAGGAGGGAAGCTCGGGTCCCTCCAATCCAAAATGGTTGGCCTTCTCCTCCCCAGTGCATCATATGGGGAGGCCTCAGGCTCTGATTGGCTCAGACACCTTAGGCCCCAGTAAAACACAGGCACAAAAACATTAAAAAAAACAACAAAAAACAACCACTGCCCTCCTATCGAATGTTTTGCTGCTCTCCCTGCCAGCCAATCAGCTGAGCTGATAGGGGAAACCCCAAAGCTACTGTTCGGGCTTTGGAGCATCCCTGCCAGAGATTGGCCAGCAGGGAGAGCAGCAAAAAAAAAAAAAAAAAAAAATTAAAAAAGTTACAGGAGGGATGGGGGGAGGAGCTGTGCCTAGCAATTGCTCTTCTGAGGAAGCTCCAGGCACAGTTCCTCCCCTTTTTACTGGTGCTACTCCGCAAGAAAAGCATGCATATAATTTGCATTTATTCATGCTGAGCATCACCTATAAAAAAATAAACACTCCCACCATGGTATTTTTTTAATTTTTTATTGTGATGTCAGAGCTTTGTGCATCTGGCCCTAAGTCTGTACCTGAGGCAATGGAGAATCAGGTGACTTTCTCAAGGTCACAAGGAGCCATTAGTGGGAAAGCAAACTTGGGTTGAGGGAGAGGAGGAGGCACTAAGGGGGTTGAACCTGTTAAAGGAACAGGAGATCAAGCGCAGGAGTTGATTAAGTTTATGTATATGAGAGAGAGTTGGGGAGAGTCAGGCCTGAGGAGGGAAAGTTTACAGATGTCAAGCTTTGACTGGGAAGAAGCAAAGTCTTGATGTGGGAATTCAGCATAAGAGATTTTTGCAAAATTTTTAAATACTGTTTCCTAAGTTTTTATAAGGAATTTTAAATATTTTGGTGCAGAAGTCCCCAAAGAACAATAAAAAGAAAAAAATGTAGAAAGTAAAATAGAGTTGCTTTGATATAGTGCATGCAAGAGTCGGGCTGAATTTCTGGGCCCAGCTCCTGCTCTACATGTTGACCCAAGCATTACACAAACATACCCACTGATCTGCCCGAGAACACACTTGTCTCAGGATTCAGAGCCGTGTGTCTGTTCTTCAGAAGACGTTTCAGTTTCTACGCTGGGAGAGCATGAGATCACTAAAACGTGAAATCCAAGCATGCCCATAAGACAACCAATGAAATTTTAGGCTTTTTTCAAACATTACCCTAGCAAATTATTAAGACTCTAATTTATATAGAAAATGAAGGCAAATAAAAGACTAAACAACCCATCCAGTCTACTTAGTCACACCAACTACTAAGGTCTATAATCCCTTCTTGCCCCGCCTTCCCCCCTCCAGTTTCTTTGTGCTTCTCTCTTCTTTCAGATAAGTCCTCATCTCTACCACCTCCACCGGAAAGTTGCTCCATTCCTCTACCACCTTTTCTATAACAAGATTACTCCCACCTCAATCTCTTTTCATACTTATCCTAGAACACCTCCTTCCAGAGCTTCACGTCAATTGAAAGAGGCCCACCCCTCCTG
This sequence comes from Geotrypetes seraphini, assembly GCF_902459505.1. Lineage (NCBI taxonomy): Eukaryota > Metazoa > Chordata > Amphibia > Gymnophiona > Dermophiidae > Geotrypetes > Geotrypetes seraphini. The sequence continues at coordinate 4,793,630 of NC_047089.1, read as the reverse complement.
TGATATTGACTCTTATATTTTCCTTATCTTATCAAAATTATTTTGAAGTTTCAATCAACAAGAAGAAATAAAAATGTTTCCCAAAAGAGTTTACCTGATGACCGGGATCTCTGTATCTGCGGCGTAGGGGGCAGGAACTTAGGAGAGCTGCCTGTGAAAAGACTGAAGTGCTGGCTCGTAGTAACATCCCCATCCTCTTCATCAGCAAAGAGCGATGCTTTCATTATCTGAACAAGAAACGTCATGAAACCAGCTGGAGCCTGAAGAGTCTTTGAAGCTTTACATGTTTGCAGTGCTCTCAATAATTCCATACATTTTAATGCAGGGATTGCTAATCTATTATATGAAACCATATTGCTATATGTACCAATCATTTGGTAGCATGGTCACAAGTACATACAGTAGTTTCATCCAGAACATCAGGATTTAGTGCTATGAAGTAGTACAGAGGAAAGCTGGAAGGGGACAAATCATTTCACATCACTATACAATTACCTCGGATATAGGTACCAGTGGAGCATGCATTCGGGAAGAAAAGTCATTTGTCTCTCATTGTCTGCTTTAGAAGAATCTATGAAAAGAAACTCCCCTTCAAGCAAAAATAGGGAAGCCAATAGTGGAGGTGGAGCAAGATGTCCCCAGAACTCTGAGAGGCTCCAGACTCAGCGAGTGACACTGCATTGACCAACATACCAACCATCCCTCTGTGCAACACATGGACATATCTATCCATAAGCCCTTAATGGACAGTGTCTTCCCTCCTTATTTTTCCACTTTTCAATATCAATAAAAGAAAAATCCAATGGCAAAAAGCTCCAAATGCCTCAGAATCTGCTGGGATCTGACACAGCTCTGAAGGAGCTTAAAGAGATAGCATATGCTTCCTAGGGTATGCCCTGGTGTGGTTTTTAAATGGAACAATCAAGTTGCACCTGATGACTTCAGCATGGTCCCCCATGGTGTCAGAAGGTTCATTGTAAAGTCACCTGCTAGGAACAAGATATAAAAGAAAAATCTGCAGGACACAGCAGCCAAGAACCCTGGGTTTTATTGTCTCAGTGCTGGAGTATAAACCAGCATGCAACCCTGCTAATGCTGTTCCTAGAGCAATGCATAGTGGTGGCATTATGTTGTAGGAATACAGCAGTAGCAGTGAGAACTGTGAAGACTGAAGGGAAAATAGATGGTGCAAAGCACAAGCAGATCCTGGAGGAGAAAGTGGTTGGGACAAAGATCTAGAACTAGGTCAATGATCTACAACACAAGTGGCTCAGGTAGAAGAGGGATGAGCCTAGTAGTCAGAGCAATGGGCTAAGAACCACTGATGCTCCTTGTGAAGTTGGACAGGCCACTATCTCCTACTGCCTCAGGTAGCCACTTAAGATACGAAGGTCTGAATACTTATCACCAATATAGAACAGCCTAAATCCAACAGCAGAATAAGTATTTAATCCTACAGAAAATCTGGGTCCACAGATAAATCCAGCCAAAGAGCTTGAGCTATTCTTGGGTATAAACTGCACAATCCTTTCTTAAGAAGATGGCACACACTCACCCTAAGTGACTCAAGGCTGTTATTGCTACAAAAGAGGCTTCACCAGGCATTTAGCCCAGGGGTCTGAAGACTTATGCAATGAACATTATTGTTTCATATTTTATTACTTTTATTTTAATTTCTATAGTTTAACTTGAAAACATCAAGTAGGTTATGTAGACCAAGGAAAAACTATTTCAGTGCACTCTTCTACAAAAATATTTAAAGATATAAAGACTTTTATGAAATCATTGTGTGGCTTAAAGATTCTCATCCAGTGGTTAGGGGCTCCCTAGGAGTCTGCAAGAGTTTCAGGAGCTCTATGAAATCTACATTAAATAAATAAATAAATAAAGCTCAAGAAAACAAGTACCACAATATATACTCAAATATAAACCCGGATAACATTTTTCCCTTAAAGAGAGGAAGAAAATGTTATTGAATGCAAAACGATGGTTTATATTCAAGTACCTGGGCAAGAGCAATCCTTCCCTTCCCCAAGGTGCCCTGTCTGCTAACTCTGCACCAAGCTCATCCCTTCTCCTGAGGCTTAACTTACAGCCCTAGCAGTCCAGTGGTGAACCAGTGAAGGAGCAATCAATCCCTCTCTCCCTTCTCCAAGGGAGGTAGGATGTCTGCCAGCTCAGCACCTAGCCCACATCTCCACCCCTCTTGGCAGTCTCACAAGGTTGCTGTGGGAACTTGCAGCAGATATTTTTAGTAGAGACTGCAGAGGCAGGAGCGTAGGAGGATCGCTCCTGCCCAACTCACCATTGGATCACTGGGGCAAAGGCCTGCAGTGGGTCCGGGAGGGAGGGGGGGCAGGGAATAACTGCAGGGTGGTACTTGAATATAAACCAAGACCCCCATTTTCTATTTTTGAGTATATACAGTACACATCTGTTTAGCTAATTTATCTACCGCACAGGGAGACCTCATAGGTGAAAAATTGGCAAACCCTAGCTTACAATTATGAATACACAGAAATCCTGGACACTCACCACTAAGACAAGTGGCCCTTCTTTATATGTTGGAATCCTCTACCAGTTAGTGAAGAGCCAAACCATAATGCACCTTTTTCCATATAACTTCTGTTTGGTTCACAAGAGCTACAAAGTCGTCTGTTTTTTGGGATAACCAGACTAAGGAAATTACCATATTTTTACAAATATGGTAATTTAACCTCTGATATAAAGATTCAACCCAGTTTGTTTGTAAACATGAGGCAGTGCATGCAAATCTCTCATGCATATACATTGTGGCTATTCTAAATGGCCGGCTGTGTCCCAAAAATTAGGCTGCATTTCAGTCCACAGTTTGGCAAGACAGAGTATCAATTGGAAAGATCATAGCAGATTAAATGACAGCTTCTGGTGGAATTCCGTTTGTCATATCTATAAAATGGAAAGAACAATAGCAACACAGAGAGGATTTTTTGGTAAATTTCAGGAGGTGTGGGGACCATTAACAGATTTCTGTAATGAGTAATGAACATTTTCCCAAAGATAAAATAATGGGTAATATTTTAGAAAATCGTATAATGTATAAATAATATAGGAATATGTTTGGAATTGTTAGGGTTGGAATTATGTAAGGGGAAGGTTGGGAGGGGAGGGATCTCAGATCTGATATTAAGGGATGTAATTAGAAAATATTTTTAGTATACTGAATTTTATATAATTTAGGTATTAAAAGGGTTGGGAGGGGTTTTTATTTTTTATATTTATGTGGTACATGAAAGTTAATCAAGTGCTGTTGTATAAGTTCAACTGTGTTTCTACGTTACACTTGTAATATGTAAAAAAGAATAAAGAATTAAAAAAAACAACCCCAAAAACACAGAGTATCTGCTATTCTTACGCTATTTAACTTGAACTTGATGGGATGAATATGTATAAGTTATTTATATAAAGATTATTCCATTTTAGACCATAAAACTGGCTCTTTAGTGCCAGTTCTTCTCTGAATTAGTGGTAAAGATATTTACTTGGATAATCTGGTGCTCTGAAAATTTCTCACATTCAACCGCCAATAAAATAGATTTACAGATGTCACTACAAGATCCCAGCTGTGAAGGTAAAAGTGAGAACACATCAGTCTCCAGTAGGAAAAAGTCAATACTTTACCTGTAAGGTATGTGGATTTATGCCCAGTGATGAAGCAATGTGTGAAGAAGCAGATATAGGCTCTTGTTCTTCGGTGCTATCGTCTTCCAACGTGGTCTCCAAAAGCTGCTCCTGGGTGATATCTGCCATATCGCTGTCCAGTTCCACTACCCTTCCCAACTGCTCAACCACTGGGCTCTGTACATACCAGAAACATTGTATGAACTCCAGAAGGAAGCTCTCTGGCACAATGCAAGTTCTAAGGCAAGCAGTAACAGAAATCTGAGATCAGAGTCTACCTATCTTGGCGTAGAGGTGAGGTTCAGTACTGTCACAATATGTGCAAAACAAACCCAACTGGAGATACTGCCCTCAACAGAAACACACTTAAGATGGTTCTTGTTTACTGATAAATCTTACCTAGTTTAACCAGCATTAAAAATAATGAAGTGGGCGAAGGCAAATGGAGGTTCTTCTATACTTTTTCATAGACTTAGGAGAAGCCAATACGCTGCATGATACATAAACACATGCAGGAAGGAGGTGGTTGGGCTGAGAGAGAGTTTGGAGAAGGGGAGAGGCAGGAATGTGCAAGCATTGTGATTAGAAGTGTTAATGACATACTATGAGTTATAATTAGCAGTGTTTGTGTGCTGGCAATAGTGAATGAAGGGCCTCCTCTTTATGGTGTGTTTTTATTCCTATTCAGAGGAGGAATAAAGTCTGAGAGCTTTCCTCTTATTTCTCCAACAATCCTGAATCCATGTAAAACAGGGGAACAGCTGTGCTTTCGCATTTGGATGCCACACAGGGACCACACTGGCCTATCCAGTCTGCCCAATGACCTTTAAGTAGTGCCAGTGTCTTCCCTCATTCCAACCCCCCTCCCCCAAAACACCACCTTTGCAGCTAATAACCTTGGAATAAGCACTGCTGTTTATTTGATGAATGAGTGATATATAGGAACACGTCAAACAATGACAGAAAAAACACTTGTCCATCCAGTCTATTCAGTATTTCTTGTTTACATTGAAAAGGATTACTCCTGGTGAAATTATGCACAAATATTTCAGAATTCTCCTATCCTGAGGCCTGAAATTCCTTCCTGCCTTTCCTTTTCTCAGATTGTAGCCTCCTTAGCTCCCTCTCTCACTTCAACTGCAGTTCTGTCCCCCTCTAAATCCCACTGCTCTCTCACTTGCATCCTGAATTCAATCCCCTCAGAGTGAAGGAGGAGGAGGGAACGAGGACAGGGGCAGAATGGAAGATTTGCACAGAATTCCGCCAGGAGTAAAGGATATATCCCAGCTATCCAAGTAGAGCTGACTTTAGAATACCACCCATCTTTTTTCTTTTTTTACATTGTACCCCACATCCTCTTAGGCATCTCCATTCCCTCCCCCAGCACTTTTTCCCTCCCACGTTCAACCACAAGCAGCCCAATAAACTTGTTTCCCAAATTTGTGGTCTCTAGGTCCTGTGATCTTTCCCAAAGATGGCCAACTCAGGCAATACAATTATACAGACTTTCAGACAGACCTATGTGAGGCCTGCATTTATGTTATGTTACTGCTTCCCAATTGTGGATAAAATGGTGTGGTAGTCATGTTAGTCCATTTTTAAAAGGTAACAATTAGAAATAAAAATAGACCATAAACAAGAAAATAAGGTATCTTTTTGTTGGGCTAACCTAATCTAATCAAAAAATGTATTAAGTTAGTCCAATAAAGAGATCTCTTATTTTCCTGTTTTTGGTCTATTTCTATTCATTACCTATTGTACTTCCAAATCAGCAGAGGAAAACAGCTAATCTTCCACAAACTAAACTAAAACTTAAGTTTATAAACTGTGTCTTCTCTATAAAAATAAAGCTCGACTCGGTTTATAAATAAAAATAGAAGAGAAAAATGGAGGAAAAAAAGATTTAACAATTTGGAAAATAGCCAAGTTTTTAGATGTTTACAAAAGGTTTGAAGAGAGCCTATACAATTATACAATCTCTCAACCACAGAGGAATATTGTTCCATAATTCAGTTATTTTTAAAGCTTGTAGACTGGTATAGTCCTTACGAATGGGTTATATACCTCACTGGTGGAGACTGAGAACAAACTTGTATATCAGGATAGCTTCCCCTCTTGCAATCCAATCCAGTCTGCCAAATAGTCAAGCAGAACCTAGGAAAGATTTCAACTGAAAACAGTATAACACTCCGAACAGGAGTGTAAAAACAACGAACACTGGTAAACTACAATTGGAACATGTGTAGAACTGAATCCTGGTATAGAAAACATCCCCACAGCTCACCAGCTCGAAAGGATCCAGAGAACAGAGGCTAAGATGGTTAAGGGGCTGGCGGAGTTGCCGTACAGCGAAAGATTAGAGAAACTGGACCTCTTCTCCTTCGAACAGAGGAGATTGAGAGGGGATATGATCGAAACATTCAAGGTACTGAAGGGAATAGACTTAGTAGATAAGGACAGGTTGTTCACCCTTTCCAAGGAAGGGAGAACAAGAAGGCACTCTCTAAAATTAAAAGGGGATAAATTCCGTACAAACGTAAGGAAGTTCTTCATCACTCAGAGAGTGGTGGAAAACTGGAACGCTCTTCCGGAGTCTGTCTTAGGGGAAAACACCCTCCAGGGATTCAAGACGAAGTTAGACAAGTTCCTGCTGAACCAGAATGTACGCAGGTAGGACTAGTCTCAGTTAGGGTACTGGTCTTTGACCAGAGGACCGCCGTGCGAGCGGACTGCTGAGCACGATGGACCACTGGTCTGACCCAGCAGCGGCAATTCTTATGTTCTACCCAGCCCTAGAAAAATACTAAAACCCACAGAAAAATTCAAAATCTGCACGCAAGCAAAACAAAAACCTGCAATCACCGCACAAAGACAAACAGGGTGGGGGACTATACCAGTCTACAAGCTAATAGAAAGAAAATTAGCAGGTAAGAATCTAATTTCTCCTTCTGTATTACTTAGTAGACTGGTATAGTCCTTATGAATGGGACGTACCAAAGCAGTACCCATTAAGGGTGGGACCCCCGAAGGGCTGACACCAGAGCATGTTCACCGAATACCACGTCCTGACACACGTGAACATCCACACGGTAGTGTCTTACAAAGGAATGTAGAGACGACCAAACTGCAGACTTGCAAATAACCACTGGAGGCACCAGAGAAGATTCAGCCCAAGAAGCTGTCTGACCCCTAATGAAATGAACCTTAAGAAATTCTGGAACAGGTTTCTTCTTCAAAAGATAAGCGGAAGCAATAGTCTCCTTGATCCAGCGCGCAATAGTAGCTTTAGAAGCGCCATCCCCCTTACGAGGACCTGCTAGAAGAACAAAGAGATGATCTGACTTCCTGATCTCCTGGGTCCTCTGCACATAAGAGAGAAGGACCCGACTGACATCCAACTTGTGCAGCTGTCTCTGCTCGGAAGAGCCCTCCCGGCTACCCAACACTGGGAGGACCACTGCCTGATTGACATGAAAAGGAGAAACTACCTTTGGCAGAAAGGAAGGAACTGGCCTCAAGACAACCCATTCCCTAGAAAACTCCAAGAAGGGAGACCTATAAGAGAAAGACTGCAGCTCAGAAACACGGCTAGCTGAAATAATGGCCACCAAGAAGACTGCTTTAAGAGTAAGGTCCTTCAAAGGGCAGTCACCCAATGGTTCAAAAGGAGGGTGCAATAGAACTGACAGAACCAGATTCAGATCCCAAGATGAAACAGAAGGTTGTATGGGAGGCTTGAGCAATTTGGCCGCCCGCAAGAAGCGAATCACATCCAGAATGGCAGTCAAACGCTGACCTTTCAATAACCCATGAAAGGCTGACAAGGCCGCAAGCTGAACCCAGAGAGAAGACCAAGCCAGGTCCCTGTCCAGGCCATCCTGCAAAAACTCTAGGATGTTAGGCAGGGAAGCGCGAAAAGAGACCACTCCACGCGCAGCACACCATTCCTCAAATTGACACCAAACCCTCATATAAGCCCGAGAGGTGGAAAGCCTCCGGGACCCAAGAGAGTTGAGATCACTTTATCTGAATATCCCTTCTTACCTAGGCGATCCCTTTCAAGAGCCAAGCCGTAAGACAGAAGGGACCCGAATCAAACATTGGAATGGGACACTGAGTCAGAAGGTTGTCCAAGAGAGGCAGAGGAAGAGGATCCACCACCAGATGCTTCACCAGATCTGCATACCACGGTTGTTGATGCCAATACGGAGCCACCAGAACCACGAGGTCCGGATGGCGAATTATGCAGAGAAGAACTCTGCCCACTAATGGCCATGGAGGGAACATATACAACATCCCCTCTGTCGGCAATGGCTGAACCAGAGCATCCAGGCCCTCGGCCTGACCGTCTCTGTGAAGACTGAAGAAGCGGGGAGTTTTGGCGTTGGGAGACTTGTGGCCATCAGGTCCATGAGGGGCTAACTCCAAGACTGCACTAGCAACTGAAAGGCCACCAGGATTAGACACCACTCTCCGGGATCTAGCATGTGATGACTTAGGAAGTCCACTTGAACATTCTCCACTCCAGCTATGTGGTATGCTGATATTTCTTGAAGGTGCGACTTCACCCAGACCACGAGCAGAGCCGCCTCCTGTGCCACCAAAGTGCTCCTGGTGCCCCCCTGATAACTGACATAGGCCACCACCTGACTGACTTGCCCATCAGAAAGGACTGGAAGGCTAGCAACACCAGACGGATGGCTCTGGTCTCCAAAACATTGATCGACCAAGAAGCCCCCTCCGTGAACCAGGTGCCTGGAGCCGAGTGACCTAGACACTGGAATCTCCAACTGAAAAGACTGGCATCTGTGAGCAGCACTGTCCACTGCGGCTGATCCAGACTTGCCCCTTGTACAAAATAGGAGGTCTGGAGCCACCAACGTAGACTGCCCCGAGCTAAGCCCGGAAGCGGAACAGGGTGATCCAGACTATGCCACTGAGGCAACCACCTCCGAAGAAGAGTATACTGAAGAGGACGCATGTGAGCCCGCAACCACCTCACGACATCGAGGGAAGCCGCCATCGACCCCAAAACTTGGAGGAAATCCTGCGCCTGAGGACACCAGGACGCCATAAGCAGGCAAATCTGAGATTGCAATGTGCTTACCCGGGCCTCCAGAAGGAAGACCTTCCCCAAGGAGGTGTCGAACAGCACTCCTAGATACTCCAGACGCTGAGGTAGACAGCCGGCTCTTGGCAAGGGTGACTACCCAGCCCAGCAATTGCAGAAACTCCACCACCCAAACTGTGACCCAGGTGCTCTCCCGTAACGACTTCATTCGAATCAACCAGTCATACAGGTAGAGATGAACTAGAATGCCCTCTTTTCGCAAAGCTGCGGCGATGACCATCATCACCTTGGTGAATGTCCACGGAGCCGTGGCCAGACCAAAGGGAAGTACACAGAACTGATAATGTTGCCCCAAGATCGCAAAGCACAGGAAGCGTTGATGGGAGGCCTGAATACGAATGTGCAAGTAGGCCTCAGTCAGATCTAGAGAGGTCCGAAACTCCTCCGGTTGAACTGCCAGAATCACAGACCGCAGAATTTCCATGCGGAAGGAAGGCATGTGAAGAGCCCTGTTGACCCCCTTCAAATCTAGGATGGGCCGAAAGGTCCCTTCTTTCTTTAGCACCACAAAGTAAATTGAGTAACAACCTGTGCCCCACTCCTGTGGGAGAATTGGAACCACCACGTGGAGATCTAACAATCTTTGAAGAATCTGACAATAGGCCTGCTGCTTCCATGCCACCTGCGAGGGAGAAGCAAGAAAACAGTCTCCAGAGCATAACCATCCCGAATCACCTCCAGAACCCACTGATCGGATGTGATGTCTGCCCACTTTGGATAAAAATCCTTCAGCCGGGCACCCACTGGAACCAAGACGGGTGCCGGCAAGGAGTCATTGGGCAGGACGGGCGGCAGGGGACCTGGCAGGGGCGCTACCCACACCTCGGCGGGCCCCACAAAAGGATTGCTTGCGCTGGAAGAACCTGCCTCTAGAGAGTCCAGGAGACTGAAAAGAGGCAGTCCCTCGACCAGCACGGAAGCGGCGGAAATCACGCCCACGAGCAGCTCCACCTTGAGCCAGCTAGGCCTATCCTCAGGCAAACGAGGCACTTTAGAATCAGTGAGAGTCTGAACCAACTTGTCCAGGTCCTCACCAAACAAGATCCTTTTAAAGGAAACTCTGTCAACTTAGCTTTGGACGCCGAATCTGCCAACCAAGTGCGAAGCCACAAGGTACGGCGAGCTGCCACTGCAAACGCCAACTTGGCAGAAGCTCGCAACAGGTCATACATGGCATCTAAAAGATAAGAAGCACCCAATTCAATCTTTGCCACCTCGTGCTTGAGCAATTTCCAATCCTCAGATTTATTGTCAAGCACATGCTCGGCCTAGCAAAAACATGCCCGAGCCACCAGCCCGCCACACATTGCCGCCTGGACCGCAAGAGCTGTCACATCAAAACTCTGTTTAAGGAGGGACTCCAACTTACGCTCCTCCGGGTCCTTCAAGGTTGCACTGCCCTCAACAGGCACGGTATGCCTCTTAGAAATGGCCGAGACCACCGCATCCACCACAGGCGACTTCAGAGTGTCCCTATCCCCTTCAGGAATGGGATACAGGCGGGCCATGGAGCACGCAAAACGAAAGGGAGCTTCCGGCACCTGCCACTGTGCGAGCATAATGTCCCGAATATCCTGATGCATAGGAAAAGAGTGGGAAGAAGAGCGGATCCCCTTAAGCAAGGGGTCTGCCGTACACGAGAGCTCCGACAAGGTGTCCTCAAAGTGCAAAACTGAGGAGATCTGAAGAATTAGCTCATGAAACTCTTCCTGCTGAAAAATGTGCACCACAGAAGCATCTTTGCCAGCAGGGGGGTGCTTGAACCCCTCGCTGGTAGAATCCGTCACCCCAAGAAGACCCTGGAAATCTCCCCAAGGGTCCAGGTCCTCATCAATACCATTTTGCTCCTCTGGGCAAAAATCCTCATCCCAAGACACACTTGGGAGTAGAGGGGGCAAAACCTCCGCTGCCTGGGGCCACACCGGGGAAGATGTCGAGGGCAAACCTCCCCCCTCTCGAGAGAACACAGAACCTCAAGCCGCCAGCACATAAGCTTTACAAAGTACTAACATAAATTCAGGGGTAAAAACCCCCCGGCGGTCCCAAGGGACTCCCTGCTCCAGCAGGGGATCCTGCCATACCTTGCCCCTATATTTCCAGAACAGGATGAAGGTCACCTGAGGTAACAGAAATGAAGGAGGATGTTCCCGCCGAAATTGGACCTGAAACTGCCAAAATCGGAGCTCCTGCGACCTGTCGTGTCTAAAAAGCCTGGGACTTTCCTGACGCTGAGACCAAGGAACTGACCAACACAAAAAGGGAATCCCCAGCCGCTCCGGCAGTAAGGGAATACTTTGCGAGGTACATGTGGCGGAGTGCCCTGGCTGCCAGCAACTGCTGCTGACGAGACTCCCCCATTGCTCCAGCCTGCACACTGCTTGCACAGGCCGGCTGCGAGTACCTCGCATCTGGAGCACAATGAGCATTTTTTCCCCCTTAAAAGTGCTCATTGTGCTGAAAAAACGCCCAAGCTGTAATAAAAGTGCTGGTTAGATGAGAACCCACCCCCCAATACAAATGGCAGTTTTAAAGGGAATTGAGCCCTTTAGACCGGCACACCTCAGGATTTTATTTATTTATTTCACTTAGTCAGAACAGATCCACGGCTCTCAAAGTTGGAGGCTGACCAATCAGGGGGCCAGGCCGCCAGCTGAGACACTACAAAAATGTGGGGAGATGGAGGAAAGTGGGGGGAGGGACCCAGCACGAGACCCGCCAAGTTTAACATCCCCGAGGTTGGACGGATCCCACAAACAGGACCCATCCAAGCTCTAACCGGCACAAAGGGAACCCAGAAGTCCAAAACAAAATCCCAACAGTACTAAGAGGGGAAACGAATTAGTCTTCCTACCTGCTTTAATGGAGACTGAGGAAGACTAGATTGGATTGCAAGAGGGGAAGCTATCCTGATACACAAGTTTGTTCTCAGTCTCCACCTGCTGGTAGCAGTGAGGTATATAACCCATTCGTAAGGATTATATCAAGCGATACAGAAGTTAGAGATTTCCCCAATTTGCCAGTAGAGGCAATGCCTTTCAGTGAAGGGAAGGATAGTTTAAATTTTTGTATGGTTCTAGTCAAAACGGGTCTTTTTGAATTCCAAGACAGAGGGATTAATAAAGGACAGATGGCAAACAAGATCTTAAAGGTTATATAGGTAATTTAGCTAATAGTGGAGATAAATGCTCAAATTTGCTTTTACCAAAAATCAACCTAGCCACATAGAGAAATAGTTTAGTTCTTAGTTTTATTAAACTTCATATATCGCTTGTTCTTACGACAGGTCCAAGGGGTTTACATCATTAAAATACAAAATATTTATAGAAAGGAACTCCAACAATAGGACAGACCCAAAATAAAAATCCATCATAACCTTCTCAAACATACATAATTTTCTGTTGCAGTATTTTACAAAATCGAAATGCAGAAAGAGCCTATTACCATAATTCAATATATCTGAATTATTTCTGTTGCCACTGAATCTTTTCCAAATAATTCTTAAAAGAAAAAGTTTTTAACATAGGTTTTAAAAGCCTTAAAGTTTCCCTCCAATCTCAAATCTCATGGTAGTCTATTCAAGAATCTTGGCGCCATAAAGTAAAAAGCTCTATTTCTAGTCGACTCCCATTTTGCCCTTTTTATTGAAGGGAGAACCATTCTATTATCTTGAAAAGATCTAAGTGTATAGTATAGTTAATGCAGATAAATAATCTGGTTGGTGCAAGAAAAAAGCTCTAGGAGTTAAACTTAGGGCTTTAAACTGAATCCTGGATGGAACTACAGAAACATTCTGTCATACACTTCAGCCTAGAGAAGTACAGGTTTTCGTTGTTTCAGTTTGTGTGCTATGATAAATTTTAACAGCTCTGAAGACACATTTCTATGTTACAGAACTCTCCAGCTTCCAGAGTCTTGAATTTTATACCCCGTACCCTTCCAGAGGACAGCATGCTTTGTTAGTTCCTTATTGATATATAATTTGCTCCAGTTCCAGTTCGTTTCAATTTTTCCGTAAATCTTTAAAAACTACTCTATTTGCCAAACATTTTGCTATTATCTTCTATTTCTCATTTGTAAATCATTCCCTGTTTATTTAATTGCTGTAAACTGAGTCGAGCCTTCTTAGAATGTTAAGCTTTAGTTTAGAAGACGCCAAATTCCAGTCCTTCAAACAGAACTTCTGCAGATCCACCACCACCACTTTACTGTAGTGGAGTGCACCAATTCATAGGATGTCATTTGCTGTGTGGCAGGTTGTGAAGCTCCAGGCCAGTGAGTACATGGCAAGCTATCCCATACGTGACCGTCTCTGGGAAAAGGTGACAAGTAGAAGATCCAAAATGTTGAGAATGGCCGATTTTTCAGTCTGAAATTTTGTTTCTGATGACTTTAGTCATTCCTTCCCAGAGATGGTCACATATGTAGATGCATGCAAGGGATAAATTTAAACATCTTCAAAAACCTCTCTTACCCTGGTTAATGCTCTGAAGCAGCGATTTATAGTCAGAAAATTAAATCTTTTATACATGATCACCCTATCATAGGCAGCTAGCAAGAAGTAATTCAGCTATGAACCCAAATGTGTCCCACTGAATGCTCTTATCTTAAATATCTTAAAATTATTCAGGTTAACACTACACGCCCAGTAACATTGTTTATTAGTTTATTAAGAATCTTCTCAGTTCTATGCAAGAGCTTATGGTGCTGTTAGCTTACATAGATAGAAATATTTCAACATTTTAAAAGTCTGCCTGCAAATACATGCAAACCTAGTTACTCCTAGAGCAAATAGGAATGTTTTACTGCCCCTGGCACTCCAGCCATGTGAGATCAGCTGACTGCTTTTCCTATTTGCTTCATCTTTCTATTTGGCAAGGATAGGCAAGCCTGAAACCTCTGGCAGTTCTCCTCCAGCCTCCTGCTAGGCAGTTCCTATGAATTACATATATTCTTATGAAATGATATATTTCTATTTACCTAATTGAACCCACAGATAAAACATTCTTTAAGTTCCATCTTTCTCAGTTGGATTCCGAGAAAATGACCATTTCAACTTTTTAGAAGGTCCCCTCGCAATTGGTTACATCTGCCCTTATGAATCTAAATTAATCTGAACTCTATGGCCATCACACTCATGCATGTAGTGTTCAATACTGTCTAAGTTACTGGTAACACCCTAGTGGTCTTGGGAAAGGGAATTCTTCATAAAAAGGCAGCACGTGTTCCACAGAATGAAGGAAGTTACATGATCCAACATTGCGCTTTCCGTCTCTGTATACATAGACCAAAACATTTTGTAAACTCTAAATGCGCTTCCCTGCCAAGTCTATAAGGCCTCATCTCTTTTCTCTCTACACCTCATCCCTTAATCTCCTCCCATGCCGATTCCCAGATCTACCACTCTATACCTGACTGAGATTTCACCTAAAATCCAAGAAAGTCTCAGCCTGTCCAGCTGATATTGTTATCTGGATAGCCCATCTCCACCTGAAACTAAACATGGCCAAGACTAAACTGCTCCTCTTTCCTCCTAAACCCTCTGCTCCTCTCCCTCTGTTCTCTGTCTCTATAAATAATACTGTCACCGTTCCTGACTCCTCTGTGCATCACCTTGGAGCTATCTTTGACTCTGACCTCTCATTTTCTACCCACATCCAACAGATTGCTAAAGCCTGTCGCTTCTATCTCTACCACAATTTCAGCACAGACACTCACACTAACAAGTAATAAATTTGAAAATATTAGGTGTAACCTTATCCAGTACGGTGAATCTAAACACATTAAAAAAATGGACCTCAGAATCCAGAGGATAGAACTCCCAGAATATGAAAATTCAAATACTATCACTGGTCCATTACCGGAAAACAAAGCCAGGTTCTGACTTATCTTGACAGGCTTTGCTGTACTAGATGGTGCTGTACTTTTCAATCATCAAACGATGTCTGTAATCTGGGCAAAACCAATAAACCGCCCTGGGGCGCATAAAGGCAGTGCAGTATTTGGAACTGACGCAGTGATGGATGCGAAACAAAGATTCTCTTGTTGGGAACTGGTTTTTGTGCCCCAGGGCGGTTTACTGGTTTTTCCCAGATTACAAACATCGTTTGATGATCGAAAAGGACAGCTCAGCCCTGTCAAGATAAGTCAGTTATGTAGAGGTAGTCTCTCTTTTTTGCCATACAGTGGTACCTTGGTTTACGAGCATAATTCGTTCCAGAAGCATGCTCGTAAACCAAAATACTCGTATATCAAAGCGAGTTTCCCCATAGGAAATAATGGAAACTCACTTTGATATGTTCCCACCCCCCGAGGCCAGCGGCGCTGCTCTATCCCCCCCCCCGAAGACCCCCCCCTCGCCGCAATCCGGTACCCCCCCCCCCCCCCCGCCGTGACCTGAAGTCTCCCAGACCCACCAGAACCTGCTTCTTAATTTCAGCTTGGCCTCGGCACCAGCATGTCCTGTGCGTTGATGCCGGTGCCCGAAGATCAGCCTCCTCTTCTGTGCTGGGCCTTGAGCATCTGCACATGCTCAAGGCCTGCGAGTTCATGCTCTCTCTGAGATTCTCGGAGATCTCGGAAAGAATGTGAACTCACAGGCCTTGAGCATGCGCAGATGCTCAAGGCCCAGCACAGAAGAGGAGACCGATCTTCGGGCACTGGCACCAACGCATAGGACATGCCGGTGCCAGTGCTGAGGCTGAGCTGAAAGAAGCGGGTTCGGGTGGGTCTGTGGGACTTCAGGTCGCGGAGGGAGGGGGGCCAATTCACGGCGGGGGGTGCTGGATCGCAGGGGGGAAGGGTGCCGGATCGCGGGGGGGCACTCGTAAATTGAGGCACGCTTGGTTTCCGAGGCGCTGATTTTGCGAATGTTTTGCTCGTCTTGCAAAACACTTGCAAACCGGTGCACTTGTAAACCGAGGTACCACTGTACTTATAATTAGTATAAGCTTTTTATCAGACCTCTCTTGAAATTTCCCCTCAATATTAGGTGTTGGTTATTTCTCAGCCCGGTTTTGGAGCCAGAGACTTTTCTCCCTGGCTTTGTTTTCTGGTAATGGACCAGTGATAGTATCTGAATTTTCATATTCTGGGGGTTCTATCCTCTGGATTCTGAGGTCCATTTTTTATATGTTTAGACTCACCGTACTGGGTAAGGTTACACCTAATATTTTCAAATTTATTACTTGCTTCTATTGCTACAACTTCACCCAATTCACCCCTTCTTCTCCGAGCCTTGTCCACACACTCATCACCTCATGCTTAGCCTGTAGAAATGCTGCTGCACAACTTATTTTCTGCACACCCTCGCTACACTTACCTCACTCCTCCTCAAATCATTTCACTGGCTTTCTAGTCACCTTCGCATATACTTCAAACTCCTATTACTAACCTACAAGTGTGTTCATTCTGCAGCCCCTCAGTATCTCTCCTCTCTTTATCCACCTCCCCGAGAACTCTGTTCCACCCTTCTCCTCCACTTCCTGTCATCTTGCTGCCCCATATGCCTGGAATTAACTAGCTGAGTCCGTCTGCCATACCCCTTCCCTTCCTACTGCCCTCTGCTCACCACTCTAGCCAGCAGTTTAACCATCCCCCCTCTAACTATAACCCCTGCCATCCTGTTTGTTTTGTAAGCTCACTCAAGCAGGGACTGTCTCCTTTGTGACTCTGTACAGTGCTGTGTGCATCTGGTAGGACTTTAGAAATAATAGTAGCTCGTTATATACTTCCTCCCCCCTATCCCCACCAAATACTTTGATTAAAATGTTTTCCTTCTCTAGAGCTAAGTTGAAGTCATACCAATGGCATCATTTCTATACTTTTAACAGTTCCTAGGTATAGTTTTCAAAAAAATAATTCTTATTTTTCCTAAAACTAGATGCTGTCTTCACAAAGAGCCACTTATGAATGAAACAGCCACATGAACTAAAGTCTGAGCACTGCCAACATGGCTGTTTGTACAAAGCCCTCTGCCTTCTCCGTTTCCATCTAGCTCATTGGGCTCTGTAACCTGATTAACGCTCAGCCTCTCCAGTGCAAGAAAACAGAAGAAACCACATTGTTACATAGACCAAATTCTTCAAAAAGCAATATGCAGCCACCTCTAGATGTATCCTTCTTAGGCCGGTCACCATGAAACCTCTTAAAAGCAGGCGTCAAGTTCTGCTCCAGCCTAATGAATAGCAGCATATAACCTGAGGACAAACCATTGGGTCAAATTCTGATTTCTTACTGGGAACCACAGAACATAGTCATTTTCTTACATTCAGATAAGAATGAAATTAAGTGTATATAAAGAAAATATCACAAGCTGTAGGCTGGACAGGAGGACAGAGGTGAAAAGAACTTGATTAGTAGATACTCTTAACCTCAGGAGTGTAGATGCACCTTAAACTCTACCCTAAGAGTACAGTTATGGTGGAAGTTTCCCACAGTGTGATGAAACGACATCTGTAATGCACGCATTCCATTTCTTCGCTAAGCTGCAGTCAACCGCAGTGGCCTTATTCTACCTGAGGTGGTGGGGTTGCAACAACCATCGGCTGCTGAATCTGTTGTCCCACTGGCAGCACAGGGGCCATTTTTTGCTTCTTTGCATCCACCTGTGATGGCTGCTCTTCATCTTCCTCATCAGAATCTTGTAGACCATACTTTGAAAAATGTGCTACCTGCCAAAGGAAGAAAATTCAAAATTATCAAACAACACAGAGAGTTCTATTTCATTTCAGAGCCCTCCTTGACCAAGTTCAGGCTGGCCTTAGAGCATTTTTTTTTTCAAACAGGCATTTGGTATTCAGTTGTCTGGGTTACGAGGTGGTTTATTTTCTACCAATTCTACTCTTTTGCTCTTCTGATTCCTGTTACTTATCTGGAGAGAATAAGAATGGTTTCTGTCATTGATTTTGAAGTCCTTTTAGTCTGTAAATTGCTGTGATTGTCACAGAGCAGTATAGCAAATTAAAAAAAACATTTACTCCACCTCTCTCCTCCAGTAAAATACAAATGCATCAATGCCAGTCTCAACTTGCTCAAATGAGTGCCTAGCAATAACCACCAAATACAGAAAGGCATAACCCATGTGCAGTATTATTCGTATATCAGCAATCAACTACTACATTTGAAAAAGGTCAAAAGTGAAATTCCTAGCTCCACATTGCTTGAAAACCATTCTCAAAGAAATTTCAAAGTTTTTCTAGTTCAAATATAAAGAAACAAAAAACAATATGGAGAAATGATGCTCCTAGGATGGATTTTATTAATATTAAAATAATATTAAAACTTGGCAAACCACATAAAAACCTCTAGGATGCCGTCCGTTGAAAAGCTTTGAACCCTGGACCCAACACGTTCCGTGTTTTGACAGAATGTCTTCTTCAGGGGTCCCTATGAGGTCCTAGGGTAAAGATACGTGGATAAAAATGCCAGTCGGAAATAAACTGATCCATAAAAGCTGTGTGTAGGACAGGGACTCAAAACGCGATGGGCAGACTGGATGGGCCATTTAGTCTTTATTTGCCATCATGTTTCTATGTAACCAGTAATGTCCTACTCTGGATTAAGAACTGGTTAAAAGACAGAAACAATAGGGTTAAACCCATCTTGTCCCCATCTAATATCTGCATATGTACAGACTAAAAAGGGAAGGAGAGACATAAGACCATGCCTTATATCGGGGCATTGCAACGAGATAACTTGTGCTGCTGGCCCATAAAAACTAAATGCAAAGCATGATAAAGAATTGCAAACCTTAAGGCATAACTGGCTACTGGGTAGGACCACGTTTGTAAACCCTATTCCTAATAACAGATGAATGAATGAATAATAAAAAAGTTGAAAACCTCCGTGTTAAAGATAAAAATGATGATTATAAAAACCAGAAGACTGAATCAAAAAAGGCTGTATGGCAACGATACCTAAAGGCATGACTGGTTACTAGGTAGGAAAAATAGATGACTGTCTTAACCACAAAAATAGATATTAAGTGTTGCTAAATATTAAAATGGGTACTTAGAACATTTAAGGATTACTAGTACATATTGATATGTATGATCATGATGGATAAAGAAGATGTTAAAAGACATACGAGACACACTGATTTTCAATTTTGAACCACAGTCATAATGAACATTACCAATGAGCATATATAAAAATATAACTATACAGATACATGGGTGTGTATGTGTAATACTTATACTTCAGCTTTATTTGAGTCCCCTTTAGTTGAACATTGAAGTCAAGATAATCACTCTATCTGATTTGAAGTTTTGTGTTTTAAAACAGTTTTGTTCTATGAATGGGAGTGACAGCAGCAATTGATTTTTGACTGGGGCACTGTTATTCCACAAGATCTCAATAGAGAGATTGAGTGGCTTGTACCCCGCTAACAATAACAACACGTTTTGGGTTTCTTTTTTGAACCCTGTTCTGTTTGCAGTTGTGGAACACATGTCATGATTTTGACAACTTAAAGGTCTGTGCTCCCTTTTCACATCACGTGGTTTTGCCTGGCGAGTGTGGTCCCACTGAGTTTGTGGTCTTCTTTCTCTGACCCAGTAAGAAAGTCGTTAGCTGTTTTTGCATTTTGCTTTTGAATGATTTTTGATTCAAGTAAGACAAAAGTTTTTGAGTTTTGTGCTGATTTTTTGCTGTGTTTTTCATTTTCAGCTTTGGATTCTTCCTCTTGAGAAAGAACAGTTTGAAACACAATCTGTGTCGAGTAAGTAGTTTGCATTTGTTTTGGATTTTACTGTTGTGGATGTGGAGCATATATGGATTAGTTTTGATGTGATTTTGAGTTTTTTCACAAAGAATATTTGGGGATATGGGAACACATGGACTTGCTTGCCTGCTGATATAGGGCGCCATGGCACTTTGATTATTGCCTTCCTGATTAGGACAGTGGAAAAACAGCTGAGATAAGTATTTCTCTTATCTTTCAACACTGCACATATACAGTATACTGTGGCCGGGCCCGTCCCCGAGTAGGTGGGAAACTACGGTCCGGGCCACAAGTAAGATTTTTAGTACGCCTTTTATATGGTAGTGAAAGGAAGACCCGGATACCGGATTCCTTGGAAAATAGTACCAGGTTTTATTACAGTCCCAAAGTATACAGAAAAGAAAACATAAGCAAAAAGAAAAACATTCACCTTGGTTGGTTACAGTCCTCTAGGTGCCTCCTGCACACTATGATATTCCAGTTCAGGTGTTTTAATGAGGAGCTGGATTGCACCTCCTTATCAACAGCAAAAATTAGTATCACATCAAAATATTATCAATTCATTGCCTTCCTTGGCTTGTATTCCCCACTGGGATTTATTGATCTCTCTGGACCTTTAACACCTTTTAGCTTCTCTAGCTGAGCACGGCTTCTCTCAGCTCTCTTTATCTGCTTAACACGTTGTTCTCACCTCATTAGCTTTGCCAGCACTGCTCTGGCTGTCGGGTGAAACACATACAATGAGGGAACGTTCTTCAGGAGCTTAGCTGAGGACTCTCACATATTGTATTCCCCCAGGTCCATGTCCTCTTCACTCATATCACTACTCAGGACACTGCACATTTCCCATTCACCCTCATGGGAACCTTGGCTCAAAGTTTCCTTACTTTTCTCAGGTTGTGCTGCCCATCCCCCTCTCTGCAAGTCTGCCAAAATACTTGCAGCCTTTCCCTGGGGATAATTTCTCAGCCCTTCTCTCTGGGGTTTAAGTTGCCAGTCACTGTACCTCCCAAGTGCTGTGCCACCTTTCCTTAGGTGCTGGCTTCCTGCCATACGCTCATGCTGGGATTCATCCTCTCTCTCTTGCTTCCTCCTCTCCTCCTTCCCCTCGTCTGTAAACTGACCCTGCCTATAAGGCAATCTCCTGGGTCTGACTCCACCCCTCTCTATATTGGTCTCAGGTTTCTCCCTGACCTCTGAAAAGGAGTGATAGGGAAAATTAGTGGTTTTCAGAGCCTTCCTTAATTGGCTCTTCAGCTGTGCTGGAACCTGCCTGGGCTTGCATTCTTTTGGCTGAGCCAGCTGTCCTGGCTCCATGCCGGGTTTTACAGAGCCCTGTGCTGCATTCTGGGGAGTTTTAGCAGTAGTTTTTACTGTGACAGGAGCTTCCCTGTCACAATACGTTTGTTAGATGGAGGTAGGGAGGACATGTGCTATGATGTAAAAGTTAAAACATCTTTTCAGCCTTCCAGTGGCATTTCTGATGTTGATTTCACAGAGCACACATTTAGGGTTCCTTTTACGAAGCCGCGTTAGCGGTTTAACGCGCGTAATGGCGTGCGCTAATTTGACAGCCACGCTAGCCACTACCACCTCCTCTGAGCAGACAGTAGTTTTTAGGCTAGTGCGAGGGTTCGTGCATGCTAAAAAGGTGCGTGTGATAAAGCCGCTAACACGGCTTCATAAAAGGAGCCCTAAATTTAATTTTTACATACTGATTTTTTTATTTACAAGTATTTATCTAAATTCTCTTGTTTTGCAATTTATATATTTTTGACAATTTAGTTATTCTTTTCATATAGATTTTCTCTCTCATTTATATGTTTTTGGGGATTAATACTTATACAAAACAAATTTATGTTACAAATATAATAAAACACCTGTAGTATAACAACCAAAGGGTACATAAACAGTCACTGATAATACACATGCCAAGTAAAAATGCCATTAGACACGAGTAGGGATACATAAATGAATATCAAAATCTAAAAATGATTTAACATTAAAAGTGCTCCTGCTGACATATAGTAGGTATGGGTAAATTCAATCAAGACATGGGCGAACAAACATGGATGTAGAAAACCACATGACTTTCTCTCAACATTTCCAAATCAAATGTAATGCTTTTTCCATAGAAAGAAGGCCTAAAATTCAACCGCCCCATTACTCTTACATGTGCTACTCTTCAGGCAGTCACTACTATCAAAATTCTAGGGGTCATTCGATCAGAAACTGTCCTACCATGATCATATCAGCAGTATAGTTAAATCAACATTTTGTATACGGCAAATTCGTTCAATTTCCAAATGGTTAGAAGCAAAATCCCTAAATATACTAATACATTCACTGATCATTTCTAAAATTGATTACTGTAACGCCTTATTCAAGGGTATTACTCAAAATGAGATCAGGCATTTACAGCTATTTCAAAATGCTTCTATTAAAATGATCATGAATGTAAAATGTTTGACCATGTCTCACTGCTTCTTAAAAAATCTCACTGGCTCCCAGTATTGCATAGAATAATTTACAAAATATGTCTGTTATCATTTAAGACCCAACTCTCTAAGTCTCCAGCTTTCATCGACAGCATTCTAATTCCCTACGACTCCACTAGAATTCTTCAGTCTAATGACCAACATTTGCTAACCGTTCCATCACTTAAAACCATCAATACATTTTTTCCGTCGTGGCCCCCCCAATTGTGGAATTCCTTACCAATCTACTTAAGGGAGGAAAGAAATATTGACAGATTTAAGAGTCAGTTAAAATGCTTTCTTTTTAAAGATGCATTTGGCTGCTAGACATTGTTGAAACAACCAAACCAAACCCTAAATCCATCTTTTTTAAACAAAACAACCCTCTCCTCTTGTAAAAACTTGAAACTTGATAAAAGCCATGGATGGATATGATTAAAACATAGATTAGCATTAGTTTTGTTGTTGGATTGTTCTTTTTTCTGTGGAACATTGGGTCGTCCCGTTTTTGCTTTTCACAGCCTCAGACTTCCTATATCAACAGTACACAAAACTATCAGAACAGAAATTGTAAAGTGGACTCTGCACAAGTTTTCCCTATCTATAATGTATAAACACCATGCTGCACACACCTTGAACTTGTGCTTTTAGTAAGCCATTCAGGGAGAATCCCATTCATTCAGCAAATATATACCAACTCAAGGAGAGATTCCAAGACAATTTTCTTACAGAAGCAACCACCTTTTAAACCGGGAAGAATGATCCATTACCCACCAATTTAATTCCATTTAAAAATAAACCTACCAAAAAGTTCTTAGGAAACCTGCACAAAACCAAAATAGAAAACACCTCCCAGATAATTTTCTGACTCTGAATGAATCACCTTATTTACTAAGATGTATGCAACTAGTGTACTGTTGATGGTAGTATACAGGATATTTAGAGAAGACACCAAGTGCTTCAGGATATGTTCTGTTCTCCTGTGAATTTTAATGCCTGTCAAAGAGACAGGGCAACTTCCACCAAACCTATGAAAAATCTGAACTGTACTCCATTACCTTTGAATGGTTATTACCAGTAAAAGTACACTTAGGACCCTTAAGTCCTCTTCAAGGAGGCAATGTATTACTTTGTAGATAGCCAGCATGCAATTATCATTACCTTGAACACCCAAGAGCCCGTCTCAGGACGGTATTCTTTGAAGCAGGCCCCCTGCTTTCGAGAGACGGCCTCCAGTCTGCTTTCATAGGACATCTCTGAAAGTCGCTCTGGACTTTTAATCAAGCAACGAGTGGTTTTATCCATTGGCCAAACACCATCCAGCGTTACTTCAGCTCGCCTATTATGGGAAATAAACCATGTCAACACAATTCACAACCAGTATTACAACTAAGCAGAGATACTTGTAAAAAAGTGTTTTTTCAGCCTCTGCGTTTTGAGAAGAGTAAGAGCGCTTTTTCATCAGCAACACTTCTCTGTTTTGGTTCAATCATTCATTCTGTTAAGGCTGGATTATTGCAATTCAATGTACCTGGGTCTTTCAAAGGTCAGTTTGCAGAGACTTCAGCTGATATAGAATACTGCTACTAAGCTTATTTTTGGTAAGAGTAAGTTTGATCACATAACTCCATTGCTTAAAGAATTACATTGGCTTCCAGTGTATCTTAGAATTCACTTTAAATGCATTTGTATCGCATTTAAGATCTTATTTGGCATTTTTATTACTCTTGTTCCTTTAGACTGGAATGTGCACAGATCTCATCTCGCTAGAAGTTCTCAAAAATTAAAACTTACATTTCCTTCCTTCCCTTAGAGGTAAAAATAGATCTATCAGGAAACTCAGCTACTCTTTCGTTTTCAAACTGACAGAGCTTTGGAATAATTTACCACTTACATTAGGGAGTTCAGGACCCTTCATTTTATTCTGGAAAGCTCTGAAGACTTTTTTGTTTGCTAAACATTTTGGAAACTAACCATTTTAATTTCCTTCTTTTGTTCTTCTGTATTATGTTGTTCTTTACTGTTAATCAAGTCGAGCTCCATTTGGTTGATGACTCGGTCTACAAAACTAAGTTTTAGATTATATTAGATACAGATGTTTCACGAGTACTGCAAATGGACCTTTACCATGTCTCTCTAACTGACAAAGCACTGGACTCATCCCAGATTCATTAAAAAAAAAAACCCAAAAAAAAAACCAACCCCAAACCACCTTTCCTGCTTTAGACAGTAAGATGGAGATTACACATGAACTGCAAACATGGATTTAAACAGTGTTAAAAAAAAAAAAAAAAAAAAAAAGGAAAAACCCAGTACTGCTCCCAAATCTCTAATTATATAGCTATTCTGGCACCAGCTAGTTGAAATTTAGCACAATGTTTTCATGAATGAATGAACTGATAAGTCCTCTGACAGAGACAGAGCGGGGACTGGGCTAACTCTCTAGCCTGAAGATTCAAATCTTTTTGCTTAATGCTTTGGTATTCTTTGCAGCCAAAGAAGCTGCAGCACTCCCTTGAATTTTTGATATATTTTGTAGCCAATGAGTACTTACTTACCTAGTAACTGTCTTTCCTTCAATCCAGTCCAAATGGTGACATTTATTACTATCTAATCTCCTTTTCTTGATATACCTTGGCATGGACAGGCAAACTAAATAGGCCATAAGGTCTTTATTTTTCTCTGTTTTTTTCCTTATGTTTCTCAGTTTCACTAGACCAGGGTATTACAAACTGTCTGCCTCCTGAGATTTCAGGTGTGCCACGACACACTTGGGAGGAGGGCCTTCATGCATGTGCGTGACGTCATCACGGTATGTCCACATACTTCTGAGTGTCTCAAGCCGCGGCCACTACGTTTAATGTGTTGCAACTCGAGAAAGTTTGTGGGACACTGCACTAGACCAAGCCACACCAATGAGTTACAGAAAATGAAGAACATGGTTTCCAGTGGTATCACCAGTATAATAGCAGGTGCAACTTGAGCTAGTCTGTATAAATCTAGCAAAACCCATACAAAAGTAACTCTACAGCATCCTCCAAAGCCTCTTCAAATAACCAGAACTCAACAACATTAAACAAGTCTGCTATTAAAATGGAGCTCTTAGAGAACTTAGCACAGAACCACAATCCAACAATAAGAATAGTACTCCCCAAACCCCTAGTCTTCCAGAGCAGGATGCTGGACTGATCTAGTGGGACTCAAGGAAAGCAAACTGTCAGGCAAAAATAAATTTCATCTTCCTTATTGTTCAGTTAGAGAAATCCACACCAATAGGAGTATAAAAGCTCCTACATCCAGGTAGGCAGAAGATAAGGCTCCCTGAATAATCACTCTGCCAAAAGCATTACCACCTTTGGTCCACAGACCCAATTGGTGATGCTTCACAAAAGGAATGAAGATGACAAAAAGTCAACAGCCCCCAAATGTCCTCTGGGAAAATGGCCAACAACACAACAAAGATGACTAATTGGTGCTCAGTCTCTTTAATTGTGATTGACTCAACACCATCATGTTTTGGCCCACAAGGGCCTGCCTCAGGAGTCCAGAAAATGTAAAATGTGAGAGAAATATACAATTATATCATCATCCTCAAAAAACCAAATTAAATAAACATTCATAAAAACTATTTTGTTTAATCACTTTGATTACAAAGAATTTTAGGTCAGTAATAGTATGGTTATTTTGTATCCAGTGTTTAACAAAGGTGCTGACTCAATATGTCTGCTAATTCAACTTCTATGCTCTATCACCCTTGTTTTGATCATCCTTTTCGCCGGCCAATATGTACCATAAGTTGCATGGGCAGATAACAGCATCGAGCAAGAAGGACGTATTGCAATTTGTTTTTTCTTTCAAGATTTCTTTTCTTCTTATTAACTGGATGTATATATTCTTTAGTTTCAATGCAATGTTTACAAATGGTACATGTACCACAGGAGGAATGACCACTCTGAACATCATGCTCCGTTATTCTTGTTTTTATGGAAGGTAGGTCCTTGATGAATGGGCCCACAAGTCATCTGGAAAAGAGATCAACGACGGTGACATAGAAACATGATGGCAGATAAAGGCCAAATGGCCCATCTAGTCTGCCCATCTGCAGTAACCATTATCTCTTTCTCCGAGAGATCCCACTTGCTTATCCCAGGCCCTTTTGAATTCAGACACAATATCTGTCTCCATCACCTCCTTCTGGGAGACTGTTTCATGCATCTATCACCCTTTCTGTAAAAAAAGTATTTCCTTAGATTACTCCAGAGCCTATCACCTCTTAACTTCATCCTATGCCCTCTCATTACACAGTTTCCTTTCAAATGAGACTCAACTCATGCGCATCACGTAGATATTTAGATGTCTATCATATCTCTCCTCTTCCGCCTTTCCTCCAAAGTATACAGATTGAGATCTTTAACTCTGTCCCCATATGGCTTCTCACAAAAACCACACACCATTTTAGTAGCCTTCCTCTGGACCGACTCCATCCTTTTTATATCTTTTTGAAGGTGCGGCCTAAAGAACTGTACACAATATTATAAATGAGGTTTCACCAAAGTCTTATGCAGGGGCATCAATACCTCCTTTTTCCTACTGGCCATAACTCTTCCGCAGGATTGGGAAAAATACTGGGCCGTCTACTGTTGGAACAGGAACAAGACTATTAAACGCCCTGTTGGAGCGGTAAAAGGTCGATCCCCAGGTTAAGAAAAAAAAAATTGTACCCGGGTCGGCATCTTTGTTGAGTCCAGCAGCCATCGCCCCCCCTAAACCCCCCCCATGAAAGTTGACACACCTAAACATTCCTCCTCAACTCCTCTAGGCCCATGCTAAATTTACCTTTAGCCTCAACCACCACTGAGAACAATCTTCAAAGGCCTGCACAGAGTCTTCCCTCTGCTAAGTCCCTCCCTGATGTAACTTCTTGCCTTGCGAATCCAGAAGTTACATTATTGAGGGACTCGGCAGGGGGGAAGACTTCAGTGGCGGTCACAAAGATGTGATTCATGGAGAACCATGACTGGAATGAAAGATTTTAGAAAATTTCAGGAGATTTGGGAGCCATTAACAAAATATTGTAATGATTGAATATTATTTTTCCCCTTAAATATGCATGTCCAAGGTGGGGGGAGGGTTTTTTTTTGTTTGATTATTAAAGTAAGGTATATAGGAATGGGGTTTATGGTAGGTTTTCTTGAATTTAAAGAATGTTATTGATTAGGGGGGAGGGGGGATAAATTCTGATATTAAGTGTTGTATTTGAGTTTAAAATGTTATATATGCTGTTACATTTATTGTAAGTTTTTAAAAATGAATAAAGAATTGGGAAGGTTTCTTACCTCTGCTAATCTTCTTTCTTTTGTGGCCTCCAGGTATCTCAGAAGGAGGCGCCTCAAATCCAGGGACCATAAAATACATTCCCTGGACTTGGAGCCCGATGAAACAAAAGCGGGCAGCTGAGCTTCCTGATTCACGTGGAACGCTGAAACCACCTTCAGAAAAAAGGAAGGCACGGTCCACAAGATGACTGCAGAATCTGTGATGCGGAGAAAAGGATCTCTGCATGAAAGAGCTTGGAGCTCCAATACCCTACATGCAGAAGTGACCGCTACAAGGAAAACAGTCTTAATGGTGAGATCTTTCAGAGAGATCTGATCCAGGGTTCATAGGGCGGACGAGCCAGCCAGTGGAGAACCAGGTTCAAACTCCATGTTGGACAAGGCAGCCGCAAAGGAGGCCGCAGCCTCACCCCCCCCCCCCGCAAGAAGCGGACAACGTCCGGGGGAGATGCCAGTGAACCCGAGAGCAGCAGGACCCAAGCATGAGAGGCTCACAATCTGAACACATAACAAAGAAACCGCAAGCCCCTTCCTGATGCCAGCTTGCAAGAAGTCCAGGACCTGCGCCACTGAAGGGGCTGAGGGATTCACCTGAACCCTCTTACACCAAGCCAGGAAACACTGCCAGGCTTTTGCATAGGCCGATACAGTGGATTTGCGCACACTCTGGAGGAATGTAGCGAGGACCTCAGATGAATAGCCCCTGGCTGTCAACTCCGCACGCTCAAGAGCCAAGCCATAAAACCAAAGCAGCCCGGATCTTGGAGCACTATGCGACCCTGCGCGAGTAGACATGGATGACAGGGAAGGCAAAGACCCCTCTCTATGCTCAACCGCACCAGGTCTGCGTACCACGGTCTTCTAGGTTGCTGCCACCCTGTGCAGAACGCACCCTAACATAGTCCATGGGGGGAGGACAGAGAAGCTCCCCCTGAGGCCAAGGCTGCACCAGTGTGTCCAACCCTTCACTGCCGACCTCTTTGCGGCAGCTGAAGAACCTGTCCGCCTTCCTGTTCCTGGCGGACGCCATCAAAAGGTTAGACAGCCTCATTGCCGAACTATGGAATTGAACGCACTCCAGCACAGGGACCATTCTCCTGGGTCCAGAGTCCGCCGACTTAGAAACTCTGCCTTAACGCTGTCAACACCTGCCAGATGGGCAGCGGACAAGGCCACCAGATGTTTCCCCCTTCCCCCCCTGGAAAAGAGCATTCAAACTTCTAGACTCAGGAGGAAACTCTTGGTGCCTCACTGTCGGTTGAAACAGGCTACTGCCATTGCGTTGTCGGGGACAGCTTGACGATGGAGACACTTTGAAAGCGTAACGGGGCCAGCCAGTAAGTTGTGTATATATCCTCTTCGGTAAATACAGAT
Organism: Geotrypetes seraphini; assembly: GCF_902459505.1. NCBI lineage: Eukaryota > Metazoa > Chordata > Amphibia > Gymnophiona > Dermophiidae > Geotrypetes > Geotrypetes seraphini. Next base: position 4,764,932 of record NC_047089.1, on the reverse strand, counting down.
GCAAAAAATGTGTTCAGTTTGTCGGCGATGGCTTTGTCCTCCTTTAGCGTTCACTTTATTCCATGGTTATCCAACGGCCCCACCGCTTCCTTCGCAGGTCGTTTCCTCTTAATATATCGAAAGAACGTCTTTAAATTTTTTGTCTCCTTGGCTATTTTTTCCTCGTAGTCTCTTTTGGCCTCTCTTACCGCCTTATGGCACCTGCTTTCATGATGTTTGTGTTTTTTCCAGTTTTCATCCATTTTTGACCTTTTCCATTCCTTAAATGAAGTCTTCTTGTCTCTGATTGCTTCCTTCACCGCCACAGTGAGCCACGCCGGTTCCTTGTTCTTTTTCCTCTTGGATCCCTTGTTGATATGCAGTATATATAGATTTTGTGCCTCGGTGACTCCATTTCTGCCTTGATGTACTACTAAAACACTTCCAGGAAAAACTTGATTAATTTTATCATGCTAATGTAATTTTGAAAGTTTTTTGTAATATCGTGTGGTATTGCAGTTGTTATTATTATTCATCCCAGAGAGCTGGAAATCCAGGTCCCGGAGTACTACATCCTCAGGATCATGGCAGAGCTTAAAGTTACAAAGGAGGTGGCCGCTTTAGCCCTCACCCCAGCCAGCGCGGAGACAAAGAGGCACTTGAGGATGAAATCCATTCGCATGTCCTGACCATCTTTCAGGACTACTCCTCCATCAGAGGGTAAGGAAGTGCGCTTAGTGGCGTAAACCACCACCGAAACTACCTTCAGCGGAGAGAAATGCGTAAAAAATACCAATGCCATGCAGTAACACCTCGTTATGGCTTGAGCGCAGTGCTGGGGACCCACAGGGAAATCCTGGACCTCTGAAGAAAATCTGGACCAGATCCGGATCTTTAAAAGGCTCATAAGAAAATAGCCCACACAGGCAGGAGGAGCCGACCGCAAGTTCAATTCCCGAAGGGATTCCGACCTGAAAACCTCAAGACAACTTGACTTAAGCAATTTGCGTACAGACGTGCCTCCGCCATGTCCCGGGTCCCACACTGATCTTGAACACACAGGTCAACTAAGGTCACCACAGCGGCTAGCGCTGACGAGATGCCTTGAAGCATCAAAATGATGGAAAGAGATGTGGACGAGATGACAGGCATTGCCTGTCTAATCTCTGGGGTCCCCGCCAGCAGCTTGCTGGAAGTCACTGAAGGAAGAGAGCCTACCTAAAGGACTAGCGGCTTAGGAGGACCACAGGCATGGAACTGATTTATTTTACATGCCTGAGAATAATCCTCACAAAAACTGGGGGAAAAATATCCCCTGTGGCCAGGGCAACTCTGTGCATATCCAACATTGAGCGCTCAGAAGGGTTAAGAAGCATTTCCCTGGAACTGCGCAGTGGTTTGCCGCAGTGCTGTCTGAACCCTTTTTAGGGCCACCAGGTGTGAAATTTGCGGCGCTGGTAGCTGCAAGCCCAAGGGGGATCTTACCAGAGGTGAAAAGCACTCAAATTGGGCACCCCTCTCGCGGGCCGAGGTGCATACGAAAACCGTTATTTACTGTTACCAATTGCGCGTCTATCTTAATTATTATTTAGTGTTACCAATGCCCATGGAGCTAAGTTATAGATTTTGATTAGCTGTGGCAACTGTTGCATCCTTAGAATCAAGCCAGCATAACAATGCTCCTACCCACTCCTTCGTATAACCATAGCAAATTTTTAATAGAGAAAGGAAAATTTAAAAAAACACAAAAAACCCAAAACTCTACTCAACTCATATGAACATATACTATCATTTGATCTTTTCAAAAATGATAATACATTTAGAAATTCGCACCTATTTTGAAAAAAAGGAAGATTACAATTAGTATATATTTATAGCAGTCCGAGGACCTACAGGATTTCTACTTGTCTTCTGACTCAAGAGCAGCACTCAATTTAGATTTCACTTAGTTCAATTCCATAACACAGAAAAAATAAATGTTTTACCTATTTAGGCCCTTTCCAACTGTTGGTTTCTGGCTGTCATCTAAATAGACAATAACCTCCTTCCTGCGGATGTGTACAATTTCATCCAGGTTGAGGTTAGTCAGATTCACCTCGCCTTCAAAAAAGATGGATCCATAGCCTGAAAAACAATGCACAGAAAATGATTGTCTGCATGAACCAAACCGAATACAATACAGCAGGATGTTAGAATGTTTCCCTGTGAAACCTGGGCACTATAAGAGACCTTTGAAGATATAGAATAGGTTGAAAAGTTTTCTTTTGTTTTGGGAACCACAAAGTAAACAGCATACCTCCTCATGCAAGATAGAACCAGGGCTAGCAACCACTATATATAAAGTGCTCCCAATGGCCCTCACCTTCCATCATGTATAAAGCAATGTTACTTACTGTAACAGTTGTTATCCAGGGACAGCAGGCAGCTATTCTCACTAATGGGCGACGTGATCCAACGGAGCCCCGATGCGGATGCTTCTTTGAAGAAAACTCAAAGTTTCGAGTCGCCCGCACCGCGCATGCGCCTTCCCGCCCGATGCACTGGGCGTGTCTCCTCAGTTCAGCTAGCTAGCAGAGAAGCCAACCCAGGGGAGGTAGGTGGGACATGAGAATAGCTGCCTGCTGTCTCTGGATAACAACTGTTACGGTAAGTAACATTGCTTTATCCCAGGACAAGCAGGAGGTATTCTCGCTAATGTGTGACCTCCAAGCTAACCTGAATGGGATGGTGGGAGAGTTGGCAACTTAGGAGAATAAATTTTGCAATACTGTTTGGCCAAACTGTCCATCCTGTCTGGAGAAAGTATTCAGACAATAGTGTGAAGTGAAGGTATGAACTGAGGACCAGTGGCAGCTTTACAAATCTCCTCAATCGGTGTTGATCTGAGGAAAGCTACAGAAGCTGCCATCGCTCTGACCTTATGGGCTGTGATTTTTCTGTCAAGGGGCAATCCAGCCTGGGCATAGCAGAATGAGATGCAAGCCGCCATCCAGTTGGAGATGGTGCGCTTAGAAATAGGACGTCTCAACTTGTTCGTATCAAAGGAGATGAAAAGTTGAGAAGCAGTTCTGTGAGGTTTGGTGTGTTCTAGGTAGAAGGCTATAGCACACTTGCAGTCCAGAGTATGCAGGGCAGATTCTCCAGGGAGAGAATGTGGCTTTGGAAAGAACACTGGAAGCACAATGGATTGGTTGAGATGAAATTCTGAGACAACTTTAGGAAGGAATTTCGGGTGCGTGCGGAGAACCACCTTGTCATGATGGAATACTGTAAAAGGTGGGTCCGCAACCAAGGCTTGTAGCTCACTGACTCTTTGGGCAGAGGTGAGGCCAATGAGAAACACCACTTTCCAAGTGAGATGCTTCAGGTGAGCCTTGTGAAGAGGTTCAAATGGAGGCTTCATAAGTTGTGAAAGAACAAAATTGAGGTCCCAAACCACTGGAGGCGGTTTGAGGGGAGGGTTGACATGGAACAGTCCTTTCATGAATCTGGAAACCACAGGATGAGCAGATAGAGGTTTCCCTTGAAGAGGCTGATGGAAAACAGCAATTGCACTGAGAAGGACTCGTATCGAGGAAGACTTGAGGCCAGAATGAGACAGGTGCAAAAGATAGTCCAAAACCGAAGACAAGGAGGAGTGTTGAGGCTCCTGGCGTTGGGAAACACACCAAACAGAGAATCTAGCCCATTTTTGGTGGTAGCTAGCTTCCGTGTAGCCTAGTAGCTGGCTTCCGTGAAGCTTCCAGGACGTCCCTCACAGGTTGGGAAAACTGTAGGGGGGTTACGTTGAGAGGAACCAAGCTGTCAGGTGTAGAGACTGCAGGTTGGGGGTAAAGCAGAGATCCCTAATGCTGTGTAAGCAGAGATGGAAAAACTGTTAGAAGGTATGGCTCCCTGCTGCTGAGTTGAAGTAGAAGGGAGTATCAAGGTTGTCTGGGCCACCGTGGAGCAATCAGGATCATGGTGGCATGGTCTGACTTCAGCTTGACCAGGGTCTTTTGAATGAGAGGAAATGGAGGAAACGCATATAGGAAGCGATTCGTCCAGTCCAGGAGGAATGCATCTGCCTCTAGACGGTGAGGGGTGTATATCCTGGAGCAGAAGTGAGGCAATTTGAAGTTGTGGGGGGCTGCAAAGAGGTCTATCTGAGGCGTTCCCCACAGAGAGAAGATGTGGTGAAGGGGCGTGGAGTTGAGACTCCACTCGTGAGGTTGGAGAAGGCAGCTCAAGCTGTCTGCTAAGGCATTGTCCGCTCCCTGAATGTAGACCGCTCTAAGGAAGGTGTTGTTGCGAGTCGCCCAATCCCACACCTTCAGAGCTTCCTGGCAGAGGGAGGCCAATCCCGTGTCTCCCTGCTTGTTCCCGTAGTACATGGCGACCTGGTTGTCTGTGCGGATGAGGACAACCTGGTCGCGAAGGAGATGTTGAAAGTTCTGGAGGGCGTTGAAGATCGCCCTGAGCTCCAGGAGATTGATGTGGCACTGGCGTCCATGCTGGTCCAGTGGCCCTGGGTACGGAGGCCATCTAGGTGAGCCCCCCAAGCATAAGTCGACGAGTCGGTCGTGAGGGCTTTCTGATGACGGGGGGTGTGGAATAACAAGCCTCTGGATAGATTGGAGGAGAGCATCCACCAGCGAAGAGACTATTATAGAGCAGGAGTGTCCCTGATGAGGCGAGTCAGAGGGTCGGACGTCTGGGACCACTGGGACACCAGGGTCCATTGGGGAATCCTGAGGTGAAGTCTGGCAAGCGGAATCACGTGAACTGTAGAGGCCATGTGGCCTAGAAGGACCATCATTTGTCTCGCTGAGATGGACGGGCAAGAGGACACTGAGTGGCAAAGGTGAAGAAGAGCATCCCTGCGTGGGGGAGGGAGGAACACTCTGAGTTGGGTAGTATCTAGAATCGCTCCAATGAAGGGAAGAGTCTGGGAAGGTTGCAAATGGGATTTGGGGAAGTTGGTCTCGAATCCCAGGTGATGCAGTAACCAAATTGTCTTCTGGATCGCGAGAGCGGCTCCCTGAGATGTGGAATCCTTGATGAGCCAGTCGTCCAGGTAAGGAAACACCTGGAGGCCATGGTTCCTGAGTGCTGCGGCCACCAAAACCAGGCATTTGGTGAAGACTCTGGGTGACGAGCTCAGGCCGAAGGGAAGCACTCGGTATTGGAGATGAAGATGTCTCACCCTGAATCTGAGATATTGACGGGAGGCTGGATGAATTGGAATGCGAGTGTAGGCCTCCTTGAGATCCAGCGAGTATAACCAGTCGTTCTGCTCGAGGAGGGGGTACAGTGATGCCAGGGTCAGCATGCAAAACTTTTCTTTGACCAGATATTTGTTGAGTACCCTGAGGTCCAAAATGGGTCGCAGGTCGCCCATCTTCTTCGGAACAAGGAAGTATCGGGAGTAAAACCCCTTGTTCTGTTGGTCCTGGGGGACCGGTTTGACAGCCTCCAACTGTAACAAGGCCTGAGCTTCCTGAAGAAGGGCGATCTGGATCAAGTTGGAAGGATACTCTCTTGGAGGGTCCTCCGGAGGAGCTTGGTGGAACTGAAGGGAGTATCCTTCTTTTATGATGGAGAGAACCCAGGAGTCTGTGGTGATAATCTTCCATCGGTGGTAGAAATGATGGAGGCGACCTCCGATGGGTGGATTTACTGAGAAAGGGAGGACGATGGAGGATATGTCCTCTTTGAGACAGTCAAAAGGGCTGGGGAGCCTTAGGCGCAGCCGGTGGTTGAGGCTTATGCTGGTGTTTCTGCGGGTGCTGTCTCTTCACAGGCTGTCTGCTAGGGGGAGCCTGTTTTGGAGGATAACGCCGCTGGTATACCAACGGTGGGCGTGGCTGGCGAGGAGGAGCAGGCCTGGGCTTCGGACGTAAGATGGACTGGAAGGATTGCTCATGGTCTGATAGCTTCTTGGTCACCGCCTCGATGGACTCGTCGAAGAGGTTGGTGCCAACGCAGGGAACGTTTGCGAGCCTGTCCTGAAGGTTGGGGTCCATGTCGAAGGTCCTCAGCCATGCCAGCCGGCGCATGGCCACTGAACATGCTGTTGCCCGAGCCGCGAGCTCAAAGGCGTCGAACAAGGACTGCATCAACTGTACCGGGAGCTGGGACAGCGAGGCCAGTGCTTCTCGAAATGTGCCCTCGTGTCCATGTAGGGCATAAACTTCTGGAATACCGATAGAAGGAACTCCAAGTATGTTGTGAAGTGGAAGTTGTAGTTCAGAACTCTCGAGGCCATCATGGATTTCTGGTAAACTCTCCTGCCAAATCGGTCCATGGTTTTCTCTTCTCTGCCAGGCGGGAAGGTGGCGCACACCTGGGAGGGATGGGATCGCTTCAATGATGACTCCACTAACAGGGACTGGTGGGAGAGTTGAGAGCTGTCGAACCCTTTACGATGGACCGTGCGGTACCTGCTGTCCAGTTTACTCGGGACCGCAGGGATGGAGTAAGGTGTCTCGAGGCATCGAGCGAAGGTCTGGTCCAGAAGCTTGAGCAAAGGAAGCTTAAGGGACTCAGTGGGTGGTTGAGGGAGGCACATAGTCTTCAGGTATTCCTTTGAGAATTTGGAACCCGTATCCAGTGGGATGTCCATGTCCTCAGCCATCTGCCGAAGGAACGAGGAGAAGGACAGTTGGTCTGCCGTTGCCTGGCTTCGTGATGGGCTCGATGAGGTCAAGGCTTCCGGATCCCCTGGGGACAGGGATTGAGATGGTGAGATAGATCCCATTGTGTCCTCGAGTTCTGGCATCGGTGGAGGTGAATACTCCAGGTATGCTTGCTTTCGCCGAGGCGAGGCATGCCTGGATAAGTGTCTCGAGGAATGCCTCAATCAGTGTCGAGAGGTTGGCCTCGATGGACGGGGCGAGGCAGGCTTCATTGAGGCCCCCAGGTAGTGGATGGGGCTGGAAGCGGTCGATCGAAGCAGAGGTTGCTGCCGTAGAGGTTCGAACCCCGTCAGGGTGATCGGTTCCAATGGAGGCATTCGCAAAGACTCTGCTCCTTGCATTGAATGAATCGGCTCCAACGGAGGCACTCGCAAAGACTCTGCTCCTTGCATCGAGTGATTCGGCTCCAACGGAGGCACTCGCAAAGACTCTGCTCCTTGCATCGAGTGATTCGGCTCCAACGGAGGCACTCGCAAAGACTCTGCTCCTTGCATCGAGTGATTCGGCTCCAACGGAGGCACTCGCAAAGACTCTGCTTCTTGCATCGAGTGCATCGGTTCCAAAGGTGGCATGGGCAAAGACTCTGCTCCTTGCGATGCATGCATTGTTGCCAGACCGGACACTCGCAGAGACTCTGCTCCCTGTGGAGAGTGTGTTCCCCACTGAGGCACTGGAGGCGGCACGACCTCGCGGGAGGCCTCCGCGTGCCCAGGCTGGATTTGGGAGAGAAGCTGAGGCCCCATCGTGGTAAAGAGCTCGATGAAATGCTTCTGTAACATGATTTGGAACGAGGCCAGCAAGGATGGATCCGCATCTGAAATGGGACCACCTGCGCGGGCCTCACTTTCCCTCGGAGCAGTGTGTGAGTGCTTGGACTTCGAGGCCTTGGGTACTTTCAACACTACTTGGGGAATGGGCTGCTGGGCTACCTGACCTGAGGAGGGTGAGGAAGGCATCGCAGCAGGTGCTGGAGTCTGAGCCGGAACAAGGCAGGCTTGATGAAACTCGGCGCCGCAGAGGTGGAAGGCTGTGGAGTTGCGGATGATGTCGAGGGTGCGGGTCCCTTTGAAGTCGACGGATCCGTCGAGGACTCCATGAAGAGCGATTCCCACAGGACGCAACGACGCTTGAAAGCACGTGCGGTGAGTGTGGAGCAAGGCCGGCACGATTTTGGGATGTGTTCAGGCCCGAGACACCGAACACAGCGTCGATGAGGGTCCGTTAGCGAAATTGCGCGCTGGCACTTGTCACACTTTTTAAAACCAGTGATAGGCTGGGACATAGGCCGAAAAAGCTCTGCCGCAAGATCGAAGCCGCGGGGCTGCGGCCACGTGGCCTGCCCGGTCGAACGGTACGAATAAATTTTTTTTTTTTTTTTTTTTTAAACAATAAAACACTATGAAAATCAGCGATTACGATCAATTAAAATCAAAACCGCGGACTTAGAACGCACAAGCGAAAGAACTTTGCGCAGAGAGTCGAAGACGGACTTCTCGGCTCCGCGGAAAAGTAAGAACTGAGGAGACACGCCCAGTGCATCGGGTGGGAAGGCACTCGCGCATGCGTGGTGCGGGCGACTCGAAACTTCGAGTTTTCTTCAAAGAAGCGTCCGCATTGGGGCTCCATTGGATCACGTCACCCATTAGTGAGAATACCTGCCTGCTTGTCCTGGGATAACAGGGAGATTCCAGGAAGGAACCAATAAGGAGTGGAAAAACTCCGAGGCATACTTGTCGTGAATGTCTCTAGTTTCAATCTACTGCCAACTTGAACCAGAGGATGGATCCCCCCCCAAACACCTTCACTGGGACCCTCTGGCCTGGCCAGGATTGACTGCTCTAGAATCCTGACCACACAGGCAGGTGCCCCCACCCCACCACAACCCACCCGGCCCAAGTCCTCTGAAAAATATCTACTATACTGATTGCCAACGACTCATCCTGGGCGATAAACTGTATTTAAAACAGCCCCTTCCAGTCAACGGCCAAGGTAGGAACATGTATAGCAGCTACAAGGCCACTGTGTTGCCTTTTAAAAAAATTGTTATTTGTGGTTGCCCAGCACTTCTGCTGCTTCTTTGAAACAGGTAGGCAGTATAAGAATTTTGTAAATAGATGGGGCGTGGCTTGGAGCCACAGTAAGATGGTCGAGTGATAGTGCAGCTCCTCTACAACAGGTTAAAAATATAAGAAAATAAGCTGTCCATTTTAATTATTTGAACTTTTCCTGCGCTTGCCTTTAATGGTATGGCATCGAGTAAACAAATGAAGGGGGAAATAGCCGGTACGAGTGCTGGTTCAGCGAAGAGATCAAAAATAGAGCCGGTGACTCCTTCAAAAGTGCCGCTGCCAAAGGATGACAGCATTGATATCGGAGATGAGCTTAGACAAATTAAGGAGATAGTTTTGGGTAATTTGCTAAAAATACAAGAAGCGATTGATGAAGTGGCCAGCTTCACACGAAGAATGGCAGCTATGGAAGTGAAAGTGGATCAGGTAGAGCGAAGGACTGAAGCGAACGAATTTGAAATCCGGCAGTTAAAGATAGAAAAAAAACCAAAGATAGAAAACTTATCAAAAGAGCTTGAAGATTGTATTAACCGGAGGAAAAGAAATAACTTGAGAATAATAAGGATCCCGGAAGGAGTGGAAAAAAACGATCCGGTGGCATTTTTAGAGAAGTTTTTACCCAAGATCTTGCCGCTTAAATTTGCATACCCGATGGAGTTTGAAAGAGCTCACAGAATACCGACTCGGAGGTTAAACAAGCAGCTGGGACCGCATCCTTTAATTTTCAGGTTATTGAGACACCAGCAAGTGATTGAAATCCTCAGATTGGCAAAAGAAAACCGGAATTTGAAGTGTCAGGATTCAAAAATCTTCATTGTGCCTGACTTTGCAAAGAATACTGCACAAAAGAGAAAAAGGCTGCTGGAGCTGAGGCCAAAATTGAAAAGTATTGGGGCTAGGTATGGACTGGTTTATCCAGCCATAATGAAAGTCACTTATGATAACAAGACTTTCAATTTTGAGGACCCTACAAAATTACAGGAATTTTTGGACAATTGTGAACATCCCATGTCTTCATAAGGTACTTTTATTAGTGGAAATATGGGATGGAATCTTTTCAAGCTAACAATCTAAACGGTCATGGATACTAGCTGCAGATATCAACATTTTCTTTTATCTGCCTGTTTGGTTTATTCATAACTTATAGAGAATGCTACGTGGATAATTATGCACTTCAGGCAAAGTGTATACTGGAATAGATGTGAAGGAGTTGCTGATGTATAAAGTGGAGAAATGGTTATGAAGACATTTATGGAATTGTTATGAGTGATTCTGTTTCTTTCTTGACTGAGATAATGGTCACAAAATCCTGCTTTTGATGGATCTTTGCTCTCTTGGTTGGTTGAGATACTGTGTGGAGGTATAAGCGGATCATATTTATGGTTTTTATTGGATTTGTTATGATCCTGAAGGTTTAACTGAAATGGTTAAGAATAGTATGATGCTCTTGGATTTTATTTTATATAACTGGCATCATCCTAATGCTTCTGGCCTAATCTGAAGTGGCTGAAAAAGAATGTGGAGGAATGAGAATTTGCATACGTCATTATTATAAAATTGTACTACGCATATTTTTGGGCTAAACCATTTTTGTGCAATGATTAGTATAACCTGAATATGGATTGAGACTGACAGGGTTAGTTTGGAAGTGGGTGTCATTATATTATCTCATGCAGTAAACATTGAAGAATGGTGTCATCGAAATGGAAATAGTAGGATGGATAGAATATTAAATATTAAGATTTCAAATATCAAATCTTAATATGATAGAAAAACTTTTAAAATATACGCTGATTGCGTTCATGAGTTTCTTCATATAGGTATTTTTTAAATTTTATTTTAAAGATTTTTAATAAAAAAACTGATATACATTTTATTAATGTTATAAATTTTGTTTTATTAGGACGCATTATGGGCTTGGTTTATTAGTTATATAAATGATTGTAGTTTAGCTAACCTTATAGCTATTTATGTTCATTTTTTATTTGTAAATGATAAGAAGATGAATATGAATTGATGCTATTTTATGGTTATAAATAGTAGAAAGTGATGTGCATTATTTATGAATTTGAGTAAAACTATGAAATTAGAGGAAATGTATTTTTGGTAAACAAGGTTAATGGTTATATAAGTATCTAAAAGTTATATATTACAAGGGTAGTGAAAAGCAAAGACTGGTTATGGTTAATTAAATAATATTGGGTCAATTTGGGAATTTCAAATAGGTTTATTTGAGAAGGTTTTTGTTTTTATATGGGAGGAGAGTATTTTATATAGGATAATTTGAGCTTCATGGGGTAAACGAGTTATTTTATCAAAATTTAATTTTTGGATGCATCAGATTAATTAGTTATAATTTGGGCTGATTATTTTAGATAGCTTATTATACCTGGAATATAAGATACAAATGTTAACCTGTAGGAGTTTGTCGTCACCCGATACCACATGAGTGTTTCCAAGTTTTCACTTTTATTTAGGGGGGGTTGGGTGGAGATTGGGTGGGGAGAGGGAAAGTGGGGTTTGGGGGGAAGGGATTTTGTTTCTTTAAAATCTGATTTTGGGAAAGGTAGTAATTTAATATGTTTTCAGTATAATTATATTCATTGGAAGATTTATGGAAATGTAATTATACAATTTCACAATGAATCTTAAAATATTTTCCCCAAATGTAAATGGCTTAAACCATTCGATTAAGAGGAAAAAACCGCTCTTATTCTTTAAAAAATCAGAATGCGGATATTTGTTTTATCCAAGAGACTCATCTGTCTGCTGTGGATTCTAAAAAACTGATGGGTAATTGGGTAAAACATTGTTTTTTGCCCCTGCTGTGAGGAAAAAAGCTGGAGCTGCTATTTTGGTTAGCAGAAAATGTAATGCAGTATTTAATAAAATAGCTTCAGATCCTCTAGGACAGGGATCTCAAAGTCCCTCCTCGAGGGCCGCAATCCAGTCGGGTTTTCAGGATTTCCCCAATGAATATGCATAAAAAGCAGTGCATGCACATAGATCTCATGCACATTCATTGGGGAAATCGTGAAAACCAGACTGGATTGCGGCCCTCAAGGAGGGACTTTGAGATCCCTGTATTAATCAGTCTAGACCAGGGGTGGGCGACTCTGGTCCTTGAGGGCCAGAATCCAGTCGGGTTTTCAGGATTTCCCCAATGAATATTCATTGAAAGCAGTGCATGCACATAGATCTCATGCATATCCATTGGGGAAATCCTGAAAACCCGACTGGATTGCGGCCCTCAAGGAGGGACTTTGAGACCCCTGCTCTAGGAAGATGGTTGCATGTTGACATGAGTTTGGGTAATACTACCATGGCGCTTTTTAATGTATAGGCCCCTAATTTGAATCAAATAGAATTTTTTAAGTCTCTACAACAGTTGGTCCTGCCACTGGCCGCTTCTAATTTAGTAGTGGCGGGAGATTTTAATGCTGTAATGGATCCTTTAATGGATAAAAAACCTAGCAAAATTATAAAGTCATTAGGTTTGGATAATTTTGTGCAGTCTTCTAATTTAAAAGCTATATGGCGTATTCTTCATTTTAATGATCGAGAATTTTCTTTTTGTTCCCATGTTCATAAATCATTTTCAAGAATTATGTTTTTATTTCAAATAATTTAATACATCAAGTAACACAAGCCTCCATTGATCCTATCATTTTGTCTGATCATGGGGGGTGTGGGTGGAATTTAATGGTATTGATCAAGATAATAGTAGACCAATATGGAGATTTGATAATGCTTTGCTTGCAGATCAAAAATTTTGTGAGGAATTTCAATTAAAGATGGATGAATATTTTCAAATTAATAATACAGAGGAAGTCTCATTGGAAACTTTATGGGATGCTTTTAAGGTAACGATGAGAGGGCAAATCATTTCATATTCAGCATATGTAAAGAAGCAAATAAAAAAACAATTTTTTAGCTTAGAACAAGAAATAAAACTTTTAGAATCAAAATGGGAACATTCCACATTGCAAGCTCTTTTAAAAAATAAATGTAAGTACAATGAGATTTCTCCTAAGTTACATAGTAACATAGTAGATGACGGCAGATAAAGACCCGAATGGTCCATCCAGTCTGCCCAACCTGATTCAATTTAAATTTTTTTTTTTTTTTTCTTCTTAGCTATTTCTGGGCGAGAATCCAAAGCTTTACCCGGTACTGTGCTTGGGTTCCAACTGCCGAATTCTCTGTTAAGACTTACTCCAGCCCATCTACACCCTCCCAGCCATTGAAGCCCTCCCCTGCCCATCCTCCTCCAAACGGCCATACATAGACGCAGACCGTACAAGTCTGCCCAGTAACTGGCCTAGTTCAATCTTTAATATTATTTTCTGATTCTAAATCTTCTGTGTTCATCCCACGCTTCTTTGAACTCAGTCACAGTTTTACTCTCCACCACCTCTCTCGGGAGCGCATTCCCCTAACATTGCCCCTGAATCTACCACCCCTCAACCTCAAATTATGTCCTCTAGTTTTACCATTTTCCTTTCTCTGGAAAAGATTTTGTTCTACGTTAATACCCTTTAAGTATTTGAACGTCTGAATCATATCTCCCCTGTCTCTCCTTTCCTCTAGGGTAATAAGAAATGATATTTTTTCGCAGCAAGCTCTGTATTATGGAAGCTCTAATAAGGCGGGAAGATTATTGGCTAATTATCTTAAAGTAAAAAAAAGAAAAAAAAAAATTAGTATAATTAAAGATGAAAAAGATGATACACACTCTCAAATTGGTCCTATCTTAAAACAATTTTTAAATTTCTATAAAGCCCTGTATTCTTCTGAGCCTTATTTGGATAGAGAAAAAGATAGGTTTGAGTTTTTAAATTTAATTGAGGGTCCAAAAGTTCCTGATCATATAAAAAGAAGTTTAGAAGAACCAATATCATTAACAGAATTACAAACAGCATTGAAGTCTCTTAGAGTTGGGACCACTCCAGGTGGTGATGGATATACTGTAGAGTTTTATAAATATTTTCAAATTACCTTGTTGCCCCATTTATTAAAGTTATATTTGACCCAACTGAATAAAGGTTGTATTACAGGTACTATGGCAGAATCATTAACTATTGTCTTGCCGAAGCCAAATAAAGATGCCACATTGGTTTCAAATTACAGGCCTATTTCTTTAATTAATGTTGATGGGAAATTATTAGCTAAGCTTTTAGCCTTACGTTTGAAAAAGGCTCTTCCTTACATAATTGGAATGCACCAAACGGGTTTTGTTGCTCAGAGACACTCTTCTAATAATACCACACTGGTTCTTCAGATGCTATATTTAACAAAGGACCTAAAAGACCCGGCCTTTTCTGTGTCTTTAGATGCGGAGAAGGCTTTTGATCGAGTAGAATGGGTCTTTATGTATCAAGCTATGGAGTGGTTTGGTATGGGTTCAGGATTTATACAAATGATTCAAGCGTTGTATAGCTCCCCTGTTGCTAGATTATATATCAATAATAATTTTTCAGAATCTTTTAACTTGCATAGGTGAGTTAGACAAGGTTGTCCTCTGTCTCCTTTGCTTTTTGACATAGTACTGGAACCCTTATTATTAGCTATTCAGCAGGTAAAGGAGATACAGGGTATTCCATATTCTGGAAAAGAATATAAGGTATCTGCATATGCAGATGATATACTGCTTCATTTGAAGAATCCTGAAACAACCATTCCAGGTTTGCTTGAGCTGATAGAGAAGTTTGGAAAATTCTCAGGATATAAAATAAATTGGAATAAATCAGAAATTCTTCCTTTAAATGTGCATTGTATAAAATGTTTATTTGATTCTTTTCCTTTTATTTGGAAGGAGGAAGGAATAAAATACTTAGGTATATGGATAAAAAACACATTTGAAGAGACAATGATAGTGAATGAAAAAGCTTTATTACAAAAAGTTACAGAATTGTATGAGCAATGGAATCCGTTACATCTGTCTTGGTGGGGAAGAGTCCAAACTGTAAAGATGATGACATTGCCTGTTGTTTTCAGGGGTCTTTTTATAAAAAGTTAAATAGTATTGTATCTAAATTTGTTTGGCTGGGTAAAAGAGTAAGAATTGCTTTAGTAACCTTACAAAAGCCAATTGCGGAGGGTGGGATAAATTTTCCAAATTTTTAAAGGTACCATCAGTCCTATATCTTGCGCCATGGTATGTACTGGGTCCTTCCAGAACTCATGGAAAAGCTACCTGACTGGTTATGGTTAGAATGGCAACTCATGTTTCCTATTAGGCTTCGTCATCTTCTCAGTATTAAAATGCCTACATTACGGAAAAACAATAAGATATTAATGGACACATGAAAAACTTTAAGGTATGTTAATAGTTTAACACCTCTTACAATTCAAAAATCTACATATCAAAATATCTGGCTAAACTCCAGGATCCAAATCGGCGGTTTTAAGATTGTCTGGAAGGATTGGATTAAGGCAGATATACGTACCTTAAATGATGTTATATCTGATGGTAAACTGCTGGATTTTACACAGTTGCAATTAAAATTTGGTCTTGATAAAAAACAAAACTATAAATGGTTGCAACTGAAGCAGGCTATTCAGGCAGGATTCCCTGAATGGAAATCTCTTAATAATCAATTTAGTTTAGATTTAATTTGCTTTCAGGCAGACTTTTTGGGTCACCAAGCCGCACAGTGGTATAAATTATTATCTGGATTTGTAAATAAGAAATCAAAAACTGGACTTAGAGATATTTGGAGCATTGAGATTAAGCATCAAATTAATGCATCTCAGTGGCCACATATTTGGTCCTGGAGGTTGAAGTGTACAATGTCGGCTTCTATGAGGCAAACATGGTTTTTCCTCTTACATAGAGCACTCTGGACCCCTGTTCATTTACAAAAATTGGATTGCTCTAGGTCTAATAGATGTTGGCATTGTAACTTGGAGGCTGGAACTTTAGATCACTTGTTATTTTATTGTCCATTTATTAAAAACTTTTGGACTTCTATTTGGGATCAAATAAATAAGTTAATGGAAAATTATTACATTACATTACATTACGGATTTCTATTCCGCCTATACCTTGCAGTTCAAGGCGGATTACAAAAGATTTGACTGGACATTTTCCAGTGAAGATACAATTTTTTTTTTTTTTTTTTTTGACAGAGGAGAGATAGCTGGATAGATTCCTAAGGGGATTTAGTAGCATTATCATACGACACAATCTTATTTGGCATGCTGATGAGAGCTAAGCCTCAAATATCTGCTAAAAATAATAAACTTTTGCTGATATTGACAGGAGTTGCCATTCAACAAATAACGTATAACTGGAAAGATTGTACAAGGTTGAATTACTGTTTCTGGTGGAATTCAGTGTGTCAAGTGTTTAGAATAGAAAGAGCGTTGGCAGTTCAAAAAGGGTATTATAAGAACTTTAAGGATGTGTGGGGGCCATTTTTAGATTATTATAATGATTAATTTACACTTTTCCCAATTTTAATTCTTACATGTGGATCGGGAGGGGGGGAGGGTTGGTTTTATAATAATTATAATAATATATATGAATGATAAGATGTGATATATTCTTTTTTGTTGTATATGGAACTGGGAGGGGGTGGGGGATATATCTTTTTGTTGTAAGATGTGATGGATTTTCAAGTGACATTGTATGATAATTGTTTGATATTTACTGTGCACTTGTTTGTGAGTTATAAAATGAATAAAGAATTTAAAAAAAAAAAGAATTTTGTAAATAGCGAGTAGATTCCTATAAGCATATTATAAATGTTTGTTGTATCATGGCATATGCAAAAAACAAAGGAGAAATTAGGTAATACCTGCTAATTTTCTTTCTTTTAGTCCCTCCAGACTGGCACAGAAATGGATGGATGGGTTTACGCTCCTCTGCCAGCTGGTGAAGACTGAGACATCAAGTTTTGGCTACAGTACAAGTGGGCCGTGCAGTCCCTCTTACAATCAGTCTTTACAAAAAGCCAAGCAGAAATCAACTAGGCTGAACATATAACTCCACACTCACATGGAGAAGACCATGGAATAGTCCAAAAACGGACCAGGGAACACTGTTGGATACTGTTTAGAAACAAGAACCCTTCAGGACACCCCACAGTTTGCCAGCTAAACCAGCCGAACCAAATGCCACTGCTCTTAAAACTCCCCCTAAAAGCAAACACAACCAAACAAACCCGCAGAAAAAAAATCCCATACTCTTCACAAAAACATCGAACAAAATCACAGGATGGGGTCTGTGCCAGTCTGGCGGGACTAAAAGAGAGAAAATTAGCTGGTAAGAACCTAATTTCTCCTTTTTTTAGCATCCCTCCAGACCAGCAGAGACGGATGGGATGTACTAAAACAGTACCCATCATGGGTGGGACCCCCCAAAGGGCCACCACAAGAACATGCTCACCAAACACTGCCTCCCGACATGCCTAAATGTCCACACGGTAGTGGCGAACAAAGGAATGAAGAGAAGACCAAACCGCAGCTTTACAGATATCCACCTGAGGTACAAGAGAAGATTCAGCCCAAGAAGCTGCTTGAACCAGAGTGGAATGAGCTTTGAGAAATTCCAGAACAGGCTTCTTTGGAGAAGGTACACCGACGCGATAGCCTCCTTGATCCAGCACACAATGATGGTCTTGGAAGCACTGTCCTCCTTGCAAGGACCCACTAAGAGGATCCAACTTACAGAACTCGTGGGTCTGCTGAACGCAAGAGTGAAGGACCCTAAGGACATTTAACTTGCCTGTGCTCCAATGAACCCTCCCGACTACCCAAGACCAGGAGAACTACAGACTGGATGATATTAAACGGCGAGACCACCTGCGGAAGAAAGGAGGGAACCAGCTGCAGCATGACCCGCTTCCTAAAGAACTCCAGAAAGGGAAGCCTAACACAATACAAGCTGCAGCTCTGAAACGCGCCTTGCGGAAGCAATGACCATCAAGAAAACCATCTTAAGAGTAAGGGCCTTCAACGTAAAGGTGCCAAGAGGCTTAAATGGAGGACAAGCTAGCACGTTTAGCATTTTCATCTACAATTTAGTAAACCACAAACCCAACTAGAATACTTCCAAGGAGCCATTCTCACCTTTACGTCCAATAGTGAAGTCTTTAACAATGCATATGCAATTCTCATCTGTCATTTTGGCCAGCTCCTCTAAAGACGGAATGGTGTAGTAGCCCACTCGTGTCAAAACAATACCTATAATTGGAAAGGAAAAGGATTTACAAAATCAGATGCTGCTAGGAAATAATTTTAACATACAATTCCCTAACACTTGAAGTATAAAATGTGTTTTAAGTAGTAAAATCCTATGACCAAAAAAAGGAAGGGGCCAAGAGAACACACACCAACTTAACTTAGACCAGTGATTCTTATTCAGCTCTTGGGACACATTTCAGTCAATCAGATTTCAATGATATCTACAAGAAATATGCATGAAAAATCAGCTATGCACCTCTCTCTCTCATGCACTTTCATTGTGGATATCCCAAAAACCTGACTGGCTGTATGTGACCTGAAGACTGTGTTATGCCTTTTCATTAATAGGTCTGTCAGTGCTACTCAAACCAAAGGGCAAGGCTGAAGCTCAGAAAACTTTTCTGTTAGTACAGTACTATTTTCCCATCTATGCAACCACAATGGCACACCATATTTCAGATCCCTTAATGGCTTCAGTGCTGCCTTGTTTCAGAGTAGCTGTGTACTCACCTGCAGGGTGTGGAGCATAACTGTTGTCTAGCTCTTCATCTCGCTCATCCTGCAGGGATTCATCATTGATTGAAACATCCTCACTGCTTCCTTCTAGTCCATTGCGCAAGCTACTGGGCATGTTTAATGCTATGATTGTATCATCCACATTGTTCACGTGCTTGTTTTCTGGAGTATGTGGGATGGGTTTAGCGATGGGATTAGTGTAGAATTTGGTCACCTCATTTGCTTCCTCCTCCTCTTCATCATGTTTGTGATTCTCCGATGAGCTAGGAAAAGAACGCAAATATATTAAAAATCCAGTCAGAAGTTAGGGTGCCCCAAACAATAGTGGGGCATAGTCAGGAAAATAAATACATGTAAAGTAAGACAACCACAGCAGACTTATGATTCACCCATCAAGGTGCTTCTTTTCTCATCCTATTTCAACATAAGATCTAACTGCCCACCAAAAAAATTAAGAAGAAAGCAAAGACGGAAGCTACCTACATACATGAAGTAATATACTTTCATTTTTGGAACAAAAGCTTCAAGTTCAATTTGGAACTTCAGCTTGAGAACAAAAAGTGCATGAGAAACCAAGAGGTTATTCAAATGACTAAGTGATGTGTCCCAAGATGCAACAGTGGTGAACACTCTTCTGAATCTCCTGTACTCATTTTCATTACAAGGATTACTCTAAAATTCTCTAGTGCACAAGTAGTAAGAAAAATGTGCACACACAAAGAGTTGAACTGTCTTTCTATTAGTACTCTTTACAGTCAGGACCAAAGAGTAACTCCTGCCACGGACGACGCATGCAGTGAATGGGTCTGTGCCGACCCCGATGCTCGATGTCAAGTAGGGGTGTGTGAACTCATCTTCAATTAAAGAAGCCTCGATATACCCTTGGGCTGGACAGAGGCAGTAATGGATGCATTGCCTGTTTAGAATATATCTGCATAGCCCCAAAAGCTCTTGTGTGAGTATAGACAGGATCTCCTCCTAGAAAGTCAATGTCTGCACAGAAGAGACATCAGAATGGAAGCAGTCTGCAGTGCATATCAACTGGGCATGGAAGAGCTCAATATGGAGGCATGCCTTGGAGGATACATGACCAGCAGTGATGTATGATGCATCAACACTTACTATGCGTCATCAAGGTGCATGCTTAGTATATCTAGAGGGGGAAAAATGTTTATGTTTCTTAGCTTTCTTACTTGCTACTCCCTGATGGTTGTTCATTTAACTATTTCTTTTTAGCAACATCCTGCCTGCATCTAGGGCACAATTTCGAACCAGGTGTGAAGATATGTCCAGTCAAAGCCTGTAATCGATCTACTATTGGACTTTCCATAAGCTGCAATCCTTTACAGTGACTATGGTCTTTCTTTTGAAGGGATTGCAACATAGTTGTTCCAAGAATTCAAAGTAGTAGGAACAAATTTGATCGGATACCTCAATACTATGTAATCGAATGCAACAGTAACTGCTGATCAGATTCTGACAAATCCTTAATCGGTTTCAATATACTTTGGCCATAATAAAGTGGAAGCCTTGTGGTATTGAAAGCCATTAAATTTCCCAATAGTAATAGTACAAGAACCTAATTCATCAATCTCCATAGCTAATAAGCTAAAAGCATTGCAAAGAAGTTCCAAAAAAATAACACTTAAAAATTATGATTTGAATTTTTTTATTCATTTTCTTATGTTACAACAAGTGAATTACATATTCTTTATATAAACTTATATATACACACTTGATAAGCTTACATATTGATAAATTCTTTAAAACTTTTTTTTTAAAATAGATGCAATTAATATATCAGAATTTTAAAGTTACATTTTTTCTTTTTAATTATAATAATAATATCCCATCCCTCCCCCTCCCTTTCAATCAAAATTCCATTAGTTATATTATACATTTAAATTTTTATATATTGTATATTATTCAATAATATGTTCCCCCCTTTCCCTTCTAATCAAATTCTAAACATGGGAAAATTATTGTTCTTTACAAAATTCTGTTAATGGTCTCCATATTTTTTGAAATTTATTAATATATCCTTTTTGTGTTGCTATGGTGAGTTCCATTTTGTATATATGGCAAACAGAATTCCACCAGAAAGTGTAATTTAACCTGTCATGCCTTTTCCAATTGAATGTGATTTGTTGTATTGCTATTCCAGTTAAAATAAATAGAAGTTTGTTATTACTTGATGAGATTTGACTTCTTGCTCTCATTGTTGTTCCAAATAATATAGTATCATATGTCAAGGCTACTGGATTTTCTAACATCCTATTAATTTGGGGCCAGATTGATTTCCAGAATGTTAAGATGAATGGACAAAAGAATAAAAGATGGTCTAATGTCCCAATTTCAACATGACAGTGCCAGCATCTATTAGATTTAGAGCTATCAATTCTATGTAAACATGTAGGGGTCCATAAAGCTCTATGTAAAAGAAAAAACCAAGTTTGTCTCATAGATGCTGACACCGTACATTTTAACCTCCAAGACCAAAGTCGTGGCCATTGAGATGCATTAATATGATGTTTTATCTCAATGCTCCAAATGTCTCTAAGTCCATTTTTTGGTTTTTTATTTATATATCTGGATATTAATTTATACCACTGTGCGGCTTCATGTCCTATTGAATTTATCTGGAAACACAAGAATTCCAAACTGTGATAATTAGTAAGATTTTTCCATTCAGGAAACCCTACCTGAATGGATTGCTTCAATTGCAACCATCTAAAATATTGTGTTTTATTAAGATCAAATTTATGTTGCAATTGTGAAAACTCCAGCATTTTACCATTTTTTATTATATCATCTAAAATACGAATACCTGCTGTCATCCAGTTTTTCCAGATTATTTTGAAACCGCCTATTTTGATCTTGGGGTTTAACCAAATCGTTTGAGTTGTTGATTTACTAATTGGAATAGGAGTTAGATTACTTATGTATCTTAAAGTTTTCCATGTATCCATGAATATTTTATGTTCTTTGTATAGCCTTGGCATTTTGATACTAACTACATGACTAAGACGTAAAGGAAACATAAGTCTCCATTCTAGCCAGAACCAATCTGGAATATTGTCAGTGGGCTCTGGGAGGATCCAATACATACCTTGACGTAAAATATAGGCTTGATGATACCTATAAAAGTTGGGAAAATTTACCCCTCCCTCCGCAATTGATCTTTGCAATGACACTAAAGCAATTCTGGGATTTTTCCCAAGCCAAATAAATTTTGTCAATATCTTATTTAACTTTTTATAAAAAGAATTTTGGAAGAAAACTGGTATCATTCCCATTTAAAAATTAAGACAGAAATATTCCCTCCCCCCCTCCCTTGGATGTGTATAAAACTAAACAAAAACTGGCTTATAAAATCACTTGGCCTGATCATTATTTTAACCGTTATTCACAGCTGTCACTGCCCATTGGGTTCATTTGGCTCATGGAGGCAATGTTTCAGAGATTTTATTGAGGAAAGAACAAAAGTTGATTTACTCATGGGGTACTGTTGAACCCCATGGTTTAAACAAGGAAGTAGAATGGCATTTGTTATGATTAGTGACATCTGTGAATAACAGTTAAAATAGTGATCAGGCCAAGTGATTTTATGATGTTTCAGTTCCTGTTCAGTTAATGCAGAGAGAGGTCCTGGTTTGGAGTTGTCTCAACGGTGTGAGGCTTATGAAAAACAAGGTATGAATTTTATATTTATAAAGTGATGTTTATGATATATTGTTATGATTGATACATTGTTATGTGATTTGTAGTAATAATAACAAGAGCATATACATCATGTATTATAGAATGTCTTAAAACTGAAGCTGAGAACAATCTAAAGCCCCTGATGCCGCCGAAGGGCAAAACACAGACTTGTGTTGGGCATGTCTATTCAGTTTTTTGAAGAAAAATGGAGCATGATGCATGAAGAATTACATCATAAAGAATAAAACTGACAAAGGGAAAGTCAATACAGTATTGAAGATATAGTAGTAAATTACAAGGACATTGTTGCACTTTAAGAATGAACTTTTAGTGAGGTGTTTGGGTAGAATGAATGTTTTAATTTATTTATGTGGTATGAATTGTAAGTAGATAGGTTGCTGTATGGCAGGGCTGCCCAAGTCTGGTCCTCGAGATCTACTGGCAGGCCAGATTTTCAGGATATCCACAATGAATATGCATGAAAGAGAGATTTGCCCGCATTGCCTTCTTGGTATGCAAATCTCTCTCATGCAAGTTCATTGTGGATATCCTGAAAACCTGGCCTGCCAGTAGATCTCGAGGACCGGACTTAGGCAGCTCTGGTGTATGGTATATATTTTTTTTTTTTAAATAATAAATTTGTGAACACATTATTTGGGCAAGTGGCAATAGTTATAACATTTGTGCTAACTGTATAGCTCTTTCTGTTTATGGAGCAATGAATATCCACGAGATCCATTTGCTTACAATAGGAGGCAGTGCATGCAAATAGATCTCATGCATATTCATTGGGGAAATTCTGAAAACCCTACTGGATTCCAGCCCTCGTTGCCCACCCCTGCGCTGTAGAGTCAGGAGTGGCATCGGAGAACTGGAAAAGGGCAGATGTGATCCCTCTCCACAAAAGTGGAAGTACGGAAGAAGTAGGGAATTACAGGCTGGTAAGTCTGACTTCTATGGAAAGTAAATTATTGGAAACACTTTTAAAACAGAGAATGGTGAACTTTCTGGAATCCTGTGGATTACAGGACCGGAGGCAACATGGATTTCTTTGACTGGGTGACCAGAGAATTGGATAGAGGATGTGCGCTAGATATGGTGTATTTAGATTTTAACAAAGCCTTTGACAGTGTTCCACACAGACGTCTAATAAATAAACTGAGTGCCCTCAGGATGGGTCCCAAAGTGACATGCTGGGTCAGGAACTAGTTGAGTGAAAGACAGAGGGTAGATCAATGGAGATCGCTCTGAGGCAAAGCAATGTTACTTACCGTAACAGTTGTTATCCAGGGACAGCAGGCAGCTATTCTCACTAGTGGGTGACGTCATCCAACGGAGCCTCGATGCGGACATCTCACAAGCATACTTGCTTGTAGAAACTTTTAGAAGTTTCGAGTTGCCCACACCGCGCATGCGCGAGTGCCTTCCCGCCCGATGCACCGGGCGTGTCTCCTCAGTTCAGATAGCTAGCAGAGAAGCCAACCCAGGGAAGGTGGGTGGGACGTGAGAATAGCTGCCTGCTGTCCCTGGATAACAACTATTATGGTAAGTAACATTGCTTTATCCCAGGACAAGCAGGCAGGTATTCTCACTAGTGGGTGACCTCCAAGCTAACCCCAAAGGGATGGTGGGAGAGTTGGCAACTTAGGAGAACAAATTTTGTAACACTGTTTGGCCAAACTGTCCATCCCGTCTGGAGAAGGTATCCAGGCAATAGTGTGAGGTGAAAGTATGAACCGAGGACCAAGTGGCAGCCTTACAAATCTCCTCAATCGGTGTTGATCTGAGAAAAGCTACAGAGTGTGACAAACCCAGCACCAGCACTAGTCCGGTCCCTGATAGGATCAGATGCAGAAGAGCAGACCAGATTGATTCTGGCACTCACCTTGAGGCTGACCTCCCTTGCCCCCATAACCAAGGAGATAGTGAACTGGAACAGAGGCAGGCAGATTGGCAACAGCAGCCTCCAGGCTTTAGAGCAGCTAGAGAAGCCACGAGGAAGATAGCTGCAGGAGATAAACCTAGGCAGAGAAAAACTGCTGTAGAGCCAAAACCCATCCCCCGCTACAGGCTAAAGGGGATTGGCTCTGATCTGTTTAAAAGCAGGCTGAGTCAAGCAGGAGGAGGAGGAGGAGCGAGTGACCAGGGCGAGTCACTCCCACAGCTCAAGGCAGGTGAAGAGCTGTGGAACAGAGCAGGAGAGGAAAACGTGCTGGATTATTCCATGCAGGATTTGGAGGAAATCCTGCCTACTTCAAACTACCAGGTTCTAGATCGTGTGGAAGGCATGGAGATAGAACTGGCTGGCCCTATGTTAGAAAGCCAGACGGAAGGTATGGAAGTTGCATGAAAGAATGCAGCAACTGAGAAACCATTAGTGGTTTGTGTTTCTTTCTTTCTTTTGCTGATGTTTGGTTTGTTTCTGCTGTGCAAACTATGCCTGCAGAAGTTAAGATATGTTTGAACTTTATAAGTATTTTGAGAGTAAGAATAATACTTGCTTCAAACTGAGGAATGGATTTAAAAGCAAGTTTATGAACCTGAAGCTCAAACTGACATAGTTAAGTTTGGTTTTTGGAACTTTAGAAATCCTGCTGTGACTCCCGTTCTTGAAGCTAATTAGATTATCTGTCTCAGCTGTGTGATTTTGCCTGCATGTGTGAGCTGAGAGAAAAGCTGAACTGTTACCAGAGTTTGCTGTGGCTATGTTTGCCTAAGGAGTTTTGATTTATTTTGAATTTGCAGTAAAGCTTTATTTTTGCAAATCTACTATTTTTGTTGAATGACCTGCAAAAGTGATGTTTGTTTTCTGTTGCATACTTTTGACCTGTGGGTCAGAATAAACAACTTATTCTTTCCTAAAGAACTTGTTTTGGCTGGTGATATGGTGAAACCTTTTTACTTACCTTGCATCTCTTAGGCCCAGGCAATTGCCCAGGGCCACCTGAAAAAGTCCTGAAGGTACCCCTGGTTGGAGGGGACACGCCAGAATCCCTGTGTTTGTCACCCGACAGCCCTACTCTGCGGAGGGTTGGTGACAAGAGGCTGCCATTGCTTTGACCTTATGGGCTGTGACTTTACTATGAAGGGGTAACCCAGCCTGGACATAGCAGAAAGAGATACAAGCCGCCATCCAGTTGGAGATGGTGCGCTTAGAGATAGGTCGTCCCAACTTGTTCGGATCGAAGGAGATGAAAAGTTGAGGAGCGTTTCTGTGAGGCTTGGTGCGTTCCAGGTAGAAAGCCAAAGCACGTTTACAGTCCAGAGTGTGAAGAGCTGATTCTCCAGGATGAGAATGAGGCTTTGGAAAAAACACAGGAAGAACAATGGATTGATTCAGATGAAATTCCGAGACCACCTTGGGGAAGAATATGGGATGAGTGCGAAGGACCACCTTGTCATGATGAAACACTGTAAAGGGTGGATCCGCAAAAAATGCTTGAAGTTCACTCACTCGACGGGCAGAAGTGAGGCCAATGAGAAGCACCACTTTCCAAGTAAGGAATTTCAGAGAAGCTTTGTTAAGAGGTTCAAATGGAGGCTTCATAAATTGAGAAAGAACAACATTGAGGTCCCAAACCACTGGAGGCGGTTTGAGAGGAGGATTGACGTGGAAAAGTCCTTTCATGAATCTGGAAACCACAGGATGTGCAGAAAGAGGTTTCCCTTGAAGAGGCTGATGGAAAGCAGCAATTGCACTAAGATGGACTCTGATCGATGTAGACTTGAGGCCAGATTGAGACAGGTGCAAAAGATAGTCCAAAACAGAGGACAAGTAGGCCTGTTGAGGCTCCTTGTGCTGAGAAAAACACCAAGTAGAGAATCTAGTCCATTTCTGGGAATAGCACATTCTAGTAGAAGGCTTCCTTGAAGCTTCCAGAACATCCCGCACAGCTGGTGAAAACTGAAGGGGAGTTACGCCGAGAGGAACCAAGCTGTCAGATGTAGCGACTGCAGGTTGGGATGCAGCAGAGATCCCTGATGCTGCGTAAGCAGAGATGGAAACACTGGCAGAAGCCCCTGTTGCTGAGTTGCAGAAGAAGGGAGTACCAAGGTTGCCTGGGCCACCGAGGAGCAATCAGAATCATGGTGGCCCGGTCGGACTTGAGCTTGACCAGAGTCTTCTGAATGAGAGGAAACGCATACAGAAAAAGATTCCCCCAGTCCAGAAGAAAAGCATCTGCCTTGAGACAATGAGGAGTGTAGATCCTGGAGCAGAACTGAGGCAGTTTGAAGTTGTGGGGAGCTGCAAAGAGGTCTATCTGAGGCGTTCCCCACAGGGAGAAGATTTGATGAAGGGGCGTGGAATGGAGAGTCCATTCGTGAGGCTGGAGGAGACGACTCAAGTTGTCCGCCAAGGCATTGTCCGCCCCCTGAATGTAGACAGCTTTGAGGAAGGCGTTGTGGCAAATCGCCCAATCCCAAACTTTCAGAGCTTCCTGACATAGGAAGGCCGAACCCATGCCTCCCTGCTTGTTGACATAATACATGGCGACCCGATTGTCCGTACGAATGAGGACCACCATGTCGTGAAGCAGATGCTGAAAAGCAGTGAGAGCATTGAAAATCGCCCTGAGTTCCAGGAGATTGATATGGCACAGACAATCCGCACTCGTCCAATAGCCCTGGTGCGGAGCCCGTCTAGATGAGCCCCCCAAGCATAGGTCGAGGAGTCGGTCGTGAGGACCTTCTGATGGGTAGGCATGTGAAACAGCAAACCTCTGGAAAGATTGGAAGAGAGCATCCACCAGCGAAGCGACTGCAGAAGAGTAGGAGTGACCTGAATGTGACGAGTCAGAGGGTCGGAGATCTGCGATCATTGAGAAGCTAGGGTCCACTGAGAAATCCGCAGGTGAAGTCTGGCAAAAGGAGTCACGTGAACCGTAGAGGCCATGAGGCCCAGGAGCACCATCATGTGTCTCGCCGAGATGGACGGGCGAGAAGAGACCGAGTGACAAAGATGAAGAAGAGCCACTAGGCGCTGAGGAGGAAGGAACGCTCTGAGTTGAATAGTATCCAGAACAGCACCGATGAAAGGGAGAGTCTGTGAAGGTTGAAGATGGGATTTGGGAAAGTTGATCTCAAATCCCAGACTCTGTAGAAACCAGATTGTCCTCTGAGTGGCCCGGAGGGCCCCCTGAGACGTGGAATCCTTGATGAGCCAGTCGTCGAGGTAGGGAAACACCTGCAGACCATGGTTCCTGAGTGCTGCGGCCACCACAACCAGGCACTTAGTGAAGACTCTGGGAGACGAAGCTAGGCCGAAAGGAAGCAGTCGGTACTGAAGATGAAGGTGTCCCACCCGAAATCTGAGGTATTGACGGGAGGCCGGATGGATGGGAATACGAGTGTAGGCCTCCTTGAGATCCAGGGAGCATAACCAGTCGTTCTGCTCGAGGAGGGGATAGAGAGAAGCCAGGGTCAACATGCGAAACTTCTCCCTGACCAGGAAATTGTTGAGCACGCCGAGGTCCAAAATAGGACGCAGGTCGCCCGTCTTCTTCGGAACAAGGAAGTACCAGATGTAAAAACCCCTGTTCTGTTGGTCCACAGGGACCGGCTCGATGGCACAAAGCCGGAGCTTCCTGAAGAAGAAGGGCGGTCTGGGTTAAGTTGGAAGGATGTTCTTGGAGGATGTTCCTGGAGGAACATGATGGAACTGAAGAGAGTATCCCTCTCTTACGATGGAAAGGACCCAGAGGTCGGTGGTAATAGTCGTCCATCGATGGTAAAAATGATGGGAGATGACCTCTGATGGGAAAAAGCAAGGAGGGCAGAACGATGGAAGTTATGCTCCCTACGAGACAGTCAAAAAGGCTGGGGAGCATTGGGGACAGCAGAAGGTTGAGGCTTTTGTTGGGGCTTCTGCTGATGCTGTCTCTTCACTGGCGGCCGAATGGCAGGGGCCTGCTTCGGCAGGTAGCACCTTTGATAAATCATAGGAGGACGAGACGGACGAGAGATGGCAGGCTTGGGCTTCTGGCGGAGGATAGACTGAAAAGATTTTTCATGTTTGGATAGCTTCTCCGTTGCCGCCTCGATGGACTTGTCGAAAAGGTCCGCTCCTGCACAGGGATCGTTCGCCAGTCTGTCCTGGAGATTCAGGTCCATATCAATGGTGCGAAGCCATGCCAAGCATCTCATGGCCACCGAACAGGCCGCCGCTCGGGCCGAGAGCTCAAAAGCGTCGTAAGACGATTGCATCATCTGCAGGCGGAGTTGGGACAATGATGCCAGCACCTCCAAGTACTCGAAGCGAGCCTGAGAGCCCAGATAGGGTAAAAACTTTTGAAGGATGAAGAGAAAAAACTCAAAGTAGGTGGCAAAATGAAAGCTGTAATTCAGGACTCGAGAAGCCATCATCGAGTTCTGGTAGATGCGCCTGCCAAATCTGTCCATGGTTTTGCCCTCCCAGCCAGGAGGAGTGGAAGCATAGACCTGGGAGGGATGAGACCGCTTCAGAGAGGATTCAACCAAGAGAGACTGGTGCGAGAGCTGAGCCCCGTCGAAGCCCTAATGGTGCACCGTGCGGTATCGAGCATCCAACTTCCCCGGGACCGCCGTGATGGAGTACGGGGTCTCGAAGCATCTCATGAAAGTCTGGTCTAGAAGCTTGTGAAGAGGCAGGCGTAGAGACTCGGCAGGAGGTTGAGGAAGATGCATCGTCTCCAGATACTCCTTCGAGAACTTGGAACCCGAATCCAGGGTGATATCCAGATCCACCTCCATCTGCCTCAGGAAGGATGAGAATGACAACTGGTCCGCCAGAGCCGGGCCTCGAGGCGGGCTCAAAGAAGATGAGGCGGCCTGGTCCGCCAAGGCTGAGGACTGGCACGGAGAGAACGAACCCCCGCAGTCCTCGAGTTCCGGCATAGGAGGAGGGAGCGAGTATTCTGGAGAAAACTCCCGGAAAGGGTGCTTCTGACGAGGCGAGGCATCTCTCGATGAGTGCCTCGATCGACGACCGGAGCTGTGTCGAGAAGCAGGCCTCGAGCGACGAGGCGAACAACATCCAGACGAGGCAGCCACCGAGTAGATGGGACTGGAGGCCGTGGATCGAAGCATCAGAGGCTGAGATGAGGCCCCCCCGAGGCGCTCCCCAAGGTTCGAGGCCCGGCATCGTGGAGGAAGGATCCGGCCCAGGCAAGCCATGGATCGAGGGTATCAGTTCCAAAGGTGGCATGGGCAAAGACTCTGCTCCTTGCGAGACATGCCCCGAAGCCAGACCAGACACTCGCCGAGACTCTGCTCCCAGCAGTGAGTGTGCACGCCGAGGAGGCACCGGAGGCGGCTCGACCTCACGGGAGGCTTCCGCGTGCCCAGGCTGGATCTGGGAGAGAAGCGTCGGCCCAATTTTGGTAAAGAGCTCGACAAATCACTTCTCCATCAGGGCGTGGAACGACGCCGGCAAAGAGGGATCCGCATCAGCAATGGGGCCTCCCGCACGGACATCGGTCACTCGGCCGCCAGGGGGCTTGGATTTAGAGGCCTTGGGCACCTTAAGCACCACTGGAGGGATAGGAGGCTGCGCTACCTGACCTGAAGAGACATCAGAAGGCACCGCAGCATGCATCGAGGTTGAAGCCAACACGAACGAGGCAGGCTTGAGCAGACTCGAGGCCGAAGATGTAGAATCGGAAGTTGAAGGCGTGGCGCTCTGTGAAGAGGGCAGCAACGGGGACGCCTCCATGCCAAACAGCGACTCCCACAAATGCTTAAACGCACGTGCTGTGAGCGTGGAGCAAGGCCGGCACGATTTTGGAAGGTGTTCAGGCCCGAGATACTGAAGACAGCGTCGATGCGGGTCCGTCAATGAAATCGCGCGCTGGCACTAGATACACTTTTTAAAACCGGTAATAGGCCGGGACATAGGCCGAAAAAGCTCCGCCGCAAGGTCGAAGCCGTGGGGCTGTGGCCACGCGACCTGCCTGGTCGAACAATCGAACAAATTTTTTTTTTTTTTTTTTTTAATTAAAACAACAAAACGCAAAGTGAGTCAACAGGAATGAGCACAAAAAACCAAACCCGCGGGCACAGAAGGCACAAAAAGGAACTTCGCGCAGAGTTTCAAAGGCAAACTTTTCAGCTCCGCTGAAGAGAAAGAACTGAGGAGACACGCCCGGTGCATCAGGCGGGAAGGCACTCGCGCATGCGCGGTGTGGGCAACTCGAAACTTCTAAAAGTTTCTACAAGCAAGTATGCTTGTGAGATGTCCGCATCGGGGCTCCGTTGGATGACGTCACCCACTAGTGAGAATACCTGCCTGCTTGTCCTGGGATAAGGGATGTTACCAGTGCCTCAAGGTTCTGTCCTTCGGCCTGTTCATTTTAACATTTTTATAAATGATATTGCTGAAGGGTTGTCGGGTAAGATTTGCCTCTTTGCGGATGATACAAAAATCTGCAATAGAGTAAACACCCAGGATGGTGTGAATAACATGAAAAAAAAGACCAGGTGAAGCTTGAAACTTAGAAACATGATGGCAGATAATGGCCAAATGGCCCTACTGTCCATCCGCAGTAACCATAATCTCTTTCTCGCTCCAAGAGATCCCATATGCCTATCCCAGGCTAAAATTTAATTCTAAGAAATGCAGAGTCATGCAATTGGGCTGCAAAAACCCGAGGGAATGGTAGAGTTTAGGGGGTGAAGAACTTATGTGTACGATAGAAGAGCAGCACTTGGGTGGGATTGTATGTGATGATCTTAAGGTGGTCAAACAGGTTGAAAAGGTGACGGCGAAAGCTAGAAGGATGCAAGATTGCATAGGGAGAGGTATGGCCAGTAGGAAAAAGGAGGTATTGACGCCCCTGTATAAGGCTTTGGTGAGACCTCATTTAGAATATTATGTACCTTCAAAAAGATATAAAAAGGATGGAGTCAGTCCAGAGGAAGGCTACTAAAATGGTGCGTGGTCCTTGTACTGTATACATTGGAGGAAAGGCGGGAGAGGGGAGATGATAATAATAATAACTTTATGCGCATGAGTAAAATCTCTTTCATTTGATAGGAAACTCTGCAATGAGAGGGCACAGAATGAAGTTAAGAGGTGATAGGCTCCGGAGTAATCTAAGGAAATATTTTTTTTACAGAAAGGGTGTAGATGCATGGAAGTGTCTCCCGAAGAGGTGGTGGAGTCAGAGACTAAACTAAACTAAACCTTAAGTTGTATACCGCATCATCTCCATAAAGATAGAGCTTGGCATGGTTTACAGGTAAATTCAATAAATGAGGGATGAACATAATAAGAAATTAGAGATTATGAAGAGGATAGATAGCTTTACGTTTTGGAGAAAAGCCAGGTTTTCAGATGCTTTCGGAATAATTGGA
The DNA here is from genome assembly GCF_902459505.1 of Geotrypetes seraphini. NCBI lineage: Eukaryota > Metazoa > Chordata > Amphibia > Gymnophiona > Dermophiidae > Geotrypetes > Geotrypetes seraphini. The sequence goes on along the minus strand of NC_047089.1, from coordinate 4,733,470 downwards.
ATGAGCCGAGGTTCAGCATCAGGGCAGGGAGGTTATTCCAAATCTCAGTGAATTTGAAGAAAAGGGATTTCCCTAATTTACCTGCATACATGACGCTTTTTAACGAGGGGAAAGATAATTTGAGTTTGTGGGCGGATCTGGTAGACCCTTCGGACCCTGGATCGGGTCTCGAAGAATTCCAGGATAGTGGAATTAGGGGAGGAAGAATGCCATGTAAGATCTTGAATATTAGGCAGGTACATTTAAAGTGAATCCTAGAAATCACTGGAAGCCAGTGAAGTTTTGACAGAAGCGGGAAAACATGGTAAAATTTGCTTTTTGTGAAGATCAACCTAGCCGCAGTGTTCTGGATCCGCTGAAGTCTTTGAAGATTTTTATTGGTTAGACTTAGATAGATGGAATTACAATAGTCCAGTCTGTAAAGAATGATTGATTGTACAAGAACAGCAAAATGTTGTTGGCGGAAGCAGGATCTCACTTTCCTCAACATGTGAAGACTAAAAAAACATTTTTTTATAAGAGAGTTGAGATGATCATTAAAGGAAAGTGTAGAGTCAATAATGATGCCCAAAACTTTGCTTGAGAATTCGATCTGCTGTGTGGGACCAGAAGGTAGTGAAATGAGCATGGGTAACTGATCTAATTTTGGGCCAAGCCAGAGTAGTTTTGTTTTGGACTCATTCAGCTTCATTTATACAGAGAAGGCCCAGGAATGGAATTTCGTTATGCAAGCTGTTATATTTTCGGTGAGGTTAGTGAGGTTCGAATCTATCTCGAGAAGGACAAGGATGTCATCTGCATATGTAAATAGAGTTTCAAAGGGAGATAAGATGGAAGAATTTCAAAGAAGAGACTGTATCTGAATTCAAGAGGGCCTGGGATAAGCACGTGGGATCTCTGAGAGAGAGAAAAAGAGATAATGATGACTGCAGATGGGCCATTTGGCCTTTATCTGCCATCATGTTTCTATGTACCTAAAACAAATTTCTTCCATTCCTTTCATTTTAGTGGGTGAGAATGGCACTGACAGCTTACCAGTACTAAAAGCATCCAGGAAGGCAGTCTGGGGATACACATCCCTCGAGAAGAAAGAAATCAGCCAATGTATGGCCACTGCCTAGAATCTCTTCAATCTTCTTCCTGAGGCCTAATTCAAGGCCCCCTTTCAAATGCTATCACTACCACAGAACAGAAATCAGTGCCATCTGCTGAACACAATACAGGGGGTGAAGAACTGTCTCCATCTGTTGATAGGGGAGATATTAGCCAGTAACTTGGAGCAACATGGTAGATGGGAAGGAACTGAGGATTTACATAAAGAATACACTGCAATAAATAATTTACGTAGAATCTTAAAGATCGAGACTCAGCAGATTAGAATTTTCAAAAGTTAAAGTTAAGTCACTCTTAGCGTTACCCTTCTCCTCCTCTGCCAATTCCAGACTTCATTCCTTTCATCTAGCTGCCCCCTATGCCTGGAAGAAATTACCTGAGTTTGTCCGTCAAGCCCCTTCCCTTGCTTAAAAGCAGACTGAAAGCCCACCTTTTTGATATAGCTTTCAATCCTTTACCCTATTTCTCTGCCCTGTAACCCAGCCAGCTGATTAACCGTTCCCCTTAACTGTATCTATGACATCTTGTTTGTCTGTCTTGGCTGTTTAGATTGTAAACTCTTTGGAGCAGGGACTGTTTTCTTCTTCTTTGTGACTCTGTGCAGCGCTGTGTACGTCTGGTAGCGCTAGAGAAATAACAGTAGTAGTAGGAAACTCCAAGGTTATAATGTACTTTCCATTTGAGCTGATTTTCTAGATAGCTTTAGCTCGTAACTTCAAAATCCGCTCCCTCTGTGGTTAAGAGGCAAGGAGAGATGTTTAGTACATACCATTCTCCATTCTCAGGGTATTCTGGAGGGGAAACCAGGTCTGGCGAGTACAGGCTGCTGCTATTCAGGTTTTTTAACACTAGCTTCTTGATGCTTTTCCTGAGCAGAAAGCAAAAGAAAAGAGATGCTGAGAGTTCACGAAAAATCTGCAGATGAACAATTACAGTACACAAATAAAGCTGCTACAATAAAATTAATTCCAACAATACAGAGGATGTGTAGGATCCAGAGTCATGGTTTAGATCACTGTTCTTCAACCGCCGGTCCGTGGACCGGTGCTGGTCTGCAGAAAATTTCTGCTGGTCCACGCTGGGCCGGCAAGATTAAGGTGACCATTTTCAGACCTCCTGTCCCGTTGTCCCCACACACAGCTTCAGGACAGCGTCCCGAAGCTGTGCTCGGGGACAACAGGACAGGCGATCATTTCCTGTCCCTACCTGTCGCGCAAAAAAACAAAAAAAGCTTCCCTCCTTCCTTTCCCCGGGTCGGTTGCTATCTTACTGCCCTGCTGCTGCTGCTAAAGCCGACAGGAAGTCTTCTTTCCGACGTCAATTCTGACGTCGGAATGAAGATTTCCTGTCGGCTTTAGCAGCAGCAGCAGGGCAGTAAGAGCAGGGGAAAGGAAAGAGGGAGGCTTTTTTTTTTTTTGTGCGGCAGGAAGGGAAGGAGGTAGGCAGGCTGGCTTTGGCCAGGGAGGAAGAGAGGTAGACAGGCAGGCAGGCTGGCTTTGGGGGTGGGACAAAGTGTGGAAGGCAGTGAGAGGAACATGGGAAGGAGGCACTAAAGACATGGGAAGGAGGCACTGGGGGCACTAAAGACATGGGAAGGAGGCACTGGGGGCACTAAAGACATGGGAAGGAAGCACTGGGGGTACTAAAGACATGGGAAGGAAGCACTGGGGGCACTAGACATGGGAAGGAGGCACTGGGGGCACTAAAGACAGGAAGGGGCACTAAGGACACTAAGGACATGGGAAGGAGGCACTGGGGGCGCTAAAGACATGGGAAGGAGGCACTGGGGGCACTAAAGACATGGGAAGGAGGCACTGGGAGCACTAAAGACATGGGAAGGAGGCACTGGGGGCGCTAAGGACATGGGAAGGAGGCACTGGGGGCGCTAAGGACATGAGAAGGAGGCACTGGGGCACTAAAGACTTGGGAAGGAGACACTGGGGGCACTAAAGACTTGGGAAGGAGGCACTGGGGGCACTAAAGACTTGGGAAGGAGGCACTGGGGGCACTAAAGACAGGAAGGGGCACTAAGGACATGGGAAGGAGGCACTGGGGGCACTAAGAACATAGGAAGAAAAGAGGGAGGGAATAGAAAGGGACAATTCTTGGGCCTGAGTGAAGAAAGAAAGGATAAACAGACAGAAGGAAACGCAACCAGAGACTCATGAAATCATCAGACAGCAAAGGTAGGAAAATTGATTTTATTTTCAATTTAGTGATCAAAACATGTCAGTTTTGAGCATTTATATCTGCTGTCTATATTTTGCACTATATTTGTCTATTTTTCTATAGTTACTGAGGTGACCGAGCTCGCGGAGATGGGGCGGAAACAGGGTTTTTAAATTTTAATCCTAGTAGTTTGCCGGTCCACAAAATAATTCTTTTATTTCTGCCGGTCCACAGGTGTAAAAAGGTTGAAAAACACTGGTTTAGATTATCATCAATTTAACTACAAGGAGCTTCGGTTCAATGTGTTTCACCCGCCGAGAAAAGAGTGCAAGAATTAGGGCCGATTGAGAATGATGGGCATAAAAGCAGCAATATGAAATCAGATAGCAAGGATTTAGCACAGCAGAGCCATGGTTTACTTGTACTACTCGGCCCAACCCTACCAGGCAGAGAAACTTACTTGGGCATGAAAGCCCCATTGGTAAGAGCAGGCTCGTCATCATCCAATCCATCAAAGAGCTGTGCCTTGGCCGAGCCCTGGGTCTGCAGGGCTTTGGGCCGCACTCTGGTGGCTGGACGAGGTGTCAGCTTGTAGTGCGTAGGAGTTGTCAGAGCCTTCTGTGCTGCTGGATTTGTGGGCTTCAGTCGCTACAACAGACAGAGGCAAAATATGAAAATCCCAAACTTTCTCTCCACTTCAAGAAAAAGCAAAAGTCACTGACAGTACCTTTCGAAGTGCTCCGAGGACAGCTGGATGAATATTCTTACAAATGACAGAGCCCATGCGGGAATGCTCACCAGCTTGTTTACCACAACTTCACAGAGCTGCACTGTGCTTTTCTGCCCGCCACTGTCATGTGACTTTAGCTTATAGAATTAATTCTGAGGGACAGTGGGCAGGTATGTAAGAATATTCATCTTGCTCTCTTCGGAAAACACCTAATCCAAGTAACTTTTCTGAGAAGCAGGATACAATATTCTTTTAACTGGGAATCCATAGCTATTAGTCTACCTTAAAACAAAAATAAAATAATAAAAATGGAAGAATTACTTCTCAACTAACGATGCACCAGATCAGATTTGGTGCGACAACAGTGACATCAGATTCTGTTCTGGCAGCAACGTCCAAACATTACTGTCTTGAAAAGGTATGACAAGACAATCATGTGGCCAGTCAACAAATTTTATTGTATGAGATTCAGTGAAGGATATAGAGCGCACCCTTATAGAGTGAGCGTTAAAATCTAAACGCAGCTGCTATCCCATCAGAACGTAAGCAGAAGAAATAAACTCCTTCAGCCAGAGCACAATATCAGCCTTAGAAACAAGCTTATTCTTTCTGGGCCCTGAAAAGAGGGCAAAAAGATGGTCAGACCGCCTGAAATAATTAGTAACTTCAATATTGCAGAAGTACTCTAAGTACTCCATATACATCCAGATGTCTTAAGGGGGAGATTTCTGCCTCTCAAGTGGTGGGAAGGAAGAAACAGATAATTTGCTCTGCCTGCGTTCTTTGGGTTCCTTTTCTCTATCCGTCAGGAGTATACACTAGCACCTTGTCTGGAACCACAGAGCTTAAGAGAATTTTCTGTAACACAGAGAACCAGCCTGCCAGTGTGTCTCTGCCCTGCAAGGCTTTTTTTTTTAAATTATTCCTCCCATCTTCATTCTGTAGTGCTCACTGCTCTCGTGTGGCTTTACAGTATATCCAAACAAAGAATTTGGCAATTAAATTTCAACCCCTGCTTGAGACAAACACCGGTGTCTATGATAAGCCACAATATCAAAACTAAGACTTCAGTACTGGGTAAACTGAGACTTTATTTTCAGTTTATTTACCCCGGGCAGACAACTCAGAGGGGGAGAAGGCACGATATCAGCTATAATACTGGTGATGTCACTGGAACTTAAAGTTTTTTTCCTCTAGCTTCATCTGCTGGTTGTGGTCTGGACAAGTCTAGTTAGACAATAAGGAATCAAATGCCTGAACTTACAGCCAACCCCATTGAAATGTGGCACAGCTCTTACCTCTTCCTTTTTCTTTGGGTCAGATATGGGGTTTCTGAAGAGTGGAGAATCACCAAAGGGCGAATAGGCCAGAGTATTGATTTGCTGCTGAAGAACTGCATGTTGTGCTGCTGCAGCATTTGGATCTGTCAAAGCTTTAGGGTAAAAGACAAACTATCAGTTTCCCTTTCCATTTAGTAGATAAATTTACATCTCATAAGCAACTACTAATGATTTAAAAGCAGGAAGAAGTGATCCTTTAATTTCCTCTAATTTTAGATCTATTTCAAACTAGAGAATGACACTAGGAAAAAATTTGTCCCTATGTCAGCCCCGTCCCCGCAAATTCGGTCCCCACAAACGGTGATTCCATTCGCAGAAGCCTCCCAATTCTTCCTCAACTGCCCTAATAAGAGCTCTTGCAGAATAAATCTCTTTAATCATGCCACTACAAGAAGTTCCTTGACAGAATGCTATCATTCCAGGCAGCCAAACTGAACACATGGCTCGTAAAACCCATACTCGAGGCAGAAAATCACTGAAGACTCGTCTAACACAATTTGAGTTCTCTTCCATTGACAATTCTGTATCCCTGAAAGTTCTTTCTCTTCCCATTACCCCCCTTACCCCCATTGCATGTATATTGTTGTAAACCTCTCTTATTCTCATTGCATGCATCTTCTTGTAAACTGCCCCAAACTCATGTATCCTGTTGTAAACCGCTCTGTACTTCTGTATCATTTGTTGCTTGTTGCAAATATCTCGTATTCTCATTGCATGTATCGTCTTGCAAACTGCTCTGAACTTATGTACCTTGTTGTAAACCGCACTAAACTTATGTATCTTGTTGTAAACATATGTTTCTTGTTGTAATCATCGCATACTCTCATTGCATGAATCTTGTTGTAAACCGTTTTGAACTTATGGTATAGCAGTATATAAGAAATAAAATTATTATTATTAATAAAGTATAAAAAGAAACAATATTCTGTACAATTGTCATTTTATAAATACAAATAATACAGGAAAGATCAACAAAATCCCCCTTCACATATATCCCCTCTACTATCAAGAAAACGGAATAAGCCAAATTATTACAGAATGCTACACAGAAATATCAGGAACTCAGTTAGGGGAGTGCAACTAGGGGCAACTGCTCCCTGGTCAGAGAGAGCCCTAAGCCAGCTGGAAGCTAAAGAAGCACAGCCTGGGCTTTCCGGTCCCCAGTTATGCATAATACCAGCTCTAGCAGAATATTTATTTCAAATCTGATATATTCTAATCACAACATAAAAAATAAAATTATTTTTTCTACCTTTTGTTGTCTCATTTTATTCTTCAAATCATGTTGGTCTCAGGCGCTAGTCTCTGTTTCCTTTTTGTCTTTTCCTTACTCACTTGCCTGATCATTTGACCACTTCAGACCATTTGAGATTTCTTCTTTCTCCATGCTCACCATCCATCTTCTATCTCTTTGTATGTGGTTGTAAGGCGGTATACAAGTCCCAGTCCCTTATCCCTTTTTGTTCCCCACTTTCAGCATCTCCTCTCTGTATGTCTCCTATACGTCCCTTTCTAGTATTTCCCCTGTACCCATCCCCCTGCCTTCATCATCTCAACATTCTATGATCCCCTCCCCTTGTGTTCAGGGAATGGGGAAAGAGAGAGATCCAGGGTGCATCTCTCCCACTCCCTCTACTGTCACAGCCAACATTTCTCATAAGAACATAAGAATAGCCTTAATGGGTCAGACCAATGGTCATCAAGCCCAGAAGCCTGTTCTCAGGGTGGCCAATCCAGGTCACTAGTTCTTAGCCAAAACCCAAAGAGTAGCAACATTCCATGCTACTGATCCAGGGCAAGCCGAGGCTTTTCCCATGTCTTAACAATAGGAATTTGTCTAAACCTTTCTTAAAACCAGCTATGCTATTCGTTTTTACCACAACCTCTGGCAATGTGTTTCAGAGCTTAACTATTCTCTGAGTGAAAAAAAATTCCTCATATTGGTTTTAAAAGTATTTCCCTGCAGTTTCATTAAGTGTCCACTAGTCTTTGTAATTTTTGACAGAGTGAAAAATCAAGCCACTTGTACCCGTTCTACACCACTCAGGATTTTGTAGACTTCAATCATATTTCCCCTCAGCCGTCTCTTTTCCAAGCTGAAGAGCCCTAACCTTATTAGTCTTTCCTCATCCCCTTTATCATTTTGGTTGCTCTTCTTTGAACCATTTCTAGTGCCGCAATATCTTTCTTGAGATAAGGAGAACAGAATTTAATGCAATACTCTAGAGGTGGCACCCTGGAGCGAGACAGGGACCAACAGAGGTAAGAACGTCTTCGGACACCGACTAGCCCGCCTACTTCGAAGGGCTTTAAACTAGGTAAGTCGGGGGTGGGTACCCACTTTTACACCAGAGCAGTAAGTAATAATCCTGATGTGGCGAACCAAAACTCCGCTTCTAAGTCAGAGGTAAGTACCCTTACTGCAAAAGAATCGCTAGGAGACACTTTAATTCAAATGGGTGGCTCTCTACAGGAGAGTAATAAACATAAAGAGTGGAGAGCTATGTATGTTAACGCACGCAGCCTAGGGAATAAATTTCTAGAACTGGAAACAGAAATAGTTAATGCAGACCTTGACGTAATAGCAATATCCGAAACATGGTTCACAGACTCTCATGGGTGGGATATAACTATACCAGGATACAACCTGCTTCGCCAAGACAGAGAGGGTAAGTTAGGAGGAGGGGTAGCACTTTACATCAAAGAGATCATCAAGACAACCAGGATCACGGATGTCAAGTATACTGGGGAATCCATCTGGGTAAACCTGGCCAGAGGCGGAGAAAAATGCCTGTACCTTGGTGTGGTATACAGACCTCCAAGGCAATCGGAGGACAAGGACGCAGAATTAATTGAGGACATTGAGAATATCACCTTGCGGGGGGATGTTGTTCTGTTAGGAGACTTCAACATGCCTGATGTAGACTGGAACACACTCTCAGCGACAACTTGTGATAGCAGGAGGATATTGACGTCCATGAAGGGAGTACGGCTCAAACAAATGGTACTAGAGCCCACCAGGGCCCAGGCCATCCTGGACCTGGTACTTACGAACGGGGAAAGCATCTCGGAGGTCTCGGTGGGAGAAACGCTAGCCACCAGTGATCATAACATGGTATGGTTTAACCTTAAGAAAGGCTTCCCTAGATCACAAACAAAAACAAGGGTACTCAATTTCCGGGGCACTGACTTCGCACGCATGGGAGATTTCGTCCATCAGAAGCTGCAGGTTCAAGAAGTAACTGATAATGTGGAAGCTATGTGGTCAACCTTGAAATCGACTCTTCACGAGGCAACTATCCGCTACATAAAATCAGTAACTAAACAACAAAGAAAAAAGAAACCCCAATGGTTCACTGATGAGGTCTTGTACCTCGTCAAGGAGAAGAAAAGAGCATTTCTCTCATACAAACGCACCGGGGAAAAGGAAGCAAACATTGAATACAGGACAAAGTCTACAGCGGTCAAAACAGCAGTCAGGGAGGCCAAGCTTCAAATGGAAGAAACTCTAGTGAAGAACATTAAGAAAGGGGACAAATCCTTCTTCAGGTACATTAGCGACAGGAAAAAGAACACAAACGGGATAACACGCCTTAGAAAGCCAGACGGGGATTATGTGGAAACAGATTCCGATAAAGCCAAACTACTGAATGATTACTTCTGTTCAGTCTTTACCTGTGAGGCACCAGGGCACGGGCCACGGCTGGAAACAAAGCAAAGCATGGAAGACCCATTTCAGAATTTTGAGTTCACAACTGCTGATGTTTACAGAGAACTGTCAAGACTCAAGGTGAACAAAGCCATGGGACCGGACAATTTGCACCCAAGAGTGCTCAGAGAGCTATGCGATGTTCTGGCAAAACCGTTTGCCATGCTCTTCAATCTCTCCCTAAGTACGGGGAGAGTCCCCCTGGACTGGAAAACAGCTAACGTCGTTCCTCTGCACAAAAAGGGTTGCAGAGCAGAGCCTGCGAATTACAGACCGGTGAGTCTCACATCAATAGTGTGTAAACTCATGGAAACTCTACTTAAAGGTAAATTAGACACGATATTGGATGAGGGGAATCTAAGGGATCCCTGCCAACATGGATTCACTAGGGGCAGGTCATGCCAATCCAATCTTATCAGCTTCTTTGATTGGGTGACAGGAAAGCTAGACTCGGGAGAGTCTCTGGACATAGTGTACTTGGATTTCAGTAAAGCTTTTGACAGTGTCCCACACCGTAGACTATTAAACAAAATGAAATCGATGGGGTTAGGTGAGAAACTAACTGCATGGGTCAATGATTGGCTGAGTGGAAGACTTCAGAGGGTGATGGTCAACGGCACCCTCTCTGAGACTTCAGAGGTGACCAGCAGAGTGCCTCAAGGCTCAGTCCTGGGACCATCCCTTTTCAACATATTCATAAGGGACTTGACCCGAGGGCTTCAGGGTAGAGTAGCACTGTTTGCCGACGATGCCAAACTGTGTAATACAGTAAGCGAAAGCAATCTCAAGGATAGCATGGCGCATGATCTGATCACGTTGGAAAACTGGTCCTCGATATGGCAGCTGGGCTTCAATGCTAAGAAGTGTAAGGTCATGCATCTCGGCAGCAGAAATCCATGCAGAACATACACCTTGAATGGAGAAACACTAGCTAGGACTTCAGAAGAACGGGACTTGGGAGTAATCATCAGTGCAGACATGAAGGCTGCCAAACAGGTAGAGAAGGCCTCATCCAAGGCAAGGCAAATGATGGGATGTATCAATAGAAGCTTCGTTAGCCGCAAACCTGAAGTCATAATGCCACTTTACAGAACCATGGTGAGACCTCATCTGGAATACTGTGTGCAATTCTGGAGGCCACATTACCGTAAAGATGTGCTTCGAGCTGAGTCAGTCCAGCGGATGGCCACTAGGATGGTCTCCGGACTCAAGGGTCTCTCATACGAAGAAAGACTGGGCAAATTGCAGCTCTATACTCTAGAAGAGCGCAGGGAAAGGGGTGACATGATAGAGACATTTAAGTACGTCACAGGTCGTGTCGAGGTGGAAAATGACATATTCTTTCCCAAGGGACCCTCGGTCACAAGGGGGCACCCGCTCAAACTCAGAGGAGGGAAATTTGGTGGTGACACCAGGAAGTATTTCTTCACAGAAAGAGTGGTGGATCAGTGGAACAAACTTCCGGAGCAGGTGATCAGAGCCACCAGCGTGCTCGACTTTAAGAATAAATGGGACATCCACGTGGGATCCCTGCGAGGGTCGAGTTAAGGAGCTGGGTCATTAGCACTCAGACTTAATGGGGTGGGTCAGTAGAGTGGGCAGACTTGGTGGGCTGTAGCCCTTTTCTGCCGTCATCTTTCTATGTTTCTATAACATTCTTAGTCTTGTTAACCATCCCTTTTTTAATAAGTCCTAGCATCCTGTTTGCTTTTTTGGCTGCTGCCACACATTAGGCGGAAGATTTCATCGTATTGTCTACAATGACACCCAGATCCTTTTTTGGGGCGCTAACCTCCCAAGGTGGACCATAGTATCGTGTAACTGTGATTTGAGTTATTCCTTCCAATGTGCATCACTTTGCATTTGTCTACATTCAATTTCATCTGCCACTTGGACGCCCAGCCTTCCCATTTCCTAAGGTCTTCCTGCAATTTTTCACAATCCGCATGCATTTTAACAACTTTGAACAGTTTAGTGTTATCTGCAAATTTAATCACCTCACTCGTTGTTCCAATCTCCATACCATTTATAAATAGGTTAAATATCACTGGCACTCCACTGTTTACTCTCCTCCATTGAGAAAAATGATAATTTAACCCTACCCTCTGTTTTCTATCAGATAACCAATTCCTAATCCATAACTGAACTTTGCCTCCTATCCCATGACTTTAATTTTCTTAGGAGCACTTTTGTGTTCAGTTATCACTAAAATTCACAAGAGAGCCCGGGGATGTTTCACAGTTGACACCTTTCTGGGTGCAAACCAGTGACAGCCGTTACCTCCGGGGGACTGGAGGATGGCTGTGTGACTGAGGGCTCTCTTCAAAAATCAATAATTAATACTTAATAGATTCAACATTTACTTTGAGCGGACCCTCTCTACCTGTGGTCTTTCCCTCTCATCTCAGTTTCCTTCTTGGGGCTTGGGAGAATCTTTGTTGTTTGAGTTATAATCTCTTCTCCCATTTTTCGGGTTTCCTTAGGTCTCGCTCCTTTGTATACATCTTTACTTCTATTTGGAACAAACTACCAGTTGAGATCAGACCTATTTTTTCTCTTTATGTCTTTAGAAAATATCTGAATACTTTTCTTTTAAAAAAAAAATTGTTACATAAGTAATTTTATTTGAAGAAACTATTTCAACCTCTTATTGTGTAAACTGAGTCGAGCCTCTGTTGTCTGGAGGATAATCCGGTATATAAACCAAAAGACTGGATTGGATCTCTTTTTAACTTGTCCATTCAGCTTAGTACATCTTCCAGATTCACAGAGATTTCTTTCAGTTCCTCTGCATCATCACCTCTACCATTTCCAGTTCTGGTAAATCTCATAATAACATAGTAGATGACGGCAGATAAAGACCTGAATGGTCCATCTAGTCTGCCCAACCTGATTCAATTTAAATTTTTTAAATTTTTTCTTCTTAGCTATTTCTGGGCAAGAATCCAAAGCTCTATTCAGTTCTGTGCTTGGTTCCAACTGCTGAAGTCTCCGTCAAAGCTCACTCCAGCCCAGTCACTGAAGCACTCCACAGCCCATACAGACACATACCGGGCAAGTCTGCTCAGTACTGGCCTTCGTTCAATATTTACTATTATTTTCTGATTCTAGATCCTCTGTGTTCATCCCACGCTTCTTTGAACTCCGTCACCGTTTTCCCCTGCACTACCTCTCACAGGAGCGCATTCCAGGCATCCACCACCCTCTCCTTAAAATAGAATTTCCTAACATTGCTCTTGAATCTACCACCCCTCAACCTCAAATTATGTCCTCTGGTTTTACATTTTACTTTTTCTGGAAAAGATTTTGTTCTACATTAATACCCTTCAAGTATTTGAACATCTGAATCATATCTCATGATATATATAAAATAATATCTGAATCATAAAACAGAGAATGGTCAAGTTTCTGGAATCCTTTGGATTACAGGACCGGAGGCAACATGGATTTCTTTGACTGGGTGACCAGAGAATTGGATAGAGGATGTGCGCTAGATATGGTATATTTAGATTTTAACAAAGCTTTTGACAGTGTTCCACTCAGACGTCTAATAAATAAACTGAGTGCCCTTGCGATGGGTCCCAAAGTGACGGGCTGGGTCAGGAACTGGTTGAGTGGAAAACGATAGAGGGTAGTGATCAATGGAGATCGTTCTGAAGAAACGGATGTTACCAGTGGTGTGCCTCAAGGTTCTGTTCTAGGGGCCTGTTTTTTTAATATTTTTATAAATGATATTGCTGAAGGGTTGTCGGGTAAGATTTGCCTCTGCAGATGATACCAAAATCTGCAATAGAGTAGACACCCAGGATAGTGTGAATAACATGAAGAAAGACCTGGCAAAGCTTGAAGAATGGTCTGAAATTTGGCAGCTAAAATTTAATGCTCAGAAATGCAAGGTCATGCTTTTGGGCTACAAAAAACAAAGGGAACGGTACAGTTTAGGGGGTGAAGAACTTAAGTGCGGGACTTGGGTGCGATTGTATGTGATGATCTTAAAGTGGCCAAACAGGTTGAAAAGGTGATGGCGAAAACTGGAAGGATGCTAGGTTGCATAGCGAGAGGTATGGCCAGTAGGACAAAGGAGGTATTGATGCCTGTGTATAAGACTCTGGTAAGACCTCATTTAGAATATTGTGTACAATTTTGGAGGTTGCACCTTCAAAAACATATAAAAAGGATGGAGTCGGTCCAGAGGAATGCTACTAAAATGGTATATGGTCTTCATCATAAGGCATATGGGGACAGACTTAAAGATCTCAATCTGTATACTTTGGAGGAAAGGCGGGCAGGGGGGATATGATAGAGACATTTAAATACCTATGTAATGTAAATGTGCTTGAGTTGAGTCTATCATCTGAAAGAAAACCCTGCAATGAGAGGGCATAGGATGAAGTTAAGAGGTGATAGGCCCCGGAATAATCAAAGGAAATACATTTTTGCAGAAAGGGTGGTAGATGCATGGGACAGTCTCCCGGAAGAGGTGGTGGAGACAGACTGTGTCTGAATTCAAAAGGGCCTGGGATAGGCACGTGCAGATAGGCAGACTAGATGGGCCATTTGGCTTTCATCTGTCATCATGTTTCTATGTTTCTAAATGCATCACTCTGTACTTCTTCACATTGAATTTTTTTTGCTAGACGTTAGACCATTCTTCTAACTTTTGCAGATCCTTTTTCATGTTTTCCACTCCCTCTGGGGTGTCCACTCTGTTACAAATCTTGGTATCATACGCAAAAAGGCTAACTTTATCTTCTAACCCTTCAGCAATGTCCTTCACAAACATATTAAACAGAATCAGTCCCAGCATCGATCTCTGAAGCACTCCACTAGTCACCTTTCCCTCCTCCGAGCGATTCCATTAATCACCACCCTATGGCGTCTGTCCGTCAACCAGCTTCTAATCCAGTTTACGACTTTGGGCCCTAACTTCAGCCTATGGAGTTTAAGAGCCTCCTATGAGGAACCGTGTCAAAGACATTGCTGAAATCTAAGTAAATACATCTAACGCACATCCCTGATCCAATTCTCTGGTCACCCAGTCAAAGAATTCAATCAGATTCATTTGGCATGATATACCTTTAGTAAACCCATGCTGCCTTTGGATCTTGTAGTCCATTAGATTCTAAAAATTTTCTTCAACAACATTTCCATTATTTATCCAATAACTGAAAGTGAGGCTTATCGGCCTGTAGTTTCCCGCTTCATCTCTGCAACCACTTTTGCAAAGAGGGACCACATCTGCTCTTCTGTAGTCCCGCGGAACCTTTCCCGTCTCTAAAGATTAAACAAATATTTAAGAGGATCTACCAGAACCTCTCAAAGCTCCCTCAATAACCTGGAATGGTTATTGTCTACCTACCGTTTTTCAAGTTGTTCTTAAACACTTTCTTACGTGAATAGTGTGGTATCCACTCCATTCTCAGGTGTAACTTTGCTAACCAATCGCAGCCCTTCTCCATGTATTTCTTCTGTGAATACCGAACAGAAGTATTTTTGTTTAGCATGTTTACTTTGTCATCACCACTTTCCACATAGCAGTTCATACCTTTTTTCAGTCTCGTAAATCCATTTTTTGTCCATCTTTCTCCTTTCACGTACCTGAAAAAAATTGTCTCCTTTTTTTATATTTATAGACATTTGCTCTTCCGCTTTCACTAGACGTATCTCTCTCCTGATATTCCTTTCTGTACTCTTCAGTTTTATTTTTTTTTATATTTCATGAACACCAATTCTTTTGCCTTTATTTTTTCCACCACTGGTTTGGAGAACCATATCGGTTTCCTTATTCTCTTTTTATTCATTTTCTTCACATAAAGGTCAATAGCTCTTTTTATTGCACATTTCAACTTGGACCACTGTTTTTCCACTTCTCTTATGTCTTCCCATCCAATCAGCTCTTTCTTCAGGTACTCTCCCATGCTACTAAAGTCCGTACGTTTGAAATCCAAGACTTTGAGTTTTGTGGGGCCATCCTCCACTTTGGTTGCTATATCGAACCAAACCGTATGATGATCACTACTTCTCAGGTGGGCCCCTATATAAGGACATTAGAGACACTTTCTTCATTTGTGAGCACCAGATCCAGTATTGCTTGTTCCCTTGTGAGTTCATTCACCATTTGTCTGAGCAGAGCCCCTTGATAGGCATCCACAATCTCCCTACTTCTTTCCTATTTCAGAGACAGAACTTTCCAGTCCACATCCAGCAGGTTGAAATCACCCTGCAACAGCACCTTCCCTTTCTTTCACAACTTTTGTATATCCGCAATCAGATCTTTGTCAATTTATTGCAATTGAGTTGGAGGTCTGTAGACAACACCCAAGTGGATAGAAGTTCCATCTTCTCTTTTCAAAACAATCCATCTTGCTTCTTCCTGCATTTCAGCCACTTGGATATCTGTCTTTACATAGAGAGCTATGCCTCCATTTTTTCGACCATCGCAGTCTTTACTAAAAAGATTATAGCCCTGTATGTTGGCGGCCCATCTATGGGAATCACTGAACCATGTCTCTGTGATAGCAACAATATACAAATCTGCCTCTAACCGATTCCAGATAGGGTGCTAGATCTTGGTGCATTACAAAAATGTTTAGATGAAGTTTCCACTTGGTTAAAAAATAAATCTGATTTTTTTCTTAACACTGAAAAAGCTATTGCCTTTGCAAAGATGGATATCCCCCATAAAAGCTCCAACTTTAATGGATAAATCAATTGATTTGTAGTAATCAATATCTAATGTGGTAAAAAGGGGCTTTTGTGTACTCCATCAACTACATGCCATTAGATTCTGTAAGATCTACCCAGTTTTCATATGCTTTATTAATATCCTATCTGGACTATGAAAGCATGGTGTTTGCAAGCTGCCCATTTCTACTCTGAAATAATTACAGACTGAACAAAACATGGCAATGTGAAGGAGTAGCCTAGTGGTCAGTGCTGCAGCCTAAGAACCTGGGCAAGTCACTTAACCCTCCACTGCCCCAGGTACAAAAGTACCTATATGTAACATGTCAACTGCTTTGATTGTAACTACAGAAATGTGATATATCAAATCCCATCGCCTTTCCAAATTCAACCATGTTAACACCACTATATCTATTATTTCGTTAGTTACCCAAATTCTATTGCATCATATTCAAGTTATTGTGTTTACTCATAGGGTTTTATTTGGAGGGTGGGAAGGAACATGCCACCTTATCTAGAATCCTGAACTATTCCTTATATTCCAAACAGAACTCTGAGGTCATTATCTGAACATAGCTTAGACATCCCAACACATGCACATAATCATGCTGTGTATCTACTAGAAAATGTGCATTTTTCTGGCTAGAACCCTCTCTGGAATCAGCTTGCAACTGAATCTTTGCCAAATTATTAAAAAAAATTACACACATCTTTTTCACTCAAGCTTTTGGGCTACCTGATGTATTCAGGGAGAAGATGTAAACATAATATCTGCAGGATATTTTTATTATTTTAAGTATGTATAACAATTGCCACTGCTGGGTCAGACCAATGGTCCATTGTGCCCAGCAGTCTGCTCCCACGGCGGCCCTTAGGTCAAAGACCAATGCCCCGAATCCAGCCCAGGAAGTTTTTCTTCACCCAAAGAGTGGGAAAAAACTGGAACGCTCTTCCGGAGTCTGTTATAGGGGGATTCAAGACAAAGATAGACAAGTTCCTGCTGAACCAGAACGTACGCAGGTAGGGCTAGACCAAGGGTGGGCAACTCTGGTCCTCGAGGGCCGGAACCAAGTCGGGTTTTCAGGATTTCCTCAATGAATATGAATTGAAAGCAGTGCATGCAAATAAATCTCATGCATATTCATTGGGGAAATCCTGAAAACCTGACTGGATTCCGGCCCTCGAGGACCAGAGTTGCCCACCCCTGGTCTAGCCTTACCTGCGTACGTTCTGGTTCAGCAGGAACTTGTTGTCTAGCTTTGTCTTGAATCCCTGGAGGGTGTTTTCCCCTATAACAGACTCCGGAAGAGCGTTCCAGTTTTCTACCACTCTCTGGGTGAAGAAGAACTTCCTTATGTTTGTACAGAATCTATCCCCTTTTAACTTTAGAGAGTGCCCTCTCGTTCTCTCTACCTTGGAGAGGGTAAACAACAAGTCTTTATCTGCTAAGTCTATTCCCTTCATTATCTTGAATGTTTTGATCATGTGTTTGATCAACTGTATGAATGGTTTTGGTCTTTTCAAAAGGGAGTTCTGTTTTAAACAAAATGTATTTATAAACCACCGTAATCACATGTAACATAGTAGATGACAGCAGATAAAGACCCAAATGGTCCATCTAGTCTTTTTTACTCAGCTATTTCTGGGCAAGAATCCAAAGCTTTACCCGGTACTGTGCTTGGGTTCCAACTGCCGAAATCTCTATTAAGACTTATTCCAGCCCATCTACACCCTCCCAGCCATTGAAGCCCTCCCCAGCCCATCCTCCACCAAACAGCCATACACAGACACATACCGTGCAAGTCTGCCCAGTACTGGCCTTAGTTCAATATTTAATATTATTTTCTGATTCTAAATCCTCTGTGTTCAGCCCACGCTTCTTTGAACTCAATCACAGTTTTACTCTCCACCACCTCTCTGGGGAGCACATTCCAGGCATCCACCAACCTCTCCGTAAAGTAGAACTTCCTAACATTGCCTTTGAATCTACCACCCCTCAACCTCAAATTATGTCCTCTGGTTTTACCATTTTCCTTTCTCTGGAAAAGATTTTGTTCTACGTTAATACCCTTCAAGTATTTGAACGTATCTCCCCTATCTCTCCTTTCCTCTAGGGTATACATATTCAGGGCTTCCAGTCTCTCCTCATACGTCTTTTGGCACAAGTCTCCTATCATTTTCGTCACCCTCCTCTGGACCGCCTCAAGTCTTCTTACGTCCTTCGCCAGATACGGTCTCCAAAACTGAACACAATACTCCAAGTGGGGCCTTACCAATGACCTGTACAGGGGCATCTATCCCCTTTTAACTTTTAACCTCCTTGGCATTGAGATTATTAAATGTGCCAATCAGTAAAGCCCTAGGGGGCAAACTAGTCTCATTAAACATAAAAGTTGTGATCCTGCGATATGCATGGGGTACATTTGTTTTCAAATTTGTGAGCAGCAGCAACAGAAGTGTCTACTGCGTAGAAATGAATCAGAAGTGGCAGCACATTAGGGCAGTTTAGAAAAAAAAAATAAAGAAAGAAAGAAAACTTTAAAAGAGCTCAGGGGAATTACAGTGCAAGTTTCAGACTGAAAGGGAACCAGTAAACGATGCTATCTGCAGTTTGTCTTTTCAGGTTGTAAAATCATTTCACTGCACGGAGACCTCTTAAAATGCATAAGCACCCCAAAACTGTCTTCCTCCCTGGAATTCCTTCATTTTAAGGGATCAAAACTCACCCACAGGGGCCTGGGGTGCACCAAAGTTCAGACCAGTTGCTGCTGTGTTGAATCCAGTGGTTCCAAATGTTCCAGCTCCCAAAGTGCTTCCTAATTTAGGCTGGTTATTACCAAAGAGGGATTGTTGCCCAGTGTTGAGAGCTAAATAGAGAACACAAACAAGGTAGTTTATCAAAAGGCATCCCGAAAAGGAACTCAGCAGCAGCTAACCACAACAAGGACTGCAACAAGATTGTCTGGCGTGCTACATACTCATTTATGCAGATCATTCATGAACTGTACAACGCAAGGAGTGGAGGAGTGGCCTAGTGGTTACAGCAGCTGCCTCAACACCCTGAGGTTACAAGTTCAAATCCCACCACAGCTCCTTGTGACTCTGGGCAAGTCATTTGGTACTTTATTACTCCAGATACAAAGTAAGAACCTAAAGTCTAAAATATGTAAACCACTTTGATTGTAACCACATAGAAAAATTGGTATCTCAAGTTCCATCCCCTTTTACACTGTGTGTGAAAGCTTAGACACTGCTGGTTAGACTAAATGGTTTTAATAACTGAAGAGAAACAAACACCATCTACATGGTATAAAGTTAAACTTCCTTTTGCAAAACAAAATTCATAATCAGGACCAGTTCAAACTGTGGACCAGGTAAGGCTCTAGCTCAGGGCGCCAACTAGCAAAATCCTATCTGGCACCTTTTATCATCGGTGCCTTACCTGGTCCAGCAGGAATGGGAAATATTGGACCATGGGTGGGGGAGGGGAAGAAGGAAAAATGTCAGATTGCAAGGGGGAGGCGCCAATGCAAAAGTTAGCTCAGGGAGCCCCACTCCCTTGAGCTGGCCCTGTTCATTACTATCATTTACAATTTTACAGAGTTTAAATTACAAAATAGTGATTATGGCAGACATTCCTACACTCTTTCAATGAGTATTTTGTAGTACTCCCTTCAGTCACACCAGTTTCCAAATATTTTCTGTAACCAGTTAAGAATCATCCCTCTCATTTCTGGAACCATTTCCCCTACTCTTCCACACATTACTTTTCAGCTTAGAAATTTTCTTAAATCTTCTTGCATACACTGGATAACTGGGATCTTCCCAAAGATATTCTGAGGACTGTGAAAGCCAGTCCAAAACCATCTTTTTCTTTAAGCATGTCATAGTTAATTTTGAGATGCTTGCTGAAATATCCAGATTCATTTTCTTCATTAATCGTAGGGCATCAGTTTCTAGGATAAGTTGATATTTAGTTGAAACTGTTCTTCCTTCCACCTGCATGTTTAAGGTACGCAGTTCTTTTCTTCAAGGAACTGACCCCCTCCCCTAAATATTACCTTAACTTGCAGCTGGAACAGTTCAATTTTCATTTCTACAAACCCTAAAGCATTTTGAGGATAATTGTATGAAGGGATGCCTGTCTGAAGTTTATTCTATAAAAAGGAAAATAGGCACTTACACTTCTCCCTCAGCAATCGCGGTTTTGATTATTCACGGTTTTTAGCTTGCTGGCTCCTCCCCCCAAATTACATCAGCTTGTATAGAGAAATCGCCGATTGCAAGCATTTACAGAGGAAATCGCTGATTCCCAGCACTTTCTTCACCGTATTTTGCCTCTCCTTCAGGAACAGGCCAGGTCTCCCACCATGTTATTCGTGATTTCATCATATTCACGATGGTTTTTAATAAAAAAAACAACGAACAACATTTGAAAAAGTTATTTGTGTTTTTTCTGTATTTGCGGTTCTGTTAATCCCCCTATCACAGCGAATACGGAGGGAGAAGTGTACTTCCCTTTATAGAATACGAGTTAACCGTCAGCCATCAACTGGTTGAATTATTCATGCTTAGATTACTAACACTGTGTCTAGTCCCTCTCTCCACCCACCTTCAATCCATGTACCATCACATTTGCATATCTGGAATATTGGCATTTACGCCCATGTGCCTGTATTTTGGCTATTTATGTGCACAAATGTTGATGCCCTCCTTATGGAATTAGTCCCTCTGTTTCAAAATGTCCCAGGCTTATACAATTTCTTCTGCATACTACCACCACTACTACTTATTATTTTTATAGCACTACCAGATGCACGCAGCACTGTACATTAAAGATGCAAGAGATGGTCCCTGTTCATAAGAGCTTACAATCTAACTATGACACACAGGACAAAGGGATGGATCAATATGGAACAATTATGCCTTACCTGTTTTAATTTTCTTTCCTTTAGACTCGGCAGATGAATCCAGAGACTAGTGGGATACCACACATCTACCAGCAAGTGGAATTGCTGATGCTCCTCTTGGATGGGATCTCTCCTGGCCATTTAGTATTGCTCTTTGCCCAAGCATCAGAAACCACACAACTGCATATACAGAAAAAAAAAACTTATCTCCCAGAACAAAGTCCAAACAAAGACCACCAACAACCAACTGCTGAAAACGTGACAAAAAACCTCCCAAAAGGGAAACAATCACAGAGAAAAATCCAGAACGGGTGGAGCTCTGGATTCATCTGCTGTGTCTAAAGGAAAGAAAATGAACCGGTAAGACATAATTTTTCTTTCCTTAGCAGCAGCAGATGAATACAGAGACTAATGGAATGTAGCAAAGCAATCCTCAAACAGGGTGGGAAGCCAAAGAAGCCTCCCTGCGCGCAGCCACATCCAGACGGAAATGCCTGGAGAATGTATTGAGGAGCACCATGCAACAGCCCCTCAAATTGCCTCCAAGGAAGCACCCCTGAACTCCGCCCAGAAAGTAGCAACAGATCTAGTGGAGCGAGCACACAGCCCCAACGGGCCACCGAAGCCTTGGAAGCCGTCATACCCTTCCTTGGACAGGAGAACAAGTCAAAGAGGAGATCTGGCCGCCGAAAGTCATTAGTAACTAGTAACATTCTTCGTATGTCTAGAAGTTACAAAGAATGAAAGCGCAACCCATAATCCTCCTCTTGGAAAAAGAGAAGAGACTGATTGACATGAAAAGATGAAACCACCTTAGGAAGAAACAAAGGAACTGTCTGCACAGACACCCCAGCAGCTGAGTTTCAAGTTTTATTGGGATTTGTTATCTACGCAATATCATATATTTCAATGCGTATAACAATTGTTTTTAAAATAACAATTAACAAATTGGGGAGGACAAAACAAGATAATTTAGACAAATTTTGGCATTCTATTACAAACTGGTACAAAAGGCAAAAGGGTGAACTACAAATTTTTTTAAGAAAAGAAAAAGAAACATTTAAGGAAAAAAACACATATGGAGGGGTCATGGAAAACATATATGGTAGGATCTCAAATCCAAGATATAAAGTGAAATAAAGAGTATTTTGGCGACCTACACAGAAACACAGAAAGGGATCCCTGCAAGACAGAGCCTGCAACTCCAACACCCTAAATGCAGACGCCATAGCCACCGGAAAGACCATCTTCAGGGTGACATCCTTGTGCCCCTATAACAGGCGATGGCCGCCATCTGAACTTTTGAGGGAATTGTACGCTAACCGTTTTAGATACTCCGTCCTGGAGAAAGTCAAGAATGTGCAACATGGAAGTCTGAAAAGGGGAAATACCCCACTGACTACACCAAGACTCAAATACCCTCCAAACTCAGGCATAAGCCGTGGACGCAGACCTTTTTGCCTGCAGCAGAGTAGCAATAACCTGTTCCAAAAACCCCATAAGCTTCAACCTCGACTGCTCAATAGCTTTGCCGTAAGACCAAAGCGGGAGGGATTTTCCATTCAAATCAACCCCTGCATCAGCAATTCCGGCATCACGGGATGCCAGGGGGAAAAAACATAAAGAAGGCTCCCCGGACACCACAGAAGAGCCATGCGTCCATCCCCTCTGAATTGGGTTCCCGACATCTGCTGAAGAAATGAGGAAGCTTTGCATTGCAAGCCAAGGCCACGATTCTAACTCCAGAAGCCCCCATTGTCGAACTATGAGTTAGAACACTTCCTGCAACAGTTTCCATTCTCCTGGGTCTAGAAGATTTCTGCTGAGTCCGCTTGAACATTGGCCATCCCAGCAATGTGATCCGCCGATAGACAGCACACAAAAGCAGGTTGTGCGCCTCCTGAGCTAGTTGCGGGCTCCTCGTCCCCCTTGCCTGTTGATGCATGCAACTACCGTGACATTGTCCGAGAGGACCCTGGTTGGTCTGCCCTGAATCAGTCTCCCTGTGCTTATATTTGGCTGTGGTTTTTGAAGTGATTTTATCACTTACCTTTTTTTCAGTGTCCTGATGTTGAGTTATGAGTTGCGCTCAATCCGGCTGATCTCACATACCTTGAAAGCAGTTTTTTCTTGCTATTTTTGTTCTTATTATAATCTCTGATTTAAATGTATGCAGTTATACATTTATTTATTTATTTATTTATATATATTTTTTTTTTTTTTTTTGCTGTTCTTTTTCCTCCATGGATATGCTAAATATTATTGCTAAAGACACACTATCGGAATTCTCTTTTTTGATGTTTACTTCTACTGACCATACTTTCGAGCAGATCTTTCATGTCAAACCATGGTTTTCTCATGCTGCAGATTAATATCACCTCCTTAAATGTAAAGGGTTTTAGTAACCCCATCAAGAGAAAGAAAATTCTGTTTTACCTTAAACATTTGAAATCAGATATCTGTTTCCTACAAGAAACGCATCTCAGTGTGCCAGAATCTCAAAAACTTGTTGGTAAATTTTTTGATCAATGATTTTCTTCCCCAGCTCTCAAGAAAAATAAAAATGGAGTTATTACCCTTATTCACAAGTCTTTCCCTTTTAAGATGCTCTCTCATGTTGCGACTCAGAAGGACGTTGGTCCAAACTAGAAGGCTCCATTGCAAGGCCAGCCGAAGGGAGACTGTAGGAGCTGTGCCTAGTCCTGAGCACATGGTAGAACAGTCCTGAGCACATGGCAGAACAGTGAGCGGAGCAGAGAGTGTGCTAGCAGGAAGAAGCGGAGAGAGAAGCAGAGAAGGCGGTGCTAGCAGGAGAAGAGGCGAGAGCTAACTCCGCTCACCCCCGACGTCACCAGCCAAACTCCCCCCTTAAAAGGGGACGAGCCAACGGCAGAGAGTCCACAGTGCAAGGCCAGCCGAAGGGAGACTGTAGGAGCTGTGCCTAGTCCTGAGCACATGGTAGAACAGTCCTGAGCACATGGCAGAATAGTGAGCAGAGCAGAGAGTGTGCTAGCAGGAAGAAGAGGAGAGAGGAGTAGAGAAGGCGGTGCTAGCAGGGGAAGAGGTGAGAGCTAACTCCGCCCACCCCCAATGTCACCAGCCAAACTCCCCCCATAAAAGGGGCGAGCCAACGGCGCGCAGTCGTTCGGCGCGCGGCAAAGGTGCTCGCCTTAGTGAGAGTGCCTTTGCTAAGGGCCTCATGAAGGGCATCAAGGAAGGGCTATCAACTTTAGCCAGTCTCTTAACTTCTACAACTAGCTAATTAACCAACTGACTTCAGTCTTTCTTCAACTTTCTTCCAGTTTTTCAACTTTCAACTTTCTACCTAACCAACAAGCAACTAAACCTTTCACACTTAACAGACGGACCACACCAATCACTCTATCCCCAAACCATTTTAACAGGCAGACCACACTATCCTCTAATATTTAATCAGACTGACCTCACTAGCACACTAACAAGCAGGCAACCTTAACTGACTTTTTTTTTTTTTTAGTTCAATAAATTTTTATTGAGTATTTTGAAAAATACAAGGAGCAATTCAAATACATAAGAATAAGATAACGTTTTGTATATATATGATCTATAAATATAAAATTAATTATAAAGGACCATAGTATTAAGAAAAGCTCAGAGTAATGGAGTTGTTTGTGAAGACTGTATGAGAAAAAGATGAAAGAAGACAGAGTAAAAATAAAAAGAGAAAGGAAAGAAAGAGGAAAGGTGGAGAAAAGGAAGGGAAGACAGGAGTGTCTACAAAGCAGAGCGTACATATGAATCTAAAAATGACCAGGGTGATTTCTTGCTTTTTAAATTCATGGAGATTCGGAGTGTGATTTTACTCTCGTATGCATATGATTCAAGTCTATGATACATACATAGTGAGTTCCACCAAAACGTATAATCTAATAACGAAAATGATTTCCAATTTTTCAGAATGTGCATGAGAGCAGTCACAATCATCGTATCAATGAGTTTAGGAGGACATTTTGATTGCGCGAAGCAGGGATGTTGAGATCGAAGGATTATAATGTCCATAGAAATTTCTTCTGAGCAGTTAGTGATAGATTGTATGGTATTCCAAATTTGGGTCCAAAAAGAGCGGACTAAAGTACAATGAAAAAACATATGATCAAGAGTTCCCTCCTCTTTCAAGCAGTTCCAGCAAATAGAGTCAAGTTTTAAGTTGGCTTTCCACATGCAAAATGGGGTCCATATTGCATTCCACATAATAAAGAACATTGATTGTGAAACTCTAGAAGATAGAAGTGGGCGGTTTGTTGAAGACCAAAAGAGTTCCCAATCAATGTCAGATAGCGGAATGGTGAGTATATTAAACCTTAACTGACAATTAACTAACTACTCTATCTCCCAGACCAAGAACTAACTAGCTACCTCTATCCCTCCAACTTCAACACTTTCTGACAACACCTAACAGCCCCCATCCTAACAAATATCAAAAAAACAAACAAACCAACTTTTGTAAATGGCAGGTAGACCTAGAAGCAGCAAGACTTCTATCAAAACAGGCAGTCCAGTCACCGAACATACCCAGGGGATGGCTACGGTCTTCGTACAGATGGAAGGGAAGCCAAGACGGAGGGCAGAGGTCTCTGTACAGACCAAGGCCATCCCCTCAAAGATGTCTACAGTCTCCACACAGACGGAAGGAATGGATCAGCCAGATGAAAGCCTTTTGCTAGAGCTGAGGAGCCTGAGAGAGGAGGTTCAGCGCTTAAGATGTATCCGAGACGACGAGACCTTCACCGACGGAGTCATCCAGGAGCTGTCTCAGATTGCCTAACAGGAACCTGACAAGACCATCCTAGAGACACCCAAAGCATCCAAACCTGCAAACTTGAGACCAACCGTCGGAATACAGGAAGTGGCTGGGGATGCTGATTCCTGGCAGCTGGTGACTTCCTCCACAGGAAAATGCAGAAGACCTTATTCTGTCTCTTTCTCTCACATACAAGGCGGCTCTACAACGACACCACAAATCACCCCGAGGAACATATATCAGCTGCTACAGGAAGGTCCTGACAATGAGGAACAGGAAGTTGTTCAGCAGACGGTTCCAGTTCCGGAGTCAACAGATCGGCCCACCCCTAATTGTAATTCTGGGTCCAGCGAGAGAACACACATTGCAAATTGTACTAAAGGAGTTCAAGTAGCCCAAGCGGGAATACCCCCACAGGGTACACACATTTCCGAGTCTGGGATAGGAACACACTGTAGTTCTGGGTCTGGGGAGTCCGGGATAGGAGCACATTGTAACTCTGGGTCTAGGGAAAGTACAAAACATGCGAATAATGCTAAAGGTGTCCAAGTAGCTCAAGCGGGAACATCCCCACTGAGACGTAACAAACATACAACATGGAAGGCTATGTACGTAAACGCCCACAATCTGGGAAATAAGATCCTGGAATTAGAAACAGAAATGAGGAATGCCGACCTGGATGTGGTGGCGATATCTGAGACCTGGCTCACGAACTCCCACGGGTGAGACATGGTCATACCGGGTTACAACGTGCTTCACTGGGACAGGGAGGGCAAAATGGGAGGTGTAGCATTATATACTAAAGATGACATTAAGGTCAACAGAATCACAGATGTCCACTACACTGGTGAATCCCTTTGGGTAAATTTGGCCAGAGGGAAGGACAAATGCCTATATCTTGGCGTAATATACAGACCCCCAAGACAACAGGATGACCTAGATATGAAATTAATCGGAGATATAGAGAATATCACCTTGCATGGGGACACAGTATTGTTAGGTGACTTTAACATGCCTGATGTGGATTGGGACATGCTTTCCTCTGCTTCCGGCAGCAGCAGGAGGCTATTAAACTCTATGAAGGAAGCAAGACTCAGGCAACTGGTGTTGGAACCAACAAGGGATCAGACAATACTGGACCTGATACTTACCAATGGAGAAAGTGTCACAGAGGTCTCGGTGGGCGACACATTGGCCTCCAGTGACCACAACATGGTATGGTTCAATCTCAGGAAAGGTTTCACTAAATCTACCACACTGACCAAGGTCCTCAAATTCAAGGACACAAACTTCAAAGAAATGGGAGACTTCATTCACCAGGCGCTACAAAGCCAAGCAGAAACCGATAACGTGGAAGAAATGTGGTCGACTTTGAAAGCCACCATACAAGAAGCAACAAACAGCTATATTAAATCAGTAAGTAAACGGCGAAGGAACAATAAGCCACAGTGGTTCTCTGCGGAGATTTCGGACCTCATCAAGGAGAAGAAAAAAGCATTCATCTCTTACAAACAATCAGGGAAACAGGACTCTAGGGAAGTCTATCTGGCCAAGTCAAAAGCCGTCAAAACAGCAGTTAGGGAGGCCAAATTCCGCATGGAGGAGTCTCTAGCAAAGAACATCCAGAAAGGAGATAAATCCTTCTTCAGGTATATCAGTGACAGAAATAAGAACTCAGGTGGGATAGTACGTCTTAGGAAACCAGACGGAGACTATGTAGAGGCGGACTCAGAAAAAGCCCAACTGTTAAATGAATACTTCTGCACAGTCTTCACCCGCGAGACCCAGGACTCGGCCCTCAGCTACAGACAAGGGTTAATGCAGATGACCCGTTTAGTAATTTCGAGTTTACACCCAGCGGTGTCTACTGCGAGCTGTTAAAGCTTAAGGTTAACAAGGCAATGGGGCCTGACAACCTAAACTCCAGGGTGCTCAGGGAGTTGTGTGATGTCTTGGCGGAACCGCTATCCGCGCTCTTCAATCTCTCCCTTAGTACGTGTAACGTCCCGTTGGACTGGAAGATGGCTAACGTCATTCCACTCCACAAGAAAGGCTCCAAGATGGAGACAGCAAACTACAGACCGGTGAGTCTCACATCAATAGTGTGCAAACTAATGGAAACTCTAATCAAACGCCAATTGGATATGATCCCGAACGAGGAGAATCTACAGGATCCCCGTCAACATGGATTTACTAAGGGGAGATCATGCCAATCCAACCTGATCAGCTTCTTTGACTGGGTGACGAGGAAGCTGGATGTTGGGGAGTCCCTGGACATCGTATACCTGGACTTCAGTAAAGCATTCGATAGAGTACCACACCGCAGGTTGCTGAGCAAGATGAGTTCTATAGGATTGGGCGACACATTGACGAAATGGGTTGGGAATTGGCTTGGAGGTAGGCTTCAAAGGGTAGTGGTGAACGGCACCCCCTCCGAAATGACGGAGGTAATCAGTGGAGTGCCGCAGGGCTCGGTCCTGGGCCCGATCCTATTCAACATCTTTATAAGAGACTTGGCAGAAGGGCTTCGAGGTAAAATAACATTATTCGCCGATGACGCCAAACTAAGCAATGTAGTGGGCGAAAGCACAACAGACATAAATTCAATGTCTGACAACATGATGCACGACCTACTCCTACTGGAGCGCTGGTCTAGGTCCTGGCAACTCAGCTTCAATGCCAAAAAATGCAAAGTCATGCACCTGGGCAGCCAAAATCCATGCAAGACTTACACCCTTAATGGCGAGATCCTAACAAGAACTTAAGCAGAACGAGACTTAGGGGTGATCATAAGTGAGAACATGAAGACTGCCAATCAAGTGGAGCAAGCTTCATCCAAGGCAAGGCAAATCATAGGTTGCATACGCAGGAGTTTCGTCAGCCGTAAGCCTGAAGTCATTATGCCATTGTATAGATCCATGGTGAGACCCCACCTGGAATACTGTGTGCAATTCTGGAGGCCGCATTACCGTAAGGATGTGCTGAGACTGGAGTCAGTCCAGAGAATGGCCACCCGGATGGTCTTGGGACTCAAGGATCTCCCGTACGAGGAACGGCTGGATAAGTTGCAGCTGTACTCACTCGAGGAACGCAGAGAGAGGGGTGACATGATCGAGACATTCAAGTATCTCACGGGCCGCATCGAAGTGGAAGAAGATATCTTCTTTTTCAAGGGTCCCGCGGCAACAAGGGGGCATCCGTGGAAAATCAGGGGCAGGAAACTGCACGGCGACACCAGGAAATTCTTTTTCACTGAAAGGGTGGTTGATCGCTGGAATAGTCTTCCACTTCAGGTGATTGAGGCCAGCAGCGTGCCTGATTTTAAGGCCAAATGAGATAGACACATGGTGTCTATTCACAGAGAAAGGTAGGGGAGGGTCATTGGGGTGGGCAGACTAGATGGACCATGACCCTTATCTGTCGTCTATTTCTATGTTTCTATGAAGAATCTCCAGTCACTACATTAATGTATTTGCCCCCAACGTGGATAACCCTCACTTTTTTCAAGCCTTGAATTGTGCCTCCCCCTCTGTACTACTAACGCACACAATACTGGGAGATTTCAATTTTGCTCTGGATCCATTATTAGATCGATCCTCCCAAGTCAGGCCGTCCAAACTTCAAGTTCGAGCATCTCTAAAATCTCTAATCAACACTAATGAATGTCTGACATTTGGAGATTGTTCGATCCTACTGCTAAGGACTTCACTTTATACTCCAACTCTCATCAGTCCTACTCCAAGTTGGATTATTTCTTTGCATCAAAAGATCTTATTCCTATGTTTACATCAGCCAAAATCCATGGAATTTCTATTTCAGATCATGTTGCAATCCAATGTTCCTTGCACTGCTTTTCTGGAAAAAAAAAAAAACTTTCAAATTCATGGAGACTTAACACTTCTTTATTGCGTGATGAGCAGTTCTTGTCCTATGTCCAGCAACAGAGTACAAATTTCTTTGAGCACAATGAAGATCCTGAGGTTTCGTACATATCAATTTGGGAATCATACAAAGTAATGTAATTTAATGTAATTTATTTCTTATATACCGCTACATCCGTTAGGTTCTAAGCGGTTTACAGAAAATATACATTAAGATTAGAAATAAGAAAGGTACTTGAAAAATTCCCTTACTGTCCCGAAGGCTCACAATCTAACTAAAGTACCTGGAGGGTAATAGAGAAGTGAAAAGTAGAGTTAGAGGAAAAATAAAAATAAAATAAACATTTTAACAAGACAGCATTGATCTAAATACTTTGGAAGGTAGAAGAGAGGAGAGAAAGGAATAGAAGCAGAAGGGGGAGCCGTTGAACAGTAGAATTCTGGAGAAATTTAAATGATAGAAATAGAACAAAACAAAGACAAAAGGCAAAACAGTAGATAAGATTAAAGATAAATCATAAGCTGGAAAGAAAAATAAAATAAAACTTTGTCTTCAATCCATGGTTTCAGCGTCAGTGATGAAGTGGAGCAAGTAAGTTTAGGAGGAGCGATTGACGTTTCCAGAAAGGGCTTCTTCAGGGAAGAGACTTGGCAGACAGTCCCAGGATGCCTATGTCTCCTCCCCTGCGATGTTCTCCCATCCATGCATTCCCTCCCAGACACACTGCCCGTGCCCCAGCCGCTCCAAGGAGGCTGCCCCAGATGAGGCCCACGGTGAATGCAGGATTCTCAGAGGTACAGTTATAAGTTTCTCTGCCCACAAGCGGAAGACCCTAACTTCAACCTTAATACAAATGGAGAAGTCAATCCAAGACTTGGAAGCGACACAGTATACTCATATTGACCCTGTTACCCAACAAAAGCTTCAGAAACTGAAATTTGAATACAACACAATATTATCTGACATTTTACTGGCTTTTTCATTTTGCCAAAGTGCTCTTTTCTATTCTGATGCCAACAAATCAGGCAAACCCCTTGCCTCTTATCTGAAGGGTCGAAGAGTCAAAAATTGGATTGCGTCCATTAAATCAACCAATGGCAATCTCCTTATTGTTATACCTCAAATATTGAAAGCTTTTCCAAGCTGCTACCATTCTTTATATTCTTCTGAATGTGTTGTCCCTCTAGCCGCAATCCACAGTTTTTTCTAGGATCTCAGCATACCACAGATTCAGTTCCAATACAACCTGCTTAAATTTTAGCAGCTATTAAATTTCTACCTCCGACAAAATCCCATGGTCCTGATGGACTTCCAGTGGAACTTTAAAAAGCTTTTTCTACACTGCTAGTTCCTAAGCTGCATCACTACTACCATGCGATAGTCTCCAATCCTGTTTCCTTGGGAAAATTTTCAGAAGCCACTGCCATTATCATCCCTAAGCCTGGTTGAGGCGATCAATTGGTGCAGAACTACAGACCAATTTCTTTGCTCAATTTAGATTATAAGATCTACACCAAACTTCTGAGTTTCAGAATGGATAAAGCCATGCAATCCCTTATTCACAAAGATCAAGTTGGTTTCTTAAGTGATCGGTATGGTAATGATAACAGTAGATTATTTTGTAACAATCAATTTGGCCCGATCGAGGGCCTTCCCGGTCTAATCAGTATCACTGGACGCCGAGGCAGCCTTCAATCGGGTTGAATGGCCCTATTTATTTTCTGTTTTAGCGAGATTTGGTTTCCTGCCTGACTTCATTCACATGTTACATACCCTTTATCAATCTCCGTCCGCAAGAATCTTAGCTAATGGAGATCTCTATGAACAATTCACCTTCCAGAGAGGTACCAGACAAGGATGTCCCATCTCCCCTCTCCTTTTCAATCTGGCCTTAGAGCCCTTCCTCATTGCTATTAGGCAAAATGATAACATCCATGGCTTTCAGTTTGGTGGGGAGGAATACAAAGTATCTGCTTATGCAGATGACATTCTTCTCTATTTAATTGATCCTGAAAATTCTTTAAAGGCTTTGATTCATCTTGTTAACCAGTTTTCCTCTCTCTCAGGTTACAAGATCAACTGGGATAAGACGGAGCTTATGTCGTTGAATAATCTCTGTATACTCTTTTACTTACCTAATCTCTCCTTGAAGTGGGTCACCTCGTCCTTTAAATATTTAGGAATACATTTTAGTCAAGACCTCCTTACTTCTGCCAAAACTAACATGGACCTCATTTTACTTAAATTAAAGCAATCTATTCTCTCATGGTCTCCCATACACCTCTCCTGGTGGGGGGAGACTTGAATCTATTAAGATGGCATTAGTCCCCAAAATGCTTTCTCTCTTTTGAACATGTTTCCATTACTTTTTACGACTCCATTTTATAGGTCTCTTGAATGTCTCCTTGCCAGATTCTTGTGGCACAATAAGTCACCTAGAATATTACTGAAATTGAAGAATCCTAAACTCTTAGGTGGAGTGGATTTCCCAGATCTGCTTCTATATCACAAGCCATTCTTACTGCACCAAGGTCTTGAATGGATCTTACCTCTGCATATATCAGCTTTGCCTAGATGGCTTTCTTTTGAAAATTATTATATGTATCCAACTTTCCTCTCTAAAATCCTTGGGACGTCACTATCCAAGCATGGGAAAGCTAATCCCATTATAAAAAGTACCTACGACTCTCTTAAATTTTTGGATGCCTCCTTAACAACCCTTATCTCTAAGTCATTTAACATTTCACTTTGGAACAACCCTGCCATTTTGATCGATAAAAAAAATGGTCTCATGGACCTCAAGGCAATCACACCACATATGGGATATTTCATTTTTTGTAGATCCCGCAACAAAATATTGGATCCCTTTTTCTCAGGCTCAGCTCACCCACACCTTTATCAATTCTCTGTTTTTTCCCTGGTTATAACTGAGATCCTCTCTCTGTAAGAGATCTATTGATATTTCCTCATTAGATGGGTCCGCCTCTATTTTTGATCTCTCATTGAAATGACGATAGACATGTTGCCTCAAAAATCTATACACACTTCAAAACCTTTGGATCTCCTAAACTCGCGTCTCTCTGTTCAGCTTGGGAAAATGATAGTCACACTGACATTTCTGTTTCAGATTGGGATTCTATATGGCATTACCTCTTCCTTTTAGGACCCTGAGGAAGGCGTGTTCGCCGAAACACGGACCTTGTAGGGTCCGGTTGGATTTTTATCACAATATTTTTTATCATTGTACTTTTTTAATTGGATTTTCATGGTTTTACATGTCAATGTTTAATAAATTATCTCCAGAACATCTGTATCCACAGTTTTTGTTATTATCTTTACAAAACCTCTCCATCAGCATCTACTATACAATCCTTATTCTTCCTTACATCGAACCTTGTGGACTCCTATTTGTTCGTATCAAATGGATCCCACATTTTCTAAAGTATGTTGGTCCTGTGGCTTGCATACAGGAAAAGGAACTTTTCTGAAAGTTGACTACCCAGCCCAATGACTGAAGCAGAGAAATCACCCTCTGTGTTACCTGCAAACTTTCCTGACAGGGCCATCAGCTTAGCTGAAGTGCGAAAGATATCATATACAAGGCATCCACCAGATATGCCAAACCTGTCTCCATATCTGAAAAATCCAAAGGCTAGGCAGCGCAGCCTCCATCAACCCGTCTGCCATGTGTTGAACCCAGTGTAGACAGGCCCTAGCCGCATATGAACTACACACCGCCGCCTGCAGTCAGAGCCGCCACCTCAAATAACAACTTAACCGAAGCCTGTCCTGTCCTGAGTGTCCTTCAATGCCATTCCCCCTCAACCGTAAGGGTGGTCTTCTTTGTGACAGCTACCACCCGTCCACTTTAAGCAACCACATCTCCATCTCATCTGGCACCACTGGGCATAATTTGCGCGTCACTTTTACCGTACACAGTCCAGCCTCTGGAGAAGTCCACTGAACCACAATGAGTGCCTTCATGGCTACATGAATTGGAAAGGACTTGGAGGGCTGCTTGGTGCCAGTCATGAGAGGGTTAGGTGATGCAGACAACTGTGGCACATCCTGAGATATCTGTAGCCCCTGGAACACCTTAGGAAGAAACACGGGCAGCTCCTCTGTGGAAAAGCTGAAGGGTCGTGGGGTTGTCCACCTCACAGGATTGACACTCCCCCACTTTTAACATCATGCAATCCCGTAAAACCCCATCCACCACAGAGCTCTTGCAAGGAGACATTAGGGGTCACAGCAGGGTCTACCGCCACTGCAGTTTCCATCCTGCACCTTTTCAAACCCTGAGCCCCGAACTCCAGCCATCCCTGAAGGCTAGTCCACTAAAAGGCAACCAGCTCAAGAACCAACTCTGGCTGAAGATGGTGAGGATCTGCGTAAAAAGAATAGCCTGATGCATAAACAAGACAAACTTGGGAGAAAACTGTACCAAGACTGCATCAGCGACGGATCCAGTGTGCTCTGTCCTGAAGCCGCTAAGGCACCAGTGTTCGTGGCTGCCAGTAAATCCTGTCCTTGTCCTGATGCCAAGAGTACTGCTGAAGCAGGTGGCAGAAGCATCAGTTGCGCAGGGAAACCACGTTGCCCCCAGCCGCCATATTCAAATCCACAGCCCACCGTGCAGAGGCTCAATGGCGACCGCCGTTTCCCAAGGCGCAAGCACCCTCCGCGGCTATGATTCGCGCCAAGAAAAAGCGCACTCCAAAGACTCCGCACAATAATAATAATACTTACAAATTGAAGTTGTCAGGGAAAGTAGTTGCAGTATGTCAGAGAAGGATAGTGCAAAACACTACTCCCACGAAAGTCTTTTTTTTGAAAACCAACTGGGAAAGAAGAAAAATGCAGAGACCATAGCAAACCCTCAATCACAGAAAGGAGAGCGGGGAAGGGACCTGGGGGGCCCAGTTGAAACCCCCCCAACCCCCCCCACTCAGCCAGACACCCCTGCACTAACTGAAGCCGTAGCAACCATAGTGAAATTCACTTTTGCAGTGAATTTGATTGATTTTCAGTCAGTGAAGCCAGGAGTTCAAGGAATGGCATCCATCTGCTTGCTGGAGATAGAGCATAGTAAATGGCCAGGAAAAATCCCATCCAAGAGGAGCACCTGCAATTCAGTTCTCTTTCTCCACCTGCTGGTAGATGTGCGGTATCCCACTAGTCTCTGGATTCATCTGCTGCTATTGCTAAGGAAATACTGTCCATGAAGGGGGATACAAGGGATGAAGAGGTAGAGAGGGTAGGGATACAGAGGGAATGAGAAACAGATATAGTGTATTACAAGTTGGAAGCATTAAGACCTAAACACGGTTTCAAAAAAGTCGGCTTTGAGCCTGGATTTGAATACTGCCAGAGTTGGAACTTGGCATACTGATTCAGGCAGGTTGTTCCAGGCATACAACAACAAGGCAGAAGAGGCGGAGTCGGAAGTACAGAAGATGGGTACAGGCAAAAGAGACTTACCCAAAGAACGGAGTTCAGGGAGAAAAGAGAGATATTGAGGAGCAACAGAATGAATACATTTGTAGGTCAGTACAGAGAAATTAGGTTCTTACCTGCTAATTTTCTCTTTTAATCCCTTCAGACCGGCACAGACGGATGGGTTTACGGTTCTCTGCCAGCAGTTGGCGACTGAGACATATTGACTTTTGGCAGTAGTACAAGTTGGCTGTGCAGTCCCATCTACAAATCAGTCTGACGAATAGCCAAGCAGAATAAGAATACATACCAGCTCCACTCTCACATGGAGAAAAAGTAAATGTTCAGATCGGACCTGAAAACATTGTTGGATAGTGACTAGAACAAGAACCTCCAAAAACATCCGCACAGTTTGCCAGCTAAACCAGATGAACCAAATACCACTGCTCTTTTATACTCCCCAACAACCAAGACTAAACAAACCCACACACACAAAACAAATGCAGTCATCATGAAAAACACCGAAGAAACCGACAAGGCAGGGTCTGTGCCGGTCTGGAGAGACTAAAAGAAAGAAAATTAGAGGTATGAACCTCATTTCTCCTTTTTAAGCATCCCACCAGATTGGTACAGAACATATTGGAAGTACCAAAGCAGTGGGTCATGGGTGGGACCTCCAAAGGGTTGCCACAAGAACACGCACACCAAACACTGCATCCCGACATGCATGAACATCTTCACGGTAGTAATGAACAAATGATTGAAGAGAAGACCAAACCGCTGTCTTACAGATATCCACTGGCAGCACAAGAGAACTCTCAGCCCAATAGGCTGCCTGACCCCGAATAAAATGAGCTTTAAGGAAATCCAGAACAGGCTTCTTCTGAAGAAGGTATGCTGAAGCACAAGCACCAAGAAGAACAAAAAGACGATCTGACTTACGAAATTCCAGGTCTGCTGAATGTAAGCGCTAAGGACCCTACGGACATCTAACTTGCGCAACTGCTTCTGCTTCAAAGAGCCCTCTTGACTATCCAAGAGCAGAATGGCAACAGACTGGTTGACATGGAAGGGAGAAACAACCTTTGAAAGAAAGGAGGGAACTGGCTGCAGCATGACCACTCCCCAGAGAACTCTAGGAAAGGAGGCCTCCACGAAAAAGCCTGCAGTTCGGAAACGTGTTTTGCGGAAGAAATGGCCATCAGGAACAAAGCCTAAGGAGTAAGTCCTTCAACATGCAGGAGCCGAGAGGCTCAAAAGGAGGATGAACAAGCACGGAAAGAACCAGGCTGGAGCCAAAGGATGAACTAGAGGCTGGAGAAAGTTTGCCACTCTCAAGAAACAGACCACATCCGGAGAAGAGGCCAAATGCCAACTGCATAACAGACCGCAAAAAAAAACACAAGGTTGCCACCTGAATTCATAAAGAGGATCAGGCCATCCTGCAAGATGCTCTAAGGGGCACAATGGAACGAGCAGAACACCACTCCTTAAACAGACACCAGATGTGCACATAGGGCTGAGAACATAAGAATTGCCGCTACTCAGTTAGACCAGTGGACCATCGTGCCCAGCAGTCCGCTCCCGCAGTGGCCCCTAGGTCATGGACCTGAGCCCTAACTGAGTCTAGCCTTACCTGCGTATGTTCTGGTCTAGAAGGAACTTGTTAACTTTGTCTTGAATCCCTGGAGGGTGTTTTCCCCTACAACAGCCTAATGAAGAGTGTTCTAGTTTTCCACCAATCTCTGGGTGAAAAAGAACTTCCTTATGTTTGTACGGAATCTATCCACTTTTAACTTTAGAGAGTGCCCTCTCGTTCTCCCTATCTTGGAGGGTGAACAATCTGTCTTTATCTACTAAGTCTATTCCCTTCATTATCTTGAATGTTTCGATCATGTCTCAGTCTCTTCTTTTCAAGGGAGAAGAGGGCCAATTTCTCTAATCTCTTGCTGCATGCATTGAAAGAATCGCCATCTGAAAGGAAAGGATGCTGAACCCCGGCCCGGGCGATATCAATGAAACTCATGCAGATGCCCATGACTGCCACCACCTCGAGATGCCTGGTGAGGACGGTCTTCTGGAAGCAGAGGTATCTTAAGAGTCACTTCAAGGCCATAACCAGTTTTTCCAACTCCTCACCACAAAGGAAAGAACACCGAAAGGGAAATTTACTGAGCTTAGACTTAGATGCCACATCCTCAAACCAACCCCAAAGCCACAGGGTACGGCAAGTGGCCAGTCCCAGGGCCATGAACTTGGCAGAAACCTACAACAAATCATACATGGCATCCGAAAGAAAAGAGGCACCAAGCTTAATCTCAGCTACCTCCTGATCCACCAAGAACCAGTCCACAGACTCCCAGTCAAGAATCCGCTTGGACCAACCGGAAACAAGATCAGGCCACCAGACCACCACAAATCACAACCTGGGCAGTTACTGGATGCTAGGGTCCACCTTGGCGGTTAGCACAAAGAAAAGGATCTGGATATCATCGTAGACAATATGATTAAACATTCTCCCCAATGTGTGGTGGCAGCCAAAAAAGCAAACAGTATGCTAGGAATTATGAGAAATGATGGCAAACATGTCTAAGAATGTTATAATGCCCCTGTATCGCTCTATGGTGCGACTTCACCCGGAGTACTGTTCTCAATTCTGGTTTCCTTATCTCAAGAAAGGTTCAAAGTGCGACCAAGATGATAAAGGGGATGGAACTCTTCTCGTATGAGGAAAGACTAAAAGGTTGGGCTTTTCAGCTTGGAAAACAGACAGCTG
Organism: Geotrypetes seraphini; assembly: GCF_902459505.1. Classification (NCBI taxonomy): domain Eukaryota; kingdom Metazoa; phylum Chordata; class Amphibia; order Gymnophiona; family Dermophiidae; genus Geotrypetes; species Geotrypetes seraphini. The sequence continues at coordinate 4,695,941 of NC_047089.1, read as the reverse complement.
AGGGGAGATACGATTGATGTTTACAAAATCCTGAGTGAAGTAGAACGGTTACAAGTGGATCGATATTTCACTTCATCAAAAATTACAAAGACTAGGGGACACTCAAAGTTACAGGGAAATACTTTTAATACCAATAGGAGGAAATATTTTTTCATTCAGAGAATAGTTAAGTTCTGGAACGCATTGCTAGAGGTTGTGGTAAGAGCAGATAGCGTATTTGGTTTTAAGAAAGGTTTAGACAATTTCCTGGAGGATAAGTCCATAGTCTGTTAAGAACATAAGAAGTTGCCTCCACTGGGTCAGACCAGAGGTCCATCGCGCCCAGCGGTCCGCTCCCGCGGTGGCCCATCAGGCCTATGACCTGTGAAGTGGTCCCTGACTATTCCTATAACCTACCTCTACTTCTATCTGTACCCCTCAATCCCCTTATCCTTTAGGAACCTATCTAAACCTTCCTTGAACCCCTGTAGTGTGCTCTGGCCTATCACAACCTCCGGAAGCGCATTCCATGTGTCCACCATCCTCTGGGTAAAAAAGAACTTCCTAGCGTTTGTTCTAAACCTGTCCCATTTCAATTTCTCCGAGTGTCCCCTTGTAATTGTGGTTCCCCACAGTCTGAAGAATCTGTCCCTGTCTACCTTCTCTATGCCCTTCAGGATTTTGAAGGTTTCTATCATGTCTCCTCTGAGTCTCCGCTTTTCCAGGGAGAATAGCCCCAGCATTCCCAACCTGTCAGCATATGAAAAGTTTTCCATACCTTTTATCAGTTTAGTCGCTCTTCTCTGAACTCCCTCAAGTACTGCCATGTCCTTTTTGAGGTACGGCGACCAGTACTGGACACAGTACTCCAGATGTGGGCGCACCATTGCACGATACAGCGGCATGATGACTTCCTTCATCCTGGTCGTGATACCCTTTTTAATGATACTCAACATTCTGTTCGCTTTCTTTGAGGCTGTCGCACACTGTGCTGATGCTTTCAATGTTGTGTCCACCATCACCCCCAGATCTCTTTCAAGGTTGCTTACCCCTATCAATGATCCCCCCATTTTGTAGCTGAACATCGGGTTCTTTTTCTCTACATGCATGACCTTGCATTTCTCTATGTTATAGCTCATTTGCCACTTTTTTGCCCTCTCTTCCAGCCTCGTTAGGTCCCTTTGCAGGTCTTCGCAGTCTTCCACGGTTCTAACCCTGCTGCAGAGCTTGGTGTCATCCGCAAATTTAATAACCTCACATTTTGTTCCTGCCTCCAGGTCGTTAATAAATATATTGAACAGGAGCGGTCCCAGCACCGACCCCTGTGGAACTCCGCTCGTGAACCATTTCCAGTCTGAGTAATGGCCCTTTACTCTAACCCTCTGTTTCCTGCCTGCCAGCCAGTGTTTGATCCATCGGTGGACATCCCCTTGCACCCCGTGGTTCAACAGCTTCTTAAGCAGCCGTTCGTGGGGTACCTTGTCGAAGGCTTTATGGAAGTCAAGGTAAATGATGTCTATGGCTTCCCCTTTATCCATCTGGCTGTTTATTCCCTCAAAGAAGTACCGTATTTTCACGTAGATAACGCGCTACCATGTAAAACGCGCACACGGGTATAGCGCGCGGAAAACACAAATTTATGTACAGAAATTTTTATATAACGCGCACACCCATATACCGCGCATGCTGCCCGACTCTCCTTTCGCCCGCCCCGACTCTCTTCTGGCCACCCCGACTCTCCTTTCGCCCGCCCCGACTCTCCTCTCCCCCTTGAAGTCCTGTCCCCACCCTGAAAACCTGATGCCCCCCCCCCGACGTCCGATTCACCCCAACGCAGGACCGCTCGCACCCCCACCCCGAAGGACCGCTCGCACGCACTCCCACCCCCACCCTGAAGGACCGCTTGCACCCCCACAGCCTCCCGACCCCCCCCATCATGTAGAAGCTCCTACCGGTGTCCTGCTGCTTTCTCTTGGCGGTCCCGGCCCTTCCGTGAGCCCTGCGCCTGCGCTGCTTCCTCTTCCAGCGGTTCGCCCTTTCTCCAACGTCAAGCCCTCTTGCCCCGCCGACTCCCCGACACGATCTTGCCCCAGCCAACCGCGACACCCCCGACACGATCGGGGCAAGAGGGAGCTCAAGCCCTCTTGCCCCAGCCAACCGCGGCACCCCGACACGATCGGGGCAAGAGGGAGATCAAGCCCTCTTGCCCCCACCCCCCCGACACGATCGGGGCAAAAGGGAGCCCAAGCCCTCTTGCCCCACCAACTCTCCAACTCCCCGACAATATCGGGCCAGGAGGGAGCCCAAACCCTCCTGGCCACGGCGACCCCCTACCCCCACCCCGCACTACATTACGGGCAGGAGGGATCCCAGGCCCTCCTGCCCTCGACGCAAACCCCCTCCCCCCAATGACCGCCCCCCCCCAAGAACCTCCGACAGCCCCCCACAGCCGACCCGTGACCCCCCTGGCCGACCCCCACGACACCCCCACCCCCCTTCCCCGTACCTTTGTGTAGTTGGCCGGACAGACGGGAGCCAAACCCGCCTGTCCGGCAGGCAGCCAACAACGAAATGAGGCCGGATTGGCCCATCCGTCCCGAAGCTCTGCCTCCTGGTGGGGCCTAAGGCGCCTGGGCCAATCAGAATAGGCCCGGGAGCCTTAGGTCCCTCCTGGGGGCGGGGCCTTGGGCACATGGTCGGGTTGGGCCCATGTGCCTCAGGCCCCGCCCCCAGGAGGGACCTAAGGCTCCCGGGCCTATTCTGATTGGCCCAGGCGCCTTAGGCCCCACCAGTAGGCGAAGCTTTGGGACGGATGGGCCAATCCGGCCTCATTCCGTCGTTGGTTGCCTGCCGGACAGGCGGGTTTGGCTCTCGTCTGTCCGGCCAACCACACAAAGGTACGGGGAAGGGGGGTGGTCGAAGGTTCTTGTGGGGGGGCGGTCGTTGGAGGGAGGGGGTTTGCGTCGAGGGCAGGAGGGCCTGGGATCCCTCCTGCCCGTAATGTAGTGCGGGGTGGGGGTAGGGGGTCGCCGTGGCCAGGAGGGTTTGGGCTCCCTCCTGGCCCGATATTGTCGGGGAGTTGGGGAATCGGCGGGGCAAGAGGGCTTGGGCTCCCTTTTGCCCCGATCGTGTCGGCGGTGCCACGGTTGGCTGGGGCAAGAGGGCTTGAGCTCCCTCTTGCCCCGATCGTGTCGGGGGTGCCGCGGTTGGCTGGGGCAAGAGGGCGGGAGTGCGTGCGAGCGGTCCTTCAGGGTGGGGGTGCGGGTGGGAGTGCGTGCGAGCGGTCCTTCAGGGTGGGGATGCGGGTGCGGATGGGAGCGCGTGCGAGCGGTCCTTGGGGGTGCGGGTGCGAGCGGTCCTGCGGCGGGGGGGGGGGGTGAATCGGACGTCGGGGAGGGGGAAACTATGTAAAAAAAATTTTGTACAACGCGCTCACGCGTATACCGCGCAAGGTTATGCATGGTTTGTAAAAACACATATAACGCGCGCGTTATATGCGTGAAAATACGGTACAGTAAGTTGGTGAGACACGACCTTCCCTTGCAGAAGCCGTGCTGGCTCTCCTTCAGCTGTCCATTGTTTTCTATGTGTTCGCAGATGCTGTCCTTAACCAGTGCTTCCATCATCTTTCCCGGAACCGAGGTCAAGCTCACCGGCCTGTAGTTTCCCGGGTCACCCCTTGATCCCTTCTTAAAGATAGGCGTGACATTTGCTATTTTCCAGTCCTCCAGGAGGCTTGGATCGGCAGAATAGAATATTGCTACAACTTGGGATTTGGCTAGGTATTGGGGACCTGGATTGGCCACCATGAGAACGGACTACTGGGCTTCATGGACCATTGGACTGACCCAGTAAGGCTAAAAAAGGATATAACCCTGCTGGAAAAGGTGCAGAGGCAAGCCACGAAGCTAGTAAAAGGTATGGAAAATTTGAGCTACAAAGAACGCCTCGCAAGACTGGGACTGTTCACCCTCGAGAGGAGGAGACTGCGAGGGGATATGATTGAGACTTTTAGAATACTAAATGGATTCGACAAAATTGAGCAAGAAACATCGTTGTTCACATTGTCAAAAGTGACACAGACAAGAGGTCATGGACTGAAGCAGCAAGCTCAGGACAAATGTCAGGAAGTTCTGTTTCACACAGCGAGTGGTGGACGCTTGGAATGCTCTCCCGGAGGAGGTGGTGATGGAGACTACCATTCTGGGTTTCAAGAGTAAGTTGGATGCACACCTCCTTGCGAATCACATTGAGGAATACGGGTAATCAGGGTCTCCAACTGGGAGCACCTGGCTTGGCCTCCGCGTGTGTGGGTCGCCGGAATATATGGACCTAAGGTCTGATCCAGTGAAGGCGTTTCTTATGTTCTTATTTTTACGTACTCTGCCTAAGGAGGGGCTTCAACTGGCACCATTTGCCAAATTGCCGTCAACTGGCACCATATGCCTATGAGCAATGGCCGAGATCACCGCAACCACCACAGGAGACTTAAATGTATCCCTATCATCATCAGGAATGGGGTAGCACCAAACCATGGACCGTGCCAACCGAAAAGGCGCATCCGAAGTTTTCCACTGTGCATGCACATCCAGAATATCCTGATGCATAGGAAAAGAGCATGAGGCCGACCAGATCCCCAGAAGTAGAGGGAGGTCCTTAGTTTCCTCCTCAAAACGCAAAACCGAAGACACCTGCAGAATAAGCTCTCGCAGCTCTTCCCGGTGAAAGATGCGCACAACTAAAACCTAGCCATCCACCTCATCCGTCAACTCAAGAGAATCTTGTGAGTCTACCCAAAAAATCCTCACCCTCATTAGGCGAAATCAGGTCTGCCTGGAAAAAATTCTTGTCCCAGGCAACCCGTGGTCGCTAGGATAAAGGCGGGGGAGACTGGACATGGACTGACGCCGAGGGGGACTGAGCAGGGGAAGATGCCAAAGGCAAAGACATCCCCCCAACCGAAAAAAAACAGAGACCCCCATGCTGTCTGCAAATAAGCTTTGTATTTATTTATTCATTCAATTTTCTATCCCGTTCTCCCAGGAGAGCTCAGAATGGTTTACAAGAGTTTATTCAGGTACTCAAGCATTTTCCCTGTCTGGCCGGGCAGGCTCACAATCTATCTAATGTACCTGGGGCAATGGGGGGATTAAGGGACTTGCCAAGAGACACAAGGAGCAGCATGGGTTTGAACCCACAACCCCAGGATGTTGAGGCTGTAGCTTTAACCACTGCACCAAAGACATGGGAAGGAGGCACTGGGGGCACTAAAGACATGGGAAGGAGGTACTAGGGGCACTAAAGACATGGGAAGGAAGCACTGGGGGCACTAAGGACATGGGAATGGGGCAGAAACAGGGTTTTTAAATTTTAGTCCTAGTAGTTTGCTGGTCCACAAACAAATTCTTTTATTTCTGCCGGTCCACGGGTGTAAAAGGTTGAAAAACACTGTCCTAAGGCCATGGGCAAAATGGCGGAGTTTCCAGCCAAAAATGAAAAAAAAAAAAAAAAAGCTAGCCAAGAAATTGTCTCCCAAGGGCCAAAGCAGAAACGAGGCCTGACTCAACCCCACCGCTAAATCTGAACCGCATGTAGCAGCCTCTATAGCGGTAAGGGAATCCTCAGCATTCTCAGTGTTCAAGGTAGCCATATGTCCCTGACCGTTGGCGGTTGAGGAAATCCTGATGTGGGCAGCAGGGGAAACGCGGCTCTCTCCACAGTCCCCCGCCAAAGAGTGGTGCACGCGCGAAGGGGAACCCTGCATGCCAGCACCCGAAGCTGACGCCTGCTCCCCCTCAAAGCAGCTAGAACACTTCGAGCACACACTTCCTGCAATCACTGCTCAGCGCGCAAAAAACCCACACTTTTTCTGCTTTTTAAAAGCACTCATAGTGTACACGCAGGAGAGACATGCACAAAACCGCCAGTTATAATTTTTTTAAAAAGGGAGAGCAAGCTCAGACCAGCTGCCTCAGGGCCTTTTATATCTGCTTCAGTGCATTTTTTTTGTTGTTGTTAGATCTCACAGCTGCAAAAAATAAGAGGGCAGACCTCACTGGCTCTCAAAACTGTAGTCTGAGCCTAAAGGATAGCCAGGCATCCAGTTGAGGCTCCTCTAAAGAAATAAAATTCGGGGAGGTGGGGGATATAGGGGGAGAGACCTGACACTTTGAGTGTGGCACCCCTGAGGTCGGTAGGACCCCCAAGAGGGTCCCCCAAGCTCTGTCAGAAAAGCAAAAAAGGACAAGAGAAGGGTGCCTAATCAGATTCAACAGGCCTAACTAAAGGAAAGACTGCACTGGCTTAACCACCTCCACCTGCTGGAGACTGAGAACAGACTGATTGTAGATGAGACTGCACAGCCCACTTGTTCTACTGCCAAAAGTCAATATGTCTCAGTCTTCACCTACTGGCATAGGAGCGTAAAGTTTAAACCCATCTGTTCTGTGCCAGTCTGGAGGGACGCTAAAGAATTCAGTTTTCTCTAACTTCATTTACTAGTTAAGTGGCATAACCCATCAGTCTGGATTGGCCCAGAAAGACAAAGAAAATACATTTGAAATCATGGCTATTTACTTAAGCTCTTTCCTAAGCAAATGTTTAGGAGGAAAGAGTGGCCTAGTGGTTAGAGCTACAGTCTCAGCACCCTGAGATTGTGGGTTCAAGCTCCACGCTGTTCCTTGTGACCTTGGACAAGTCACTCAATCCTGGGACAGATAAGGAGAAATGACTGAGTACCTGAAATGTGAACTGCTTATACAATTAGTAGGAGGTAAATAAATAAAAATAAATAAATTAGAGTACAGATTTTAATTATGTTTTATGCTTTCAATCCTATGCTTTGTTCTTGAGTAATTGATCAAATGTAAACAAAGATGGACTACTGAATGGCTTTCAATCTATAACAACTTTCAATCACTGCTCCTAAGTTGAGGGTTTCAAAAGTAAATTTAAGGACCTTAAAGGAGAAATTCATAAGAGGTTATGCAGTGAAAGCATTCAATATAGCATATAAAAGAGAATTGAAGATACATCTGTTTGACAAGTTTCAATCCTAAATCATGTCTATGGCCTTAAATTACTACGATTTTATCAGTGGCCCTTCCTTTATTACCATTGTTCCATTCAAACTATGTTATTATCTTAACTATTGATTTTAAAAGATGTATTTTTATAGACTTTATTACACTTAAGATTGTAAACTTCTCTTCAGTTTGTATTTTAAATTGATTGTATGTACTTTTGTTGTAAACTGCTTTGAACTTCTGGTATAGCGGTATATAAGAAATAAATTATTATTATTATTAATATCATAACAGAGATCTGCTGCTGCTCCCTCAGCAAGAATCAAACAAAAGTAACCCAGATCTAGATATTACGTGTGTTCTGACATTTGCGCAGAACAGTTATTCAGTATCTCATATTTTTAAAAGGCACTGGAAATGCTGAAAATTACAGAGAAGTTCAAAGACCATGATCTGAGGATTGCTTTCTGCAAAACCAAAAATCTGAAAGAAATATTATGCCTATTGATAATTCCAGAAATCAATATGTGTGCAGAACAAGTAGAGAAGAGTCTCACAATGCGCGACACTTGTCAGATGTGTAAAATAATGGAATGCAGATAATTTCTGTAACCTGGGAGTTAGAGAGAGTTAAAAACAGAGGGGGTAGCATATTTGATTAGATGCCCCTGCAATTTAATTTAAGTGGGACAAACTCCAGAAATTTGAATACCGTATTTTTCACTCTATAAGATGCACCTGACCATAAGACGCACCCTAAATTTAGGGAAGGAAAAACAACATAAAAATTCTGAACCAAATGGTGTACCCTGTCCCCATCCCCTCTGGTGGTCTAATGGTAGGCCGGGACAGGATTATGGCAGCCATTCAGGGAGTGGCGCAGAACCAGGCAGGCACACAAAAAGTGTGTGCCCGTCTCATACGCCGCTCTGACGCTGCCGGAAAAGAGCAGGGGAACAGATCAGGAGGCAGCTGCGCAGAAAGCACGCTGGACCGCCAGGATTTTTAAAAAGGTACTGTCACACTCCCGGTACTGGATTCTGGAAAGCTACCGGGCAGGGTGCAACAATACAAGCTTTGGCGTGCCTTCCAAGCATGAAGGCCCTGCTGGTTATAATAATGTCAGGAAAAATAAAGCCAGAACAGCCTAGTTCTCCAAAAATAATAAGGCTTTATTCAACAATGAAGTTGTGTCCATTAATGTAGCCAATGTTCAAAATTCAAAACCAAAAGTAAAAACAAACACAAACAGTTCAGCTGGCTTGGCTACTAAGTCAGCACAAGGCTGGACAAGCCCTTTCCTCAGGGTAAGTATTTGTCTCTCATCAGTTTCTTCCACACCAAGAGGAAAGACAATAATTGGTAAGTTTGTTCTGGTTATCAGAGTCAATTTGTCCTGCAAAGCACACTGTGCCTGCCTGGGTTTAAACAGGCTTCCCCTACCAACTCAAGCAAGCTGGCGGGGGTGGGGAGTTGTTGCATCCACTAAACAAAATTGCCAGAAAATGGCCCCACAATCCCAACCCTTAGGATCTTCTGTGGATTCAGCCCCACAACTCCCACTGAAACAATCAGCGGCTAAACTCTCCCCAGCAAAGGAAAAAACAAACAAACCACAGTCTTTTCCAACAAGGTAGAGGTTCCCTGTGGTGAGCTTAGCAAATCTCACCCACACACAGCCAGCACTTAGTCCTACATTCATCAAACACCATGCAGTTCAAAAAGGAAAAAAAACTTAACTTTCCTCCATGCAGACCTCCTCAGGTTCCAAGGCAATGTCCATGGCTTCCTCTTGCTGTGAGCAATCTGGCAGGCTTGCCAGTGGGGAATCATCCAAATCTCTCAACTCAATCTCATTCCCCTGTTTACACTCTGGAGCACCTGGCCATGTGTCTCCTTCCTCTGCTGGGTCAGGACTGCCTCTCCTAAGCTTGCTCTGCTCAGTTTGTCCTGCTCTCAGAAAGCCACGCCCTAACCTGAGTGGGGGATGGGCAGGCTTTTGCTTTTGCTGAATCTTCTCCTGCTGCTCAATTAACTTCAGCAGGTGAGTGCTCAAAGGGCTAAGAGCCTGTCTCCTAGGTTGTGCTTTACTGGGAGCTACTCTAGGCTTAGAGAAGTGAGTGTTCTCATCCTGCTCCCCCTCCTCCCAGGGCTCCTGCTCTTGGGCACTCTCATTAGGGACAGAGTCTTGTTGTCTACTGGTAGAAGAGCTGCTGCATTGATCAGCTCTCTTCAAGGTTATGTTTTTTTGTCTTTTAACTGGAGCAAGCCTAGCTGCAGTGCTGGGTTTGTGACAGTACGGGGTTGAGGTTGTTATATTCGCTCCATAAGACGCACCCTTATTTCCACCCACTTTTGGGGGGGAAAAATTGCATCTTATGGAGCGAAAAATACGGTATATTTCTCAATAAGCATAAAAGTAACATCACAAGGGAAGTTATTGGTGCACCATTGGCTAGACATTGTATGGAGTTGAAACACGAGTGCTTTTTCCTTAAGAGTTCTAGTAACTGATGTAGCTGTTAAGGGGGGGGGAGGATATTTTTGGCACAGAAGGAGCTAAGATGGATTTTCAGAGTAAAAACTCTGGAACCAATGGGCTTGAATAAGAATATGGAGTGGCAACATTTCTATTAATATTTCCATTACATTAAGAAAATGAGAAGAAGAGTGATAATGGAAAGTAAGTCTCTATAAGACGCATCTGAATGCGAGTGGGACGATATATTGATTGTAGGGCTGATGAATGAGAATTAAGTAACCAATTACAGTGGAGGCAAGGTCAACACGTGACCTCAAAGTGTCTCTTTTTAATGGGAAGTTGACAGTAACTTTGTCTGCAGAAAAGAAAAAATATTACTGCCTGATAATTCCCTGATGCAGCAGGAGTGAAAGAACTCTGTGAAAAGCAGGTTGCGTCGGTTAATGACAACACAGCAGTGGGTTGATTCTAAAATAGCAGTAGCGTATTTGCTGAGAGAAGACAAGGCATCGCATGAAAATACTGAATATCTAAGATAAGTGCATTTGACACAATGTTTTAAGAAAAAAAAGATACAAATGCTTGAACTTTAAAGAGTTAGAGAGTTGCAGGTTTTGGAAATCATTGAAGTTTGGGAGGCCAAGTATACCGGCATTGTTACATTGCTGTTACACTGCTGTGAGAGATGAAAGCTAGTCAATCCATTAGGCGACATATTTAGTCATGACATAAGAAAGGAATCAGCAAAACAAAAAGGTAAAAAGCTTAAGAGCAGTGGCTCCCAAGCTTGTTCTGGAGAGATCTTCAGTATATCCACATCTACATACACATTCATCACAGATATCTTGAAAACCCAGATGTCTGATGGTCCCCCAAGACAAATTCGGGAACCACTGTTCTGTTTACTACTACTACCACTACTATGAATTATTTCTATAGCGCTACCAGATATAAGCAGCACTTTAGAAGAGTCACAAAGAAGAAGAAAACAGTCCCTGATTGAAAGAACTTACAATCTAAACAGCCAAGACAAACAGGATGTCATGGATACAGTTAAGGGGAACGGTTAATCAGCTGGCTGGGTTGGTGGGCAGAGGAATAGGGTTAAGGATTGAAGGCTATATCAAAAAGGTGAGTTTTCAGTTTGCTTTTCAACAAGGGAAGGGGCTTGGCAGACAAACTCAGGTAGTTTATTCCAGGCATAGGGGACAGCTAGATAAAAGGCTTGGCTGAAGACAGAAGTTGTACAGTTTCTTCCTCTGTGATTTCAGAGAAGAAATGCCAGCAGTAGTTGAAGGAGGGACAAGAGGTTGGGACCAGACAGGAGAAGCTGCCTGAGTTGTTTGAGTGAAGGATGAAAGGGTGGTGCGAGTTTGAAATTCAGGAGAGTAGATGGTGGGTAGGGGAGAAGGATGTGACTTTGTAGTGAGTTCAACGGTGGTCTTGCAGACCTTGTCATGGAAGTAATCAGCCATATTTTAGGGAGAGAGAGAAGGAAGGGTAGGAAATGGGGCACTTTAAGGAGGGAGTTTAGCGTGGCAAAGAGAGAATGGGAATGGAAGAAAGGGAGTTAGTTGGCTGTAATAGTCTTGCTGGACCCATGTAAGCACAGAATTAAAGGAGGTTAGCATAAATTTAAAGTGAAGAAAGCACATGTGCGAGATTTGTGCCAAAGGTGCTTGGCACAGCGAGCACAGGAACGTAAGTAAAAGATACTGGAAGTGAGCCGAGGTTGAGGTTTGGCACGCCTGACAGAGCGAGGAACAGGGAGAGCAAGGGCGTCCAGAGCAGAGGAGAGAATAGAATTGTACGACGAGACAGCCTCATGAACAGACTTGGATAACATGGTGGAGGCAAAGAGAGGTGAAACAGTGGTTGAGAATGAAGAAGGCTCGAGGGCTTGAAGATGTCAAAACCTGTTGGGAGGTGACTGGGCATGGCAGAAGGGAAGGGGGAGTAATTGTGAAGGTTATCAGATGATCAGAGATTGGGAGCAGTGAAGTACAGAGAGCAAAAGACAAGATGAAGGTAGTGGCTATCCTGGTGAGTGGGGGTAGTGGAGCAAAGCTGAAGATCACATGAGGAGGTTAAGGCAAGAAACTTAGAAGCATATTTGTCAGTGGGATCATCAGGGTGAAAGTTAAAATCCCCACGAATGAGGGAGGGAGAAGATGAATCAAGGAAGCCCAAAAGTCCCAAACCCAGGTGGATGTTTCCTTTGAACTTCTGCATCCAAGTCAACAAGTTGAATAGCCATTAGAAAACGTAAGCTTCCTCGTTAATCTGGTCATTACAAAGCTTTAAGAAGCTACTCATTTCTTAGAGAGGCACCTTCAGATGATTTTCAGGTTTGTTTTATTTACCTGTTCCAAATCCTGTGGTAAATCCAGTTCCTAGAGTCCCAGTTGCAGGCTTGTTTCCAAAGAGACTATTGCCAGCAGTGTTTGTGCCAATACCTAGGAACACAAAAGAATCAAAAGCCCATGCCTGCAGATGGCACTCAGAGGATAGCCAGCTAGGTGCCCAGAATTGGCTTATCAACTCAGGTAAACATGCAAGAATCATTTTTATTTTAGAACTACAAATGGTTTTCTACAAATTTTGTAAGTCATTGTTGTTTTACAGTCTCTTCGTTCCTTTGTACACCACAATGAACTAACTGAAAGGTATTTGCAGTCTGGAAATAATCATACCGCCCCCCCCCCCCCCCGACAATATGAAAGCAACCTAGTTAAAGGCAAATGTTTTAAAAACTACTGACCAACACAGAATGTAGAGACAGTGTCCCAAAGAAAACTGACTTGCAATTGAAAACATGCCAATTTCTGAACGGTTTGCTAGACTTAAAAGGACTCTCTGCTTCACAAAGAGCAAATGAGCCTTCTACTCTCCTAACCAAGGGAAAATGTGCTCTTAACCAACCACCAGCTTTCTGCAGTGAATAGAGTTACCCCTACTAAAGGCTGCAAATTAGATGCAGGCATGTAGCTGTGAGGTGCCAAATTAAGGATTGGGGTACAGCACAACATTAAGAAAAGATTACACCAGACTAACACTATTAAACTGCACAAACGTGTGCATCTGTCCTTGTGTGTAATAAGTGGTTGATTTACAGAGGGCAGTGTGTGGTGAGGAGCAGTAGCAACTGGATGCGAGGGCAGTGAGGAAACTGGGCAAATTAGTACTTGAAAGGAGGAATTTGTCACACCTTGATTTCACTGTACATTTCTATGCCAAAGCAGCTGAACTTTCTCTATAGAAATACACTAGGTTTTATTTAGCTAGAACTCCTGGTCCAACACGGCCCATTGTCAAAACCTGTGTGTATTTCACTGTTTTACCCACATTCATTTCATTCCATTACACTGAGAGAATTATTCTGCACCCCCCCCCCCCCCCAAAGACATTCTCAACCAGCTATTGTATAATTCTTTCCAACTTCCAATAAGCTAGAAAGAATTTTAAAAAAACCTCAGGTCACAAAAATATGGCAGAAGTAATGGAGGCACGAAAGCTTCTCCAAGGCCCCGCTATACACTGCCGATACCACACACACACCCCACATGATAGACCTTCAGTGAAAAGGCAGCTCAAGTTTAGATTAAAAAAATTAATTTTCTACTATAAAAAAAAAATTTAGCATCATGCAGGTTAACAAATCAGTTAAATACAAGCGTTTACAGAAAAAAAAATCTGCCATGTATTCCAATAAGGTGGAGAAAGCCACAGGTATTGCTTCAAGAGAGAAGGGGAAATTACCTCCTTAGGCCTCCTCCCTCCCCAACACTGCAGGGAATAGATATCTGAAATGGTACCTCCGTCCTGCTCCTGCTACCAGGGTATCATGTCATTTTTACTTTCCACCTCTACTCCCATAATCTCTCACACATTTAAGGTCCAATCCCTGCCTTATTTAGCCAGGTTGCTGCAGCACAGTGGAGCCTTCAAAAGCAGACAATTCAAGGATCTGCCAGCATCCTACCTGGGTTTGTTTGAAAGTTATTTTGTTTACTGGTGCCAGTGTTGCTGCAGCACCCTGGCTAAATGAAGGAATTAGGGCAGGGTGAGAGGGGGAAATACCAGATGTATGGAGAGCCAGGGAGAAAAGTGTACCAGGAACGTGGAGGACAGCGGTGAAAGTGATGGAGTGAAGGTGGTAGAAAGAAAAGGAAAGAATGGGAAAAACATCCAAGAGAAAACATGAGTAGGAAAGTACAGAAATGGAGGGAGGGACAGGTAGAACAAACAAAGAAAAGGATGACAATTACTGGCAGGGGAGGAAAGAAAACAGAACACAGATAGGATGAAGAAAACCAAACGGAACCTACAACAGAATGGAAAAATCGAGAGGAAAAGGGAGAAAAATAAAGAAAATATGGAGAAGCCTGGGAAAAATAAGGAAAAAGCTCATAAAAGAATAAAAAAAAAAAAGGAAGGCAAAAATAGATACAGAAGCTTGAAAATATTTTATTCTTATCACTGTTGCAACTATAACAGGTTACACAGAAACATGATGGCAGATAAAGACCAAATGGCCCATCCACAGTAACTATTTTCTCTTCCTCTCTCCAAGAGATCCCACCTGCCTATCTCACGCTTTCTTGAATTCAGTCTTTTTCAAGCCATGGCACACTAAATGTAGTGGCCACAGCTCAAGACACCCAGAAGTGCGTGATGTCACTGTCTGCACATGCGTAAAGGGCCTTCAGACAGACCCTGAGCTACCAATGGGGGGGGGGGGGAGTGTCAAGCAGGATAGAGGGCCAGAGTGAAGGGACGCTGGCGCCAGCAGACTGTCTATGGGACGTGCCTCTCGCCACGAGAGGTACGTCCTGTAGGCATTCAGTTGGCGCCAGTGCCTCTGCTCCTCCCCAGTGTGCCACAACACACTTGAAATCTCAGGAGGCACACAGTTTGAGAAACACTGTGATAAAGGTCTATAAAATACTGAGTGGAGTAGAAAGGGTAGATGTGAATCGCTTGTTTACTCTTTCCAAAAATACTAGAACTAGGGGGCATGTGATGAAGCTAAGTAGTAGATTTAAAACAAACTGGAGAAAATATTTCTTCACACATTTCATTAAACTCTGGAATTCGTTGCCGGAAAATTAACAGTTAGTTTAGCAGGATTTTAAAAAAGGCTTGAGTAATTTCCTAAAAGAGACATCCCTAAGCCATTAATGAGATGGCTTGGAGAAATCCACTGATTACTCCTGGGATAAACAGCATGAAATCTGTTTTACTACTTGGGACCTGGGTTCTGGGTTGCCCACTGTTAGAAACAGGATACTAGCCTTGATGGACCAGTGTGGCAATTTTTATGCTACTGTTTAGGTTTCTGCCAGGTACTAGTGACCTGGTTTAGCCACTGTTGGAAGTAGAATACTGGGCTAGATGGACCACTAGTCTGACCCAGTATGGCTATTCTCATGTTCTTATGATATGGAAGAGGTCTATAAAATAAACCCCGAATTGCTTATTTACTTTTTCCAAAAATATAAGGACTAGGGGGCACACACTAAAGCTACTAAGTAGTCAATTTAAAACAAATCTGAGAAAATGTTTCTATGCTCAATGTGTAATTAAACTCTGGATTTGTTACCAAAGAATGTGGTATGAGCAGTTAGCTTAGCAGGGATTTAAAAAAGGTTTGGATAATTTCCAAAAAGTGCATAAGCCATTAAGATGAACTTGGAAAAATCTACTGTTTATTTCTAGGATAAGCAACATAAAATATCTCTTTTTTAGGATCTTGCTAGGTACTTGTGACCTGGATTAGCCACTATTGGAAACAGGATATTACATAGAAACACGATGACAGATAAAGGCCAAATGGCCCATCCAGTCTGCCCAACCACAATAACCATTATTTTTTCCTCTTTCTAAAAGAACCCAGGCTTTCCTGAATTCAGACACAGTCTCCGTCTCCACCACCTCTTCCGGGAGACTGTTCCATGCATCTACCATCCTATCTGTAAAAAAGTATTTCCTTAGATTACTCCTGAGCCTATCACCTCTTAACTTCATCCTATCTCTTCTCATTCCAGAGCTTTATTTCAAATGAAAGACTCGACTCATGCGCATTTATATCAAGTAGGTATTTAAAAGTCTCTTGATCGGTGATATTAATATCCACCTTGAACAAGAGGATAGTCCTGATGTCAAAGATTTATTTTCCTTTTTAACTTCATTAGGATTTTTTTTTAAACCTTCCTTAGTAAAAACACATCAAAAAGGCCACCACTTGTATTTGGTACCTTTTCCTCAAAGGATTTAGCTACTCCTAAAATCTATTTTAAACAAGACGTTTGGAATTATTCTGTTTGGTCAGACCATTTACTATGTAAATTTCAAAATTAAGTTGGTTGGAAGGACAACTATACACTATACCTAGAAATAATCTTAAAAAGAAAACTATTATTAGTAGAAGTCCAGTGAATCCTGTTGAATTCTGGTCACATTATGACCTATCTTCCAATTCTAATTTGGACTTTAAATTTTAATACAACATGGAATAATTTTAATAAACAGGTTTTAAATAAAATGGCACCTTTAAAAATACATAAAAAGAGACAACACACATCAGATGGATGGTATGATGCCGACTTATTAGCTCTTAAACAAGAATTACGAAAAATAGAAAGAACATAAGAACAAAAGAACATAAGCAATGCCTCCGCTGGGTCAGACCTGAGGTCCATCGTGCCCAGCAGTCCGCTCACATGGCAGCCCAATAGGTCTAGGACCTGTGCAGTAATCCTCTATCTATACCCCTCTATCCCCTTTTCCAGCAGGAAATTGTCCAATCCTTTCCTAAACCCGAGTACCGTACTCTGCCCTATTGCGTCCTCTGGAAGCGCATTCCAGGTGTCCACCACACGTTGGGTAAAGAAGAACTTCCTAGCATTCGTTTTGAATCTGTCCCCTTTCAACTTTTCCAAGTGCCCTCTTGTTCTTTTATTCTTTGAAAGTTTGAAGAATCTTTCCCTCTCTAATCTCTCTATGCCCTTCATGATCTTGTAAGTCTCTATCATATCCCCTCTAAGTCCCCTCTTCTCCAGGGAAAAGAGACTCAGTTTCTCCAATCTCTCAGCGTATGAAAGGTTTTCCATTTCTTTCATCAGACGTGTCGCTCTCCTCTGAATCCTCTCGAGTAACGCCATATCCTTCTTAAGGTACGGCGACCAATATTGGACGCAATACTCCAGATGCGGACGCACCATCGCCCGATACAACAGCAGGATAACTTCTTTCGTTCTGGTTGTAATACCCTTCTTGATTAGGCCTAGCATTCTATTCGCTCTCTTACTGGCCGCTGCGCACTGTGCCATCGGCTTCATTGTCATGTCCACCATTACCCCCAAGTCCCTTTCTTGGGTACTCTCATTCAATAACATCCCTCCCATCGTATAGTTGTACCTTGGGTTTCTGCTTCCCAAATGTAATACTTTACATTTCTCAACGTTGAACTTCATCTGCCATCTCGTTGCCCATTTCCCTAGTTTGTTCAAGTCCCTTTGCAATTCTTCGCAGTCCTCTTTAGTCCGAGCTCCACTAAATAGTTTGGTGTCGTCCACAAATTTTGTTATCTCACACTTTGTCCCTGTTTCTAGATCATTTATGAATATATTAAATAGCAGCGGCCCGAGCACCAAGCCCTGCAGAACACCACTCGTGACCCTCCTCCAGTCCGAGTAGCGGCCCTTCAACCCTATCCTCTGTTTCCTACCCACCAACCAGTTTCTGATCCATCTATGTACATCTCCTTCCACCCCATGGTTCTTCAGTCTCCGGAGTAGAATTTCATGAGGCACCTTGTCAAAGGCTTTTTGGAAATCTAGGTATATGATGTCTATGGGGTCTCCTCTGTCCATCCGTTTGTTAATTCCTTCAAAAAAGTGCAATAAGTTAGTTAGGCACGATCTCCCCTTGTAGAAACCATGTTGGCTGGTTATCAGAAGTTCATTTCTTTCAAAATGTTCATCGATGTTTTCTTTTATCAGTGCTTCCGCCATTTTCCCCGGAACCGAAGTCAGACCCACCGGTCTGTAGTTTCCCGGGTCACCTCGTGATCCCTTTTTAAAGATGATTAAAGCCAAGAAAATGGAGAAAGCCATTCCCCTACTGAAAGAACTACACTGACTACCAATAAAGAAATAAATACAGTTCAAGATGATCTGCATGATCCACAAAGCCATATACATCAAGAGCCCACTCTCCTTCCTCAACTCAAGATAGACAACGGTTCAAGATACTAATCCCCTCCCCTTAACAAATCCACCGAAAAAAAATAAGTCCACTTTCTTATTCCAAGCTCCATACATTTGGAATATACTCCCATCTTCTCTACAACAGATCTCCACATTCTTCCGCTTCCAGAAAGCAAAGTTGCTTACCTGTAACAGGTGTTCTCCGTAGGCAACAGGGAAATGCAGTCACACTTGTTGGTGAAGCCTCTGACTGAGCCAATTAGGTTAGACTCTCCCCTAGCTATAGTAAGCTTCTGAGCTTACTGAGCATGTGCAGGATTACCCTACTCCTTGAGCCCCCTCCCCTCCTCCTGAAAATTTCATTTCTAGCTATAAAGAGGAGACAAGGGAATGGTGGGCAGGCAAGTGTGACTGCATTCCCCTGCAGTCTATGGAGAACATCTGTTACAGTTAAGCAACTTTGCTTACTCTGGAGACAGGCAGGGTATATGCAGTCCCACTTGTTGGCAAGTCCCAAGCTGAGTAAGCATATGAGAGGTGGAAACAGTCTATAATGAAAAGAGGTTACATAAAACTGGTCATGAGCTAAACCTTGGTCTAAGCAGTAATGTTTGGTAAAAGTAGGTACAGACAACTAAGTAACTACTTTACAAATGTCCTGGATTGGGATGGACCGTAAGTTTGCAGTTGAAGTTGCTGCAGTTCGCAGCCTATGGGCCCTGATTGAGCCAGGGAGCTGCAAATGAGCTCTTGAGTAGCAAAAATTTATGCAAAGTGGAAATCCAAGATGAAATGGCTCTTTTCGTTGCTGGCTGATCACAGGTAGGTGGATTGCATGAAATGAATAACTGAGATTTCCAAAAATGGGAAGTTGCTTCGAGGTAAAAAAGCAGTGCTCTTCTGCAATCCAAAGTATGAAGTCTTTCCTCTGCCTCAGAGTCATGTGGGGGTGGAAAAAAGGAAGGCCAAGTCAAGTGATGGTTTGGCTGAGATGGAAATCTGAAACCACATAGGCAGGAACTTAGGATGAGTCCGTAGCTGTACCTTGATTGGAAAAAATTGTAAATAAGGATAATAAGTGACCAAGGTTTGAAGCTCACTTACTCTTCTAGCTAATGTGAGCCCTACAAGAAAAGCAGTCTTCCAGGAAAGAAAAGTGAGAGAAGCAGAACCCAGTGGTTTGAAGGGCTCTGTCATCAATTAATCTAGTACTACATTTAGGTCCCAAGCTGGAGTCGGAGTTTTCATTGGAGGTCTAAGATTGTTGAGACCCCTAAGGAAGCATGTCATAAGAGGACGGTGTTTATTGTTGACCAGCGAGTGGTATGCTGAAATTGCTGATAGATGAAATCTGACAGAGTTCATCTTAAGCCGTGCATCGGGCAAATGCAGGAGATATGTGAAGATATGGTCTAGCGGGCACTGGAGGGGTTGCAAACCGCGAACCTGAGCCCCTACTGAAAAACGTTTCCATTTTGCTCGATAAAAATTTTGTGTAGCAGGTCATCTTGCTGCTAGAAGAACATTATTGACAGATTTTGAGAACAGAAGGTCAGTTAGGAGTGAGCTCTCAATTTCCATGCTGTGAGACTCAGACTGTAGAGATTGGTATGTAGCTACATACCAATCTCTACAGTCTGAGTCTCACAGCATGGAAATTGAGAGCTCACTCCTAACTGACCTTCTGTTGTGTTGAGACAGAAGAGACGGATGGTCGCCCAAGGGTATTGGAGGTGCATCCAGTAGATCCAGAAGCAGTGGAAATAAGACTTGTCTGGGCCACCTGGGTGCAATGAGAATGAGATGTGCTTTGTCTATTAAAACTTTCTGAAGCACCCTGGAGATGAGAAGAAACGGTGGAAATGCATAGAGCAGAGTGTGGTTTGAAAAAGCAAGCCCTGGCTAAAGCTTGAGGAGCTGGACGCAGAGAGCAGAAGAGGGTGCACTGTGCATTGATTGGCAAGGCTAAGAGTTCCACTTGAGGATTCTCCTACTGATGGAAAATGGATGTTAGCACTGCAGGTTGAGGGCCCATTCGTGAGGGTTGATCTTCGTGCTGAGGGAGTCTGCCAGGACATTTTGATCTCCTGGAATGTATACTGCACGAAGATCTATGCTAAGAGTCAGGGTGTTGGACCAGAAATGATATGCTTCTCTGCAGAGTTTGAGGGAACCCGAACTATCCTGTTTGTTAAACACAGAACATGGTCACTTGATTGTCGGTCTGAATGAGAATGTTCTTGTGACCTATCCCGTGACGAAAAGCCTGAAGAGCATAAAACATTGCTCTGAGTTCCAGATGATTGATGTGAAGTGATGTTCGGGGTGAGTCCATAGACCTTGAGAGCAAAGATTGTTTAGGTGTGCTCCCAAGCCCTGATTGGAAACATCGGTGGTGATGGTTAGAGAAGGCGGTGGGAGCTGGAATGGACATCCTGCTTGAAGGGAGGCAGAATGAATCCACCACAGCAGGGAATCCTTGATTTTGGATGGCAGTAGAATCAGCTGTGACAGTGTGTGGAGATGCTGGTTCCAGTGTAACTTGAGGTGCCATTGTAGAGCTTGTATGTGGAGTCTAGCACGTGGTATTAATGATAGCGAAGCTGCCATGTGGCCAGCAGTCGTAAAATCTCCTAAGCTGATCTGACTGCCTTGCTCGGATTGCCTGATGTTTTTCCTGAGGCAGATAGGCCCTTGCAGCAGTGGTGTCCAGAAGTGTTCCATTGACCATAAGGGAGCGAGCTGGAGACAGCTTGGATCTTTCGAAGGCTAGGAAGAAAACTAGGGCACGCACGGAGAAGGAGACGGTCCCTAGAGTGGGCCACTAGTAGCCACTCATCGAAGTAAGGAAACCTATATAAGTTTGTTTCGCAATTGTGCCACTACCACTGCCAGGCTGTTCGTGAACACCCAGGGTGTTGATGAAAGGTCAAAAGGTAGAACCCTGTACTGGAAATGTTGATTGATGTACCGAAGTTGTACCTCTTCCATGGCATTGTGCTGCAGGATAAGAAAAAACTGCTGCAAAATGATGGAGGCAGGTTTTGAGAAGGCAGGTAATTGAGAAGGTTGTTTATGGACTCTAGGATGTTGCCTAGCACATACGAAGTAGTCTGTGATCACTGCAAACTGGTCCTATTGGAAGGAACTCCTGATCATGGATAGTATTGTTGAAAAAGAAGACAAAAAACGATGAAACTGAAAAGAATAATCAGACGGGTGAGCCGAAAGCTCACAACTAGCTATGGAATGTTTCTTAAGTTGCAAAACAGTGGTCTGCACTCTATGTCCAATGCGGCTGTCCCCTAAGTAGGGAGCTGCTGCCAGTCTATCATGAAGATCTTCTCCGAGGCTCATAGCAATGCCGTGTGCCTGACGGATGAAACCACTGCCACTTGAGTCAATTTGCCTTGGATCTGTTGATGGCAGACTTGGAAATCATAGAATGGTGGGGAGAATGCAGAAGGTCAAGATAAGGTATTTTATTTATTTATTTTTACTTTGTACTTTAGCTCAAGATGCTTAGAAGCTGTGTGCCTGAAAAAGGCTTCTGCCAATTATCCAGTTGTAGATCTTGCAGAATTCGATGCAATGAGAAAGAAATAATTCCCCTCACTGGAGTCTCACAGGATTAAAGGATAGATTGAAAATCCCTATTACCTGTGGGTGTTGCAACTTGACTGAGTCCTAAAAGAGAAGAGACCTTCAGTAAAAAATATTTGGAGAATAGTGCCCCTCCGTTGTAGCTGGCTATAGATGAGACAGCATATGTTGGACTAAGACTAAGGCAATGACCTCCTTCTGGTCTGACCATTGTGTGTAAGATGAAAAGCCCCTGAGTCAGAGAGGAGCATACAGGGGTACCAGAACCCTAAGCTACCGCATGTGGAATACCCCCCCCCCCCCCCACAAAAGGTCTGTGGGAAGTTGTTTCCAGGGTATTGCTGGAGCTCCAGAGTAGGACTAGGAACAGCATTGTCAGAAGGCTTAAATAAAGTAGCAGTATTGTAAATAAATCTTTAAAAAAGAAAACAGGAAGGGAAATATGTTTAGATCAATGATCTTAAACTCGGGGGCTACATGCGGCCCGCCAGGTCCTATTTTGAGGCCCTCGATATGTTTATCATAATCACAAAAGTAAAATAAAAGTTTCTTGATCATATGTCTCTTTAGCTATAAATTACAATATTATTATTAAGACTTAGCCAAAAGGAAAGATTTATAAACTATAAAGAGTTTTACCTCATGCATAATTGTCATTTCTTTAATAAGACATTAACTATTTTTTCTGAGGCCCTTCAAGTACCTACAAATCCAAAATGTGGCCCTGCAAAGGGTTTGAGTTTGAGACCACTGCTTTAGATGGTACCTGTGCAGGATCCAGCATTGAGTGATAGGCAACCCATGTGGATTTGATTTGGGTTATTAATAATAATAATAACTTTATTTTTCTATATCGCCATAATCTTGCGACTTCTAGGCGGTTCACAGTGAAGAGAGCTGTACAATCAGCGAGTTACAGTGTACAAATAGTGAAGGTGTCACTGAGCAGTCAGTGATTACAAATTAGCAAGAAAAAGATATTAGTGGGTTGCAGTATAAACTTAACATGTTACATTAAATGGCTGGAAAGCCAGCGAATTACAGAATACGATTGGTGAAGAAGACACTGAAACAGTCATTGAAAACAGAAAACCGTTAGATGCTATCCCTTAATCTGATCAGGGCCCGTGAGAGCTCTCTCAGAAGTACTCACCCATAACGAAATAGTCCCTGAATTCTCCAGGAAGGGACATGCTATTGAAACTGTCACCGGTGGATAGATGTCAGGGATGAATAAAACTGGAAGCTTCTGTCTTTCCTGTGGAGTCACCGTGGCTGTTTCCTGGCAGCATTGGTGGTGCAGGGCTTACCTCCCCCACCGGCACTGAAGCAGGGCTCTGAGGGGAGGGATCCGAAGACAAAATATACAGCTTTGGTTTGTTTTGGTTTTTTTGCTGTTGCAGAGGGGGTGTCCAGCATCTGCAGAGCCGGGAGCCTGCATCCTTTCTGAGGCACCGCTGAAGTTGAGGTTTTCTTTCCAGTCAGCTGAGGTGGTATGTCCGCTTCCCTCCCCCGCTGGACTGAAACAGGGTCCTGAGGGGAGGGAGCCAAAAGAACCTTCTGCTGAACACCTCGGAGACTCTTCCTTATACAAGTTGCCGCCGGTGCTAAGGTTTTTATTCTAGTCAATAGAATAGGCTCTCCCTCCCCCGCCGGACCATAAGTATCTCCGGCTTTCTCTGTTCCGAATGTCTGAAGAAAAAATCTCGGAGCTTTATACCGTGATCAGTTGCTGCTGGCGCTGGAGTTTGATATCAGCCAGCTTGTCCTTTTTCTTCTGTGGCACCGCCTCTACCAAGTCTTTCAGAATTGTCAGCTTAGGTGGCTGAACGCTAACCTCCCCCACTGGAGCCGAAGGAGAGCCCTGAGGGGTGGTAGCTTAACATCAGTCGAGCACCTTTTTGGCTGAAGACCTGGTCTATAAAACTAAAGGGTCCTTTTATCAAGTTGCGCTAGCGGGGTTAGCGCGGACATATCATCACGTGCTAACCCCCGCGGCCGGCTAAAAAATTAACGCCTGCTCAATGCAGGCATTAGCTGCTAGTGCGGCAGGCGGTTTAACGTGGGGTATTACACGTGTTAAACCCCTACCACAGCTTGATAAAAGGATCCCTAAGGTTTAGTTTAGCTGTTTCGCCAGTTTTTTTGTTATGCTGGCACGGAGCAGCGTCAAAGGGGAACTGGCTAACATGAAGCCGGTAGTAGTGTTCAGTCAAAATGAGCGGAGCATAGGTGATGTGAATAAAGACTTGCTCTGAAGTAAAATGCTGAATAAAAAAATAGCTGCGTTTTGTCAGGAGTACTATTGATTTTTCTGCGGTCTTGTGCCGTTATGGGGCAAGTTGTTTGGTTTTTTTTTATTCAGTTATGCCTGAAGGGCTGGAAAGCCCAGCTGTTCTGTTGAAAAAACAAGATAGGTCTCTTTTTTTCTTTAACGATTGATGACACAGGCAGAAAGTTGACAGATGAAGAGTCAGTTACCCTGTCACTGAAGGCTTACTATGTCAAGTGAAATTTTATTTTATTTTAAACTGCCCTAAGGGCTAGAAAGCCAAGGCTTTCTTGACTAAAACCTACTTTCTTATTTTTAGTCTTTTCAATGCTTTTCTCTGAGAAGGGGAAAGCCGCGACTGACTAGGAGCGGGTCAGAAAAAATCTGACAGGAGAAGGGGAGGAGTAGGGCAATCCTGCACATGCTCAGTAAGCTCAAAAGCTTACTATAGCTAGGGGAGAGTCTGAATTAATTGGCTCAGAGGCTTCACCAACAAGTGGGACTGCATATCCCCTGCCTGTCTCTGGAGAAAACATATCTCTTTTTCTTATAAGGTAAGATGACTCTTGCCAGTATAGATGTCTGTATTAATCTCTTATGCCTCATTTCCACTGTAAATGCTGTACAAAGTATTTTGTTAGCCAAATTGAATCCTTGTTGAAAAATTGCAAGATATAAGACTAGTATACATTACACTAGTTTCTTTTATTCCGCCAATATCTTGCGGTTCTAGGTGGATTACAAAAGGAAGAGATTCTGATCATTTCCAGAAGATTACAGGGAAGCTATTGGTTGCAACATCTGAAATCTGGTGGAGTAAGGATACTGATTGTATCAGGAGTTTGTCTTGAACAACCTGGTTTTTAATTCCCTCCTTAAGGTTCTGTAGTTTGGCACTGAAATCAGTAAATTGGAGATGTGGCTGTCTAGTTTCGCTACTTGCATGGCGAGTAGTCCGTCGTGTACTTTTTTTATGCTGAATGTCTTTGATTGCGGGGTGGGTGAAAGGTGTCCGAGTTCTCCTTGGTCTGGAAGAGATGTTCCAAGTTAGGCGAGTGTTCAGGTAGGATGGTCCATTGCCATGTAGGGTTTTGAAGTGCTTGCAGTAGAATTTATAAAGTATTCTTGCTTGTACTGGTAGCCAGTGTGTGTCTTGGTTTGCGGAGGTGATGTTGTCGAACTTCTTCAGTGAGTAGATCAGACTGAGAGCTGTGTTTTGCACTGTTTGTAGTTGTTTTATCATGTATTTTATGTGGGTGGAAGCATCCTTTAAGTTCAGAAAACGTTACCAGTGTACTTTTTCAGGCATGGAATGACTGTTCCTAAGGAAAGCATCCTGAAGTTTTCTGTAAATTATATATCAGTTAAAGCTTGAAGAATGGTTTGAAATTTGGCAGCTAAAACTTAATGCTAATAAATGCAAGATCATGCATTTGGGCTGCAAAAACCAGAGGGAATGGTACAGTTTAGGTGGTGAAGAACTTATGTGCACAGGGAAGAGCTGGACTTGGGTATGATTGTATGTGATGATCTTAAGGTGGCCAAACAGGTTGAAAAGGTGACAGTGAAAGCTAGAAGGATGCTAGGTTGCATAGGGAGAGGTATGGCCAGTAGGAAAAAGGAGGTATTGATGCCTCTGTATAAGACTCTGGTTAGACCTCATTTAGAATATTGTGTACAATTCTGGAGACCGCACCTTCAAAAAAATATAGAAAGGATGGAGTCTGTCCAGAGGAAGGCTACTAAAATGGTATGTGGTCTTTGTGATAAGGCATATGGGTCCGACTTAAACATTTCAATCTGTATACTTTGGAGGAAAGGCGGGAGAGGGGAGATATGATAGAGATGTTTAAATACCTACGTAATATAAATGCACATGAATCAAGTTTCTTTCATTTGAAAGGAAACTCTACAATGAGAGAGCATAGGATGAAGTTAAGAGGTGATAGGCTCCGGAGTAATCTGATGAAATACTTTTTTACAGAAAGTTTGGTAGATGCGTGGAACAGTCTCCCGGAAGAGGTGGTAGAAACAGAGACTGTGTCTGAATTCAAGAGGGCCTGGAATAGGCACGTGATATCTCTAGGAGAGAGAAAGAGATAATGGTTACTATCTATGTTCAGACTAGATGGGCCATTTGGCCTTTATCTGCCGTCATGTTTCAGGGCCGTTATGTCTAGGATGGGGGGAGGAATCCTCCTCCTCGTCGCTGTCCTTTTTATGACCAAGAAATACTTGGAATAAAACCCCCACCCTCTTTCCTTTGATGGCGCTAGGCATATATAGACTCACACTTAGTGCCCATAGGTATGAGTAACATTTATGCGCATCGATTTAAGCCAATGAGGGAATGGTACAGTGTAGGGGGTGAAGAACCTATGTGCACGAAATAGGAGCGGGACTTGGGTGCGCATTCCAGGCATCCACTTCCCTCTCCGTAAAGAAGAATTTCCTTACATTGCTCATGAGTCTCCCACCCCTCAGCCTCAAATTATGCCTTCTGGTTTTACCATTTTACTCTCTCTGGAAAAGATTTTGTTCTACGTAGTACTTTCAAGTACTTGAACGTCTGAATCATATGTCTCCTGTCCCTCCTTTCCTCTAGGGCAGAGGTTCTCAACCCTGTCCTGGGGACCCCCCCAGCCAGTCAGGTTTTCAAGATATCCCTAATGAACATGCATGAGAGAGATTTGCATACCTGTCACTTCCATTATATGCAAATCTCTCTCATGCATATTCATTAGGGATATCTTGAAAACCTGACTGGCTGGGGGGTCCCCAGGACAGGGTTGAGAACCACTGCTCTAGGGTATACATATTCAAGGTTTCTAGTCTCTCTTCATACATCTTTTGGCACAAACCTCCTATCATTTTTGTCACCCTCCTCTGGAACGCTTCAAGTCTTATGTCCTTCGCCAGATACGGTCTCCAAAATTGAACACAATACTCCAAGTGGGAACTCACCAATGACCTGTACAGGGGCATCAACACCTTCTTTCTTCTTCTGGTTACACCTCTCTTTATACAGCACAGCATTTTTCTGGCAGCAGCTACCGCCTTGTCACACTGTTTTTTCACCTTTAGATCTTTAGACACTATCACCCCAAGGTCCCTCTCCCCATCCGTGCATATCAGCTTCTCACCTCCCAGCACGGTTCCTTCCGATTATTAATCCCCAAATGCAATGCTCTGCATTGAATTTTAGTTGCCAGATTAGACCATTCCTCTAACTTTTGCAGATCTTTTTTCATGTTTTCCACTCCCTCCTCGGAGTCTACTCTGTTACAAATCTTGGTATCATCTACAAAAAGGCAAACATTTCCTTCCATCTCTTCAGCAATGTTACGTGCCAGACTTTAAGAATAAATGGGATACCCATGTGGGATCCCTACAAGGGTCAAGATAAGAAAATTGGGTCATCAGGGCATAGACAGGGGATGGGTAAGCAGAGTGGGCAGACTTGATGGGCTATAGCCCTTTTCTGCCGTCATCTTCTATGTTTCTATTGAACAAAATCGGCCCGAGCACCGAACCCTAAGGGACTCTACTACTTATCTTATCTTCCTCCGAGTGACTTCCATTAATCACCACCCTCTGGCATCTGTCCGACAACCAGTTTCTAATCCAGTTCACCACTTTGGGTCCTAACTTCAGCCCTTCAAGTTTGTTCAAGAGCCACCTATGAGGAACCGTGCCAAAGGCTTTGCTGAAATCTAAGTAAATGACATCTATTATATGTCCTTGATCCAGTTCTTTGATCACCCAATCAAAAAATTAAATCAGGTTCGTTTGGCACGATTTACCTTCAGTAAAGCCATGTTGCCTCGAATCCTGTAACCCATTAGATTCTAGGAAGTTCATTATCCTTTCTTTCAGCAACACTTCCATTATTTTTCCAACAACCGAAGGTGAGGCTTACCGGCCTGTAGTTTCCTGCTTCATCTCTGTGACCACTTTTGTGACTAGGGACCACATCCGCTCTTCTCCAATCCCCAGGAACCACTCCCATCTCCAGAGATTGTTGAACAAGTCTTTAATAGGACCCAGCAGAACCTATCTGAGCTCCCTCAGTATCCTGGGATGGTCCCATCACTTTGTTCACCTTCAATTTTTCAAGTTGTTAATAAACAAACACTTTCCTCCGTGAATGGCTCAGAATCTATTCCATTTTCTTGTGTAACTTTGCCAGACAATCTCAGTCCTTCTCTGGGATTTTCTTCCATGAACACAGACCAGAAGTATTTGTTTAGCACGTTTGCTTTTTCTTCATCACTCTCCACATATCGGTTCCCAGCATCTTTTAGTTTAGTAATTCCATATCTTCCTCCTTTCATTAATATATCTGAAAAAAATTTTATCTCCCATTTTTAGCCATTTGCTCTTCCGCCTGCGCTTTCGCCAGACGTTATCTCTCTTAGCTTCTTTCAGTTTCACCCGGTAGTCCTTTCTATACTCCTCTTCATGTGGTTTTTTTTTATATTGCAGGAACGCCAACTCTTTTGCCCTTATTTTCTCTGCCACTAGTTTGGAGAACCATATCGGTTTCCTTTTTCTCTTTTTTCTTCACATAAAGGTCCGTAGCCATTTTTATTGCTCCTTTCAGCTTAGACCACTGTTTTTCTACTTCTCTTATGTCCTCCCATCCTAGCAGCTCTTTCTTCAGGTACTCTCCCATTTTATTAAAGTCCTTCCATTTGAAATCTAGGACTTTTAAGTATTGTGTGACCACTCTCCACTTTAGCTGATATAGCAAACCAAACTGTTTGATGATCGCTTCTTCCCAGGTGAGCACCCACTTGAACATTAGAGATACTCTCATCATTTGTGATCCAATATTGCTTTCTCCCTCGTGGGTTCCATCACCATTTGTCTGAGCAGAGCCTCTTGAAAGGCATCCACAATCTCCCTACTTCTTTCCGTTTCCGCAGACGGAGCTTTCCAGTCCACATCCAGCAGGTTGAAATCTCCCAGCAGCAGCACCTCCTCTTTCTTTCCAAACTTTTGGATATCCACAATCAGACCTTCATCAATTTGCTGCAATTGAGTCGGAGGTCTGTAAACTACACCCATGCAGATAGAAGTTCTATATTCTCTTTTCAGAGCGATCCATATTGCTTCTTCCTCTCCCCAGGTCCCTTGCATTTCAGTCACTTGGATATCTATCTTCACATAGAGAGCTACTCCTCCACCTTTTTAACCATCTCTGTCCTTCCTAAAAAGATTATATCCTGGTATGTTTGCATCCCATCCTTGGGATTCACTGAACCATGTCTCTGTTATAGCAACAATATCCAGGTCTGCCTCTAACAACAGGGCTTGCATATCATTAACTTTGTTGCTTAGACTGTGAGCATTTGTGGTCATTGCTTTCCAACTTCTCAAGTTAAATGAACTAGAAGTACAAGGAGAGGTACTACAATGGTTCTCACAATTCTTAAAAAAAATATACCATATGAAGTTTGAAAAGATGACAAGAAATCCCAACAATGGAAGGCTAACTGTGGTATTCCACAAGGCTCCCCGCTATCACCTGCACTATTTAACATCTATTTCAGAACTTTGGGGAACTTGCTCTTGACCCAGGATCATATCCTCTCCTACGCAGATGATATCGTCATTCTTTGTACAGCCAAGGAATCCTTTGACAATACCTTTCATGACCTGAAAAACACTATCGACAACCTGAGTAAATGGACTATGAAAAACTTTCTTAAATTGAACAAATCAAAGACAAGACTATAACTATAACTCTCTACTTAACACAGAACTGGAACTGTCCACAGGCAAGAAAACTAAAGAGAAATTCCTCCAAAATAATGGGAGTTATACTAGACTTGAACGCAACCTTCAACACAGAAATCACCTCCCTGGTGAAAAACTTCTTTAAGATGAGACAACTGAGGACTAAGACTAGTCCTAACCCAGACCAGTTTGAGGACAGTAGTACAATCAGTCCTAATATCATACCTGGACTACTATAACTTAAGAGACTACAACTACTACAAAACAAAGTCCCAAGACTAATATTCAAAATGAATCAGTACGAAAGGACAGGCCTGCTATAAAACAGCAGCACTGACTGCCAATGAAAAAGTGAATCCAATTCAAGATAGCCTTCATTGTTCAAAAGTGATCTATGGCAAAAACTCAAATGGACTAACTTCTGATATGAAAGTCCCACATTCCTTCAACTCACGAGCATCGCAATGCTTCAAATCATCCTTCCCATCATCTCAACAAGTTCGACAAAGATCACCTTTGAATATCAAGGACCTCTTATCTGGAACAAATTGCCAACATATCTAAGACAACCCAACACTTCAGGAAGAAATCGAATACATACTTTTACTCTCTACAACCAACCCCCCTATCCCTCAGCTCTTCCCTTAACAACTGTAAGATCTGGAGAATTGCAGGATATGACACTTTATTGTATTGTACTTTGGAGGACAGATGGGAGAGGTGAGAGAGACATTTAAATACCTCCAAGGCATAAATGTGAACGAGTTGAGTCTCTTATTTGAAAAGAAGCTCTGAAATGAGAAGGCACAGGATGAAGTTAAGAGGTGATAGGCTCAGGAGTAATCTAAGGAAATACTTTTTTACAGAAAGGACGGTAGATGCGTGGAACAGTCTCCCGGTAGAGGTGGTGGAGACAGAGACTGATTTCAAGAAAGCCTGTAATAGGCACATGGGATCTCTTAGGGAGGAGAAGATAGTGGATGCTGCGGATGGGTAGACTGGATGGCCCATTTGGCCTTTATCTGCCATCATGTTTCTATGTTTTTAATGAAAATTGGTTATGGTTATGGTTGGAATGGCAGCTCATGTTTCCCATTAGACTTCATCATCTTCTCAGTTATTAAAATGCCTAGAATACGGAAAAACAATAGAATATTAATGGACACATGGAAAACTTTACGATATATTAATAATTTAACACCTCTTCCAATTGAAAAATCTACATATCAAAATATATGGCTAAACTCCAGGATCCAAATAGGCAGTTTTAAGATTGGATTAAAGCAGGTATACGAACCTTAAATGATGTTATATCTAATGGTAAACTGCTGGATTTTTCAGTTGCAACTTAAATTTGGCCTTGATAAAAAAACAAAGTTATAAGTGGTTGCAACTGAAGCAGGCTATTCAGGCAGGGTTCCCTGAATGGAAATCTCTTAATAATCAATTTAGTTTAGATTTCTTATGCTTTCAAGCAGACTTCCTGGGACACCAGGCCGCACAGTGGTATAAATTATTATCTGGCTATTTAAATAAGAAACCAAAGACTGGACTTAGAGATATTTGGAGTATTGAGATTAAGCATCAAATTAATGCATCTCAATGGACACGTATTTGGTCTTGGAGGATGAAATGTACAATGTCTGCGTCTATGAGGCAAACATGGTTTTTCCTGTTGCACAGAGCACTCTGGACCCCTGTTTGTTTACAAAAATTGGATTGCTCTAAGTTTAATAGATGTTGGCATTGTCATCTCAAAGCTGGAACTTTAAATCATTTATTGTTTTATTGTCCATTCATTAAGGCTTTTTGGCAGTCTATTTGGGATCAAATAAATTGCTTGTTAGAAAATCATGTAGCATTGTCATATGACATAATTTTATTTGGCATGTCTATGAGAACTAAATGTCAAATATCTGCTAATAATAACAAGCTTTTGATGATATTGACAGGAGTTGCCATCCAACAAATAACATATAATTGGAAGGATTATAAAAGGCTGAACTATTGTTTCTGGTGGAATTCAGTTTGTCAGGTGTATAAAATGGAAAGAGCGTTGGCAGTTCAAAAAGGTTATTATAATAAATTTAAGGATGTGTGGGGACCATTATTAAATTATTATAATGAATAATTTACACTTTTCCCAATTTTAATATACATGTGGATTTAGGATGGGGAGGGGCATTCTTGGTTTTCCACTAATAATATATATATGAATGACATAAGATATTATTTTCATATGGTATATTTTAGTTGTATATGAATTTGGGAGGGGGTGGGGTTAAATCTTCTTGTTATATGATATTGTGGATTTTCAAGTGATGTTGTACTATAATTGTTTGATATTTACTGTATACTTGTTGTAAGTTATAAAATAAAGAAATTAGAAAAAAAGAAATCAGGCCTAAATACCTGCACCTAATTTATGCACGGATCTGATGTATTCTATGGCAGTGCAGCTAATTTTTAGGAACACCAATAAGCCCCTGCTCCTCCCCGCCCCCGTTTGAGATTCACACACTAGAATTTAAATGCACTTTATATAATGTGCTTAAAAAATTCTGCACATAACTTTAGTGCCAATTAGGTGTTAATTGCCAGTTATCAGTACCAATTAGCTTAACATTAAATTGCACACGCAAATCTGCACTATGCACAGATTTGCAGACATGTGCAAACTTCGGTCACAATATACAGAATCCAGTTTATATGTTGAAAAATACTGTATACTGTACCCCAGTGTTCTTCAACCACTGGTCCATGGACCAATGCCGGTCAACAGAAATTTCCTGCCGGTCCACAGGGCCAGCACGTGCATCAGGCCCAAAAGCACAGTTACTTACCGTAACAGGTGTTATCCAGGGACAGCAGGCATATATTCTCACATGTGGGTGACGTCATCTACGGATCCCCAGCGCGGACAGCTTTTCAAGCAAACTTGATTAAAGTTTCAAGTTTGCTACACTGCACCACGCATGTGCATGCCTTCTTGCCCACTAGAGGGCGCATCCCCACCTCGTGGTCCTCAGTTCCATAACCAGCAAAGAAGCCATCCCCGGGGAGGAGGGCGGGTTGTGAGAATATATGCCTGCTGTCCCTGGATAACACCTGTTACGGTAAGTAACTGTGCTTTATCCCAGGACAAGCAGGCATGATATTCTCACATGTGGGTGACCTCCAAGCCAACCAAAAAAGGGCAGGTGGGAGGATGGCAATTTAGGAAAACAGGTTACGTAACACCGACTGGCCAAACCGGCCGTCGCTTCTGGACAAAGTGTCCAGACAGTAGTGGGAGGTGAACGTATGAACCGAAGACCAAGTGGCAGCTTTACATATATCCTCCACAGGAGTAGACCGGAGGAAAGCAACAGAAGCTACCATAGCCCGGACCTTATGCCCCGTGACTCAACCA
This sequence comes from Geotrypetes seraphini, assembly GCF_902459505.1. Classification (NCBI taxonomy): domain Eukaryota; kingdom Metazoa; phylum Chordata; class Amphibia; order Gymnophiona; family Dermophiidae; genus Geotrypetes; species Geotrypetes seraphini. The sequence goes on along the minus strand of NC_047089.1, from coordinate 4,663,216 downwards.
TGGAGCGTGAGACCAGCCTGAGCGTAGCAAAAAGAAATACAAGCAGTCAACCAGTTGGACAAGGTGCGCTTGGAAACAGGATGTACCAACCGATTAGGATCAAAGGACAAAAACAATTGAGGAACCTTCCGAAGAGACTTGGTACGTTGGAGATAAAAGGCCAACGCCCTCTTACAGTCAAGCGTGTGAAGCGCCGCCTCACCAGGATGAGAGTGGGGCTTCAGGAAGAACACCGGAAGAACAATGGACTGATTGAGGTGGAAATCAGACACAACCTTAGGTAAAAATTTAGGATGGGTGCGAAGAACCACCTTGTCATGATGAAACACAGTAAAAGGAGGATCCGCAACCAAAGCCTGCAGCTCACTAATCCGACGAGCGGATGTGAGCGCAAGCAAAAAGACCACCTTCCAAGTGAGAAACTTAAGATGAGATTTGTCGATAGGCTCAAAAGGAGGCTTCATCAGTTGAGCTAATACCACATTAAGATCCCAAACTACAAGAGGAGGTTTCAGAGGAGGATGAACATTCACGAGACCCCTCATGAAACGAGTTACCAGAGGAAGAAGAGAAAGAGACCGACCCTCGATATGCCGATGGAACGCCGCAATGGCACTGAGATGCACCCGAATGGAAGTCGTCTTCAGCCCAGACTTAGACAGATGCAACAAATAGTCCAGCACCGAAGACACTGGAACCGAACTCGGGTCCAGATGGTTCGAGGAGCACCAGGATGAAAATCTGGTCCACTTCTGTGAATAACAAAGCCTAGTCGAGACCTTGCGCGAGGCTTCCAAAATCTCCCTCACCGACTGAGAAACCGGAACCGAAGTCAAGGGGAAGGAACCAAGCGGTCAGATGTAAAGACTGAAGATTGGGACGTAACAGCGAACCCCGACTCTGAGACAGCAGAGAGGGAAAAACAGGCAGAAGCAGAGGTTCCCTGACACTGAGTTGAAGGAGCAGGGAGAACCAGTGCTGTCTGGGCCAACGAGGCGCAATGAGAATCATAGTGGCTCTGGTCGATTTGAGATGTACCAACGTTCTCAAGATTAGAGGAAAAGGAGGGAACGCATAAAGGAACCTAGCCCCCAGTCGAGAAGGAAGGCATCGGCCTCGAGACGGTCCCGGGAGTACATACGAGAACAATAGAGGGGCAGTTTGTGAGTCTCCGGGGAGGCAAACAGATCCACCTGAGGAGTCCCCCAGCGGTCGAAGACCTCGCGCAGAACCCGGGAGTTCAGCGACCACTCGTGCGGCTGGAGAAGACGACTGAGTTTGTCCGCCAGACAGTTCCTCTCTCCCTGAATGTAAACCGCACGTAGGAAGATGTTCTGGGAGATCGCCCATTCCCAAAGGCGCAGGGCTTCCCGGCACAGGGACCAAGAGCCCGTTCCGCCCTGTTTGTTCACATAATACATTGCCACCTAGTTGTCCGTCCGTACGAGGACTACCTGATCGTGCAGCAAGTGGCAGAACGCTCGAGCCGCCAGAAAAATGGCTCGAAGCTCCAACACATTGATGTGACAAAGATGGTCCTCTGCCGACCATAGGCCCTGAGTCCGCAGACCGTCGAGATGAGCCCCCCACGCGTACTCCGAGGAGTCCGTGGTCAGGACCTTGCGATGCGGAGGAACGAGAAAGAGCAAATCCCCGGAAAGATTGGAAGAGTTGGTCCACCAACGGAGCGAGTGTCTCAAAGAAGGAGTCACCGTTATCGGACAAGAGACTGGCTCGCGATCCTGACACCACTGCGAGGCCAAGGTCCACTGAGGAAGCCTCAGATGCAAGCGGGCGAACGGAGTAACGTGGACCGTCGATGCCATGTGGCCCAGAAAGCACAGTTACTTACCGTAACAGGTGTTATCCAGGGACAGCAGGCAGATATTCTTTACGCATGGGTGACGTCACCGACGGAGCCCTCGGTACGGACCTTTTTACTAGAAAGTTCTAGTTGGCCGCACCGCGCGTGCGCGAGTGCCTTCCCGCCCGACGGAGGAGAGCGTGGTCCCCAGTTAGTATAAGCCAGCTAAGAAGCCAACCCGGGGAGGAGGGTGGGACGTAAGAATATCTGCCTGCTGTCCCTGGATAACACCTGTTACGGTAAGTAACTGTGCTTTATCCCAGGACAAGCAGGCAGCATATTCTTTACGCATGGGTGACCTCCAAGCTAACAAAGAGGGAGGAGGGATGGTTGGCCATTAGGAAAATAAATTCTGAAGTACAGATTGGCCGAAGTGCCCATCCCGTCTGGAGAAAGTATCCAGACAGTAGTGAGTAGTGAATGTGTGAACTGAGGACCAGGTGGCCGCCTTGCAGATTTCCTCAATGGGTGTGGAACGGAGGAAAGCAACAGAAGCGGCCATAGCTCTTACCCTGTGGGCCGTGACAGCACCGTCTAGTGACAGACCGGCCCGAGCGTAACAGAACGCGATGCAAGCTGCAAGCCAGTTGGATAGCGTCCGTTTAGAGACCGGTCGACCCAAACGATTCGGGTCGAAGGTCAGGAAGAGCTGAGGGGACAAGCGGTGAGCCCTTGTACGATCAAGATAGTAAGCCAGGGCATGCTTGCAGTCAAGACTGTGCAATGCCTGTTCCCCGGGATGTGAATGGGGTTTCGGGAAGAAAACAGGCAACACAATGGACTGGTTGAGGTGAAAAGCTGAGACCACCTTGGGGAGGAACTTTGGATGGGTGCGCAGAACCACCTTGTCATGGTGAAAAATAGTGAACGGTGGATCGGCAACCAGTGCATGAAGCTCACTGACCCTCCTGGCAGAGGTGATGGCAATGAGGAAAAGCACTTCCACGTCAGAAATTTGAACGAAGTTGTGGCAAGTGGCTCAAAAGGAGGTTTCATGAGGGCAGACAAAACCACATTGAGGTCCCAGACGACCGGAGGAGGCTGCAGAGGTGGTTTGATGTTGAAGAGGCCCCTCATGAATCGGGAAACCAGAGGGTGAGCCGTGAGGGGTTTTCCTAGGACAGGCTCATGAAAAGCCGTGATGGCACTGAGATGGACTCTGATTGAGGTAGACTTGAGGCCTGCGTTGGACAGGGAGAGCAAGTAGTCCAGAACAGGTTCCACCGCTAAAGAGGTGGGATTGTGATGATGACGGAGGCACCAAGAGGAGAACCTGGTCCACTTCTGATGGTAACATTGGAGGGTGGCCGGTTTCCTGGAGGCGTCCAAGACGAGACGGACAGGCTGAGATAGATTTCCTGGAGAGGTCAGCCCGAGAGAAACCAAGCTGTCAGGTGGAGCGAAGACAGATTGGGATGTAGTAGAGACTGATGTTGCTGTGTAAGTAGAGTAGGAAACACAGGTAGAGGAATGGGCTCCCTGGAGCTGAGCTGAAGCAGGAGGGAGAACCAATGTTGACGAGGCCACCGGGGAGCTATGAGGATCATGGTGGCTCCGTCCCTGCGGAGTTTGGATAAAGTCCGCAACATCAGAGGTAGCGGAGGAAAGGCATAGAGGAACCGATCCGTCCAATCGAGAAGGAATGCATCCGGAGCCAGACGGTGAGGAGAGAAGAGTCTGGAGCAGAACTGGGGCAGCTGATGGTTGTGAGGGGCTGCAAATAGGTCCACTTGCGGAGTGCCCCAGCGAGCAAAAATGGAGAGGAGCGTGGGAGGATCCAACGTCCACTCGTGAGGTTGCAGGATGCGACTGAGATTGTCGGCCAGGGAGTTCTGTTCGCCCTGGATATAGACAGCCTTGAGGAAGAGACTGCGGGCTGTGGCCCAGGTCCAAATGCGAAGAGCCTCCTGACAAAGGAGGCGAGATCCGGTGCCGCCCTGTTTGTTTATGTAGTACATGGCGACTTGGTTGTCCGTGCACAGGAGCAGAACCTGAGGACAAAGAAGGTGCTGGAAGGCCTTGAGAGCGTAGAACATGGCTCGTAGTTCTAGGAAATTGATGTGATGTCGACGCTCCTGTGGGGTCCAAAGACCTTGGGTGCGTAGGTCTCCCAGGTGAGCTCCCCATGCATAAGGGGAGGCATCCGTGGTGATGATCATGGAATGCGGGGGCAGATGAAAAAGAAGGCCCCTGGAAAGATTTGAGGAGTTCAACCACCATTGTAGAGATCGCTGAAGAGACGATGTCACAGAGATGGGATGAGAAAGAAGATTCGAGGTCTGGGACCACTGGTTGGCCAGAGTCCATTGAGGTGTCCTGAGGTGGAGTCGTGCCAGGGGAAGCACATGCACCGTCGAGGCCATGTGTCCCAGGAGGACCATCATCTGTCTGGCAGAAATGGAGTGATGAAGGAGCACCTGACGACACAGGCGGAGCAGATTCCGCTGTCGGTCGGAGGGGAGAAACGCCCTCATTAGTGTGGTGTCGAGAACTGCTCCAATGAACTGAAGGCGCTGTGTGGGAAGCAGATGCGACTTGGGGTAGTTGATCTCGAACCCCAGAAGATGGAGGAGAGAGATGGTATGATGAGTGGCTTGTAGCACAAGCGGAGACGTAGGTGCTTTCACCAACCAATCGTCCAAGTAGGGAAACACCTGGAGGTTGTGAGACCTGAGGAAGGCCGCCGCCACAATGAGGCATTTGGTGAACACCCTGGGTGATGAAGCGAGGCCAAAAGGTAGCACTTTGTACTGATAATGGCGATGGTGCACCTGGAATCGTAGGTAGCGACGTGAAGTTGGATTGATTGGGATGTGAGTGTAGGCCTCCTTGAGGTCCAGGGAACATAGCCAGTCGTTCTGAGAGAGATGAGGGTAAAGCGTGGCAAGGGAGAGCATTCTGAACTTCTCCTTGACTAGACACTTGTTGAGGTCCCTGAGATCGAGAATGGGACGTAGGTCTCCTGTCTTCTTTGGAACTAGAAAGTAACGGGAGTAGAATCCCCGGCCTCTTTGTTCCAGAGGTACTTCTTCGATGGCATTGAGGAGAAGGAGGGATTGGACCTCCCTCAGGAGGAGGGGGGTTTGAGTTGAAAGAGAAGCAGACTCTACGGGAGGATTGTCTGGTGGAAGAGTCTGGAAGTTGAGAGAGTAGCCGTGGCGGATGATGTTGAGGACCCACTGGTCCGATGTGATGACCTCCCAACGGCTGATGAAGATGTGGAGCCTGCCTCCGATTGGCTGAGGAAGAGGCAATGAGGGTGGAAGACTGGCTAAGCCCTGGAGAGAGGAGTCAAAAGGGCTGAGAGGGTTTGGTAGGAGGAAGAGGCTTTGCAGGTTGATTAGGCTGGGCACGAGCCTGGGTGTGTTGGTGTTGGCGGGCCCGCCTAGGTTGCTGTGAAGGTGGGTTGAGCGGCCTGGCGGAGAACCTGCGTTGATATGAAGTCTGTGGTCTGTAAGGACGAGCAGGAGGAGCCTTTTTCTTTGGTTTAATGAGAGTATCCCATCTGGTCTCATGGGCGGAGAGTTTCTGTGTGGTGGTATCCAGGGACTCTCCGAATAATTCGTCTCCCAGACATGGGGCGTTGGCTAGTCGGTCTTGATGGTTGACGTCCAGATCAGAGACCCTGAGCCAGGCCAGGCGGCGCATAGCCACAGCGATGGCAGATGCATGGGAGGTGAGCTCAAAAGAGTCATAGATAGAGCGCACCATAAATTTTCTCAGTTGAAGCAGGCTGGAGATGTGCTGCTGGAAAAGTGGAACCTTGTGCTCTGGCATGTACTTTTGCATGGCGGAGAGTTGCATTACCAGATGTTTCAGGTAGAATGAAAAATGGAACGAGTAGTTGTTTGCCCTGTTGGCAAGCATGGCATTCTGGTAGAGCCGCTTGCCAAACTTGTCCATAGTTTTGCCCTCTCTGCCAGGAGGGGTGGAGGCATAAACACTGGAGCCCTGAGTCTTTTTTAAAGTGGACTCTACCAGGAGAGACTCATGAGGCAGTTGGGGTTTATCAAATCCTGGGATTGGTATAACCCTATAGAGGCTGTCCAATTTACGGGGGGCCCCAGGGACAGTCAGCGGGTTCTCCCAATTTTTATAAAAAGTTTCCCGTAGGATATCATGCACGGGCAATTTTAGGAACTCTTTGGGAGGTTGATCGAAATCCAATGCCTCCAGGAAAGCTTGTGACTTCTTAGAGTCAGATTCCAGTGGCAAAGACAAAGCACCCGACAACTCCCTGAGAAATTTAGAGAAGGAAGATTGTTCAGGTTTAGATGTGGTATCGGGTGCCGAAGGCTCTTCGTCCGACGACGATGCATCCTCCTCGGTACCGGGAGGGGATTCTTCCCATAGGTCCGGGTCTCTGACATCGGTGTGTGCGTGTCGAGAGACCGGAGTGGAAGGCTCGGTATGGTGAGTTTTAGACAAAGACTTGCCTGAGCGTACCGAGACGTTACCGGGTGATGCAGACCTGTGTCTGTCTCGGTCCCGGGAAGTACGGTGCCGGTCAGGGTCGTGGGAAGACCGGTGCCCTGCTCGGTCCCGAGGAGGATCGGTCGTCGTCAAGGCCATAGTCTCGGCATGGGAATGGAGATGTGGTGCCGAGAGAATGGGCATGGAGGAGTCCATAGGTACCGATGGAGTGGATACCGGTTGGACGGTGTGGGGCTCGGGCCGGTCTGGTACCGAGAGCAGCGGTGCCAAGATAGAGGGTAAGAGCTGCTGAAGTTGCTGGTGGAGTTGTTCCTGCAACTTGTCCTGGAGGATGGCCGCAATGCGGTCATCCAGGGGAGGCACCGGAACCACTTTTTTCTTCTTTGGTTCCATGGGTGCCGCTCTACACTCCGGCGATGAGGAGGCCGATGACGAGGCACTCACCGATATCGGAGTGGAGCGTTTTTTGGTTCGGCGTGGAGCCGAAAGGACTGGTGTCGTCCCCGAGGTGGGAGGGCGCTCAAGGGTGGAAGGCTTCTTAGCCGGCTTACCTGGCGCCGGAGGCGCCGATGTCGTCTCAGGCGTCGTCGAAGTGGTCGGTGCCGATTTCGACGGTGCCGCAGATGAAGAGGTCGAATCCATAGTCGGGCCGGTGCCGAAAAGTAGATTTTGTTGGATTTGACGATTCTTCAAAGTGCGTTTTTTAAGAGTGGCACAGCGGGTGCAGGAGTCCGCCCGATGCTCCGGTCCCAAGCACTGCAAGCACCAGTTGTGTGGGTCAGTGAGGGAGATCGGGCGTGCACACCGCTGGCACTTCTTAAAACCGGGCTGCGGGGGCATGAATGGGAACACGGCCTCCGCAAAATCAAACCCCGAGGCCTGGATCGTGACAACAGGCCCCGCCGGGGCAGGAACGAAAAATAAAGCAAAAAGAAAAGATTTTTTTTTTTTTTTTTTTGTAAATTGAAAGAAAAAAGCACCCGAAGGTGAAAAAACCGAAAAAATAACGCGAGCGGGAAGGCAAAAGGAGGATTTCAACGACGTTGAAAAACACACGTCTTCTTCGCTCCGCGGAAACGAAGAAACTGGGGACCACGCTCTCCTCCGTCGGGCGGGAAGGCACTCGCGCACGCGCGGTGCGGCCAACTAGAACTTTCTAGTAAAAAGGTCCGTACCGAGGGCTCCGTCGGTGACGTCACCCATGCGTAAAGAATATGCTGCCTGCTTGTCCTGGGATAAGAACCATCATGCGCTGAGCCGATACTACGGGCATCAGCGAAACCTGGCGACTCAATCGAAGCAGGGCTTCCAACCGAGGAGGAGGGAGGAAGGAACAGAGGCGAACCGTGTCCAGCACGGCTCCGATAAACTGAAGGGATTGAGTCGGGCCCAACTGAGACTTGGGAAAGTTCACTTCGAACCCCAGACGTTGAAGGAAGATGATAGTCTGTTGGGTCGCTGAGATAACCCCCTCCCTGGTTGGGGCCTTGATCAGCCAATCGTCCAGGTAGGGGAAGACCTGCAAGCCCCAAGATCTCAGGGTTGCCGCAACGACCACCATACACTTCGTGAAGACTCGAGGGGACGAAGCCAGACCAAAGGGGAGGACCCGATATTGAAGGTGCAAATCCCCCACCTGGAACCGTAAAAACTTGCGGAACGCAGGATGCACCGGAACATGAGTATAGGCGTCCTTCAAGTCCAGGAAGCACATCCAATCCCCTTCCTCCAACAGCGGATATAAAACCGGGAGTGACAACATACGGAATTTCTCCCGGACCAGGAATTTGTTGAGCATCCGGAGGTCCAAAATGGGACGTAAGTCCCCTGTCCTCTTTGGGACCAAAAAGTACCGGGAGTAAAACCCCTTTCCCCGCTGTTCTGGGGGTACTGGTTCCACCGCCCGTAGGCTCAACAAAGCCCTGGCCTCCACCACCCGTAGGCTCAACAAAGCCCTGGCCTCCACCAGGAGAAGGGGAAGCTGGCTCCGGTTGCACGGACAAGTTCCGGGCGGACGGTCCGGCGGCGTGGCCGAGAAATTGAGCGAGTAGCCCTCGGAGACGATCCAGAGCACCCATGCATCGGAAGTAATCTCAGTCCAAGCCACATAAAAGGCCCTTAGTCGACCCCCGATTGGGAGGGGGTCCGGCGATATTGCGGAGGGGGCCCGCCCCCATCCGCCCAGCCCGTCAAAAGGACGGAGCCGGCTTGGACGCTCCCTGCACCGGAGGCTTCGGTTGTCCCCCTCTACCCTGTTGAGGCGGGCGCCGGGCCGGAGGTCTAGAAAAGGCCGGCGTAGATTTCTGCGGGTATCTCCTTGGGGGCGGCCGGAATGATTTTTGCTGCGGGGCCCGAGGTTTAGGACGGACCAAGGAGGCCAAGGAACGCTCCTGCTCCGACAACCGTTTGGTCGCCGCCTCTAAGGATTCATCAAACAATTCCGAACCCACGCATGGTAAATTGGCCAGGCGTTCCTGGAGGTTAAGATCCATATCGAGGGTACGGAGCCACGCCAGTCGGCGCATAGCCACCGCAAAGGCCGACACTCTCGAAGCGAGCTCAAACGCGTCGTACACAGCATGGAAGAGGTACAACCGCAATTGAGACAAGTTGGACATGAAAGTGGCAAACCCCTCTCGATGGGAATCAGGCATGACCTCCCGATACTGAGGCAAGTCCTTCACCATGCTACGCAGATAGGAAGAGAACGTAAATGCGTAGTTGAGGACCCTGGTCGCCATGAGGGAATTAGAATAGAGGCGACTACAAAACTTGTCCAGGGTCCGACCTTCCCTTCCGGGCGGGACTGCCGCCGAGACTCTGGAGGGTTGCGTCTTCTTTAGCGCCGACTCCACGAGCAAGGACTGGTGCGAGAGTTGAGGTTTATCGAATCCTTTAGATGGAATGGTCCGGTATTTGGACTCCATCTTAGACGGCACCGCAGTGACTGTAAGAGGGGAGTCCAAGTTCTTGAGGAAGGTTTGCTGTAGGACCTTATTCAGAGGAAGGCGAGGAGTTTCCCTCGGGGGAGTGGGAAGGTCCTGCTCCTCCAGGAACTCCTTGGTATATTGAGATCCTGCCATCAAGACAATACCCAAAGCTCGAGCCATGTCATGCACGAACTTGGAGAAGGAGGATGTTCTGGCGGGCGGTGAGGGGGTTCGTGACCTCCCCGCCGAACAGAAGGGGGAAGCCTCGCGGGAATACCGCGGTTCCCTGCCCGACCCCGATCCCCAGGAGGCCACATCCAGCGACCTCGAAGGGGTCGGGGAACGCCTACGCCCCGAAGAGGCCCTGGGGGAAGCCCCCGGGGTCCGAGGCACCGAGGTACGCCCCATCCGTCTCGGCGAGGGGTCACTCGAACCCTCTCTCGCGGGGGAACGAAACAGACGTGGGTTGTCGAGGCGGAGCTCCGAGACACGTAAGGTCTCGCCCCCAAGCGGCGAAGAGCGACCACGTCGCCGAGGAGAACCCCAAGACCGTTTGGGCTTCCTCGGACGACGCCTCGCCCGAGGCCGGCCCGAGGGCGAGGAGCCCCGGGAGGACCTCGAAGAAGAGGACGACGATATCCTCCTCACCCGGCGCACCTTGTCCCAAGGCTTTACGCTCGTCTCAGGCTGGGTCCCTGAGGCCGAAGTCGAGGGCAAGGTCGGGGTCGGAGCCGTCCCGGCCCCCAAAGTCGAGGGTACCGAGACCGAGGCCGCCGAGGACTGGGCCGTCGAGACCGGTGCAGTCGAGGCCGAAGCCCGCTGCAACTGCTCGATGGCTCCGGACAGCTCCGAGGTAATCAGTGCTCGGAGCAAGTCTTGGAAGGCCGGGATCCCCAACATGGCCGGTAGATCCGAGGCCGGGGGGTGCTCCCTGGAGGGCGACCTCGGTCTCGAGTATTCCCTCGGGGCATTAGGTTTGGCTACCCTGGGCTGGGCCGAGGACGACCCACCAGGTGTCGAGGAGCCCGAGGATGGCTTCTTCTTCGATCCTGGGGCTGAGGATGGAAGCGGGGACTTACCCGAGGCAGGCTTGATCGGGGCAGCAGGCTTCGACGAAGACGAGGGATGCGGCGAGGTTGAGGAACCCGAGGCCGAGGTCAAGGCCGGGGCCGAAGCCGAGGCCGACGTAGACGCCTTCCCCGCCGCGGAGTCGACCGCGAAAAGCTCCGCCATTCTGGCACGACGTCGGCGGAGCGCTCTGGCCTGGAAAGTCGAGCACCTCTCACAAGAGTCTGTCGGATGCTCAGGCCCTAAACAGAGCAAGCACCACCGGTGAGGATCGGTAATAGAAAGCAACCGATCACACCGGGTGCACTTCTTAAAACCCGTCAAGGGACGGGACATGAAAACTCAAAGGCCGGCAACAAACAACGGCCCGCGGCCGCGGCTCACGGGGGCCCCCGGAGCCGAACCGAAGAAACAAAAACTTTTTTTTTTTTGAAACAAAAAACGACTGACAAAATAAAATAAAGCACAGCGACCGAGCGAAATCACCCAGACGCGGTGACAGAAGGCAAAACTAGCAGAGCTCAATTTCCACAGGGCTTCTGGCTCCGCGGAAAAAACTGAACTGAGGACCACGAGGTGGGGATGCGCCCTCTAGTGGGCAAGAAGGCATGCACATGCGTGGTGCAGTGTAGCAAACTTGAAACTTCAATCAAGTTTGCTTGAAAAGCTGTCCGCGCTGGGGCTCCGTAGATGACGTCACCCACATGTGAGAATATCATGCCTGCTTGTCCTGGGATAACAGTGTTCTTCAATCGCCAGTCCACGGTGCAATCGATGCGCCATCTACGAGCCAGCTCCCTCTTCCAGATTCAGTGCACAAAGCCACAGGCAGTGGCTCCTACAGGTATCCTGCGCCTGAACCGGAAGCCTTCTCTCTAACGTTGCAATGTCAGAGGGAAGGCTTCCAGATGAGGCAAGGGACGCGCAAGGTGCAATTAGTACTATTATGGGGGCGGGGTCTGGGATGGACATTGGGTAGAGATGGGCGGGGTCTGGCCCACGACTTAGTCTAGTGTTGTTCTTCAACCGCCAGTCCACGGACCAATGCCGTCCACAAAATAATTGTTTTATTTCTGCCGGTCCATAGGTGTAAAAAGGTTGAAAAACACTGCTGTACACTCTATTGTGAAGACTTTTCAAAAGTGGACTTGGTATGTTTTCTCAGAATATACAGAGATTGGCTTCCTGGAAGAGGGAGGGATAGTTCTATAAAAGGAAATGCAGTATAAGTTACACTGGCTATTTACGCACCCTGTATGGGTAAATATTGGTTTCGCAATTGGAAATGCATAAAGTGTAATAATTTAGAGAGGAAATAGTCACTACTGGTAGGACTGTAAGATTGCTAATTTGGGGGATAAAATTTAGGAGAATTGTGTTTTATTAGATTTAAGGAGAAATTAGGTCCTTACGTGCTAATTTATAGTCCCTCCAGACCAGCATAGAAGACAGATGAGTTTACGCTCCTCTGCCAGCAGGTGAAGACTGAGACACTAACATTTGACATCAATACAAATGGGCTGTGCAGTCCCTCTTACAATCAGTCTTTAAGAATAGCCAAGCAGAAATAAACAAGGCTTGTTCCAGAACATGCGACTCCACATTCACATGGAGAACATAGTAGATGACAGCAGATAAAGAACCGAATGGTCCATCCAGTCTGCCCAACCTGATTCAATTTAAATTTATTTTAATTTTTTTCTTAGCTATTTCTGGGCAAGAATTCCAAAGCTTTACCCGGTACTGTGCTTGGGTTCCTACTGCCGAAATCTCAGTTAAAACCTACTCCAGCCCATCTACACCCTCCCAGCCACTGAAGCCCTCTCCAGCCCATCCTCCATCAAACGGCCATACACAGACACAGATCGTGCAAGTCTGCCCAGTACTGGCCTTAGTTCAATATTTAATATTATTTTCTGATTCTAGATCCTCTGTGTTCATCCCACGCTTCTTTGAACAGACAGAAGCCTAATTCAAACGGACCAGGAAAACACTGTTGGATAGAACAAGAACCTTCCCCAAAATATCCCACATTCACCAACTAAGACAGAAGAACCAAAATCCGCTGCCTTTGTAACTCCCCAACAACCAACATCCGCAGAAAATCCATACTCTTTGCAAAAAAACACACAGAATACTACGACAGGGTGGGGTTCTGTGCCGGTTTGGAGGGACTAAAAAATTAGGACCTAATTTCTCCTTCTTTATCATCCCTCCAGACCAGCACAGAAAATGGACAGATGTACCAAAGCAGTATCCATCATGGGTGGGACACCCGGAGGGCTGCCACAAGAAAGCACCCAATGCGCGTCCCAATGCGCCCAATGCACCTGAATCTCCACACAGTAGTGTTGCACAAAGCAATGGAAAGAAGACCAAACTGTAGCTTTACAGATATTCACCAAAGGTACAAGAGAAGACTCTGCCCAAGAAGCTGCCAGACCCCGATTGGAACGAGCTTTGAGAAATTCCAGAACAGGCTTCTTTTGAAGAAAGTACACTGAAGTAATAGCCTCCTTGATCCATCACATAATGGAAGCACCGTCACCCTTACGAGGACCTATGGGCATAATTTGAGGTTGAGGGGTGGTAGACTAAAGAGTAATGTTAGGAAATTCTTCTTTACGGAGAAGGTGGTTGATGCGTGGAATATGCTCTCGAGGGAGGTGGTGGAGAAGAAAACGGTGACAGAGTTAATAATAATAATAACAGTTTATATACCACAGGACCATGAAGTTCTATGCGGTTTACAATGATTAAAAGGTATTACAGATTGAGTGGAATAAACAAAGTTCAGAGTTAATGAATAACAGTTTGAAGATCATTTGTTGAGGACTAAGATTGTATAGGTCAGTTCAAACAAGCGTGGGATGAACACATAGGATCTCAAATCAGAAAATAATGGGTGTACATTGAAGGAACTAAGGCCAGTACTGGGCAGACTTGCACAGTCTGTTTCCCGTATATGGACATTCAGTTGAGGACGGGCTGGGGAGGGCTTCGATGGCTGGAATGGTAAAGATGGGCTGGAGTGAGCTTTGATGGAGACTCTAGTAGACAGAACCTAAGTACACTACCGGGCAGGACTATGGGTTCCTGGCCCAGAAATTTCTAAGAAAAAGGACCATTTAAATTAATTTATGGAGCCTGTATGGTTGGGCAGACTGGATGGACCATTCAGCTCTTTATATGCTGTCATTTACTATGTTACTATGGGCCTCTTCTATCAAACTGTGCTAGCAGTTTTTAGCGCAGAGAGCTGCACTGAATGGCCCGTGCTGCTCCCGACGTTCATAGGAACTCTATGAGCGTCGGGAGCAGCACGGGCCTTTCAGCACGGCTCACCGCTCTACAAACTGCTAGCGCAGTTTGATAAAAGAGGCCCTATGTTTACTATGTAAGAGGACAAAAAGACGATCCGATTTTCAGAACTCCAGAATCCGCTAACATAACAGCGAAGGACCTTATGGACATCCAATTTGTGCAACTGCCTCTGCTCCAAAGAGACCTCACAACTACCCAAGACTGGGAAGATCAGACTGGTTGATATGAAAAGGCGAAACCACCTTTGGCAGAAAGGAGGGAACCAGCCTAAGCATGATCCACTCATGAGTACTCCAGGAGAACTCCCAAGAGAACTCCTACAAGAGACAGCCTGCAGTTCAGACACACGTCTCAAAGAAGTAATGAGGAACGAGTGCTGTAGTCGTTAAACTACAGCCTCAGCACCCTGAGGTTGTGGATTCAAATCCTACACTACTCCTTCTGACCCTGGGAAGTCACTCAATCCTCCATTGTCCCAGGTACTTTAGATAGATTGTGAGCCCACCGGGACAGATAAGAGAAAAATGCTCGAGTACCTGATTGTAAACCGCTTATCTAACTCTGATAGACGGTATATAAATACTGAAAATAAATAAAAATAATGGCCACCAGGAAGACCGCATTAAGAATGAAGTCTTTCAACATACAGGAACCGAGAGGCTCAAATGGAAGACAAACGAGCACAGAGAGAACCAGACTGAGGTCCCAGGCAGGGGCCAACAGCCCAACAGGCAGTCGGAGCAATTTTGCAGCTCTCAGGAATCAAATCATATCCAGAGAAGAGGCCAACCTCTGACCATGCAAGAGACCGCAAAAGGAAGACAAAGCGGCAAGCTGCACCCTAAGAGGACCAGGAGAGGCTGCGCTCCAGGCCATCCTGCAAAAACTCCAAGATGTGAGGCAAAGCAGCACGGAAAGCCGCACCACTCCTCAAAGATACGCCTAGCTTCAGAAAGCTTTTGACAGAGTTTCTCACAAGAGGCTCCTGAGAAAATTAAAGTGTCATGGTATAGGTGGCAAAGTTCAGTTGTGGATTAGGAATTGTTTATCGGACAGAAAAGAAGAGGGTAGGGTTAAATGGTCATTTTCCTCAATGAAAGAGAGTAAACGGTGGAGTTCCGCAGGATTCTGTACTGGAACAGGTGCTATTTAACTTATTTATAAATGATCTAGAAATTGGGACGAGTGAGGTGATTAAATTTGCAGATGGCACTAAACAAAGTTGTTAAAATTCATGCGGATTGTGAAAAATTGCAGGCGGACCTTAGGAAATTGGAAGACTAGGTGTCCAAATGGCAGATGAAATTTAATGTGGACAAATGTAAAGTGATGCACATGGAGAAGAATAACCTGAATCACAGTTATCGGATGCTAGGGTCCACCTTGGGGGTTAGCGCACAAGAAAAGGATCTAGGTATCATCATTGTAGACAATATGATGAAACCTTCCACCCAATCTGTGGCGGCGACCAAAAAAGCAAACAGGATGCCGGGAATTATTAAAAAAGGGATGGTTAACAAGACTAAGAATGTCATAATGCCCCTGTATCGCTCCGTGGTGCGACCTCATCTGGAGTACTGTGTTCAATTCTGGTCTCCTTATCTCAAGAAAGATATAGTGGCGCTAGAAAAGGTTCAAAGAAGAGTGACCAAGATGGTAAAGGCGATGAACTCCTCTCATATGAGGAAAGACTAAAACAGTTAGGGCTCTTCATCTTGGAAAAGAGATGGCTGCGAGGAGATATGATTGAGGTCTACAAAATCCTGAATGAAGTAGAACGGGTACAAGTGGATCGATTTTTCACTCCGTCAAAAACTACAAAGACTAGGGGACACTTGAAGTTATAGGGAAATACTTTTAAAACCAATAGGAGGAAACTTTTTTCATTCAGAGAATAGTTAAGCTCTGGAATGCGTTGCCAGAGGATGTGGTAAGAGCAGATAACGTAGCTGGTTTTAAGAAAGGTTTGGACAAGTTCCTGGAAGAGAGGTCCATAGTCTGTTATTGAAGAGGAAATGGGGGAATCTACTGCTTGCCCTGTATTGGTGGCATGGAATGTTGCTACACCTTGGGTTTTGGCCAGGTACTAGTGACCTGGATAGTGACCTGGATGGGCCACCATGAGAATGCGCTACTGGGCTTGATGGACCATTGGTCTGACCCAGTGGGGCTTTTCTTATGTTCTTATAAACATGAACATAAGCCCAAGAGATAGAAAGTCTCTGAGACTCCAAGACAGTGGAGATCACCATATCCAAATACCCCTACTTCCTTAGGCACGCCTGTTCAAGAGCCAAGCCGTAAGACAAAGGGACCCTAAGACAGATCGGGCAAGAGGGGCAGCGGGAGTGAATCTGCCATGAGCAGACAAACCAGATCTGTGAACCACGGATACCTAGGCCAAACCGGAGCCACCAGGATCACCTGGCCAGCATGTCAAGCAATCAGAAGAACTCTGCCCACCAGTGGCCATGGTGGAAAGACACATAGCAAGCCCATCTATGGCCATCAGGGATGGGGTAAAGTCTTGCCACGGACCACGCAATGTGAAAAAGCATGTTCAGAACTTTCCAGAGTGTGCACTACATCCTGAATATCCTGATGCATAGGGAAAGAGCAGGATGCTGACCAGATCCCTCTCAGGAGAGGGTCCATAACACAAGAGGGTCCTTAGCTTCCTCTTCAAAGTGTAAAACCAGACACCTGAAGAATGACTCCTGCAATTTGCCCCAGAGAAAAAAATACAAAAAGACGCCAACTGGCGCCTCTAAAAAAGTCTTCATCCAAAAATTCAGACCCCCCTGACAAGATTCTCCTCAAGATCAAAGTCCTCATCCATAGAAAACCGATCAGCCATAAAACAATCCTCATCCCAAGATGCCCGCGGCTGCTTGGACGATGACTAAGGGGGTTGAACAGAGGCAGCCGCAGCAGGAGATTAAATGGGGCGGCTGTGGAAGGAACCCCCCCCCCAGAGAACCCCACAACCCCCAGAATCAAAGCAGGACCCCCAGACGCCTGTAAATAAGCCTTGTACAAGGCCATCAAATCAGGGGAAAACTACCCCCCAGCGGCAACACAGCATTCATGTTAGGAGCAGAAGTCACATTTAAGACCTGTTCCTGCCTTTCCAAGACAGGAGGAAGGTCACTTGAGGCTGTAGGCAAATACGATGTGCTTCCCACCAAAACTGAGGGAAGGGCCGTCAATAAACTGTCACCAGAAAACACACACGGCACTGAATCTGACTGACCATCGACAAATGAGGAAATCCCATTGCGGGTGGTAGAAGCCCAGGGTTCACCCCCAGCCGACGAACGATGCATGTGCAAAGGAAAACCCAGCACGCTGACACCTGAATCCGGGTTTCCCTCAAGACAGCCAGAACATTTTGTGTACCCACCAGCCGCATCCAATGAACGGCACCCATAGAAAACACACTTTCTGCTTTTGTGAAGTGCTCATAATAAAAGCGCCAAAAACTCACATACAACAATGCTAAATAAAAACATCAGCCTCAGGGCTCTTTTTTAAATAAATATATATAAAGCTCCTTTATTTCTTGTGTCTTGTAAGCGTTTTTCAGTTTATTTCTTCTTGCAGCTAACCAGCTGTATCAAGAAAAGGCAGACCCCAAAGGCACTCTAAACTGTAGTCGTAGCCGGTATCGGTACAATTGAGGTTCCTCTAGATTCAGAAAAAAACCTGGAGAAGTGGGGGAAAGGGGGGGGAAGGCCACAACCCTTCCGAGTGTGACACTCCCAAGGTTGGTAGGACCCCTGAGAGGGTCCCCAAGCTCAGTCCGGACAGACAAAGGGATAAGAAAGATTCACTAACCAGATCCAAAAGAGACCACCTGCTAGAGACTGATTGTAAGAGGGACTTCATAGCCCACTTATACTGATCTCAAAAGTTAGTGTCTCAGTCTCCACCTGCTGGCAGAGGAGCTTAAACCCATCCGTTTTCTGTGCTGGTCTGGAGGGACCATAAAAAAGGAGAATTTACAACTAGATTTGGATGAACATCATTTGCTTGTTAAAAAATAAATGCTTGTTTGATAGCAAAGCGATGTTTATTATTTAACTGAATACACATAAACCCACCCAATTTGACAATATAGCATAATCAAATGCATTATTTACTCTCTAAGGAACATACAGGGGAAAGTAGCAAAAATCATCCATTTCATTAAAATATGGCCTTCTTTTCTCAACGTCTTATCAAAAAGATTATGAAGTGTTTTTAAATGCATTAGAACTAGATTTGTTACTGGTTTTTTGGCCTCATCTTCTACTGGTGTTGAGGCCCTAGACCTTATAGGGACTTTTTCTTTGGGGGGAGTGCTTTGATAACTTTTGATGTCAACAAAGTGTTCTTTTCTGTAGTGTTCTTAAAACCGCCACATGATTTCTCTCATAAAAATCTTGAGCTTTTTTCAAAAGGATTCCATATAGACAACATATTAAAAAAGGTGCAAAGGTTAGCCCCAAGATTTAGGCATTTGTCAACATAGGGGATTCCATATGGCTTGGTACAGTGGAGACTTGAAGAAGGGAAGGCAGGCACTGCCCCTAGCACAACCGTTACAAGCTGCATTAACAGCCTCTCTTGCAAGAGATGCACCTGGAGCTAGAAAGTTCAGGGCAAGAGGAGCAGAAGGGGGTGGGGTAAAGGGAGGGATGGGACTTGATCTACTGCTTTTTTGTGTGGTTTCCACAATCCAAGCGGTTTACATGGGGCAATGAAGTGTTAAGTGACTCGCCCAGAGTCCCAAAGAGCTGCAGTGGGAATTGAACTCACAACCTCAGGGTGCTGAGGCAGCTGCTCTAACCACTCGGCCACTCCTCTACTGCAAGAGTGAAAAATACAACAGACAAGAAAAAAGTGTAATGAAAATAAAAGGATTCATAGCTAAGGATTTAAAAAATACATATTGTTTAAAATCCAATTTTGGTTTATCTATAAGCAAAGGTAAATTCCTTCTAGCTCCTGTTTGTCATTCAAGGAACAGAGAAGCAACATCACACTATGCTCAGGAGCCCACAATGAACAAACATAGCAAAGAAAAAAAAAAGGCAGAAATAATGGAAGGTATTAATTAGCTTGCAAAACTGAAGCTCTTCCCCTAGCTTCTATGCACCACACATAGCTCACCTGGAAAGCTTCAGAGAGCTGCATTATTTCGAATCAAAGTCATGCAACTGTGTGTGTGATATATGCAGTGCACCTTTATAAGCCTGAATCCCAATTGTCTTTTATAAGTACCAAAATTGCAAGAGTCAAAGTTACCAAAAAGCCCGCTAGTTGCTGTACCAAAGGAAGGAGCAGTTGTCGTGGAAGTTCCAAATCCAGTAGGTTTGCTACCAAACAAAGTCTGCAAAGTGAAGAGAAACAAGGAGAAGGGTAAGGCAGTGCCAAAGACCCCCATGTGGCTGATGGGGCAATCTAGCAGCTTTATAGCCTTCCCAGAATAAACCATTCACAGTGTAAAGGGAACCCAATTTCATGCAAAAAAGCAATGTCTAGCCAACTAGCACAAATTCACCTTTGTTTAGAAGCTTAAATCAATAACCCCCCCACACACATACCCCACTGAAGCATGCAAAAAAAGAGAGAGGCCGTTGATGCTTCATGTGCAGCTACATGTAGAACTTATAACTAAGATAAAAAGAGGGAAACCAATTAGGTGAGTATGGACCCAAGTGCTCCATGTCACACTGTATACAGTACTCCCCCGAAATTCGCGGGGTTCCGTTCCAGGAACACCCGTGAATTTTGAAAAACTGCAAGGTTTTTCAGCTGATCGAAGGCAGGAGAGGACAGCTGGGGCACCGGCAGGTGCTTAAATTGTACTTACGAAGCCGGGCACATTTTCCAACTTCCTCTTCCTGGTACTAAAGTCATGGTTACACCAATCAGGAGCTGTTTTGATACGCCAGATAGCGTGCCAAAGCAGCTTCTGATTGGTGTAACCATGACTTTAGTAGCAGAAGAGGCTGTCTGAAAATACCGCGAATTACTGAGTCTGCGATTTGCAAACCGCAAATTCACAGGGGTTTCAAGCAGGACTTCTGGTGTTCTTCTTTCAGAAGGCCTCTGGAGACTGATGGAACTGTGTGGGCTCAGTGAGCACTCTTTATACTTCTGTGCCAATTTCTTTAATTGTTTGAAAACCACTGACAGTTTCTGGTGTTAACGAGGAAGATTTCTCAAAAACTGCTTCTGGTTGGCTGGTAACTAATTCTAAGCTACGATTGATTTGGAAGTTAATATAATAAAATCACCAATAAAATTGTCTCATTGGCCTTTTTATGTGGCCTACGGCAATGCTCCTGAACTTCCTCTTCTTGGTGTCCTCCCTCCTGCACCGGTCCGACATTGCTGTCACGCCGTAAAGTCTGCTGGCTTCAGCAGTGTTGTCCATGGCCCCCTTCTTGCCTTCCATCCGTCATGGTCCACCCGGGTGGAAATAGGAAGTTGTGCATCATTGAAGAAGACCGCGGCAGGCAAAAGCAGGAGGGGGAGCCACGTACAACACTGCTGAATCGCTGAGGCCGGCAGATCTGGCGGCGATATCGGACCAGCGCCGGAGGGAAAGACACGCTGGGCTGTGAGGAGAAAGGGACCGATGCTGGAGGGAAAGGCAAGCTGGGCTGTGAGGAGAGCAAGTTGAAGGGAGAGAGGTTGGACCTGGGGTAGTGTGGAGGAAGAGGGAAAAGGATACTTGAAGGAAGAACCGTTGGGAAGAGAGAGGGAGAGAGGCAGGCAGACAGGGAGGAGAGATAAGATGGGGGGCAGTTGGGAAGAGAAAGGGAGAGAAGTTGGATCTGGAGATGGAAAGGAGGGAGAAATGTTAGGCCTGTGGGTGGAAGGAAGAGAAAGATGCAGCATCTTTTTTTTCCTTCCATCTCATTGTTCAGCATCAAGGTGGGAGGGAAGAAGTACAATATAAAAGAGATGGAGCAAAATGTTGGACCAAGAGGAGATAGAAAGAAATAGGAGGCTGGGAAAGGAGTGGGATGGGAAATGGGAGAGCTACAGAATAAGAGAAGATGGAAAATTGACAGGTAGCTGAAAATTTTAAAAGGAGAAGGATGAGAAAGAGGGCGAGATTTGAGTCGACAGAGGCAGAAAAGCAAAAAGGAGAAAAGTTGAAAGGGAAAAATCAATATGTTGGAGACAAGGACTGGAGCAAGAGAAAAGAGGAGAAAAAAAATGGACAGCAGACACTGGAAAGAGAATTAGAAAATAGACAAAAATCAGAAAGAGAAACTGGGACCAAAAGCAAAATGACCAGACAACAAAAGGTAGAAAAAATAATTTTATTTTCTGTTTTGTGACTGCCAGAGCTGGTGTTAGACAGCAAGCGTGAACTAGGACCTAAAAGAGAGGAAAAGCCGGCGTAAGGGTTGAAGAGGTTGTATCCCTATACTTCTACTAAGACTAACCCCCTCCTTTGCTGGCACGCAGCGTGGGTTTTGGCGCCGGCAGCAGTGATTGATCTGACACTCACAGAAGTCCTGTGTTTTAGATTTCGGCCCTCTAGTGTGAGAATTCACAGACCTTCACTGCTCATGGCACCTCCTGCACTAAGCCTCTGATGGGCCTTTCGGTGCTTCACTAGCTTTTATTCTGGCTCTAGAAATTCCCTCCCTCTGTCTACAATGCCTACTCCATAGAAATTAGCATGACACACTACTTTTACAAAGCTACATGTGCCTTAGGCTTGAAAATGGTAGAACATAGCGCTTTACTGGCAACACATCAGACCTACCGAACCAACGCCACTAAATCCTGTATTTGGTTGTCCAAAGAGGCTTGCTCCAGTTCCAAACGCAGAACCAGTGTTTGTGTTCGTAGCAGTTCCAAAAATGCTCCCTGACTGTGTGGGCTGAGTTGCCCCAAACAAACCCTGCAATGCAAAGATAAGGGAAATAAAAATGATTCTAAAAGAAAACAGTTGAAACATGGTAGCTTCTTTAAGGGAGGAGGGGAGAAAACCCAGCTGATGATACTGCATCATAATGCAATCCCACCTGCATTCCACTCCCAGCTCAGCCTCACATACTGTAGAAATCTGAGGAAGTTACAGCCTGCGCTCAAGTCTTGACGATCTCTGTGGTAGTTAGATGATTTGAATACATGAAGAAAATGGAATGTGGTGTACTGCAAATATCCATTTCCAGTATCATAATGCTGCTGTTACAGCCCAACATTCCAGAAAGAAAAGCCTTAGCAAATAAAGCCACAAAGGACAGGAAAGCAGGGAAAAATCTCACTTACTACTTTATAAAGGCATCTGGAACACCTGCCTGCCTTATAGATCTATTTTTCATTCCTTTTACCTTTCGTTCTTCCCCTTTATGTTCTTCCCCCTCCCTTGTTAACCTGTGTCCAGTTTGTTTCCGTGGCCTGGTCAGTTTTATTTTTACCAGCTTTTATCCCTGCTTTTGATTATTGTAAACCACTTTAACGTTTCCTGTTAAAAATTGCGGTACAGTACTCCTCCGAAATTCGCAGGGGTTGCGTTCCAGGAACCCCTGCGAATGCTGAAAAACTGCGAATACAGTTTTTAGCAGGGGAGACAGGAGAGGGCAGCCAGAGTGCCGGTGAGTGAAGGAAATCACTTGCGGTTTGCTCTGACCGCCTCTTCCTATACTAAAGTCGAGCCTCACCAATCAGGAGCTGCTTTGACACGCAGCTCCTGATTGGTGAGGCCCAACTTTAGTACAGGAAGAGGCGGTTGGAGCATACCATGAGTGATTTCCTTCACTCGCAAGTGCTCTGGCTGCCCTCTCCTGCCTGGTCATTCGCGGTCAGAAAATACCACGAATAACTAGGACCACAAATTCACAGGGGAGCACTGTATATCAAATAAAATAACTATAACTTACATCAGTTTACCTCCATTGTTGGGATTTCTTGCAAGAGGGTCCCCTGTGCAGCCATTCAGGACCCCTGAAAGGGTTTCCCAAGCTCAATCTGGCACCCACAACAGGGACAAGAGGGCCACTAAACAAATCCAATAGGCCCTACACTGCACAGGCTTACCACCTCCACCTGATGAAGACCGAGAACAAAGTGAATGATTGTAGAGGGGATTGCAAAGTCCACTTGTACTACAGCCAAAAGTCAATGTCTCAGTCTACACCTGCTGGCAGAGGAATTATAAAATCATCTGTTTCTGTGCCTGTCTAGAGGGACGCTAAAGAACTGTGGTATATCAAATAAAATAACTAACACCGCAGTTGGCCTTCCATTGTTGGGATTTCTTGTTGGGGGTCCCCTGCGCAGCAGCTCAGCTGATTGCGACAGGGGTATTTTCCCCCTGATCAACTGAGCTGGTAGGCCTCCCTGAAGCTGTGGCTGTAAAACATTAGAATTCCAGAATCGTGTTACTTGAGAAGATGAAGGACAGCAGAAACCAGACTCTGACCAATACAACATATCAACTCTTGTCATTTCTCTTTTCACCTTTCTGACTGTCCATATTTAATTCATTTTTACTATCCAGTCTGGAATTTTCTTTCTACTGCATCTAAGTACAGCTTCCCATCCCTTTCCCTCATTCCTGCTCTCCTATTCTCCTTATTCCCAACCCTTGCATCCAGCATCCACCTTCCTTCTCTCCCCACCACTGCACATAGTCTCCCCCTCTCCCATCCAGTATCTTCTCTCTCCTTGCACCTTTTGCAGACCAGTTGCAGAGGCAAAACAACTTAAGCAGTCTTGTGGCCCCAGTCTTAAGTGCTCTGATGTTCCCTGCCCCAGAAAAGGAGGTTCACATTGGAAGGAGGAAGAGACCAGCAGAAAAGACAATGTGCACTTTAGCCTGGGGGCCATATGACTGCTATTAAGTTAGGGAAATAGCAGTAGCAGCAACCATGGAAGTGCCAGGAGGAGGGAGGTGAGAAGAACCACTTAGGTTCTCAACAAGCACCGTGAACCCCCTGTACAGGTCTTATGTACCCCTTGGGATATACATAATGCATGTTGAGAACCGATGCACTGGGCAGTTGAAGTATTTTCTGATCTGTTATATTTTTATGAAATACCTCAAAAGAAATAAATGCCTTATGTTTGTCATAAAATAGACAAAACTAAGCACCTTCCTGTCCTATTAACCTAAGCCTCTTAAACTTACCCTTGAAAAGTAGGATACTTTCCTAGATTACAGTATAACCTGAAATTCCATTATTTATTAAAAGAGAATTATTGTAAAGTTTAATTTGATTTTATATGGCTTCTACAATACCACTGCAATGTTACATTACATGGTTTATATTCCATGAACACCTGACTAGCTTGATATAGATAACTAGAGATGTACGGGGACAGAAATTCCAATATATATTTCAAAATGCAATAGACTACATATTTACTCATTGCCTAAATGAATCCAGAAACAGTAAAGTCTTCAATTTCTTTTTAAAACCCAAATAATCATTCTCACATCTAATGGACATCGGAAAAGAGTTTCAAATAGGAAAATTCTTTGATATTTAACATTTGGGTCATTCTATGTCAAGTAGTCCAGGCCTCCCCACCTGATCATCTTAGAAATTGATGACATTTTTAGTGGAAGTACAATACAATTAATATGTGCAAAATCTTAGAGATGGACCTCAACTTCTTCCAAAGTTAAGTGCCTTGATATTGGGGCCACTTTTTTCATTCCATGGACGATAGTGCCAAAATGTCAACTTTAGGCTCAGGTTATGGAATGGATAGTTGCTCAACCAAGATAAGAATTTCCAGTACATTTTGTGCTTTTCTTTTCTGAGATAAATCTTTATTATGATCGATGAAAAAATTTTATGCCAATTTTTAGATTTAATATCATATCACAACTATATGTCCTCCAATCTCCTCCTTTCTTGTACCATCTAAAAGAGCAATTCTTTGGCTACAAACTCACCAAGCTACATTTTTGATCCGCAATTCCTAATAGCTTAAAATAGGCCTGAAAGTACACCATGGTGTCAACCTGCATTTAATGTTAAAATATTTGGGAAGATGTAGACAGGCACTGGAATAATGAGAGAAATTTGTGGTTAATAACTATATTTTTATTAGCCTGAAAAATTAATGTTATCGAAGAAAAGAGTAACAATTTCAAAGAAATCGTGCTTCACAATCACTTCAAATGTTGCTCATCGTGCAGCTAATTAGGCAGTAATATTTTCCAGCATTGTGGTGCCTGGACATATTGCATGTGTCTTGTTGCAGGAATACATGATAGTGGACCCTAGCCTGCTGTCCTTTTTAAAGAGGCCAGTATAATGCCATAACAATTCTTTATCCTCCTCTCCCCCTCAATTCCCCTTTCAGATGCTCTGTGCTGAAATCTATCAAGTGGTAGGAAAATGCCCTAGTGATGCCTGACCCCTAACAGTACAGCAAAAGGTACCATGCTAACCTGAGTACAATGCCTTGAATTTGTTGTTAATATTGGACAACACAAGTTTGTGAATAGCTTTACTGCCTTTCAGTTGAGGTTGTCATTGGAGCTTCAAGAACCTAAAAATATGTTCCTCTGAAACCTACACAGTATCTTTTTTAATGGGCCAATGAAAGGTTCAATCAATGATAAAAAAAAAAAAAAAAAATTACAGTAGCAACAGGCAGCTGTTCCTGACAACACCCCTCTCTCCAACCCCCGTAACAACAGAGCTGGTCCTGACAATCCACCCTCCCCTCCCTCCAGACCCAAGGCAGCAGCAGCAACCAATCCCAACAACCACCCCACCCCTCCCCCGAGCCCTGAAGCAGTAGCATCAGCTGATCCCGACAACCCCCCTCCCCCCAAAGCAATAGCAGTGGAAGCCTGTGAACAGAAGCAGCACCATTCGCCAGACTGGATGGACCATTCAGGTCTTTATCTGCCGTCAGTTACTATGTTACAATAAATAGGCTGCTTTTGACCAGCTCCAGCAGGGCCTTTCTTCTGCCGCATCGTAAGTGGTGTGGCAGAGGAAAGGCCCCACCAGGGCTGGCCGGAAGCAGCCTGTTTTATGGTGCTTCTTCTGTTCACTGGCTGCCGCTACTGCTTCTGGGAGGGAGGGAGGGAAGCACGGAAGGGGGATGTTTGGAGGTTGTCTGAGGAGCACAGGAAACATCATTTTTTTTGCCAGCAAATTTTTTGCCGGTTGGTTGAGTGCGCCAGTTAACTGAATGTCAGTTAGCTGAGATTCTACTGTAGAACTAAATATGAACACAAATTTTAAATCAAATTTGAGCCTCTACAGGCAGCCAATGTAATTTCATGTACAAAGTAGATGGTAGTGCTGCTCAGCTCTCTAGTTAGGGTATGGGCTTTAATTTAAATCTATATTCTGCTAACAGCCTTCTAGGCCTCTGAAACCACAGTGTGGATATATCAGTAGCAGACCACTAAAATGTTTCAATTTGCATCCCCTCCCTTACCATGGTATTAGTCTGTGGCTGTCCCAAAGTGTTGGTGTTGCCGAAAGAAAACCCGGTGTTCTGTGTAGTCGTGGGCTGTCCAAATGGCTTGCTAAATAGGCTTGTAGTTGCTGGCTGGGGTTGGCCAAAGAGACTCCCAGTGTTTGTTCCAAATCCACTAGTACCTGGACATAAAGGGAAAACAAATGAAAAATACATTTCTAACACATACAAAATATTCTTTATAAAACATACCGCGAATGGAGTTGTTGAATGAATGACTTAACCATTTAGATGCTGAACAGAGCATCTAACCACCTTCCCTTTCCTTCATCACCATCTTTTCTTCCTTCCTGCTCTTGGCACCCTCTCCCTATCTTCCAACCATTTGCTTCCTGCTGACTAGTCTTCTCCCTCTGATGGCTTCTCCTAAATGAGACACGCATATGGCCCTGTAATCTCACGAGTCTCACCAACTCTGCACAATTCCAATTTCGGATGAAGGTGGCAGAGGATACTGCTCACTGACCTCTTGCCTGCCTGAAACTATGTAGGGGTCAGAAGCAAGGGACAAATTAAAACCTTGCTACTAGCAGCAGCTATTTTGAACTAACCCAATCTTCTCTTCATTGGGTGCACAAATCTCACACCACACTGGTTCGAGAGCCTCTAGCCTGAAGGATGAGCAGATAGTAAAAGCAGAAGAGAGAAATGCTAGGAATAAGAACATAAGAATTGCCGCTGCTGGGTCAGACCAGTGGTCCATCGTGCCCAACCGCCGCTCACGCGGCGGCCCCCAGGTCAAAGACCAGTGCCCTAACCGAGGCCAGCCCTATCTGCATTCATTCTGATTAGGAATGATTAAGAAGGGGATCACGAACAGATCGGAAAAGGATTTGGGTTTTTATTTCCAATTCTTAATTCATTTTTTCATCTTACATCAAGTAAACAATATTACATCATTTGAACTTATATACATCACTTGAATTTCTTTCTATTATCATCTTAAATACATAAATTTACTCCCTCCACCACCCACCCTTCCCACAAATATTGTACTCAAAAATATCATATAAACATTACAATCATAATTATTGATTAAACCTTTAACATAACTATATACCACCCCCTAATTATAAATATACTTTCAGTGTAAAAAGGCGTCTAATCATTACAATAAGTTATCAATGGCCCCCAAATCTTTTTAAAATTATTATAATTCCCTTTTTGTATGGCAATTGTTCTTTCCATTTTGTATATATGGCACAACGAATTCCACCAGAAGGTGTAATTAAGTCTAGTATAATTTTTCCAATTCTTGGTGATATGTTGAATGGCGACTCTTGTCATTATCAATAAAAGTTTGTTATTGCTTGATGAAATTTGACTTTTTATTCTCATTGACGTCCCGAATAGAATTGTATCATATGATAGAGCTACATGGTTCTCTAAAAACAATTAATTTGAGACCAAATTGATTTCCAAAAGACCATGATGCAGGGACAATAGAATATTAAGTGATCCAGAGTCCCTGCTTCCAGATTACAATGCCAGCATCTATTAGACTTAGAGCTATCCAACTTTTGTAATCTAACTGAGGTCCAAAATGCTCTATGTAACAAAAAGAACCAAGTTTGTCTCATAGATGCAGACACTGTACATCTCATTCTCCAAGACCAAATTTGTGGCCATTGAGACGCAGAAATTTGATGCTTAATCTCAATGCTCCAAATGTCTCTAAGACCAGTCTTAGCTTTTTTTATTCATAAATCCAGATATCAATTTATACCACTGTGCGGCCTGGTGTCCCAAGAAATCCGCCTGAAAGCATAAGAACTCCAGACTATACTGATTATTAAGATTTTTCCATTCAGGGAACCCTTCCTGAATAGCCTGCTTCAGCTGCAACCATTTAAAACTTTGTGATTTATTAAGACCATATTTATGTTGCAACTGTGAAAAATCAAGCAGTTTATCATTTAAAATAACATCACCTAAAGTTCGTATACCTGCAATAATCCAATATTTCCATATGATTTTGAATCCGCCAATTTGAACCTTGGAGTTTAGCCATAAAGATTGATTTGTTGATTTGTGTATTGGGTTAGGAGTTAAATTAATGACATAACGTAACGTTTTCCATGTATCTATCAATATTCTGTTCTCTTTATATTTTCTAGGCATCTTGACACTGAGAACATGAGATAAATTTATAGGAAACACGAGTTGCCATTCCAAATACAACCAATCTGGGGTATTTTCCATGAGCTCTGGGAGGACCCAATACATACCCTGGCGTAAAATATATGCTTGATGATACTTATAAAAGTTTGGAAAATTTACCCCACCCTCCGCAATTGGTTTTTGTAAAGATATTAAAGAAAATTCTAGGCATTTTACCCAGCCAAACAAATTTTGTAAGATCGGAGAAGGTTATACCGCTGACCTGGGCCATGGTACGCCCTCACCTGGAATACTACATTCAGCACTGGTTGCTGTACATGAAGAAAGACACAGTACTAATCGAAAGGGTCCAGAGAAGAGCGACTAAAATGGTTAAGGGTCTGGAGGAGTTGCCATACAGTGAGAGATTAGAGAAACTGGACCTCTTCTCCCTTGAAAAGAGGAGACAGAGGGGACATGATCGAAATATTCAAGATAATGAAGGGAATAGACTTAGTAGATAGAGACAGGTTGTTCTGCCTTTCCAAGGTATGGAGAACGAGAAGGCATTCACTAAAGTTAAAAGGGGATAGATTCTGTACGAACGTAAGGAAGTTCT
Organism: Geotrypetes seraphini; assembly: GCF_902459505.1. Lineage (NCBI taxonomy): Eukaryota > Metazoa > Chordata > Amphibia > Gymnophiona > Dermophiidae > Geotrypetes > Geotrypetes seraphini. The sequence goes on along the minus strand of NC_047089.1, from coordinate 4,634,409 downwards.
TCTTCACCCAGAGAGTGGTGGAGAAGTGGAATGCTCTTCCGGAGTCTGTTATAGGGTAAAACACCCTCCCTGGATTCAAGACAAGGTGTTGGTGATGGAAAAATGCCTTAACCTTCTTTAACATGCTCACACTGAAAAAAACACTTCTTAACCAAATAATTTTTTTAAACGTAAGTGAAGAATCTAAGAGAATGCCTAAAAATTTTAGGAGAATTCAATCTGTAATGTAGTTCCAGAAGCCAGCGTTATCATGGGAGGAAGATAATCTAGATTTGGTCCTATACACAAAAGTTTGGTTTTAGTTTCATTCAATTTCATTTGAACAGACAGCGCCCAATTCTGAAGCTTGGAGATACAATGATTTACATTAGAAGCAAAGTTCAAAAGATTCAGAGCTACTTCAAGTCAAATGAAGATATCATCAGCGTACATAAATAAGGTCTCCAAAGCTGATAACTTGAAGTTCTTCAAAGTACTCAAGTAAATATTAAAGCAAATTGGAGACAGTGGGGATCCCTGTGGAACCCCACAGGGTGATCTCCATGAAGTTGACATTACATATGAAAATAAGAATAGCCTTACTGGGTCAGACCAATGGTCCATCAAGCCCAGTAGCCTGTTCTCACGGTGAACAATCCAGGTCACTAGTACCTGGTCAAAACCCAAAGAGTAGCAACATTGCATGCTACTGATCCAGGGCAATCAGTGGCTTCCCCCATGTCTTTCTCAATAACAGACTATGGACTTTTTCCTCCAGGAAATTGTCCACACCTTTCTTTAAACCTGATACACTATCCGCTCGTACCACAACCTCTGGCAACGCATTCCAGGGCTTAACTATTCTCTGAGTGAAAAAATATTTCCTCCTATTGGTTTTAAAAGTATTTCCCTATAACTTCATCAAGTGTCCCCTAGTCTTTGTAATTTATGATGGAGTGAAAAATCGATCCACTTGTACCCATTCTACTCCACTCAGGATTTTGTAGACTTCAATCATATCTCCCCTCAGCCGTCTCTTTTCCAAGTTGAATTCCAAACTAAAGACTAGACAGCAGCACCATACACATGTCATGTCATTCATTAGTATGAAGCTGGTTAATACCCAAGAGTACAGCTCTACAGAGATGGAGACACTTACTGGTTCCAAATGCCGTTTTATTCGGTCCATATGAGAAGCCAGCATTGGTTGTGGAAGAGCCGAACAATCCTGTGGCTGTATTGGAAGTGGCTGCAGAGGCACCAAAAAGTCCCGTAGCTGTTCCTGTTCCCACGGTGTTCTGAGGACCTTTCCTATTAGCCTGATAGTCTTCCAAGCGCAGCTCCTAAAAAATTAGCACCTCAAATCACACACTATAGACAAGAGCAAAAAGGACTAGAGACAAGGGTTCAAATCGCATTCATGACAACTTTGGGTAAATCACTTTACTCTCCATTGCCTCAGTCACAATTTGAGAAAAGTTCTACCTAATTTACAAGCTTCTAAACTTGTCTAGAGCTTGCAAATGTGAGTAATGGAATCTAAAATGTAAACCAGAGCATGTTCAGGAAAGCAGATCATTGGACTAGCTGAGAACCATTACTTGTGTCAAATATGGTTTGTTCACCTTTGGAGAAAAAGAAAAACAATGGGCAGAAGGGCACTATTTTGTCATCATCATCTCCCCCCCATGCTCACGTGTACCTATCTGCTTTTTGCCACAGGTTTTGCTAGCAGACTGGATGGACCTTGCAGGTCTATCCGCTGTCATCTTCTTTGTTACAATGCCTTGCTACCATCTCCTTTGCTCTGTGACTAAAGATCCTAATATCTTTATTCCACACAAATGCTTGACTTCAGCCAATCTTTTGGAGCTTAACACCACCACTCAAAGTGGAAAAAAAAGATTCTCTCCTTATTCATCAATTTCCATTCTATTGAAAAAGCTGTTAGTTTTCTGTATGTGATCCACCAACCCATTAATATCATTAATATCAAAGTGTATTATCAGGGACTGGAATACTCTCAGGTTTTAATCTATTTCTCTCTAATATTCCTTACTTTAAACATGTACCATTTTGAAAAAGTCTGAATGCAGACAATTTTTCCAATCACAGAAGTAGAGCACACACACAAACTGAGATGAGCTTAAAATCCACAGGCCAGTCACATATTTGATGTGGCTGGAAGGACAGGAGGAAGTTTGTATATGAATGAACAGTGGAGATATCCTCTATTTCCACTATCGACAAAACAAATACAAAAACATTTTTTAAATTCTCAAATCGATCAATCAATTAGTACATATTCAAAATGTAAGCTATCTTTAAAAGTAGTAGGTTTCCTTTTTCACCTTCATTTCTAGTGTTTGACCCACACAGGTTTATAGTTTTCAAAAAGGAGGCTGGACAAAAATTTTACAGCTGAAGTGAGAAGCAAAGGGAAATAATCTTGGCTAATAGAAATTCAAAACTACAATATTATGTCCCCATTCTCTGCACCCACCTGCAAATAAAAGTTATTTCACTTCCAAGTATATCTACATTGAAAATGCTGCAATTTAAACCACTCTATGTCCACTAAGTCTGCAAGTTATGTCTATACTGTAATTGCTGTAATCTAAATCCCTTTGTCCATGCTGTAAAGTCTGTATGTCTCACTACCTATACTATGAATGTACTCCTGTAACCCTTTCTGGACTCCTTTGGGAGGACGGGCTAAATAAATAAATTAAATAAATAAATACTTCATTAAAAGGTCTCCATCGGTGGGAAAACCCATACAAAACATTGTGGCTACTGTAGCTGGGAAGGGAAACAAAAAGTCCATATACACATCAATGCTCTAATGTCCAGTGACAGGTGGCTTATAAATAGTTTTGATACTCACCACCAAAGCATGCTGTATCCTCAGAGAGACGATACAGACACAGATCCTACTAAGGAAATGCAACTCACATAGCTCATTCTGCCTACAGGGGCGCAGAGAGGACTTCTCCCTCGGTATTCATAGACATAGAAATAGACGGCAGATAAGGGCCACGGCCCATCTAGTCTGCCCACCCTAATGACCCTCCCCTACCTTTGCCTAGTGAATAGATCCCACGTATCGATCCCATTTGGCCTTAAAATCAGGCACGCTGCTGGCCTCAATCACCTGCAGTGGAAGACTATTCCAACGATCAACCACCCTTTCAGTGAAAAAGAATTTCCTGGTGTCACCTCGTAGTTTCCCGCCTCTGATTTTCCACGGATGCCCTCTTGTTGTCGTGGGTCCCTTGAAAAAGAAGATATCTTCTTCCGCTTCGATGCGGCCCGTGAGATACTTGAACGTCTCGATCATGTCTCCCCTCTCTCTGCGCTCCTCGAGCGAGTATAGCTGCAGTTTGTCTAACCGTTCTTTGTACGGGAGATCTTTGAGTCCCGAGACCATCCGGGTGGCCATTCTCTGAACCGACTCCAGTCTCAGCACATCTTTGCGATAATGTGACCTCCAGAATTGCACACAGTATTCCAGGTGGGGCCTCACCATGGATCTATTATACAATGGCATAATGACTTCAGGCTTACGGCTGACGAAACCCCTGCGTATGCAACCTAGGATCTGTCTTGCCTTGGATGAGGCCTGCTCTACCTGACTGGCAGCCTTCATGTCCTCACTGATGATCACCCCCAAGTCTCGTTCTGCTACCGTTCTTGTTAGGATCTCACCATTAAGGGTATAAGTCTTGTATGGATTATGGTTGCCTAGGTGCATGACTTTGCATTTTTTTGGCATTGAAGCTAAGTTGCCAGGTCCTAGACCAGCGCTCCAGTAGGAGTAGGTCGTGCATCATGTTGTCGGGCATTGAATCTTCATCCGTTTAGCATTTACCCACTACATTACTTAGTTTGGCGTCATTGGCAAATAATGTTATTTTACCTCGAAGCCCTTCTGCCAAGTCTCTTATAAAGATGTTGAATAGGGTCGGGCCCAAGATTGAGCCCTGTGGCACTCCACTGATCACCTCTGTCATTTCGGAGGGGGTGCCGTTCACCACTACCCTTTGAAGCCTACCACCAAGCCAGTTCCCAACCCATTTCGTCAAAGTGTCACCTAATCCTATAGAACTCATCTTGCTCAGCAACCTGCGGTGTGGTACGCTATCGAATGCTTTGCTAAAGTCCAGGTACACGATGTCCAGGGACTCCCCAACATCCAGCTTCCCCGTCACCCAGTCAAAGAAGCTAATCAGGTTGGATTGGCATGATCTCCCCTTAGTAAACCCATGTTGAAGGGGGTCCCGTAGATTTTCCTCATCCAGGATCTTATCCTATTGGTGTTTGAATTAGAGTTTCCATTAGTTTGCTCACTATTGATGTTAGACTCACTGGTCTGTAGTTTGCTGTCTCCATCTTTGAGCCTTTCTTGTGGAGTGGAATGACGTTAGCCATCCTCCAGTCCAACGGGACGCTGCCTGTACTAAGGGAGAGGTTGAAGAGCACTGACAGTGGCTCCGCCAAGACATCACTCCACTGTCAGCGCTCTTCAATCTCTCCCTTAGTACAGGCAGCGTCCCGTTGGACTGGAGGATGGCTAACGTCATTCCACTCCACAAGAAAGGCTCAAAAATGGAGACAGCAAACTACAGACCAGTGAGTCTAACTAACATCAATAGTGAGCAAACTAATGGAAACTCTAATCAAACAACAATTCACGGGGGTTAGGTGTACAGCCGGACCGCGAAGTGTGAAAAATAGCGAATAACTTCTCAGCCGGCTCTGACCTACCTCCACCTCCCTCCTTACCTGGTGGTCTACAACGGGAACTCACGGCAGCCATTCTGATGACGGCTCTGCACGGGGCAGGAGCATAGGAAGATCGCTCCTGCCCCGCTTCGCCGCTAGATCACCAGGTAAGGTTCTGGGAAGGCATGTACAGCTTAAAAATAGCCAAAAAATGAAAATAGGTTTTTTGCAAAAAAATCGTGAATAACCGAATCCGCGGATACTGAAACCGCGGATTCGGAGGGAGAAGTGTACTACTTCTAGAGCAATACTAGCAGCCATTAACTTTGAAAATTATACTATGATGGGCACTGCAACTAAATGCAATTGGAAAGCACATTGGACAGATGAATTTCATAAAGCCCAGCACACACATCCTTCATTTCGGCAGTCACTAACCTCCAGGGATTTACTTTCATACTCCTTCATGGCAGTAATACATTGGTGCTTAGTGCTGATGTTGGTGCTGACGCCAGCTTTCACCATGGTGTCCGTGCCTGTTGGGGGCTACAGAAGTAAAGATAAGAAAGTGTCTTATTAGATCCCCTTGGCAACAGACATTGGCTCAAAATATCTTATTTTCTTCCCTGTGTCATGCGGTGCCTTAATATTTACACTTAAGTTACAAACTACCAGAAGCTTATCCAGACTTACCTCTCAGTCCCTGCAAGCAGGATTGAACAACTGATCATCTCATCCTCTTTTGGGACTGAGACTGACATACCAAGATCTTACTTTTTGCTATTTCACTGCTCATATGACTTTAAACACCAAAGTTCCTCCTCTGTCAGGTTAAGCAACCTTCATGGCTATATATCTAAATGTGAAATAGGACAAATCTTGATATCACTACAAACTACATGAATCAGATTTGACCAGAGTAGTGTGGAAAGTTAATATAATAGAAATAGACCAAATAAGTCAAATTCCCATTCTGTGTTCTCCTCTTCACTAATCTGAAAACCCTGGACACACCAGAGCTGTACTTGAACACGTGAGAAATAAAACAATCTGGATCACTCTTCTAAAAATGATGCATTTGGCAATAGAGAACGTACAAAAGTAGCATTCAGACAAGACAACTAAGTGGCTTCAATTTCATGCCCCCGATTATGCAAATGTCAACTACTCAATGATGAGTACATTGAACTTTTAGTGGAAAGTTTTTATGCTAGTAAGCACTCAATTGCGAGCCATGGAATCAAGGGTGAAATACTGGCATGGATTAAAAACTGGCTGTAGCATAGGAAACAGAGAGTGGGGGTAAATGGACAATACTCGGACTGGAAGAGCGTGACCAGTGAGGTGCCGCACGTCTCGGTGCTTGGACCCATGCTCTTCAACATCTTTATAAACGATCTGGACATTGGTATAACGAGTGAGGTGATTAAATTTGCAGACAATACGAAGTTATTCAGAGTAGTGAAGACGCAGGGGGATTGCGAAGATCTGCAATGTGACATAATCAGACTCGAGGAATGGGCATCAACATGGAAGATGAGGTTCAACATGGATAAGTGTAAAGTGATGCATGTCGGTAACAAAAATCTTATGCACGAATACAGGATGTCCGGGGCGGTACTTGGAGAGACCTCCCAGGAAAGGGACTTGGGAGTTCTGATTGACAAGTCGAAGCCATCCGCGCAATGCGCAGCGGGTGAACAGAATGCTAGGAATGATAAAGAAGGGGATCACGAACAGATCGGAGAAGGTTATCATGCCGCTGTACCGGGCCACTGTGCACCATCACCTGGAATACTGTGCCCAGCACTGTTTGCCATACATGAAGAAGGACATGGTACTACTCGAAAGGGTCCAGAGAAGAGCGACTAAAATGGTTAAGGGGCTGGAGTTGCCATACAGCACAGTTACTTACCGTAACAGGTGTTATCCAGGGACAGCAGGCAGATATTCTTGACTGATGGGTGACGGCACCGACGGAGCCCCGGTACGGACAATTTTAGAGTGATTGCACTCTAAGAACTTTGAAAATTCTAGTAGGCCGCACCGCGCACGTGCGAGTGCCTTCCCGCCCGACAGAGGCGCGTCGGTCCCCAGTTAAGATAAGCCAGCTAAGAAGCCAACCCGGGGAGGTGGGAGGGACGCAAGAATATCTGCCTGCTGTCCCTGGATAACACCTGTTACGGTAAGTAACTGTGCTTTATCCCAGGACAAGCAGGCAGCATATTCTTGCCTGATAGGTGACCTCCAAGCTAACAAAAAGAGGGATGGAGGGAAGGTTGGCCATTAGGAAAATAAATTTTGTAAAACAGATTGGCCAAAGTGTCCATCCCGTCTGGAGAATGCATCCAGACAATAATGTGATGTAAAAGTGTGAACTGAGGACCAAGTAGCAGCTTTGCAGATTTCCTCAATGGAAGTAGATCGGAGGAAAGCTACAGACGCTGCATAGCTCTAACTTTTGTGGCCCGTGACAGAACCTTCCAGTGTCAGGCCCGACTGAGCATAACAGAAAGAAACGCAAGCAGCAAGCCAATTGGAGAGAGTGCGTTTAGATACAGGATGACCCAACTTGTTAGGATCAAAGGACAAAAATAGTTGAGGAGATGATCTGTGGGGCTTAGTACGTTCAAGATAGTAAGCCAGAGCACGTTTACCGTCCAAGGTATGCAAAGCCTGTTCACCTGGTGAGAATGAGGCTTTGGAAAAAATACAGGCAGGACTATGGACTGGTTAAGATGAAAGTCAGACACAACCTTAGGAAGAAATTTGGGGTGTGTCCGGAGAGAACCACCTTATCATGGTGAAAAAACAGTGAAAGGTGGATCCGGCCACTAGTGCATGCAGTTCACTGACCCTCCTGGCAGAAGTGACAGCTATAAGGAAGACCTACTTTCCAGGTAGAAATTTGAAATGCGCTGTGGCCAAAGGTTCAAAGGAGGCTTTATTAAAGCGGCAAGAACCACATTGAGATCCCATATCACAGGAGGAGGCTTGAGAGGTGGTTTCACATTGAAAAGGCCCCTCATGAACCGAGAAACCAAAGGATGAGCCGAGAGGGGTTTTCCATGAATTGGCTCATGAAAGGCAGCAATGGCACTAAGGTGAACTCTGATAGAAGTAGATTTAAGACCAGAGTCAGACAAGGAAAGAAGATAGTCCAACACCAGTCCCACTGCTAGAGACATGGTGATGTAAGAGGCACCAGGAAGAAAACGAGACCACTTCTGTTGTAAATTGGAGCATGGCCGGTTTACTGGAAGCATCAATGATAGAGCGGACAGGGTGAGAAGAAGCGAGTGAAGCCGAAGTCAGCCCGAGAGATACAAGCTGTTAGGTGCAGAGACTGTAGGTTGGGATGCAGTAGTGGGTCTGCTGATGCTGAGAAAGCAGAGAAGGAAACAGTGGAAGAGGTATGGGTTCCCTGGTAAACTGCAGTTGAAGTAGAAGGGAGAACCAATGTTGCCTGGGCCACCGTGGAGCGATGAGAATCATGGTGGCTTGTTCCCTCTTGAGCTTGAACAATGTTCGCATGCATGAGCGGTAGAGGGGGACAAAGCATATAGGAAGAGACTGGTCCAATCCAGGAGAAATGCATCGGGCGCCAGACGGTGAGGAGAGTAGAGTCTGGAGCAAAACAGGGGCAGCTGATGATTGTGGGGAGCTGCAATAAAGGTCACACTTGAGGAGTGCCCCATTGAGCGAAAATGGAGTGAAGAGTCGAGGGATCGAGAGTCCATTCGTGAGGTTGGAGAATTCTGCTGAGATTGTCCGCTAAGGAATTCTGTTCCCCTTGAATGTAGACAGCCTTCAGGAATAAGTGACGAGCTGTCGCCCAAGACCAAATCCGTTGGGCTTCCTGACACAACAGGCGAGAGCCGTTCCTCCCTGTTTGTTGATGTAGTACATTGCAACTTGATTGTCTGTGCAAATGAGTAGTACTTGAGGAAAGAGAAGATGTTGAAACGCCTTGAGGGCATAGAACATCGCTCGGAGAGTTCCAGGAAATTGATGTGGTGTTTCTTTTCCTGGGCAGTCCAAAATCCCTGAGTTTGGAATTCGTTCAAGTGAGCTCCCCAGGCGTAGGGGGAGGAATCTGTGGTGATGACTAGTTGATGATGGAGGTAGATGGAACAGCAGACCTCTGGATAGATTTGAAGATGTCAACCACCAAAGAAGCGACTGTCGAAGAGACGAGGTCACAGATATGTGTTGTGAACAAGGATTCCGTCGCTTGGGACCATTGGTTCGCTAAGGTCCTTTGAGGAGTACGCAGGTGGAGACGTGCGAAGGGTGTGACATGTACTGTCGAAGCCATGTGCCCCAATAGCACCATCATGTGATTCTGCAGAAATGGTAATCTGTTGAAACACCTGCTAACAGAGATGGAGGATGGCATGGAGGCGGTTGGATGGAAGAACGCCCCTCATCAGAAACAGTGTCCAGAACGGCTCCAATAAATTGAAGTCGCTGGGTCGGAATGAGGTGAGACTTGGGTAGATTGATTTCGAACCCTAATAGTCGAAGGAAGTGAATGGTCTGATTGGTGGGCAAGCAGAACCGCCTGAGGGGAATGAGCTTTGATCAACCAGTCGTCCAGATAAGGGAAGACTTGAAAGTTGTGAGAGCGGAGATAGGCCGCTACCACAATCAGACATTTGGTGAATACCCTGGGAGAGGAGGCCAGGCCGAAGGGTAGCACTTTGTACTGATAATGATGTTGATTGATGAGAAAGCGCAGATATTGTCTGGACGTCAGATGGATAGGAATATGTGTGTAAGCCTCTTTGAGATCGAGGGAGCATAGCCAGTCGCCCTGAGCGAGAAGAGGGTAGAGGGTGGCAAGAGAGAGCATTTTGAACTTCTCCTTGACCAAACATTTGTTGAGATCTCTGAGATCTAAGATGGGTCTGAGGTCTACGGTCTTTTTGGGAACTAGAAAGTACCGGGAGTAAAAACCCTGACCTCGCTGATCTTGAGGAACTTCTTCGATGGCATTGAGAAGAAGGAGGGATTGAACCTCTTGAGCGAGAAGGAGGGACTGTCTCAGTCTTGTTGGAAGCAGACTCTTTTGGCAGGCCTAACGGCGGGGAGTCTGAAAATTGAGGGAGTAGCCATGGGCTATGATCGAGAGCACCCACTGGTCGGTGGTGATTACCTCCCATCGAGAGTGAAAAATGGTTAATCGACCTCCTATGGGCTGTGGAAGAGGACAGGAGGGAGGGAGACTGGCAATGCCGAGAAGGGAGTCAAAAGGGCTGAGGTCGGCTTAGTCTGAGTGACAGGCTTTATGGTAGGTGGCTGTTGCTGACGTGCTTGTTGGTGCTGTTGCCGCTGCCTCCGAGGTTGTGGAGGTTGAGGCTGAACTGGCCGAGCAGAAAACCACCTCTGATATGATGGCTGCTGTCTAAATGGACGAGGAGGAGGAGGCTTCTTTTTATTTTTCAGCAAAGTATCCCACCTCGTCTCATGGGCAGAGAGCTTTTGAGTGGTGGTATCCATAGATTCTCCAAAGAGCTCATCACCCAGGCAGGGAGCATTGGCAAGGCGGTCCTGGTGGTTCACATCAAGGTCGGAGACTCGGAGCCATGCCAATCGTCTCATCGCTACAGACATAGCCGTGGCTCGGGATGTGAGTTCAAAAGTATCATAGATGGACCGGACCATGAACTTCCTGAGTTGTAGGAGACTGGAAGTGCATTGTTGGAATGCAGGAAGCTTACGGTCAGGAAGATACTTTTGAAAAGAAGAGACTTGCTGAATCAAATGTTTCAGGTAAAAAGAGAAGTGAAACGCATAATTACCTGAACGGTTGGCCAGCATTGCATTTTGGTAAAGTCTTTTACCAAATTTATCCATGGCCTTGCCCTCTCTGCCAGGAGGGACAGAGGCATATACACTAGAGCCTGCCGATTTTTTGAGGGTGGACTCCACCAGCAGAGATTCATGGGGCAGCTGGGGTTTGTCAAACCCTGGAATAGGAATCACCTTGTAAGCGATTCCAGCTTCCTAGGGGCTCCTGGAACGGTCGAGAGGAGTTTCTAAATTTTTGTAAAAGTTTCCCTCAAGATGTCATGGAGGGGCAACTTTAAAAATTATTTCGGAGGCTGGTCAAAATCCAAAGCATCAAGAAATGCTTTGGATTTTTTAGAGTCAGACTCTAGATGGATGGAAAGGGTGTCCGACATCTCCTTAAGAAACTTGGTGAAGGACGAGTGCTCTGGCTTACCAGCAGGATCCTGCACCGATGTAACATCCTCCTCCGAGGAATAATCTGCCTCGGTACCGAGGGGGTCATCAGAATCATCCCACAAATCAGGGTCCCGTACCGATGACAGACGGCCCTGAGAAAGTGGGGTAGAAGGTTCGGTATGCTTGGTTTTGCGTACCGATTTACCAGATCTCATGGACACCGTACCGGGTGACTGTACAGCAGTACGGGTGCCAGAGAACGGCACCGGCTCCGAAGTCGAGTAAGCAGTGCGTCGAAGAGACTTCAGTTCCGCCAAGAGAACAGGCATAGAAACAGATTTTTGCGGTGCCGACAACGTCGATGCCGACAAAACAGGCTGTTCGACGATCGGCACCGAATGCTCAGTAGGTACCGACACTGGAAGGCTCGGAGTCAGCAGAGCCGGGAGCAAGTGTTGTAACTGCTCCTTAAGCTGGACCTGAAGGATGGATGCTATTCTCTCATCCAGAGACGGTCCCGATGGCACCGGTACCGCTTTTTTCTTGCTCAGTACTTGCAGTGCAGCTCGACACTCAGGCGAAGTCGATGCCGATGAAGAGGCAGTGACTTCAATAGGAGCGGAGCGTTTGCGAGGCCGGCGCGCAGTCTGCAGAACTTGGCTCACTGCTTGTTCGACTGGCGGGCTAAGGACACTAGGGGATGGCTTCTTAGCCGGCTTACCTACAGGGTGCGACACCGAGGATGGATCTTGCGGTGTCGAAGTCACCGGTGCCGATTTGGAGGAAGATGATGGTGTCGATGCCGGGGGAACTTCCATGGCGGCACCGAAAAGAATTCGCTGTTGAATTTGGCGATTCTTTAGAGTTCTCTTTTGGAGAGAACTGCAGCGGGTGCACGTTTCTGCCCTATGACCCAGACACTGAAGGCACCACTTGTGTGGGTCGGAAAGGGAAATAGGACGTGCACATCGCTGACACTTCTTAAAACCCGGTGAAGGGGGCATGAAGGGAAAAACGGCCGTAGCAAAATCGAAGCCCAAGGCTTCGATGGTGCCAACAGGCCCCACCGGGGCTGACCGGAAAAAAGTCGAAAAAAATGGACTGTTTTTTTTTTTTTTTTTTTTTTAAATAAAAGAAAGAAACAATAAGGTGAATAAATCACGACAAGAAAATAACGCGCGAGCAGGAAGGCGAGAAAAATTTGAAAAAAATTTTCCAACAGCAGTTGGAACACGCGTCTTCTTAGCTCCGCGGAAACTAAGAAACTGGGGACCGCGCGCCTCTGTCGGGCGGGAAGGCACTTGCGCGTGCGCGGTGCGGCCTACTAGAACTTTCAAAGTTCTTAGAGTGCAATCACTCTAAAATTGTCCGTACCGGGGCTCCGTCGGTGCCGTCACCCATCAGTCAAGAATATGCTGCCTGCTTGTCCTGGGATAAAGTGAGAGATTGGAGAAACTGAGCCTCTTCTCCCTTGAAAAGAGGAGACTGAGAGGGGACATGATCGAAACATTCAAAATAGACTTAGCAGATAAAGACAGATTGTTCACCCTCTCCAAGGTAGAAAGAACGAGAGGGCACTCTCTAAAGTTGAAAGGGGATAGATTCCATACAAATGTAATGAAGTTCTTCACCCAGAGAGTGGTAGAAAACTGGACCGCTCTTTCGGAATTTGTTATAGGGGAAAACACCCTCCAGGGATTCAAGACAAAGTTGGACAAGTTCCTGCTAAACTGGAACGTACGCAGGTGAGACTGGAATCATTTAGAGCACTGGTCTTTGACTTGGGGACTGCCGTGTGAGCGGACTGCTGGGCACGATGGATCACTGGTCTGACCCAGCAGCAGCAATTCATATGTTCTCAATAGCAAAATACCAAAACACACAAATAGATTTGCAAAAATCATTTGCTCCACCCAGGTAAAACAGGTGCTTCTAAACACCTATAAACAGGAAACTGATTTTTATCCAATTCTTTAAATCTATACATGGAGGTAACAATGCAATTCTATAAATTAACATGAAAATTCAAATTAACTTCTGCAATATGACTTAGAACAGTCCTTAAAAACACTTAACAGATATAGATATTGCATATATATACACACACACACACGAAAGCTCTTAAAAAAAATAAAATAAGTGCAGAAACTTTTTGAACACTATTAAATATCTGAAAAGGAAATTACATCACTTTTCCACAGGTGAGCTGGCTTGCCTTAGTCACATATCACAGAATGAAGCCTTAAGACATCCACCCCATGAGGAACATTTAATAGAAATAGTGGGATATCCAGATGATAAATATAAAACATATGAACAATTTCTAATCATGTTCTGACTGTCATTATAACACCACCTTTATAAATAATTAATAATGAACATTTTTAATCATGTTGTTTTTTACTGTTTTCTTCTTTAAGCAATGAAACTAGTGGTGAGCAAATCATAAATGTTGCAAATATCAATCTTTAGAACCTCTTATGATATGTATATCATTTCAAGTTCCTATCATGTAAGGCTTTATAATCATTTATGCTCACCACCACCTACCAATAAACTGTTTATCTTTTTTAATATTTTTGCTATTTTTACTAAAAACTCTCAATAAATTTATGCAACAATTAATTAATAAACAAAAGGCAAAACTTATCTTTAAACTTGGTGGACCCTGCCACTATCAACGCCTCCCGACGCCCTTTGTTTTTTATATGCGTTTCAACCCCTGATGGGTCTTTTTCGGGGGATGTAGCATATAAGCTGCCTTTCTTGGATATCTTTGCTGTTGTTTCTATCTTTTCAAACCGTATGTGGACAAACATCTTTATTGCTACCGACAATATAATATAATGTAATTCCAGCTTTTAAGGCGTGTAGCTTAACGGAAAAAATATCCTCTGCATGTCATATTTTGAAGATGAGATATTCATTGTTTAGAAATTACACCTTTGGGACCACTGCTGAACTAGAGCTCCATCAACAGAAACCACAGGAATCCATCCTACGAATTGGAGTCTTTTTCTAGATCTCTCAAAGATGGTTTGGATTTGCTGCAGAAAGGAAACAAGCCTAAAAGAAACAGCCTGGAAGCCACAAGAATATTTCTTTTCTAACCAGGACAAGAGTGATGCTAAGAGGTCATTCCCAAAACATTCCAGCCCTCAGCAAAGATGCCAAGTTGCCCTGTTTGGGACAGTCCTGAATTTCTGATCAACCTATCGTGGTGAATTATGGTACCTGCAGCGCTGATTTCAATAGGCAGAAACAAGCACTATAAATCTCACATTGCTTTGGAATATAAGTTCAGATGTCTCCAGACTAGAACTGAGTAACTTGGCATCTCTACTTTAGTAAGTAAGGAAAGTCAAGCCACTGGGGCATGGCCTTGTGTGTGAATTGCCAAATGGATTTCTAGACTCCACTCTACTTCATGATTCTAAGGATGAAAGAGAACTAAACTGCAATTCTAAATGGTCCTTACCCCTTTAGGAAAGGGAGCGATCCAGCTCAAATTTTACAGAATTGAAACCAGAAGTGGTTGGATAGATAAACTCACGTTAAACTTAATGGTAGTTCCTGTTGGAACAGCAGCAAAACTTGCAGGTCCAAAGAGTGAGCCAGATGTCCCCCCAAATGGATTGGAGGTGGTGTTCGTGGTTCCAAAGAGACTTCCACTGCTGGTACTTGTGCCAAAATCTGTTACCCAAGAAACAGGGTTGGGAGAAGGAGAAGAGAGGAAAATAAAATGCAAGATTTATCAATTCAAGCCCAGCCACAAATATCACTGAAAAATGAGAAATTTTTGGTAGGGACGGGGTTTACACAGCACTGGATTTCACACACACACATTTCCAAACAGTAACTCACATGTGCTGTCAGCAAAAAAAAATGTTACATTTAAATCATAAAAATAAAGAACCTCACCCAAAAAAGTCAAAATCGACCCAAAATATGGGCTGCGTGGTGCGTGTTGCGTGGATATCTCCTGATGAAGCCCTTTTAGTGGTGAAATGGGGATACTCACTTGAGAGAGCTACTACTTTCATGGTCCCCCACCTACAACAAAAAGCTAAGTACCTAACGCAAGATTAGCAGTATTGGTCCTATCATAGCCCTCGTTTTGGTCTATAGCTGACACCTACGGGCACTTGAGGTCTATTTTTCCTTTTCATCTGCTAATCTACTGCATATTTGAAAACTTGAAGATTTGGATGTTATTCACATATATCAAGCTTGCCTTGTTTTGATATACATTTAAATCGTAACCATCATGGTCTTGAGCACCAAGTTCACCTGCTCTATTCATCATTTTCCTATAAGTTTATTTGCTCTTACTTTTACAGAAAAGCCAAGGCTACATTTTAGGTATCCCAAGGGTCAGAAGACAGTGCAGTGATTTGGGGTTCAATAAAAAGAGATTAGGCTTTTACAAGGGGCATTCAATAATTTATGTACCTCAGTAGGAAACATAAGAATTGTCGTTGCTGGGTCAGACCAGTGGTCCATCATACCCAGCAGTCCGCTCATGCGGCAGCCCTTAGGTCAAAGACCATTGCCTTGAGTCTAGCCTTATCTGCGTACGTTCTGGTTCAGCAGGAACTTGTCTAACTTTGTCTTGAATCCCTGGAGGGTGTTTTCCCCTATGACAGTCTCCGGAAGTTCGTTCCAGCTTTCTACCACTCTCTGGGTGAAGAAGAACTTCATTATATTGCACAGAATCTATCCCCTTTTAACTTTAGAGAGTGCCCTCTCGTTCTCTCTACCTTGAAGAGGGTGAAAAACCTGTCTTTATCTACTAAGTCTATTCTCTTCATTATCTTGAATGTTTTGATCATGTCCCCTCTCAGTCTCCTCTTTTCAAGGGAGAAGTGGACTAGTTTCTCTAATCTCTCACTGTACAGCAACTCCTCCAATCCCTTAACCATTTTAGTCGCTCTTCTCTGAACCCTCTCAAGTAGTACCGTGTCCTTCTTCATGTACGGCGACCAGTGCTGGATGCAGTATTCCAGGTGGGGGTTTACCATGGCCCGGTACAGCAGAATAATAACCTTCTCTGATCTGTTCGTGATCCCCTTCTTAATCATTCCTAGCATTCTGTTCGCCGCGACCGTGCATTGCGCAGACGGCTTCAGTGACTTGTCGACCAATACTCCCAAGTCTTTTTCCTGGGGAGTCTCTCCAAGTACTGCACCAGACATCCTGTATTCATGTATAAGATTTTTTTTACCGACATGCATCACCTTATACTTATCCACGTTAAACCTCATTTGCCATGCCGCAGCCCATTTCTCGAGCGTGTTTAAGTCACATTGCAGGTCTTTGCAATCCTTGTTTTATTTTTCAATATAATCCCCTGATAACTGCATCCTCTTTCACCTCCAATGACTAACCTCTTTGAAAAAATTTTTGTTTTACCTTCAAACCAGGATGTCGCAGCTTCCTTGACATCTTCATCACTTGGAAAACCGCTATCCAAGAGAGATTTCTTCAAAACTCAGAACAGGAAAGAATCCAAGGGAACCAGGTCAGGACTGTAGGATGGATGGTTCAACTGCTGAAATCCATATTCTCATATGACATGCAATTATCATGACATGTGCACCAACACACTGTCATGAAGAAGCAGTACGCCTACTGTGAGTTTTCCTCATCTTTTCTCCTTGATTGACTCCTACAAAGCGATCACTGGATTGGCATAACTCTCCCTGGTTATGGTTGTCTTGTGTGGCATGAACTTCAGAAGCAAAAGTCCCTCATCCCAGAAGACAGTTGCCATGACTTTGCCTGCAGATTTTTCATTCTTGAACTTTTTTGGGGTGGGGAATCACTTGTGCTTCCACCGTATTAACTCCATTTTGGACTCAGAATCTCTGTGATAGATCCAAGTTTTACCTCAAGTCACCAAATGATGAAAAAAAATCACTTCGACTTCACGAAGCATCTCCAAGTTCTCCGGTCAGCACTGGAGCCTCATGTTCTTCTGACACGGCATCAGCATTCTTGGAACCCATCTTGCACTACCTTGGATGTGCCCAACTTTTCATGAATTATTTTCTAAACTATACCTGCCAAGATGCCCATGTCTTCAGCTATTCGGGAAACCTTAATTTGTCTGTCTGCCAAAATTAAATCTTCCAACTTTTTTAACATTTCTGTGGAAGTTGCTTTCACAGGCTGTCCAGTGTGAGGGTCATCTTTAATGGACTCTCTCCCACTTAAACTGCTTACTTCAAAATTTTATTTTGTAGGATGATGGGTCAGACTCAACATAAACTGCAATCATGCATTCATGGACCTCCTTTGGCCTTTTCCCTTCTTTTGTGAGAAATTTTATCATTGAACGGTGCTCCAAACCTAGCAGTGTCTTACGTGCTTTGCACGAGGACTTTCCTGACATCCTGTTAGACTCACACTGAGTAGCAACTGTGCATGAGTAACCTGAGACATGTCACATCATATACAGACTTGTTTTAACAAGCTTACTACTTTTTACATATTCAGGTAAATAAATTATTGAATGTCCCTCGCACCTTGATAATAACTTTTCCAGTAGATAGTGGTGGTGTGCTGAACCATGGGTCTTCTGATCACCATTTTCAGTACCTCCTCCTTCTCCCTGCTCTCTGCTGCCCCAGTCAGTTTCAAAGCTGATGACAGCTCTACAGGAGAGAACAGGAGAAGGAGAATGGGGAGACCCTCCACCAAGACTTTGATCTGCTCATAAATATAACACATAGCTCAAAAACACCATGGAGGGGAAGGAACCAAGTTAAAACTTTATGAAAAAAGCCATCAGAAAGTGTAGAACTCTGGTAAAATCACCTAGAACTATTTACAGGCAATATATAATGTCTTCCAATATACTATAATAAAAATCCCTTCAAAAAACTTGTGGAGCACACTGAAATCCTCAAAGTATAGGCTGTAGCATGAGTCCAGACATAAACTATATACCAATCAAACAGTTGAGTTAAGAGATTATTCGGATCTCAAGTGCTCACAGTTATATGCCGACTGACAAGTCTTAGCATGTGAGCAATCATCGGTCACATGAGAGCTATATGCTAAGACTTGTTTAATCGGCATATAACTGTGAGCACTTGAGATCCGAATAATCTCTTAACTCAACTGTTTGGTTGGTATATAGTTTATGTCTGGACTCATGCTACTTCCAATATACTATAGCAGGAAGAAAGGTCAGAGATGCAGAATTCAAATAGCCAGAGGTCCAGGCAGGCCGGGGGGGGGGGGTGTCAGCATACCATCCCTATCTACTGGAAAAGATGTTATCAATGTAAGGACCTAATCTTTTTCCACTGGAACTGGGATAGTATGCTGAACCATGGGAATTACCTAAGCAGTCCAAGAAACCCCGAGTGGGAGCAATAAGCCTGCCTTCAAACTGAGGCTCCAAATGAGGAGTCCTCTTCAGCTGCTATGTTCCCCCTATAAAACTTACTGAAAGTATGAAGGGATGACCAAGTCACTGCCCAGCAAATCTCATCCAAATGAACTGTCCTGGCTTCAGCCCAGGAAGAGGCAAGCCCTCTCAGCAAATACACTCAAAGAGTGAAGGAAGGCTGTCTACCACAGGCAATGTAGCAGGTCGAAATGACTGACCCGATTCATCATGAAATGATAGCCATGGAAGCCAGCCTCCCCTTCTTAGCTGATTTCGTTAACAGAGGTGTACTAAGAGATGAAAGTCATTCGTAACCTCCAGGTAACACAAAATAGCCCTTGGGACATCCAGCACCTTCAAGACTGTCTTTCTTATTAAAACCTGAGGGATGGAAAGCGAACTTTCTAGTTGATGTGAAATGCAAAGACCACTTTTGGCAAGATAGAGGGAATGATCCTCAAGGAGACATCTGCACCTCTGTGATATGCAGGTAAGAGTCTCTGCATGACAAATCTTGCAGTTCAGTTTGGAAACATGCCTTGCAGAAGTGATGGCCACCAGAAACATCATCTTAATAGTCAAGTCCATTAGGGTGGCATCCTGTAAGGGCTCAAAGGGATCCCTTTCAACATGATGTTTAGATTCCAGGATGGAAAGGACTGGCAAACCGGGGGTCACAGCTTCAGGGCACCTTTGAAGTACCTGACAACATCCGAGTGCACAGAAAGAGAACATTTAGCACACTGGGACCTGAAACAAGAAATACCAGCTACTTGAACTTTCACTGAGGAAACTGTAAGCTCCATATCCAGACCTTCTTGAAGAAAGGACAGGACAGCAGATACTGAAGCTGTGGCAGGATCCAGCTGTTCCTTGCAGCACCAACTTTGGAAGGTATCCCATGCCTTGGCGTATGCTGCAAATGTGGCATGCTTCTCGGCTTTCAAAAACAGTGCACATACCAGATCCGAGTAGTCTTTCTGGCTCAAAGCCAAGCATTAAAAGTGCTCTTGATCTTGCAGGACGATCAGTCCTTGAGAGAGACGTCCTCAGAATGGCTGAAGTCTGAGAGGACAGCCGATCTGAAGAAGCACTAGGTCTGCGTACCAGGGGCATCGAGGCCAGTCTGGGGTCACTGGGATAACCCATTCTTGATGCCTGACCACTCTTCTCATGACTCTCCCTACCATGGGCCAGATAGGGAACACGTACAGGAGATCATCCATTGGCCAAGGCAGAACCAGCATGTCGATCCTTGCTCTTCCCCACTCTTATCTATGGGTGAAGAAAACCCCACTTTCTTGCTGGTCGCCATCGACAAGAGGTCAAACGAAGGGATGCCCCATCAGTCAATAATGCTCTGAAACGTTTGAGGCAAGAGGGACCACTCTCCTGGGTCCAGAGTCTGTCTGCTGAGAAAATCCACCTTTACGTTTTGCATGAGCTGCTGTGATAGCCAGATGAGTCTCTGCCCAGTGAAAGAGAACTTTTGCCTTCTTCAGGAGGCTGACACTCCTGGTGCCTCCTTGCCTGTTGACATATGCCACTGTTGTCGTGTTGTTGGAGAACACCATGACCATTTTATTCGACAATCGGAGCTGAAACTGAATCAGCGCCAATCAGATGGCCCAGGGCTCCAGCCTGTTGATGGACCAATGGCACCGAGATGGAGACCATTGCCCCTGCACTGGGTTATGCTCGCAGTGCGCTCCCCAATCCAGAAGGCTGGCATCCATTTTCAGTGTGATCCAAGAGTTGATGCTCAGAGGCATCCCTGAGAACAACGACAGAGGGCAAAGCCATCAGGACATGCTGCTGTGGGCCTCCTTCATCCAGGGCAGTCAAACATGTAGAGGATCTCTCTGCAGAGACCAGCGAATGAGGACAGAATGCTACAGGGAGTGTATATGCGCTCTCGCCCAAGGGACCACTTCTATTGTGGCTGCCATGATGCGACCTCATTTGGAGTATTGTGTTCAATTCTGGTCTCCTTATCTTAAGAAAGATATATTGGCGTTAGTAAAAGTTCAAAGAAGAGCGACCAAGATGGTAAAGGGGATGGAACTCTTCTCGTATGAAGAAAGACTAAAACGGTTAGGGCTCTTCAGCTTGGAAAATTGACAGCTGAAGGGCGATATGATTGAAGTCTACAAAATCCTGAGTAGAGTAGAACGGGTACAAGTGGATTGATTTTTCACTCTGTCAAAAATTACAAAGACTAGGGGACACTCAAAGTTACTTTTAAAACCAATAGGAGGATTTTTTTTTTTCCATTCAGAGAATAGTTAAGCTCTGGAACGCGTTGCCAGAGGATGTGTAAAGAGAAGATAGCGTGGCTGGTTTTAAGAAAGGTTTGGACAAGTTCCTGAAGGAAAGATCCAGAGTCTGTTATTGAGCAAGATATAGCGGAAGCCACTACTTGTCCTGTATAGGTAGCATGGAATATTGCTACTCCTTGGGTTTTAGCCAGGTACTAGTAACCTGTATTGGCCACCATGAGAATGGGCTACTGGGCTTGATGGACCATTAGTCTGACCTAATAAGGCTATTCTTATGTTATTATAATCCCAGGCAGACAGAGAGTGCTGCACCAGGAAAGCTGAAATTTGGTTTCCAAATTTCAGTCTGCATGCCTCTGGAAGAAACACTCTGTTGCGCTCCATGTCGAAATGCCCCCCCCCACCCCCCTGCCCCCCCTGCCCCACCCCCCTGCCCCCCCCGCCCCCACCCCCCCCCCGCCCCCCCTGCCCCCCCCCAGATACTCCAGGGAATGAAACAGATTGCAACTGGCTCTTCTTCAGGTTGACAATCCATCCTAGACCTTGTTAAGATAGTTTGAACCATGCTCTCTGCTGCCTCCTGAGAGGCTGCTCTGATGAGCCAGTCATTCAGGTAAGGGTAGATAAGCCAATTCAGCTTGCAGAGGTAAGCCGCCACTACAACCATCACCTTGGTGAAAGTCCAAGGTGGGGGGAGGGGGGGAGATAGCCAGGCCTAAAGAAAGGGTCTTGAATTGAAAATGCTGCTCCAAGACACGAAAGCAAAGAAAGCATCTGTGGTCCAGTAAGTCCAGTGCCACCAGGAACTCCACCAGTTGCACTCAAGCAATGACTGACTGGAAAGTCTCCATACCAAAATGAGGCACTTAATGCCACACTGATGTACTTCAGATCCAGGAACTGAGCCTTTCTTGAGCACAACTAAATATACGAAGTATCTGAGAGAGCCAGAATCTTTGTCTGCAACTTGCTCAATGGCTTGAATGTCCAGCAACCTTCAGGAGGGTCACCTGGACTTGGGCTGCTCACCGCAAGTCCACGAACCACACAGACATGGGACGAGCAAACTCCAAACTTGTAGCCATCCCCAATGACTTCCAGAACCCATTGGTCGGTTGTGAGAGCCTCCCATGCTTTCAGAAGTCCTGCAGTCTACCTCCTATCTTGTATGGGGAGGCAGGATACCTGGCGTCAGTGTGACTTTTTGGGCTGCCCCCCCCCCCCACCCCCCAATCAGGGGTTGGAGCCCTGGGATTTTCTATTCCCTGAGAATCTGCACCGTGGACTCTGAAAGGATCTCTGGAATGAGGAGCCAGAGAAAAAAAGGCACGCACAAAAGGATCCATGGACCTGCACTTTAGAATTCCTGGGTCTGCTGTCCATGAAAGACTTCAGACAGCTAGCCATGAAGTCATCCAGACCACCAGAGAGTCCACTTTAGACATAGCAAACATTTGCTAGAACCCTTGATCCATAGGATATAGCTTGGACATTTCTTTCGCCACCTTAAGGGAGCCCTCCATGGCCTCCCAGTGCTCAGAAATTAAGACTACCATATCCGGGTGCCAGGGAAAGGCATTAGATTGATAGCAGACCATGCTCAACAGAAAATAATGGGAAGTAGGCTAAGGAGAATCAATTGTGAGCTCCTTCAGAGACTCAATAAGCATATCTGTCAGAGCAGCAGACTTGAAGAGCCTGCAAAATGAGGGGTCCTCACCCTGATCCGCAGCAGCACTCAAACCCTGTTCCCCATCGCCCAGTGTCGTATCGTCTCTGACCAAGGAATCTCCTTGGGAGAAAGGATAAACAAACAGATCATCATCCTCAGGAACCCCTTCCGACCAGCTGTTCAGGGAACAGACGTGTCTCAGTGGAAGAACTGAAGCTGGAATACGGAGAGGCTGTGCAGGAGGTTGCTCACTAGTTGACCCAGAAGGTGCCAAATAGGCCGACATAGGCTTGCCAGAGCAAGTGCACAAAGTTAAAGGGCATGGAAGACTGAGAACCCCCTTCAAAAGGAGGGTTAGAGCGCTTTTGTTTCGTTTTGGGGCCAACAGATACTTTATTAGGCACTGGCGTTGAAGCACTGTACCCCAGGGGGTAAAATCATCCTCTAAACATCGTTTGACATCAATAAGGAGGTCAGAGGCTAAACTTGAGGTTCCTGCCTCTCAGCATGCGAGGCAGAACAAGTGGCACAAGGGCGCTCTTCGGATGCCCATCTGGGACAAACTTGGCATGAATTCATGTCATTGGAGAATAAGGACTCCATTCCTGGTGGTTAGAATTAAAAAATGAGGCTTTTTGAAAAAAAAAAAGTTGAGAACTTAGAATTTAAAGCGGGAAAAAAATCCAAGATGGCTCCCCACCAGGATTTCCCGCTGAAAAAGTGGCTAGAACTCAAACAGAGGACTTCAAAATCAGCAATTTTAGGATTTATGGGGTGGGGAACAAGGCTACAATATATAACCTCAAAAATCACTATTTCAGACATCCCCCCCCCCCCCCCACTGGGCTATGACAGCTCTACTCACAGACCAGACGCTAGGAAGATGTGCTGGAGGCTGCCACAGCTCCTCTCAGGTTAGCTGAAGTAACGGAGAGGATCTCTGCCACCAGGAAAGCTGCCTTATCTGACTTTTCAGCTGCCAGTTCGGCTCCAGCCAGATAGCCTCAACCCCTGGAACCAGGATCCAAACACTGCCAACACCATGTGCACTCCAAAGAAACACAATTGGTACCTATACAGCCTATGCTACTCTCCAGACCACGTCAAGGAGTGAGCAAACAGCAGGGGAAATCCCTGAGCTCCATAGTTCCCATAGAATCCACCTGTCAGCTGCAGACCAAAGTCTGCTCCTGTCATGTAGGCTAAGCAGGTACTGAAGCTAAGTAGGAACACAAATTCCCCTGAAAAACCATAACAACTACATGAAAAACAAAGACGACCAAGCAGATCAAATTTGCTCCTGCAGGCTCTCTTGCAGAAGTAATAACTGACTGGGGGCAACAGAGAGCAGGGAGGAGATAGTGCTGAAAGCAGTGATCAGTATTTGCTGCAATGGACTTGCAGAAGAAAGACCCTTGGCTCAGCATACCATCCCTATTGTACCAGAAATCAAATCTCTGCATATTCTTTGTGGATATCCTGAAAACATGACTGGTACTCCAGGACTGAAATGAGAAACACTGACCTAGGGGATGAGTAGATCTGCATCCCTCTATCCCACAGCCTTTCCTCATTTGAAGTCCACTCCATCCACCTATTCACTCCTTTACCTCTGTGGATAGCGGTCATTTATTCCCCCTCCCCCCCAAGTCCCCTTCCTCCTTTCTCACTGAATTTGACTCCTAGCTTTTCGGCTTCCTTGATTCATCTTCTCCCTCCCTCATTCTTGGGGACTTTAACTTTCACCCTGATGATCCCGCTGACAAATATTCTGCTAAATTTCTTGCCTTATCTTCCTCATTTGACCTCCAGCTTTGCTCCACATTCCCCATTCATCAGGATGGCCACTGCCTTGATCTTGTCTTTTTTTCCAACTGCGCTCTCTCTAACTTCTCTACCTCACTGCTCCCCATCTCTGATCACCATCTGATAACCTTCACCATCACTCCCCCTCTGCCACGCCCAGTCACCTTCAAGAGGTTTTGAAATCTTCAAGCCCTTGATCCTTCTATGCTTTCATCCACTGTTTCACTTCTCCTTGCCTCCACTATGTTAACTAAGTCTGTCCACAAGGCTATCTTGTCATATAACTCTATTCTCTCCTCTGCTCTGGCCACCCATGCTCCCTCTAATCCTTGCTCTGTCAGGCATACCAATCCTCAACCTTGGCTCACTCCCAGTGTCCATTACTTACGTTCCTGCACCCGCTGTGCTGAGCGCCTTTGGTTCAAATCTCGCACATGTGCTGACTTTCTTTAATTTAAATTTATGCAGACCTCCTTTAATTCTGCACTTACATGGGTCAAGCAAGACTACTACATCCAACTAACTAACTCCCTTTCTTCCAACCCTTGTCGTCCCTTTGCCACACTAAACTCCCTCCTCAAAGCACCCCCACTTCCAACCCCTCCTTCTCTCTCTCCCCAGATTATGGTCAATTACTTCCATGACAAGGTTCGCAAGATCGCCCTTGAGTTCACTACAAAGTCACATCCTTCTCCTCTACCCTCCCATCCACTCTCCTGAACTTCAATCTCACACCTCCCCTTCATCCTTCACCCAAACAGCTCGGGAAGCTTTTCTTGTCTGGTCCCGCCAGCTTGTCCCTCCGTCAACTACCGCTGTAATCATAGAGGAAGAAACTGCACAACTTCTTTCTTCAGCCAAGCCTACTACATGCCCCTCAGACCCTATTCCCACCCTTCTGCCCCATCTGACATACCGTTATCCCTCCCATATGCCATATTCTCAATCTATCTCTTTCCAGTATAACTGTCCCTGCTGCCTTCAAACATGCGGTGGTTAAGCCGCTTCTCCAAAAACCCTAGCGGGACCCCTCTTACCTGTCCAACTATCATCCTGTCTTCCCTTCTTCTGTTCCTATCTAAGATACTCAAGCGTGCTATTCTCCGTCGCTGCCTGGACTTCCTTCTCAACTTGACAGATTCTCGATCCTCTACAATCTGATTTTCGCCCCAACACTCCACAGAGACTGCCCTCACTAAGGTCTTCAGTGACTTGTTCATGGCTAGATCCAAGGGTCTTTACTCTATCCTTATCCTTCTTGACCTGTCTGCAGCCTTTGATACTGTAAATCACAGCTTACTCCTTGATATGCTGTTATTTGGATTCCATCCTCTCCTGGCTTGTCACCTATCTTTCCCAACACACCTTTAGTGTATGTTTTAGTGGGTCCTCTTCTGCTGCTACTCCGCTAGCAGTTGGTGAGACCCAGGGTTCTGTCTTATGACCTCTTCTCTTCTCTCTCTACACCTCTTCCCTCAGTGCCCTGGTCTCCTCCCATGGTTTCCAGTATCACCTATATGCTGATGACTCCCAGATCTACCTCTCTGCACCTGAAATTTCACCTAAAGTCCAGGAAAAAGTCTCTGCTTGTTTGGCTGACATTACTGCCTGAATGCCCTGCTATCATCTGAAACTAAATATGTCCAAGACTGAGCTGCTTCTCTTTCCTCCTAAACCCTCTGCTCCTCCTCCTTTCTCCATCTCAGTTAATAATATTGTCATTGTTCCAGTCTCCTCTGCTCGCAACCTTGGAGTGGTCTTTGATTCTGACCTCTCATTTACTATGCAACAAGCTGTTAAGACCTGTCGCTTCTATCTCTTCAATATCACCAAAATTCCTCTCTGAGCACACTACCCGGACCCTTGTCCAAGCTCTCATAACCTCACGTTTAGATTACTGCAATCTACTCCTAACTGGTATCCCTCAGTGTCGCTTCTCACCGTTGCAATCTATGCAAAACTCTGCTGCACAATTCATCTTCTACCAACCTCGCTACACTCATGTCACCCCTCTTCTTAAGTCACTTAACTGGCTCCCTATCTGCCATCACATACAGTTCAAGATCTTATTGCTGACCTACAAGTGTGTTTATTCTGCTGCCCCTCAATATCTCTCCTCATTTCTCTCTCCTTATACACCTCCCAGAGAACTCCGTTCCTCAGTTAAGTCATCCTTAGCATTACCCTTCTCCTCCACTGCCAATTCCAGACTTCGTTCCTTTCATCTAGCTGCCCCCTATGCCTAGAATAAATTACATGAGTTTGGCCGTCAAGCCCCTTCCCTTTCCTTGTTGAAAAGCAGACTGAAAAAGCACAGTCCGAGACAAACCGGTTAAAGGAGGAGGTTCGAGAAGACGACTCATCCTCCAGAGGCGAAGTAGAACGAGATCTTGGAGCAGCAGAGAAAGATGGAGAGACCTCCCTCAAATAATAGGTTGGAGCCTCCAAGTCTCGAGAGCGGGACACCGAGGACGTTCTACTGAACTGCCTCGGGGGCATCAAGGAACGGCCTCGCTGAAGACGGCTCGGGGAGGACCCCGGCGTCTGAGACACCACCATCCGAAGGATCGGAGAAGCCGGTGGGAAAGAAAATTCCCCCACAGGTGTTTTTAACCAGGACTCAGAAATCCCTCGCCCCGAAGAGGCGGGGAAGGAGTCCGGCGAGGCCTCGCACCCAACGCCGAAGTCACCATGGACCCTTCGTGTTTCACAGTCGGGGACCGGCCTCGATGCGGCGGGGAAGTCTTCTGTCGCTTCGAAGGTACCAGGTGCGAGGAGGAGTAAACCATAGTCCGGGGTCCCGCCCAGGACACCCGGAGAGAGTATAAGGCCTCGAATTGTGAGAAGAGGAATCACTCAAGGGCAAGCGGCGAGACTTACGGGACAAGCCTCGAGGAATCTCGGAGGGAGGCCCAGGCTGGTCAGACTGGGACCTGGTCGAGGCCGGGGTAAACTGATTCAGAACTGAGGAAATCTGCAAAGTAAGGATAGCTTTAAGCATGTCCTTGAACATAGGCGCCGAGACCAGCGAAAGCTGGGGTTGAGGTGCAGCAGTGCGCTCCTTCAGGGGCAACCTCGAGTAAGAGTATTCCCTACGTGAAGAGGCACACTTAGGACAATGTCTCGAAGAGGCCGACGAAGCGGCACTCGCATGAGACTCCGAGGGAGGCTTCTTTGCTGGCACACCTGCGGAAGGAAGAGGAGACTTATCTGAGGCTGGGGTGGCAGGAGGAGCCGAAGTCAGGGCCTTCGAGGTCGACAGCGACTTCACCAAGGTCGAGGTCTTCGAAGTCGTGGCCCCCACTGTCAGGACCAAGGCCAAGGCTGTCCCCGCTGTCTCCATGGGGCCAAAAAGTTGGAGGATTTTTGCCACTCGCCGAAGAGCCCGTGGTTGGAGAGTAGCACAACTTGGGCAAGACTCGGCGTGATGATCAGCCCCAAGGCACTCCATACACCAACGATGGGGATCAGTGATGGAGATCACCCGGGCGCACTTAGTGAATTCTTAAACCTGGTCAGAGGCCGGGACATAGGAAAAAATACAGCTGTGGCCCCGCGAGGCCAGGCGGCCTGACATAAACCGGTAGCCTGGTCGGAAAAAAGTACAAGGAATTGAAAAAAAATTTTTTTTTTTTTTTTTTTAACAAGACAAGACACGCCGCACAGCGACTCACCCGAAAACAATAAAGCAAGCCACAGTGCAAAGAGGCACTACGAATTTGCACAGAGCAAGAGAGCAGGGCTTCTGGCTCCGCGGAAAACTTAGAACTGAGGCCACACTGAGGAGACGCATGCCCTGAGTCAGGCGGGAGGGGTACTCGCGCATGCGCGATACATTTGCAAGCTTGACGATCTTCAAGCAAGTCTGCTTGCAAGAACGTCCACTAGGGGGCTCCACAGATGACATCACCCACCTGTAGAGAATATGCTGCCTGCTTGTCCTGGGATAACCAACCTTTTTGATATATCTTTCAATCCTTAACCCTATTCCTCTGCCCTCCAACCCAGCCTGCTGATTAACCATTTCCCTTAACTGTATCCATGACATCCTGTTTGTCTGTCTTGCCTGTTTAGATTGTAAGTTTCAAGTTTCATTAAATTTTAATATACCGACCATCAACCTGCACCTAGCTGGTTTACAAAGCTAAAAAAGGTTAAAATAGATTTTTTTTGTAGGGGGGTAGGAGGAGGAAATGTTAACATTAATTAAACAAATTATAAATACAAACATGAGTTTGAGGGTAAAGGGGGGGAAGTTAATAATTACATCATTAAAAACAAATAATTAAAGGGAAGGGGGAATCAAACACTAGGAATGGGGATCGCTTCTTAAAAGCGGTTCGTGTAATATATACTGCTATGCTGTTGTAAAGGAAATATTTAGATGCTGTGGTATGTGTCTTGGAATAAGAAAGTTTTTAGTTTAGTCTTGAATTTGTCAAGGGAGTTTTTGAAGCGGAGTTGAGGTGGCATGGCGTTCCATAAAGTTGGAGCTACAACGGAAAAATTAGTATTTCTAGTATAGTAGAATTCTTTGATGGAAGGTATAGTCAATAAATTCTGGTCTTTCTGGTAAGGAAAGAGCAAAAGGGGATGATGAATTTATCAAGAAAAGATGGGAGACGCAAAAGTTTGATTTTGAAGACCAGCAATAAAGTTTTATAAGTGATAAGGTGGGTTATGGGTAGTCAATGTGCTTCTGATTGCCGTTTTTTGAATGAGCTGTAGACAACGTAATTATTTTTGAGTAATTCCATTATATAGGGAATTGCAGTAATCTAGATGATAAATGACCAGTGAGTGAATAAGGGTTGTGGTAGCATCAGTTTCAAGAATTGAGGTTAGAGAACAAATGAGCTGAAGTTTGTGGAAACAGCTTTTTACGATGAAGGTCATGGAAGGTTAAATCTTTGTCTAGAATAACACCAAATAATTTTATTTTGATTCCATTTTTACCATGCAAGATTTAATAGACTGTTTTCTTATTCTTTGTGACTATGTGCAGCACTTTGTGCGTCTGGTAGTGCTATAGAAATAATTAATAATAGAAGTAGTAGGAAGAAACTTTTACCACTTTATCTATCAATGATTGTAGTTCTATATTTACTATCACTATTTATCATTTCTATAACACTGAAAGGCATACACAGCGCTGTACATTTAACAAGAAATACACAGTCCCTGCTCAGAAGAGCTTACAATCTAATTTAGATAATCAGGACATATAGGGTTGGGGCGTTTCTTCATTCCCATCTCCTATCATATACGTATCATATGTAAACCACATTAATACTCTGTTTTGGGGTATATCAAAGTTTAAATAAACTTGGACTCCTACAGGCTTTCTTCTCACAATCAACTCTGGCAGAACCTGAAACCCTCCTATCACCCCTGCTCAAATGAATGACCAGTTCTCTAACTAGGCTCAGAATCCTCATTAAGCCAGCCCTATGCTGTATTTATTTATTTATTTTTAGTATTTATTGACCACTTAAAGCCTAAGTGGTTTACATTCAGGTAGTCAAGCATTTTTCCCTGTCTGTTCCAATGAGTTCACACTATCTAATGAAATGCCCATCACCACATGCTGGTTTCCTGGAGCTGCATGGGACCTCTTATAGGGCAGAGCTCACAGTGTCTCCATATGAAGGCCGAGTAGCACAACCCATCAGTACTGTACCAAAAAGGAAGGCTCCTATTTTCACAGAGCATTCCAATACACCACTCTAAATATCATAGGGTTAGTCTCTTCTGAAAGCATTTAAGATGCAATGTTTGCAAGGCTGAAATGTGAGCCTAACATTCTGTATCATGTGCAAAGTTAGTAACCACTATTCAAAGAAAAGGCCTGAATGGACCAAGAAGGTTTTCTCAAGTGAGAGCCAGTGGGTACTCTTAACTATTCAAAGCTTCAGACAGCCATGTACTATATTCCTGACAAGTCTTGGAACTGTGTGTGTAAATCAATAACATGTAAAAACTGGGGGAGGGAGAGAACTCTCCCAGAAGAGAAATTGTTTTACTCACTTCCAAAACCAGTCGTCTTGTTCTGTGCAAAGGCATTGCTTTGGGATGAGAAGAGTCCACCACCTCCAGTGTTGGCAGTACCAAACAGGCTGCTTGTGTTACCAGTGGATGTGCCAAAGCCAAAACCAGTGGTTGAAGAGGAAGTTGCTGGTTGGCTAAATGTACTGGCCCCAAAAAGGCCACCTGAAAACATAAAAAACCCACACAGAAGCTTTTGACACTCAACAACTGTCAAACCTCTCTCTGAATTGTGTGTGAAATTGAGTCAAATGTATATATAAGTTGTGACACAAGAACTTATCAGAGAAAATATGTGTTTGACTAGATGTTTTTATCTATGCTGAAAGCTACAAAACAAAAAGGTCATCCACATGCATTACAATTTCATGATTAAATTGTTTTTTCCTTTGTTATTTCTAGGCCATAGACCAGGGGTGTCCAATGTCGGTCCTCGAGGGCCGCAGTCCAGTCGGATTTTCAGGATTTCCCCAACGAATATACATGAGGTCTATTTGCATGCACTGCTTTCATTGTATGCTAATAGATCTCATGCATATTCATTGGGGAAATCCTGAAAACCAGACTGGATTGCGGCCCTCGAGGACCGACATTGGACACCCCTGCCATAGACGTTAGAAGTCCACCCATTACTGTCCTTGGGTTCCAACTACTGGAGATGCCATCAAAGTTCACTCGAGCCTGTCCAAACCATCTCATCGTTTGCAGGATTCAGACCATGAAAGTCTGCCCATCACTGTCCTCATGTTCTAAATTGCTGGGGCTCCCAAAGTCCTCCTAAGCCCATCATAAACCAAATTGCCATATAGAGCAAATCTGCCCAATACCGGCCTTAGTACTTCAATTTATACCAATTATTTTCTAATTAGAGATCTTCTGTTCATCCCACTGTTTTGAATTCCATCAGTTTTTT
The DNA here is from genome assembly GCF_902459505.1 of Geotrypetes seraphini. NCBI lineage: Eukaryota > Metazoa > Chordata > Amphibia > Gymnophiona > Dermophiidae > Geotrypetes > Geotrypetes seraphini. Next base: position 4,603,399 of record NC_047089.1, on the reverse strand, counting down.
TCTCCACCACCTCACTAGGGAAGGCATTCCAGACATCCTCAACCCTCTCCATGAAAACAAATTTCCTAACATTACTCCCAAGTCTAGCCCACCACAACCTCAATTTACGTTCTCTAGTTTTACCAATTTCCCTTTTCTGGAAAAGATTTGGTTCTATATTAATACCTTTCAAGTATTTAAACGTCTGTATCATTATCACCCCTGTACCTCCTCTCAACCAGAGTATACATTTTCAGGTCTTCCAGTCTCTTCTCGAACATCTTTTAGTGAGAACACCCTACCATTTTCATCGCTTTCCTCTGGACCGCTTCAAGTCTTCTTATATCCTTAGTCAGATACATCTGAGATTCCATTTGCTGATAACAGAATTGAATACAGAAGCTGTCCAGTTTGATAAGAGTAGTTTTCTAACTGGTGTACACCAGTCCTCGGGATCAAGAGATACCAACAATTGTTTAAACTTTCTGATCGGCTTATTCCTTTTAAAGGAAGCATATTAGAATGCACTGTCACTCAAGTATGAAAGGCCTCTTTCACATGGGTTTTTAATTTTTGTTTTCTTACTTTTATTTGGGAGGGGAGGAGGTGGTAGAAGTAGAAAAACTATTTCCTTGTTCATGTGGAGAGACAACGTCACCTTTGGCAAGAATTTAGCATGTATTCAAAGAATAGCTGTGTTGCGACAACACAAAGTACAGGGCTCTTGGTAAAGGAGGAACTTCCATCAGAAGACCCTCCTCCAGCTCAATACCATGGAACTAATACCTCTGCAGAAGAGGCGCCAAATGTTCTACTCAAAGTATTTCTTCATACCAATAAAAGACCGGAGGACTCCATCCGTGCTCTCAACAAATACTTGAAGCAAATTTCGAATGGTCTCCCTAAGAACCTTATTACCATTATTGGAGAAGATCGACTGGCTCTGTTCTCTAGATCTCAAAGAAGCCTATACAACACATTTCCATCCACCCATCCCACAGACAATAACTTTGCTTTCAAATGGGAACATACCACTTCTAGTACTCCCATTTGGTCTGGTATCAGCACCCAGAGTATTCACGAAATGTTTAATGGTTGTGGCTGCAACCCTCCAGGTGGTCCCTTATCTAGATGACTGGTTGATCAAGGCCATGACCTCAAAAAGCTCCTCTAACCATGAATTCAACAGTATATCTCCTGGAACTTCTCATATTTGCAGTCAATTATGAGAAATCTCATTTACAACCCACACAAATTCTAGAGTTCATTGGAGCACTTCTACAACTACAAACAACTCAAGCTCGTGCCTTCTACCATAACAGAGGCTCCACACTCTAATATAATCTGTCAAAAAGTCTCCAGTCTCCAGCACATAATTGCACATCAGCGCCCAAGACAAAGATCTGGGTGTCACAGTAGACAATACACTGAAACCTTCCACCCCCTGTACTTAAAAAGAATGTCCTCATGCAAGCCAGAGGCACAACCCAAATGTTTGACCACAGAAGTGGAAGTGAAAATCCTGGATAAAGTGTCAAATACCAAAAGCAGTATTGGATGTGTACAACTCTTCATCTCTGCTAGAATGTTAACCCTGCTTGAGACTATGAACAAAGGCTCAGTGAAAAAACTTGCACTTCTGGAAGACCATATGCATGTATTTTACTATATAGCACCAATATACTGCTATGTGGGGGGAAAGAAAAAAGAATCCCTATCTGCCAAAGTGATCTAGCATTCATCCCCCAAGTGGAATGTTGTGGCCTCTCATATAATGAGTTAGCTGGATCTTATACTTTGCATTCAATTTCTTAGAGACAGGATAAACAGTGAGCAGATTCTGCAAACCTCAGAAAAGTCAACAGTTGTTTTTGATGCCTCAATGCATTTGAGCTCAGCATCTTTCTGCGGAAGGAAAAAAAAAGCTCCTCCTGAGTCATCTTCTGAATGAACCTCATCTAAGAGATGCCCTCATATTGAGGACTCATTTCAGATAGAATTCTGTAGAATTTTCATCAGTGTTGAATCAAGAATGGCCATCAACAGGATCCAACAGACTCTCAGTATGAGAAGCAATGGCATTTGGGGAGGAAGGCAAAAACAAATGCACTAGTTCTGCTCCAGCTCTAAATCAGTTGTAGACAGTGAAAATACTATCAAATGACAGATCTTCTATGTAGGGTAACTCCAGTCAAATGGGAAAGTATCCCCAAAGTCTCCTGACAAGCAAGCTTAAACAAATCCACACAGTAGCCCTTAAACTTGAACATCTTCGGTAGGAAAAACTATGGTTTGTTCTGAAAAGGACAAGGATATACAGAAAAAGGACTCCTCAACAACTGTGACCTACAAGAGGAGGAGAAATCTGTCACATAGGCATGGTAAAGGGTACTGCTGAAGATTTCTTGCCATGTCTGAAGATTCTGCACAGAAAGAAAGTGAATGGCACTGGGGAAGAATCTAAGCACTGCTTCTAACTAGCGATTACTACTGTACTGCATTTGTGCTCTAAGCACTTTTGCTCCAACTGCACTCCAGGCTCATTAGACTTAGGGGTTAATTATTCTCTGCTTAGAGACAGTCTGCAATGTAGAAATCACCATAAGAACATAAGAATAGCCTTACTAGGTCGGACTAATGGTCCATCAAGCCCAGTAGTCCGTTCTCATGGTGGCTAATCCAGGTCACTAGTATCTGGCCAAAACCCAAGTAGTAGCAACATTCCATGCTACCGATCCAGGGCAAGCAGTGGCTTTCCCCATGTCTTTCTCAACAGCAGGCTATGAACTAGAGAATGACACGGTGGATGTTAGCCACGGGTAACTCGCCAAAACAGTGGAGGGGGGAAAGGTGCTCACCACAGGTACGGGGACAAGGAGCGGTGAATGGCCTTGTCCCTGCAGTTAAGGGAGGGAATGTGCGCGGCCCCCTCTCTCCTTCCTTCCTTTCTACATAATCACTATAACAACAATACACCTAAATGGTCACGATCACCCAATATCTAAAACTATAAAAATATTAAGAGTCACCCTAGACACCCACCTGACCTTGATCAAACACACGAACTCGGTGACTAAAAAAGTGCTTCTCCACACTTTGGAAACTAAAAACGACCCAAAAATATTTCGACCCTCTATCTTTCAGATTATTGGTACAGTCACTGATCCTATCCACCTTAGACTACTGCAATATCATCTATGTGGGTATTCCTAAAAAAACAGTGAGAAAATTAAGAATAGTGCAAAACATGGCCGTCCGACTAATATTCGGACTAAAGAAAAGCGATCACATTAGTTCCTACTACAGAACTGCTACACTGGTTGCCAATTGAGGCACGGATCTTATTCAAGTTCTCCTGCTTTTGCTTTAAACAGGTGTGGGGAATGGCCCCAACATATCTATTACCTCACTTCGAACTTTACACCCCCATAAGGACAACCAGAAATCGTAACCTCTTTGCCTACCCGAAGATCATAGGTTGCAAATATAGAACCTTTCTGGATAGAACTTTTAAGTTTCAAGCTGGCAGACAGCAAACCTGGCTAGGCAACTTCACTGACAAAGCCAGGCAGACCTTCGGCACCTCTCGGAGAGAAATCAAGACCGCTCTGTTCAATAGATTTCCTAGCCAAACAATGCCCCCCTTTTGTTTAAAGCTTTTCTCTTCATGTTGATATTATGCTTCTTCTCTAACGGTATTCTGCTCTTCACTTGACTGTTCAGTGTCTTCCTCACCAATTGTATTCTGTAAATTGCTGGCCATCCAGCCCTTTCGATGTAACATGTTAAGATTATACTGTAACCTATTTGTACCCTGTAATCACTCAGTGACATCCTACCAATTCTTACCCTGTAATTCGCTGATTGTACAGCTCTCTTCACTGTAAACCGCCTAGAAGTCGCAAGATTATGGCGGTATAGAAAAAATAAGTTATTATTATTATCTACCCGAATCTATCTATCTCCCTCCCTCCCCCTTACCTTCGCGACACGTTTTAAGGTTTGAAACTTGTTGAAAGCCACAGGAGCGTACGTGTAGTTGCGTGCGCGAGTGTGTGGGCAGAAGCTTCTCCTCTGATGCAACTTCCGGTTGCGTCAGAGGAGAAGCTTCTGCCCACACACGCATGCGACTGCAGGCAGACTCTGGCGGCTTTCAACAAGCTACTCAAACCTTAAAAAACGCGCTGCGAAGGTAAGGGGGAGGGATGGAGATGCACGGACCGCGCGAGGGGTGTCGAAGGGCAGTGAGATGGCGAGAGGGAAGGGGACGGTGGTCCAGTGACGGTGACAGATTTTTTTTCCCCATGTCATTCTCTACTATGGACTTCCTCCAGGAAACTGTCCAAACCTTTCTTAAAGCCAGCTATGCTATCTGCTCTTACCACAACCTCTAGCAATGCATTCCAAAGTTTAACTATTCTGAGTGAAAAAATTTAAAAGTATTTCCCTCTAACTTTATTGAGTGCTCCCTAGTCTTTGTAATTTTTGGTGAAGTGAAAAATCGATCCACTTGTACCCGTTCTACTCCACTCAGCCGTTTCTTTTCCAAGCTGAAGAGCCTTAACCTTTTTAGTCTTTCCTCATACGAGAGGGGTTCCATCCCCTTTATCATTTTGGTCGCTCTTCTTTGAACCTTTTCTAGTGTCGGCATATCTTTCTTGAGATAAGGAGACCAGAACTGAGGTTGCATCATGAAGCGATACAGAGGCATTAAAACATTCTTAGTCTTGTTAACCATCCCTTAATAATTCCTAGCATCTTGTTTGCTTTTTTGCCCGCCACCACACATTACATTACATTACATTACGGATTTCTATTCCGCCTATACCTTGCAGTTCAAGGCGGATTACAAAAGATTTGACTGGCCATTTCCAGTGATGATCACATTACAGAGGATTTAACTGGACATTTTCCAGTGAGGATACAATTTTTTTTTTTTTTTTTTTTAGGGGGGGTAGCTGGAAAGAATTCTAGGGGATCTTACGGGTTGGGCAGAAGGTTTCATTATATTGTCTACAATGACACCCAGATCTTTTTCTTGGACACTAACTCCCAAGGTGGACCCTAGCATCCGGTAACTATGATTCGGGTTATTCTTCCCAATGTACATCACTTTGCATTTGTCCACATTAAATTTCATCTGCCACTTGGATGCCTAGCCTTCCAATTTCCTAAGGTCCGCCTGCAATTTTTCACAATCCGCATTAATTTTAACAACTTTGAACAGTTTAGTGTTATCTGCAAATTTAATCACCTCACTCATCGTTCCAATTTCCAGATCATTTATAAATAAGTTAAATAGCACCGGTCCCAGTATAGACCCCTGCAGCACTCCACTGTTTACTCTCCTCCATTGAGAAAAATGACCATTTAACCCTCTGTTTTCTATCCGATAACCAATTCCTAATCCACAACTGAACTTTGCCACCTATCCCATGACACTTTAATTTTCTCAGGAGCCTCTGAGGAACTTTGTCAAAAGCTTTCCGAAAATCTAGATCAGTGGTCTCAAACTTGCGGCCCGGGGACCACATGCGGCCCACCAGGTACTATTTTGAGGCCATCGGTATGTTTATCATAATCACAAAAGTAAAATAAAAGTTTCTTGATCATATGTTTCTTTAGCTATAAATTACAATATTATTATTAAGACTTAGCCAAAAGGAAAGATTTATAAACTATAAAGAGTTTTACCTCATGCAAAATTGTCATTTCTTTAATAAGACATTAACTATTTTTTTCTGCGGCCCTCCAAGTACCGACAAATCCAAAATGTGGCGCTGCAAAGGGTTTGAGTTTGAGACCACTGATCTAGATACACTGCATCAACAGGCTCACCTTTATCACACCTTCAAGTCAAGCAAATTGGTGATGCAAGATCTCCCTCGGCTGAACCATGTCCATGTCCATGCTCCTGTTAGCTCCTCCTTCTAGCCTCTCCTTCCCTTTGTGCCTTTAGTGCACTAGTTTTAGTGTTTTACATTTATCCACTATGATAGCACACATGTGGGCCCCTATGATGGTGTGCGTCAGTCAAGTTAGCTTTTTGCTCTCTTGTTCTGTCTAAAAGATCAAGCATTTGAGCTGCAGTTCTGCTGGCTTACTAGCTTACTTTGTCACACTGAGGGCTCATATTATCACTAATTAATTATATTGGTTTATCATTTATTATTTTTATGGCGCACCCATCCACCCAGTAAGGAGTTTCAGGTATTGCCTTTTTGAATTCGCTGCTTGTTTTGGTCCCCAGAAGTTACAAGAAACAGCCACTCCACTGAAGGTTTTTTTTTTTTTTTAATTCTTTACTCATTTTACATCTTACAACTTGCATAGGCAGAGGATATCAACAATCACAAAGAGCTAACTATAAGTTCTCTTGATTTTTCCATCTCCAAATCAGAAGGTCAATTCAGACAAATCTCTTCTGGTAGACATTCAAAAGCAACACTTATTCTTGAGCTTGACAAGACAAGGCAAACATTGGGAATGAGTATCTTTCTGCCCCATTTTCAGGCAAGAGGAAAATCCTTACAATTGAAGGTTATTAAAAAAAAATTCAGAATAAAAGCATACCATGACATGACAAAGAGGGAAAACAGAGAAGAATGAACAAATCTGAGCTGAAGAGCCTACTTTGTGCAGGAAGGGCCACATACCCAGGAACTCTGAAGTTCTGAGCTCTGGGAAGCAGTTTCTGACATCACTGATTATCACTCCCATGTGTGCCTAACTAAACTCTCCTTGCCAACAGAAAAAGAAAACATTTAGTATAAGCACATTTTTTGAGAGACTACCCATGACAGTGTAGCACCTGCCTTAACTTTATAGATGTAAGAGTACTACATTCCATACCTGGCTTGTTCTGAGTATTCCCAAAAAGGCTTCCACTAGGATTGCTTGCTCCAAAAGCAGAAGCTCCAAAGCTCCCTGCTGTAGTGGTGCCAAAGGCAGTGCCTATGAAACAAGACACAGTTAAGTGAGTTGCTCTACTCAGAAAAACTTCCCTTAGGGCCTGTTTCACCAAAGACTCAACACAAACACACAGGAAAAAAAAGCTTAGTAAATCAGACCAGGCAAATTTTCACATATCAATCTGAAACATACATTTCAAAAACCAGATAATATGCCAAATGACAGAATACAGTCAGCCCTAAAGAGTTTATTGTAATTAAAAACTAATTAAAAAGCAGATTCCTTAGTAGGAGGAAGAATTAGGAAAGGACCAACATACAACACCAGATGGCAGGATAGAACATAATTACCGTATTTTCGCGGATATAACGCGCACCATTGTAAAACGCGCACAGGGGTATAGCGCGCAGAAATCACGATGATATGTACAAAAACTTTTCTATACCGCGCTCAGGCATATAACGCGCATGCTGCCCGACTCTCCTCTGGCCACCCCGACTCTCCTTTCGCCCTCCCCGACTCTCATCTGGTTGCCCCGACTCACCCTGACTTTCGGTGCACTGCCCCAACTCTCCTCTGGTTGCCCCGACTCACCCTGACTTTCGGTGCACTGCCCCGACTCTCCTCTGGTTGCCCCGACTCACCGTTCACCCGCCCTGACTTTCGGTGCACTGCCCCGCCTCTCCGTGCCTGTCCCCCTTGAAGTCCTGTCCCCCCTTGAAGGTCTGCCTGTCCCCCCTTGAAGGTCTGCCTGTCCCCCCTTGAAGTCCTGTCCCCCTTGAAGGTCTGCCTGTCCCCCTTGAAGATCTGCCTGTCCCCCCTTGAAGTCCTGTCCCCATCCTGAAAGCCTGATGCCCCCCCTCGACGTCCGATTCTTCTCCCCCCTCGGCAGGACCACTCGCACCCCCACCCCGAAGGACCGCCGACTCCCCGACAATATTGGGCCAGGAGGGAGCCCAAATCCTCCTGGCCACGGCGACCCCCTAACCCCACCCCGCACTACATTACGGGCAGGAGGGATCCCAGGCCCTCCTGCCCTCGACGCAAACCCCCCTCCCTCCAACGACCGCCCCCCCCCAAGAACCTCCGACCGACCCGCGACCCCCCTGGCCGACCCCCCCACCCCCCTTCCCCGTACCTTTGGAAGTTGGCCGGACAGACGGGAGCCAAACCCGCCTGTCCGGCAGGCAGCCAACGAAGGAATGAGGCCGGATTGGCCCATCCGTCCTAAAGCTCCGCCTACTGGTGGGGCCTAAGGCGCGTGGGCCAATCAGAATAGGCCCTGGAGCCTTAGGTCCCACCTGGGGGCGCAGCCTGAGGCACATGGGCCCAACCCGACCATGTGCCTCAGGCCGCGCCCCCAGGTGGGACCTAAGGCTCCAGGGCCTATTCTGATTGGCCCACGCGCCTTAGGCCCCACCAGTAGGCGGAGCTTTAGGACGGATGGGCCAATCCGGCCTCATTCCTTCGTTGGCTGCCTGCCGGACAGGCGGGTTTGGCTCCCGTCTGTCCGGCCAACTTCCAAAGGTACGGGGAAGGGGGGTGGGGGGGTCGGCCAGGGGGGTCGCGGGTCAGTCGGAGGTTCTTGGGGGGGGCGGTCGTTGGAGGGGGGGGGGTTTGCGTCGAGGGCAGGAGGGCCTGGGATCCCTCCTGCCCGTAATGTAGTGCGGGGTGGGGTTAGGGGGTCGCCGTGGCCAGGAGGGTTTGGGCTCCCTTCTGGCCCAACTACACAAAGTACGGGGAAGGCGGGTGGGGGTGTCGTGGGGGTCGGCCAGGGGGGTCGCGGGTCGGCTGGGGAACGGGCGGAGGTTCTTGGGGGGGGGCGGTCGTTGGGGGGGGGGGGTTTGCGTCGAGGGCAGGAGGGCCTGGGATCCCTCCTGCCCGTAATGTAGTGCGGGGTGGGGTTAGGGGGTCGCCGTGGCCAGGAGGGTTTGGGCTCCCTCCTGGCCCGATATTGTTGGGGAGTCGGCGGTCCTTCGGGGTGAGGGTGCGAGTGGTCCTGCCGGGGGGGGGGATGTATCGGACGTCGGGGAGTCGGCCGGGCAAGAGGGCTTGGGCTCCCTCTTGCTCCGATCGTGGATGCGGGTGCGGGTGGGAGCGCGTGCGAGCGGTCGTTCGGGGTGGGGGTGCGAGCGGTCCTGCTGGGGGGGTGAATCGGGCGTCGGGCGGGGTGGGAACTATGTTTAAAAACTTTTGTATACCGCGCTCAGGCATATAACGCGCGAGGGGTATGCGCGGTACGTAAAATCACGTATAACGCGCGTGTTATATCCGCGAAAATACGGTACTTCAAGCAGTAGGATCAGAATGGAATTCTGGTTGGTTTTCAGTAGTACCATGCCCCTCCCTTTGGGGTTAACATTTGAGTTGATTGCCTCTAGGAAGAATAGGCCAATTTATCAGATGTTAACTGGCTCAGGGACCCTGGAACTAAGCCCTGCCTGCTCTTCCTATCTGCTGGTCTAATTTAACCTTACCTACACTGATGTCACCTGAAACCAACATGCCTTTGGAAGTGACTGGAATTTCTGATAGCTTCAGTGGCTAGGGCCAAGTTTATACTAAATTTGCTACCACTGTACTGTATGTTTACATGGTTCAGACAAATTAGCCCAGTTTGATTCCAGTAAAAAAAGGTTTGGGTTACGTTTTGTGAATCTGTTGATAAACTATTACAGTATACTGATGCACTAAACTAATTAAGGTTCTTCAAGATAGTGATACACAGGATCATACCAAAGGTTTATCAAGCCAGTACCCTGTCTCCAACTCACAAAGACCTATCAAGATCTCAAGAAGCAGACCACAGTTGAAGGAATACCTCTCCCATTACATATTAAATCTCTTTTGTCTTTCTCTCTTCAGCTTCACTTTGGCTAAGTGCTAATCTCCACAGACTGCACCATCCAACACCAGTTCCTAGGCCAGGCCAATTGTATTGGTTGCTTGAAAAGCAACATGTAGGCAGAAATGCATACTGCAGAGTTGGCTGGAGGAAGCCCCACCTTCCTTTTGGCAATGGAGGGCAGTGTATCATGCTCTCATGCTTCTGGAGGCACGGGCAAAGTCCTCCCCTTAACAACAATGTCGCTTCTGGATGACCTGGGACCATGCAGCTTTGTCTTGAATACTTTGCATTTATAAGCTAGGACAATGGAGTGTATTCAATTCAATGACTGGGGAGGGGGAGGGTTGGGTGGAAGGGGTAGGAGGACCAGAGAGACAGCCCTTATCCTGATTTTTGGACAGGATAGTTGCTAACATGTTCATAACCACTGTAGGTGTTGGTCTTAGTAGCAACTGTTTGATCGGCGGTGGAGTGGAGTCTAACAAGTTTATTTAAAATTTATTATGCCGCCCACTCAAGCCTTCTAGGCGGTGTACAAAAAGGTCATAAAAATATGCCATTTAAAACTCAATATAATAAAAACAAACCGAGGTAAAAGACAATTTTAAGAACAAAGATGAACATGAACGAAAAGGAAGAAGGGGTTGGAACGACAATTGATAGAAAGAGGACACTTAAACTAAACTAAACTAAACTAAGCCTTAAGTTTATATACCGCATCATCTCCACGCAAGCGGAGCTCGACACGGTTTACAAAGCTTAAAAATACAAGAAGAGGGGAGAGAGAGTTTACAAGGGCATATGAAAAGGGGGAAGTAGGAAGGAGATGTTATATATTAGAGAAAAGCCAGGTTTTCAGTTGTTTCCGGAACAGCTGGAGGGAGCCCAGGTTTCGCAGCGGGATAGTGAGATCGTTCCAAAGGCCCGTGATTTTGGAGAGGAGGGATCTTCCCAGTTTGCCTGCGTGGGGGATGCCACGTAGAGAGGGGAAGGATAGTTTATGTCTGTGGGCGGATCTGGTGGTAGCAGGCGTTTGGGCGAGGAAGGATAGAGGGATTAGTGGCGGAAGGATGCCATGAATTATCTTGAAAGCTAGACAGGAGCATTTGAAGTGAATTCTGGAAGGTACAGGGAGCCAGTGGAGCTTGGTAAGTAAGGGGGAGACATGATCAAATTTGCGTTTAGCAAAAATCAATTTGGCCGCAGTATTCTGGATGAGCTGGAGTCTGTGAAGACTTTTTTTTGTTAGGCACAGGTAAATGGCATTACAGTAATCGAGTTTGGATAAGATGATGGATTGTACCAGGACGGTAAAGTGTTTTTGGTGGAAATAGGATCTAACTTTCCTAAGCATGTGGAGGCTGAAAAAACATGATTTTGCCAAGGAGTTCAGGTGATCGTTTAGGGAGAGGGAGGAATCGATAATGATGCCGAGGACCTTGCTTGAGAATTCAAGGCGAAGAGCGGGACCTGTGGGTAGAGTGAAGAGGGTGGGCAGGTGTGCTAACTTTGGGCCGAGCCAGAGTAGTTTTGTCTTTGATTCATTTAATTTCATCTGAACAGAGAGGGACCAGGCATGAAGTCTCATTATGCATGAGGTGATGTTCTCTTGGAGGTTTGTAAGGTTCTGGTCTGTTTCGAGGAGGATAAGGATATCGTCTGCATATGTGTACATTGTTTCAAGGGGGGATAGTTTGAGAAGCTTCAGGGAGGTCATATACATGTTGAAGAGGATAGGGGATAGGGGAGAGCCCTGTGGGACCCCGCAGGATGGTGTCCACGAGGTGGATTTGGAGCCGTTTGCGTTGACAGTGTAGGAGCGTGCGCGAAGGAAGTTTGAGAACCATTTTAGGACAAAGGAGTCTATTCCTATCTCGGAAAGTTGGTAGATTAGTATGTCGTGGTGCACGACGTCGAAAGCTGCGGAGAGATCGAACTGTAGGAGAACAGCAAATTTGTTTCGGGCGTGTAGTTGTTGCACCTTTGAGATTAGGGAAACTAGGAGGGACTCGGTGCTGAAGTTGGGCCTAAATCCGAATTGGTAGTGTTGGAGGATGGAGAATCTCTCTAGGTAAGCGGAGAACTGGGTAGCGACTATGGTCTCCAGAAGTTTTGTTAAAAGAGGGATGTTGGCTATGGGGCGGTAGTTCGATGGTAAGGAAGGGTCGAGATCGGGTTTTTTCAGAAGAGGGGACAAGGCAATGTGGCCCATTTCTGAGGAGAACAGGCCCGATAGTAAAGCTTTGTTTATAAGGTTTGTAAGGGAAGAGATGGCCTGCGCTGGGATGTTTTCGTAGAGGTAGGATGGGAAAGGGTCTAGGATGCACTTGCAGGATTTAAGTTTCAGGCAGAGTTTAGAGATCTGGGGCTCGGATACAGGTTCGAAAGTAGTCCATGATCTGTCAGCAGGGATAGGGTCGGAGTCTTTCAGAGGAAGAGAGTTGTAAGAGATAGCTGGGGGGAACGAACTCTTTATGGTAGAGATCTTCTCGTTGAAAAAATTAGCTAAGTCATTTGGAGATGGGAGGGTGGGGGAGGGGGAGGAGTCGTTTTTAGAAGTTAGGTTTCGCCAGATGTGGAAGAGTGTACTGTTTTGGTTTTTTGATCTGGAGATTTTATCTCCATAGAAGATCTTCCTAGCTTTTTTTAGTATGGAGTTGTAGGATTTGATGTTTTCTCTCCAGGATTGCCTATCTGAAGGGGATTTCGATTTTTTCCATCTTCGCTCGAGGGCTCGGCATTTCTGTTTTAGTTCCCTGTGGTATGGGAGATACCAGGGGGCCTTGTGAGAGTAGGAGATGGATTTAGTGGCTAGCGGGGCAAGAGCACGGTACGTGGTTTCCGAAAGAGTCACCCAGTTGTGCCAGAATGCGTCTGGGACCATGAGAGTGGGAAGAGGAGGGAATTTGTTGAGGAACTGGGACCAGAATAGTTCACTAGTGATTTTTTTGCGGTAGGTGATGGAGTTTGAGGCTCGGGTAGGGGTACCAAGGACTGACATGAAGACAGGGAGGCAAAAATGGCCTAGGAGGTGATCAGACCAGGGAACAGATTCCCAACGGGTCTCAACCGTGGAGGTTTTGTGCTCAGTCAGGTCAAGAAAGCTGATGATGTCGATGGAGTGCCCCTTTTCGTGGGTAGGGGTGGGTGGTGGGGCGGTGAAGCCTAAAGAAATAAGGAAGTCTTTGAAATCAGTTGTGTCCTTGTTGGTGTTGTCCTCTAGGTGAAGGTTTATGTCGCCAATGATCAGTAGTCTTTGGAATTTTAGATAGGCCCTTGTTATGGTCTCAAGAACAATTTCGGAGGATTTGTTCCAGGGGGAAGGAGGGCGGTAAAGTAACAGGATGCCTAATGGGTGGGGATGAAGTTCGTCATTTATTGAAGCTAACATGAATTCTAAGGAGGGATGGCTGCCCTTTTCAAGAAGTTCAACGTTAAAGAATGATTTGTAGAGAAGGGCAAGACCTCCTCCTTTTCGGTTTATTCTAGGGGAGAAAAGACCATGGTAGCCTGGGGGACAGAGTTCATTTTGAGTGTGTAAGTCGTCTTTTTCGATCCATGATTCAGAGATGCACAGAAAACCCGGATCATGATCCTCGAGTAAATCTCTTATTATTTGGGTCTTATTTCTGACGGATCTGGCGTTACAATAGAGGGTGGGGACTGGGGTGAGAGAGTCTGAGGTAAGGTTGGGTAGGTTTGCTGGGGGAACAGGTTTCAAGGAGGTGAGGTTAACTCCTCGGTGTTTTTTGAAGTGATGGGGTCTGGTGGGTATTAGCGTGGGGATTCTGAGGCCAGGACAGGTGTTTTTGATGAATGTGGTGTCGGGAGAGTTTGGGGGGAGAGGTTTTTGAGAGTGGGAAGTGTTTGTGAGGGAGAGGAGAAGGAGGATAAGGGGCCAGAGTGAAGGCTTCATGGTTGGAGTCAGGTGGGCCAATATGAAGGGGTTAGAGAATTTGCCAGGAGGAGGGGAAGGGGAAGAGAGAGTTGGAAGAAACAGGCAGTGTAGTTAAAGATAAGACAAGGAGTATGTCCAGCGGTCGGTTATAAATTTTTTTTTTTTTTTTTTTTTTTTTTTTTTTTGGGGGGAGGGATTTGCCGACCAGGGGGGTCAGGTTAAATGTACACGTTGCCAGTTAGAAAGTTGGGTACTTAAGGAGAAGAACAAAAGGATGGCGTGTAGGAGTGATGGAGTGTAAGGGAGGGATAGGGTTTTATGCGAGTATTGGAATTTTGAGGGTTGTTTCTCTTTGTTGGGTGCACTTTCACCATTTCTGTCAATCGGGGAGGGGGGAAGGAGGAGATGGGATTGGGTTTTGGAATTTGGCTGTGGATGCTGTCTATTACAATGGAACAATTGAAACTTTGCATGACTTTATTTATTGCATTGTTGACTGTAGCTGTTGTTTATCTCTGTGTTCTCCATAAACAAGATTTTCTTAAAAAAAAACAAAACAAGTGTTCTGTACCAGTGTTTTTCAACCTTTTACACCTTTGGACTGGTGGAAATAGCACAGTTACTTACCATAACAGGTGTTATCCAAGGACAGCAGGCAGATATTCTCAACATGGGGTGACGTCACCAACGGAGTTCCCTAGCGGACGTTTTCACAGATAGACATGCTTGAAGACCTTCATGCGTGCGTGCCCCTCCTGCCCAACCTAGGGAATGCATCTCCTCAGCGTGTTCTTAGTTCAGATAGCAAGCAAAGAAGCCAACCACGGGGAGGTGGGTGGGTTGCAAGAATATCTACCTGCTGTCCCTGGATAACGGTAAGTAACGGTAAGTAACTGTGCTTTATCTCTACATGTGGGAGACCTCCAACCTAAACAGAATGGGATGGAGGGAGAGTTGGCAATTCAGGAGAACAGATTTTGCAACAGCGACTGGCCAAAATGGCCATCATGCCTGGAGAAAGCATCTAAGACAGTAATGCGAGGTGAATGTATGAACCGAGGACCCCGTGGCAGCTTTACAGATTTCCTCGATGGGAGTTGAGCAGAGGAAAGCAACAGACGCCGTCATCGCTCTGACCTTGTGGCCCGTGACTCGATCCGGCAGGGAGAGACCAGCCTGAGCGTAACAGAAAGAGATACAAGCGGCCAAGCAGTAAGAAATGGTCCGCTTACAAACAGAGCAACCCAAGCGATTAGGATCGAAAGACAGGAACAGCTGGGGAGAAGAACGATGCAGATCGGTGCACTTCAAGTAGAAAGCCAGCGCATGCTTACAATCAAGAGAATGCAGAGACACTTCTCCAGGGTGAGAATGGGGCTTCGGAAAAAGCAAAGGAAGAACAATGGATTGGTTGATGTGAAACTCATAAACAACCTTAGGCAAGAACTTAGGATGGGTACGGAGAACCACCTTATCATGATGGAAGACAGTGAAAAGTGGGTCAGCTACCAAGGCTTGAAGCTCACTGACCCGACGGGCAGAAGTCAGAGCAATAAGAAACACAACTTTCCAAGTAAGAAACTTCAAGTGAGCCCGCGCTAGCAGCTTGAACGGGAGTTTCATCAAGCAAGTAAGGACCACATTAAGATCCCAAACCACCGGAGGAGGTTTAAGGGGCGGGTGAACGTAGAAAGGCCTTTCATGAAGCGGGAAACCACAGGATGAACAGAGATAGGCTTCCCGTCAATCAGCTGATGAAAAGCAGCAATGGCACTAAGGTGGACTTGAACCGAAGAGGACTTGAGTCCAGCACCAGACAAGTGTCAAATATTCCAGGACAGCAGAGGAAGCGGACAGTGGCTCCTGCTGTCGAGAAGCGCACCAGGAAGACAAGCGAGTCCACTTCTGATGGTAAAATTGGCGAGTGTAATCCTTCCAAGAAGCCTCCAGGATGTCCAGCACAGGCTGTGAGAACTGGAACAAGGGCATTAAGTCGCGAGGAACCAAGCCGTCAAGTGCAGAGACTGAAGGTTGGGATGAAGTAGAGATCCTCGACTCTGCATACGCAGAGAAGGAAAAACAGGCAGAAGAGGCTCCCTGGAGCTGAGTTGCAACAGAAGGGAGAACCACGGCTGTCGGAGCCACCGAGGAGCTATCAGAATCATGGTGGCACTCGAGGACTTGAACCTGACGAGAGTCTTCAGAATCAGAGGGAATGGAGGGAACACATACAGAAACAGGTTCGTCCAGTCCAGCAGAAAAGCATCCGCCTCGATCCTGAGAGGGGTGTAAACCCTGGAGCAGAAGCGGGGTAACTTGTGATTGAGGGGGGACGCAAACAAATCGACGTCTGGAGTCCCCCAACGCGCAAACACCTGACGCAGGGTCAAGGAATGGATGGACCACTCGTGAGGCTGTAGAAGACGACTCAACCGGTCTGCCAGACAATTGTGCTGGCCCTGAATGTAGACCGCTCGAAGGAATATGTTGCAGCGAATGGCCCAATCCCAGAGCCGCATCGCCTCCTGGCACAGGGACAGGGACCCCGTGCCCCCATGTTTGTTGACATAGTACATGGTGACCTGGTTGTCCGTGCGGATCAGCACCACCCGGTCGTGAAGCAGGTGACAAAAAGCCTTCAGGGCGAGGAAAATCACTCGAAGCTCCAGCAGATTGATGTGACAAAGGCCCTGAGTGCGAAGACCGTCCAGATGAGCCCCCCAAGCATAGGCCGACGAGTCCTTCGTGAGGACCTTCTGCGGAAGGGGGGCATGAAACAGAAAACCTCTGGAAGATTGGAAGAGAGCATCCACCAACGGAGAGACTTCTTCAACAAAGGAGTCACGAGTCAGGAGTCGAGAGACAGGGTCTCGATCCTGGTTCCATTGGGACGCAATAGTCCACTGTGGAATATGTAGGTGAAGTCTGGCAAAAGGAGTCATGTGAACCATAGAGGCCATGTGACCAAGGAGGACCATCATGAGACGAGTCGGGGCTGAGGACAGATGGGCCACCCTCTGACATAAACGAACAAGGGTCTCTAGATGAGGCCGAGGCAGGAAGGAGCAGAGACTGACCGTGTCCAGGACCACTCCGATGAATTCCAGAGACTGGGACGGACAGAGGTGGGACTTGGGGAAGTTCACCTCGAAGCAGAGACTCTGCAGGAGCAAGATGGTCTGATTTGTAGCTCGCAGAACTTTGTGGTGCGAGAACACTTTGATCAACCAGTCGTCAAGGTAGGGAAACACCTGCAGGCCGCTGAGACGGAGGGCCGCAGCTACTACAACTAGACATTTCGTAAAAACCCTCGGGGAGGCCGTTAGGCCGAAGGGAAGAACACGATATTGGAGGTGGAGATCCACCACGCGGAATCTCAGATACCAGCGAGAGGCCAGGTGTATCGGAATGTGCATGTATGCCTCCTTGAGGTCCAGTGAGCACAGCTAGACCCCTTCGTCAAAGAGGGGATACAAGGAAGGAAGGGTGAGCATTCTGAACCGTTCCTTGACTAGAAATTTGTTCAGAGCACGGAGGTCCAGGATCGGGTGCAGATCCCCCGCCTTCTTAGGTACCAGAAAGTACCGGGAATAAAATCCGGTATTCCACTGGTCCGGAGGACTCTCCTCAACCACCTGATGGTGAAGAAGGGCCTGAGCTTCCTGCAGAAGGAGAGGCAGCTGAGACCGGGCAGAAGGAAACTCTCTTGGAGGAAGGTCTGGGGGTACGTGACTGAAGTGCAGGGAGTACCCTTCCCGGATGATGGAAAGCACCAAACTGTCGGTGGTAAGACTTTCCCACTGGGTATAGAAATGGTGGAGACGACCCCCGATGGGGAGGGGGGAAGGCTCCAGGAGGAAGGGAACCCTTAGGCTCACCCTGGAATTGTCAAAAAGACGGCCCAGGATCTGCCAGAGCCGGCGGCTGGGCCTTAGCCAGGCGCTTCTGCTGCTGTTGCAGCCGCTTCGAAGGAGGCAGAGAGAACGCAGGAGTAGATTTCTGCGGATACCTCCGGAGAGGAATTTTATAGTGCCGAGCCGGAGGGGTCTTGGACTTAAGTCTCACCAGAGAGGCATAGGACTGCTCATGTTCCGAGAGGCGTTTAGTGGCCGCCTCTATGAAATCATCAAACAGCTCATGACCCAGGCAAGGGAGATTGGCCAGACGATCCTGGAGATTCGGATACATGTCCACAATCCTGAGCCAAGCGAGGCGACACATGGCGACCACAAACACTGTGACCCTCGAGGATAACTCGAAGGCATCATAGGCCGCCTGAAATATATAGAGGCTGGAGGTCCATGTTCAAGGCCCTACCCATGTCAGAGATGAAACGAGTAAAGGAGGAGTTTCGAGAAGAATTGGACCGGCATCCAAATTCAAGATATAGTGAGTACAAAACTTTCAGAAGAGAAATAAAAACCCTGCTATTCAAGAAATCCATCAAGACAAACTAACACCGCAGGAAGCATTTCAATCTCCCCCAGATCCCACAACCTTCTAACTAAATTATCTATCTTATAATGACCCTGAAACAAAGTACAGATCTCCCCCGAAGTAACCTTCTCTACTTTGTAACTCTCCTGGAAATGTACAGATAATCTTTAGTGTAATCTGCCCTGAACCACAAGGTAATGGCGGAATAAAAAATCACTTAAGTTATGTTATACTAGAAACAAGTTGAAGGGGGAAGAGGGAAATCATTTCAGACACCCTGATAGAGTACAAATCTAGCTGCCCAATACCCTCCTGCTGCTGGAATCACCATGAGATAAAGTCACCAGGCACAACCTAGTACTGGATCCACTGGTGTGGTCAACTTAGATTCCAAAGTCTGTTCCTTTGGGGGGGGGGGGGGGTTCCTCTCTAAATGGACTGTGGCCTGCATCATCTCCTAGACCAGTGGTACCAAACTCATTAGTCAAAAGAGCCAAAGATCAGCAGTACTATTAAGATTTCTTTTGAGAGCCATACCCCGCGCCTGCTCGCGCTATGATGGCTACGTCAACCCGACTGACACCCCGCTCGCCTGCACGTAGTTGAAATCGATTCGTGGCAGAGCCTAGAGAATTACACTGGAAAAAAATTTGTCCCCGTCCCCGCAAGCTCAGTCCCCATCCCCGCAAACCATCTGATCCCGTCCACACAAGCCTCAAATAGTTTTATACTGAAATTATATTAAAGTATAAAAAGAAACTATATTCTGTACAATTGTCAATTTATAAATCAGCGTCTTCTCCCCACTCTCTCTTCCCCATTTCCCTTCAGCGTCCTCAGCCCACTCTCTCTCCACTTCCCTTTAGCGCATGCACATAAAAACAAGCAAGCAATTTTATATCATTTTCATTCTATTCATTCATAGAAATTAAAGTCTAAATAATGCCAGTCATATAACAAAACATGATTTTACAAAAATAATTCCCTGCACAGTCAAGCCTGCAAGGATTACTAGATGTCTCCCCCTAACTTTTGTGGCCAAGTCAAAATGTTCATAGTAACATAGTAGATGACGGCAGATAAAGACCCGAATGGTCCATCCAGTCTACCCAACCTGATTCAATTTAAAAAATTTTTAAAATTTTTCTTCTTAGCTCTTTCTGGGCAAGAATACAAAGCTCTACCCGGTACTGTGCTTGGGTTCCAACTGCCGAAATCTCCGTTAAAACCTACTCCATCCTATCTAAACCCTCCCAGCCATTGAAGCCCTCTTCAGCCCATCATCCCCCAAACGGCCATATACAGACACAGACCGTGCAAGTCTGCCAACAATAAAATTTTTAAAAACACAAAGCACACTGTACACAGAGAAAATGTTAATTATCATTTATATTCTGCAGGTTTTCAAAGAGGTCAAGGCAGATGACTTTATGCAATGTCACCTCTGTAACAACTATACAAAAATAGACAAATATACCCCCTCCCTTTTTACTAAACCGCGATATCGTTTTTTAGTGTAGGGAGCTACGCTGAATGCCCTGCGTTGCTCTCGATGCTCATAGGCTCCCTGTGCTATAAAACATTATTGCAGTTTAGTAAAAGGGGGCCATAGTGCAAAATATAGACAGCAGATATAAATTCTCAAAACGGACACATTTTGATCACTAAATTGAAAATAAAATCATTTTCCTATCTTTATTGTCTGGTAATTTCATCAGTCTCTGATTGCACTTTATTCTTCTGACTGTGCATCCAATATTTCTTCCCTTCTTTCAACCTCCTGTATGCTTCCTGTCCTCCAGACCTCATTCCCTCCCCCAACTTTTTCTTTCTTTCACCCTGCCCCCTTCTTTCTTTCTTTCTCTATGTCCCCTTTCTTTCTTTCAGTCTTTATCTCTCCATGACCCCTTTCTGTCCGTCTCCCTTCTTATTTTCTTTCTTTCTCCCTGCCCTCCCCCCAAACTACCACCACTGGAGAACAGGCCACCGCCGAATTCTGCTCTATTGCAGATTTTCATATCATCTGCAAAGAGGCAAATCTTACCCGACAATCCTTCAACAATATTGTTTATAAAAATGTTAAAAAGAACAGGCCCAAGAACAGACCTTGAGGCTCACCACTGATAACATCCCTTTCCTCAGAGCGATCTCCATTGATCACTAACCTCTGTCACCTTCCACGCAACCAGTTCCTGACCCAGCCAGTCACTCTGGGACCCATCCCGAGGGTACTCAGTTGATTTATTAGACGTCTGTATGGAACACTGTCAAAGGCTTTGCTAAAATCTAAATACACCACATCTAGCGCACATCCACTATCCAATTCTCTGGTCACCCAGTCAAAGAAATTGATCAGATTTGACTGACAAGACCTACCTCTAGTGAATCCATGTTCCGCCAGTCCTGTAATCCACAGGATTCTAGAAACTTCACCAGTCTCTGTTTAAAAAAATGTTTTCATTAATTTGCTTACCACAGAAGTCAGACTTACCGGCCTGTTAATTCCCTACTTCCTTACTTCCATTTTTGTAGAGAGGGATCACACCCACCCTTCTCCAGTCCTCCAGTACCACTCCCGACTCTAGAGACTCAATGAAAAGGTCAGTCAGCAGAGCTACCAGAACTTTCCCTAACTTCCTTCAGCTCCCTCGGATGTACACCATCCGGCCCCATCGCTCTGTCTACCTTTATTTTAGCTAGCTCCTCATGAACATAACCCTCTGAAAATTGACCAGGGTCTAGTACTCCTCTATCCCTATTCATGTTTTGTTTTCTGTGGTCTCGCTCCCGGCTCTTCATCTGTGAACACAGAACTGACATATTTGTTAAGCAATTCGGCCTTTTGTTTATCAGCTTCTACATATTCCTCCCCTTCACCTTTGAGTCTCACAATGCCATTTTTGCACTTCTTCCTATCTCTAATATATCTAAAAAATGTCTTGTCTCCTCGATTTACTTTGTCAGCTATTTTTTTTTCCATTTGCATCTTTGCTTTCCTGACTACACGACCAGCCTCTCTTAACTTTTCCAGATATTTTTGCCCGTCTTTCTCTTTTAACAATCTTTTGCAGTTTATGAAAGTTAACCTCTTATTCCTTACCTTCTCAGCTACTACTTTTGAGAACCAAAGCAGCCTTTTTTCCCCCTCTTACTTTTTACTTACTTGCCTCACAAAAAGGTTTGTCGCCTTTACAATCACTTCTTTCAGTTTTGCCCACCGCATTTCGATTCCTTCCAAGACGTTCCTATCCAGACAATAATTCCATGATGTAATCCCTCATCCAAACAAAGTTTTTTTTTTAAAGTCTAGAACCTTTGCTTTTGAATGAGCCCTCTCTGTATCCATCTTAATATTAAACCGTACCATGCAGTGATCACGGGATGCCAGATGATCACTCACTGTAACATCAGAAACACTTTCCCCATTTGTAAGCACTAAGTCCAGCATGACCCCATCCCCGCGTGTGTTCTATTACCAACTGCTGGAACAGTTCTCCTTGTAGAAAATCCAGACTCTCCCTACTTCTAGAAGACTCTGCAATAGGGATACCCCAATCAACATCTGGCAAATTAAAATCACCTATTAGTAAGGCTTTACCTTTTTTAGATACATTCTGAATGTCTACTATTAAATCTCTATCTACTTGTTCCTTCTGTGAAGGATGCCTGTATATCACACCGATGTAAAGATATTCATCATCATCCCCTCTTTCCAAATTGATCCACTTTGCCTCTTCCTTGCCCTGCAGTTGTATGACTTTAAACATGAACTTTAACATACAACACTCCTCCTCTTCTTCCTATCCTGTCTTTCCTGAACAGATTATAGCCCAGTATAACTACATCCTAGTCATGTTCTCTGTGAACCATGTCTCTGTGATCACCACTATATCCAACTCCTCTTCTTCCATCACAGCTTCTAGATCCAAAATCTTGTTTCCCATATTTCAAGCATTAGTATATATTGCTTTCCAGTCATTGCCTTTTCCCATCCGTGTAGAGGTATTCAGTGATTTACTTATCTAAGGGCTTATACTCACCTGGGAGCTTTGATCACCCTGCCCCATCACTTCTAGTTTAAAGCCCTCTTCAGTAGATTAGTCAGCCTGCTGCCGAATACATTTCTTCCTTTCTTTGATAGATGCACACCATCCCTGCTCAGCAGCCCTTGGAAGATCATCCCATGGTCCAGGAAGCCAAAACATTCTTGATGACACCATCCATGTTAGTCACGCATTCAACTCCAGGATGCGAGCTTCTCTTCCCTACTCCTTCCTTACTTCCACTTTTGTGGAGAAGGACCACCTGTACCCTTTTCCAGTCCTCCGTTACCACTCCCGACTCTAGAGACTCGTTGAAAAGGTCAGTCAGCGGAGCTACCAGAACTTCCCTAAGTTCCTTCAGCACCACAGAAAAAATACGAGTAAAGAACAGTGATAAAATCTTACCCTGGTTTAATGCTGGTTTAGCAAAATTACCGTATTTTTCGCTCCATAAGACGCACTTTTTTTCCCACCCAAAAGTGGATGGACATCTCGGTGTGTCTTACGAAATGAAGGTACAAATTTTGTTACCCGCCCGCCACACCACCTTTCTAAACCCACCCATTGCCGCATAACCTCTTTTAAACCTACCCTGCCGCCGCACCACCTTTCTAAACCCACCCGCCCGCTGCCGCCGCACCACCTTTCTAAACCTACCCGCCCACCTGCTGCCGCCGCACCACCTTTTTTTATTTACCCCCCCCCCCCGGATCCATCCATCCACCACTGTTCCCCCTTTTTTACCTGATGGTCCAGTGTCCAGCCAGTTCCTCATTTCCCGGCCATCAGGAGCAAGCTTTACGTTCTCCCACTCGGCCCCGCACTGCTTTCCGATTGACTGCCATAAGTTCTCGCGAGTCCCTCGAGAACTTATGGCAGCCAATCGGAAAGCAGCGCGGGGCCGAGCGGCAAAGCATAAAGCTTACTCCTGACAGCCACGCTACTGATTTGTTTTGCTGCTGGCCGGGAAATGAAGAGCTCGGAAGAGGGAAGGCTGCCGTGGCAAGCAGGGAGGGAGCAAAGCCGGCTGGAGCTGATGTCAGAATTTTAAAACGTACCGGGGAGGGGCTTACCTGGGGCTGGCGGGCTGTCTGGGAGTAGGCTGGCTTGGGGCTGCCTACCATTAGACATGCCCACCACTAGATGTGCCCTGTACCCTGTCCTGGCCTACCACTAGACCACCAGAGAGGGTACAGGGCATACCATTTGATTCAGAATTTTTTTTTCTTGGTTTTTCCTCCTCTAGAGGTGGGTGCATCTTATGGTCAGCTGTGTCTTATGGAGCAGAAAAATATGGAACATTGTGATCTATGGAGATGTGAGAGAAAATGGAGAAGGAAAAATTGTGGATATAAAAGATTCATAAGTTAAATGAGTGTAAAATTGTGATAGCCCGTGAGATATGCAGTTATATTCAAAGAATTATTAAGTCATTAAATCGTCCAAGAGAGTTAATTTTTGATTGTTAGAATTGACAGAGGAACAAAAACTCTGTAGATAATTTATGATTTTGAGGTTAAGGTACAGGCTGCGGTTGAGATTTGATTCCAGTGGCACACTGTCTAGATTTTTTTTTTTCCTTTGGATAATGTTGATTGCTGGGAAAACTTCAACATTATTGATCAAAAGCAGATGTGTTCTATTTTGAAACTGTGTCGCCCCACCAAATCATCAGGTGATGTGTGTAATCTGAGTTTGTGGAGAGAAATTAATAGAGCTACTTTCCCTGCACTGACCAATCTTGTGAATTTGATTTTGAAAAATGTCATCTTTCTTGCAGTAAAACTGATACAGTTTGCTCGGTAGTAAAGAATCCAAAACTAGGATCTAATGTGATTACTAACTTCTTTCCTATTTTTGCTTTAATGGTGTTGGCAAAAGTTGTTGAGCAAGGATTCTTCAAAAAGTTTCCGCACTTTCATATTTTCGCAGGAAATGGTTAGGGCAAGAGAAGTGGTAAGAGGACGTGTTGTAGATTGTCATGTGACTAATCAGTCCGGTAAAACAGGGTGATTATGTACAAAAGTGAAGTAATTTGCTTGTGAGATATTTAATAGTGTTTAAAAAATAATAAAAGCACACACACACACAAACAAACGATATATAAAACCAAACTAACACAACCAGACTTGGCCCAAGCACCACCTGCAATACTCTCTGATCCTTACCATCTTAGTAAATTTCCAGACTACTTCTTATGTATCTCCAAAGAACCTAATACCTCATATGTAATTCTGTAAACTGTAATAATGTAATCTGCCTTGAACCGCAAGGTAATGGCGGAATAGAAATCACTAATGTAATGTAATGTATGATCCTCACACCCCCTGAAGAATACTTTACAATGGCTATTTCAACCAAGCCCTCCACAGAGACATATCCGAGACTGCTAAAGATGACAAGTGTAATGTGGGAGAGTGTTTTGTTTTGAATTCTTGAAAGTGTGTAATTGCAATAGTCTATGCTCCTAGAAAGCATTTCACATTGATAAAGTTGTTCTTAGGAATTTGTACTTACTCTGGCCAAAGGTTGAAGTAGCTCCAAAACCACCTGTACCTCCTCCAAATGGAGTACCAAAGGACTTGTTAAACATGTTCACTGTGTATCAGGGCTTCATAAATCTGGAAGAGAAAAGTCGTTTCATATGGGCAGATCTGTAGTCATTAGCACAAGATTTCTCAATAGGCTGATATCCTCTCAGACCAGATATTTCCAATCAGACCAGATGCAATGCAATGCTAAATCCAATGGGGAAGACAACTATTAAAAACAAAAAACAAAACTGTTCCTTTTAATCAGCACCCTCTTATAACAAAGAATAGAAGTACCCAAGAAATAAAATAAACTTAAACCTGGGGGTGGGGGCGGTATGGAGGGATAGGGGGAGGGGAGTTCTGTGGGCGGTATTGTACAAACCTTTGAGCTTGTTTGTGGCTCCTGCTGTGTATTTGTTTGACTTTCTGGATGAGCTCAATAAAATACATTTGAACATAAAATAAAACTTAGTCTAATTTTTTTATTTGATTGATATGATTAAATTACTTTATATACTACTTAGCACCAAAAATTAAAACATTTACAAAACAAAAAGTTCAAAATAAATTTCCAATAAAACTATTCCAAACCATATTAAAACCCAATATCTTCATACTATACCAATATGAAAATGCACAGTGCAATCTGTAAACCAGTTCCAAAGAGCAAGAAGAAACTCACATTATTCAATTTCAAAACTTCGCTGAAAAAGCCAGTCTAACACTATGAAAACTAAAATATCTTATCTTGTAATAGTACAATCGGCAAATTGTTCCAACAACGCAGTTGCCATGTATATGAATGTTTCAAATGCCAAAGTCTTAAGTTTTTGAATTCAACTTTGGAGTATTCAGCTTATACTGTAAATTTCATTGATAAAGCACTCACTTTATTCTACTCTATGCTATCTGAATCTTACCTACTGATATTCAAACTTCAGAAAAGGTCATCTTGGGCTTCAGTAGGTTATTTCATTGTCCTTCTCTTACTTTCTTAGGTCAGTACTTTAGGCATCATTGTAGCCTTTAGAGTCTCTAGTAGGGTTTTATATAAAAAAAAGTTTTTAGTCTAGATTAGACTTATAGATTGCATTTCAGAGCATAAGATCAGATCAGGGCACATATAGCTGTTGAGGAAAGTCTCTGTTAGTGTTCAATTAACTCACCCTCCCCAGTTCCCATCCATCCCAAGGCTGATCAAACATTTTTTCAGCTATATTAGTGAAAAGAGGAAGATGAAAAATGGAACTGCGAGACTAAAAGATGATATGTAAAAACAGAAGCATATGTACCAATATGTGGAGAGTGTTGAGGAAAATGCAAACATGCTAAACAAATATTATAACAACATAAGAAAAGTCTTACTGGGTCAGACCAAATGTCCATCAAGCCCAGTAGCCCATTCTCACTATTGCCAATCCAGGTCACTAGTAGCTGGCCAAAATCCAAAGAGTAGCAACATTCCATGCTACCGATCCAGGGCAAGCAGTGGCTTTGCCCCATGTCTTTCTCAATAACAGACTATTGACGTTTCCTCCAGGAAGAAAATCCTGAAGAAGGACCGAGATTGTCTGGCAAAGTTATACCCAAGAATGGAGTAGATACCGCACCATTCATGGAAGAAAGTGTTCATTAACAACTTGAAAAATTGAAGGTGGACAAAGAAATGGAACCAGATGGGATCCATCCCAGGATTTTTATTTTTTTTTTTTATAATCTTTATTAATTTTCCAAAGCCAACAAAAGTGCAAAACAATATACATACATATAATAATCATCATAATAAGCACTTATAATCAATCAATAATAATACAGAAAAATTCCAGGATATTGAGGGAGCCCAGAGAGGCTCTGGCGAGTCCTATTAACAAGATTTGTTCAACAAATCTTTGGAGATAGGAGTGGTTCCTGGGGACTGGAGAAGAGATGATGTTGTCCCCCTAGTCACAAAAGTGGTTGCAAAGATGAAGCGGGAAGCTATAGGCTGATAACATCACCTCATAACCTACTCCTTGGAGGCATAAACCTCCACCTAGAAGACCACACCTCCAAACAAGTAGAAAATATGCTCTCATACCTCAAAGCACTGAACTACCAGATCCTCAACCCCCAACCCACACATGAAAAAGGCCACCAACTAGATGTCGCTGCATACATGTCCCAACACACTCACAATCCCGAAATCCACATCTCAAATGGGGCCTGTCACCCCTCCCTCTGGTCAGATCACTACAAATACACCTTTAACATCAATTGGGCTCAACGCAATAACAAGCAACCCCCTCCCAAAACCTCCTTCAAAACACGCCAAAAAATCGAACCCTCCACATTCTGGGACAAAGCAGACCCCACAATCACCAATATAGCCCCCAACGATTCATATCACAATGGTGTACTGTAAGCGAAACCATCCTGAATGAGCTAGCTCCTGAAAAATCAAAATCCAGAATCTGCAGACCGTCAGACAAATGGTTCGACACTGAACTTCTTTAACTTAAAAAGCTCTGGAGACAACTAGAAAGAGAATGGAAAAAAAAGAGTCTAGAACACACAAAAACAGCATGGAGAACTCAAATCAACCAATACAAGAACAAACTCAAGGAAAAACGGAAAGCCTACTACTCCAAAATGATAGGCACGGAAACCCTAGACACAAAAAAGCTATTCAATCTAGTAAAGAATCTCACCAACACCAAACCTCACCTAGCTACACAAGGAAACCACCCACCGACAGCTATCCCAACTAGCAGACCATTTCAAAAATAAGATCACCAAGATCAGAACCGCATTCAACAATACTCACACCCACCTCAACAAGATAACAACAAACCCTTCAAAAGGAGAAGCCATCGCCGCAGACAGAAGCTGGACAGTCTTCCCCATATTACATTGGTCGGATATGAATCGACTCTACAAAAAATACAGCCAAGCTTCTTGCGACCTAAATAATTGCCCCATCTACCTGTTATCAAACTCCTCCACCACATTCAGAGCCAACCTTATGCTATGGATTCAAACCACATTAACAGAAGGTCAATTCCCTCAAGACCTTGGAGAGATCATAATCAACCCAATCATGAAAGACCACAAAGGCCCAATAGATAACCCCTCCAACTACAATCGCTTCAATACCAATATACGTTAAAATAATAGAAGGTCTAGTTGCACAATACCTCACCAACTACCTGGAAGACCATAACCTACTTCACCCCTCACAATCAGGATTTCGAACCAACCACAGCACAGAAACACTACTTGTAACACTACTAGACACAGCTCGACAGCAAATTAGCAAAGGCAAAAAGATGATGCTAATCCAACTTGATCTCTCCACAGCATTTGACCTGGTCGACCACTCCATACTGCTACAGGTACTTGACGCCATTGGGATCTCAGGCAAGGTCTACAATTGGTTCCAAGGATTCTTCAAATAAAGAACCTACAGGGTAAAGTCCAATAATATCAAATCAGAACCATGGTCCAACCCATGCAGAGTTCCACAAGGATCACCTCTATCACCTACGCTCTTCAACCTCTTTATTTCCTCCCTTGGAGCCACTTTAGATAACTTAAATGTTACATCCTTCAGCTACGCAGACATCACCATACTCCTCCCCTTTGACCCATCAGAGCCCACTACTACAGCAAAACTGGAAATAACCCTAGATGCAGTGGAAAAATGGATGGTAGACCACAAACTGAAACTAAACTCAGATAAAACAAAATTCCTTCTGCTCGAAAAGGCCAAAACCACCATTACAGAGCTGAAAATTAAAAACACCAAATACCCAATACAGCCCGAACTCAAACTCCTAGGAGTAACAATAGACAGATGCTGCACAATGTAGTCCCAAATCAATAAAACATCCCAGAAAGCTTTTTTAATTATGAGAAATCTACGTAAAATAAGAAAATTCTTTGACCCAGTACAATTCAGGCTAATTGTCCAATCCCTAGTCTTAGGTCTACTGGACTATTGCAATTCTCTCTATCTACCTTGTCCTGCCAACATGATAAAACAACTTCAGATTATACAAAACACTGCCCTCAGACTGATCTACTCCCTGAGAAAATATGATCATATTACAACTGCCTTCCTAGACTCTCACTGGCTACCTATGCAAGCACGAATTCAATTCAAATTCTACTGTCTATTATTCAAAGCATTAAATGGCTCCGCCCCCCCCTATCTAAACAACCACCTAAACCAGATCCTCACCTCAAGACAAAGAAGAACTCCGAACCCTTTTGCCTTCCCTCCACTCAAGGGCACTCAGCGCAAAAAGATGTTTGATAACCTTCTGGCGACGCAAGCAGCAAAACTCAACCACTCCATCTCCAACCAGTTGACGGCAACGGCCAACTTCAAAACTTTTCGAAAAGAAATGAAAACCCTACTTTTCAAAAAATTTATCCAGATCTTAACCCAACCCTCCTCCTAGATAAATTCTCCCCCAAAACCTCCACTTAAATAATCTCTTCCTCCCCAAAACACCAATCAAGTATTCAGATCCCTGAAATGTAACGTAATCTTATTTGTACTCTAACTGTAATCTATTTGTTACATCACACAGTAATGTACAGTCAATTTAATATCCAATTTGCAAGTTCTTCCGGAATTAATCCAGGTATCTCTCCTCCCTTGAACCAAAAAAAAAAAAAACAAACCCAAAAACTGTTGTAACTTCACTGGAAATGTCCAGTGTAATCCGCCTTGAACTGCAAGGTATAGGCGAAATAGAAGTCCCTAATGTAATGTAATGTAAGCCTCACTTCGATTATTGGAAAGATAATGGAAGTGTTGCTGAAAGAAAGGATAGTGAAATTCCTAGAAATTAATGTGTTACAGGATCAGAGGCAACATGGTTTTACTAAAGATAAATCATGCCAAACAAATCTGATTGAATTTTTTGATTGGGTGACCAGAGAATTGGATCATGGGCATATGCTAGATATAATTTACTTAGATTTTAGCAAAGCCTTTTAACATGGTTCCTCATAGGAGGCTCTTGAACAAACCTGACAGGTTGAAGTTAGGACCCAAAGTGGTGAACTGGATTAGAAGCTGGTTGACAGACAACCAACAGAGTAATGAAATTCACTTGGAGGAAGGAAAGATAAGTAGTGCAGTCCCTCAAGGATCGGTGCTAGGGCCGATCCAGTTCAATATGTTTGTGAGAGACATTGCTGAAGGATTAGAAGGAAAGATTTCCCTTTTTGCAGATGATACCAAGATTTGTAACAGAGTAGACAGCAAGGAGGGTGTGGAAAACATGAAAAAGGATCTGCAAAAGTTAGAGGAATTGTCTAATATCTGGCAACTCAAATTCAATGTAGAGTAATGCATTTGGGATTAGAAATCAGGAGCCATATGTGCTGGGAGATGAAAGGCTGATATGCACAGATGCGGGAGAGGGACTTTGAGATGATAGTGTCCAAAGAGGGAACCAGTGGGACCTTTAGATAATCAAGGAGCAAAAGGGGCACTCAGGGAGGATAAGGCCATAGCGGAGAGATTAAATAAATTTCTTGCTTCGGTCTTTACAGAAGATATCTACCTGAACAGGAAATGGTTTTCAAGGGTGATGCTGCGGAGGAACTGAAAGAAATCTTAGTGAATCTGGAAGATGTACTAAGCCAAATCGACAAAGATAAAAAGTGATAAATTGCCTGGACCGGAAGGTATACATCCCAAGGTACTAAAAGAACTCAAACATGAAATTGCTGACCTGCTATTAGTGATCTGTAACCTATCACTACAATGGTCTTCAGTACCTAAAGATTGGAGGGTGGCCAATGTTATGCCGATTTTTTAAAAGGGTTCCAGGAGAGATCCAGGAAATTACAGACTAGTAAGCCTGACTTCAGTGCCGGGCAAAATGGTGGAAACAATTATAAAAAATAAAATTGTGGAACACAGACAAATATGATTTAATGAGACAGTCAGCATGAGTTCAGCCAAGGGAGATCTTGCATCACCAATTTGCTTCACTTCTCTGAAGGTGTGAATAAACAGCTAGAGGTCGTGGTAAGAGCGGATAGCGTAGCTGGTTTTAAGAAAGGTTTGGACAATTTCCTGGAAGAAAAGTCCATAGTCTGTTATTGAGAAAGACATGGGGAAGCCATTACTTGCCCTGGATCGGTAGCATGGAATATTGCTTCTCCTTGGGTTTTGGCCAGGTACTAGTGACCTGGATTGGCCACGGTAAGAACAGGTTACTGGGCTTGATGGACCATTGGTCTGACCCAGTAAGGCTATTCTTATGTTCTTATGATCTAAAGGCAAAGAAACAAGTGTGACAAGGCAGTGGCTGTTGCCAGAAGGATGCTAGGCTGTATAGAGAGAGGCCCAACCAGTAGAAGAAAGGTGGCATTGATGCCCCTGTACAGGTCGTTGGTAAGGCCCCACTTGGACTATTGTGTTCAATTTTAGAGACTGTATCTGGCAAAGGACATAAGTAGACTTGAAGCAGTCCAGAGAAAGGCGACAAAAAAAAAGTAGAAGGTTTGCACCAAAAGATGTACGAGGAGAGGAGAGGGAAGGGTGACTTGTATATTGCCTTTTTGTTGCTTTGGCCTTCAAAGCTAACATTCAAAGCTGTGGGCACTGGAGGATTAAGTGACTTACCCAGGATCACAAGGAGCAGCACTGCGATTTGATCTCACAACCTCTGGGTGCAGAGGCAGTAGCTCTACCAGAGACTGGAAACCCTGAATATGTATACCCTAGAGGAAAGGAGGGACAGGGGAGATATGATTCAGACATTCAAATACTTGAAAGGTATTAACAAAGAACAAAATATTTTCCAGAGAAAGGAAAATGATAAAACCAGAGGGCATAATTTGAGGTTGAGGGGTGGTAGACTTAAGAGTAATGTTAGGAAATTCTTCTTTAAGGAGAGGGTGAAATGCAATCCCGAGGGAGGTGGTGGAAAGAAAAGCAGTGACAAGAGTTCAAAAAAGCATTGTATGAACAGAGAGGATCTCTAATATGAAAATAATGGGTATATATTAACAAAATAAAGCCAGTACAGGGCAGACTTGCACTGTCTGTGTCCCGTATATGGCCATTCACTTAAGGATGGACTGGGATGGTTTAGATCAGTTTCTCTTAAAACGCAGGATATGCAGCGCCGGCGCAGTTAGTCTCCCATCTGCCATTGTGCATCTCCCACCTTCCTCATTTTCTCTCCCGAGCTTTCCTCCTCAACCCATCCCCCCCAAACAGCAGCAGCAGCTCATTGTGCGCTTTTAACTTCCCCACACAGCTGCCGCTAGCGTTAGTTTAGCTGGCGATTCCATCAGTCAACGTCGGACCTTTTCTTTTAATAAATCTTTATTGATTTTTAAGGTCAACAAAAGTGCAGAAACGTGTATATACATTAATCAACAGGTTAAACACTTATAATCATAATCAATAAATGCATAAAGAATAAATCCCCCCTTTCCTTCCATTATATTTCATCAAGGATTAAGACAAAGCAAAGAGATGGCCATCCCCCCTCCCCTGGATGTGTGCTCAAATAAACATAAATTAAAGATAAAAGACAACTACAATGAAGTAATAAAAGACGTCAACGGGCCCCAAACCAGTTTAAATAGCACAGTTACTTACCGTAACAGGTGTTATCCAGGGACAGCAGGCATATATTCTCACATGTGGGTGACGTCATCTACGGAGCCCCAGCGCGGACAGCTTTTCAAGCAAACTTGCTAGAAGTTTCAAGTTTGCACACTGCACCACGCATGTGCTAGCCTTCTTGCCACTAGAGGGCGCATCCCCACCTCGTGGTCCTCAGTTCCATAACATAGCAAAGAAAGCCATCCCCGGGGAGGTGGGCGGGTTGTGAGAATATATGCCTGCTGTCCCTGGATAACACCTGTTACGGTAAGTAACTGTGCTTTATCCCAGGACAAGCAGGCATGATATTCTCACATGTGGGTGACCTCCAAGCCAACCAAAAAAGGGCAGGTGGGAGGATGGCAAATTATGAAAACAGGTTACGTAACACCGACTGGCCAAACCGGCCGTCGCTTCTGGACAAAGTATCCAGACAGTAGTGAGAGGTGAACGTATGAACCGAAGACCAAGTGGCAGCCTTACAAATGTCCTCCATAGGTGTAGATCGGAGGAAAGCCACAGAAGCTGCCATCGCCCGGACTTTATGACCCGTAACGCGACCCGCAAGCGGGAGACCAGCCTGAGCGTAGCAAAAAGAAATGCAAGCAGCTAACCAGTTGGACAAGGTGCGCTTCGAAACCGGGTGTCCCAAACGATTAGGATCAAAGGACAAAAATAATTGAGGAACCTTCCGATAAGACTTGGAGCGTTGGAGATAAAAGGCCAACGCCCTCTTACAATCAAGGGTATGAAGCGCCGCCTCACCAGGATGAGAATGGGGCTTCGGAAAAAACACCGGAAGGACAATAGACTGATTGAGGTGGAAATCAGACACAACTTTAGGTAAAAATTTGGGATGGGTGCGGAGAACCACCTTATCATGATGAAAGACCGTGAAAGGAGGATCCGCAACCAAGGACTGTAACTCACTGATTCGACGAGCAGATGTGAGTGCAATCAAAAAGACTACTTTCCAAGTAAGAAACTTAAGATGCGACTTGTCGATGGGTTCAAAGGGAGGCTTCATAAGCTGAGCCAAGACCACATTAAGATCCCACACCACCGGAGGAGGTTTCAGAGGAGGATGGATATTCACTAGCCCCTTCATGAAACGTGTCACCAGAGGATGAAGAGAGAGAGAACGACCCTCAAGATGCCGATGGAATGCTGCAATGGCACTGAGATGCACCCGAATGGAAGTCGTTTTCAGGCCAGACTCAGACAAATGCAAAAGATATTCCAGAAGCGAAGCCACAGGCACCGAATCTGGTTGCAGACTATTCAAAGAACACCAGGAAGAAAACCTGGTCCATTTCTGAGTATAGCAAAGCCGAGTCGAGACCTTACGCGAGGCCTCCAAAACGTCCCTCACGGCCCGAGACACCGGAACCGAAGTCAGAGGGAGAGAAACCAAGCAGTCAGATGTAAAGACTGAAGATTGGGATGCAACAGCGAACCCCGACTCTGAGACAGCAGAGAGGGAAACACCGGTAGAAGTAGAGGTTCCCTGGTACTGAGTTGAAGAAGTAGGGAGAACCAGGGCTGCCTTGGCCACCGAGGTGCAATGAGGATCATGGAGGCTCCGGCCGATCTGAGATGAACCAGCGTTCTCAAAATCAGAGGGAACGGTGGAAACGCATAAAGGAACCTCCCCTCCCATTCGAGGAGGAAGGCATCCGCTTCGAGACGATCCGGAGAGTAGATCCGAGAGCAATAGAGGGGTAACTTGCGAGTCTCCGGAGAGGCAAACAGATCCACTTGAGGAGTTCCCCAGCGGTCGAAAACCTCGCGAAGTACTCGGGAGTTCAGAGACCATTCGTGCGGCTGGAGAAGACGACTGAGTTTGTCTGCAAGCTGGTTCTGCTCTCCCTGAATGTAGACCGCCCGCAGAAAGATATTCTGGGAAATTGCCCAGTCCCAAAGACGGAGAGCCTCCTGGCATAGAGGCCAAGAGCCCGTACCCCCCTGCTTGTTGACATAGTACATCGCTACCTGATTGTCCGTCCGCACGAGTACTACCTGGTCGTGCAGCAGGTGGACAAAAGCTCGCGCCGCCAGAAAAATGGCGCGAAGCTCCAGCACATTGATGTGGCACCGACGGTCCTCGGCCGACCACAGAGCCTGCGTCCTCAGACCGTCCAGGTGCGCTCCCCACGCGTACTCGGAAGAGTCCGTCGTCAAGACCTTGGTGTGAGGAGGAACGCGAAACAGCAAACCCCCTGACAAATTGGAAGAGTCGGTCCACCAACGGAGCGATCGACGTAAACAAGGAGTTACTGATATCCGGGAAGACACCGGATCGCGATCCTGGCGCCACTGCGACGCCAGAGTCCATTGCGCGATTCTCAGGTATAAGCGAGCGAACGGCGTGACGTGAACCGTCGACGCCATGTGACCCAGCAAAACCATCATGTGCTGGGCCGACACCTGCGACTGCCCTCGACAATGCCGACTCCACCGAAGCAGAGTCTCCCGCCGGGGCGGGGGGAGAAAAGCGCGAAGGCGAACCGTGTCCAGCACGGCTCCAATGAACTGGAGAGACTGCGCCGGACGCAATTGAGATTTGGGGAAGTTCACTTCGAACCCCAGGCCCTGTAAAAGACTGATAGTCTGTCGGGTCGCTAAAATAACCCCCTCCCTGGACGGGGCTTTGATCAGCCAATCGTCCAGATAGGGAAAGACCTGTAGACCCCGCGAGCGCAGGGCCGCCGCCACCACCACCATACACTTGGTGAATACCCGAGGGGAGGATGCCAGCCCGAAGGGAAGAACCCGATACTGCAGGTGCAAATCCCCGACCTGGAACCGCAAAAACCTGCGGCAAGCGGGATGCACCGGAACATGGGTGTAAGCTTCCTTCAAGTCCAGGGAGCACATCCAATCCCCCTCCTCCAAAAGAGGATAGAGAACCGGGAGCGATAACATACGGAACTTCTCTCGGACCAGGAACTTGTTGAGCTTCCGGAGGTCCAAAATGGGGCGTAAGTCCCCGGTCTTTTTGGGGACCAAAAAGTAACGGGAGTAAAATCCCAGGCCCATCTGATCGCGAGGCACCACCTCGACCGCCCTGAGGCTCAACAAGGCCCTGGCCTCCTCCAGGAGAAGGGGCAGCTGGTTCCGATTGGGAGGGCAAGCCCCGGGGGGCAAGTCCGGAGGCGGACAGGAGAAGTTCAACGAATAGCCGTCTGAGATTATCCCGAGCACCCAGGCGTCCGACGTGATCACCGACCAGGCCCCGGCAAAGGCCGTCAGCCGACCCCCGATGGGGAGGGGGTGGCTCGATATTGCGGTGGGGGCCCGCCCCCAACCGCCTATCCCGTCAAAAGGACGGCGCGGCCTTGGCGGCCCCCTGCGCGGCAGGTTTAGAGGGGCCGCCTCTACTCTGCTGGGGCTGTCTTCGAGGGGGCGGTCTGGAGAAGGCCGGTGTGGACTTCTGAGGGTATCTCCTCGGAGGCTGCCTGAAAGGGCGCTGAGCAGGCGCCTTAGGCTTCGGCTTCACCAGAGAGGCCAAAGAGCGTTCCTGTTTGGAAAGTCGCTCCGTCGCCGCATCCAAAGTGTCATCAAACAATTCCACGCCAACGCAAGGCAAATTAGCCAGGCGTTCCTGCAAATTGGCCTCCATTTCGAGGGTACGGAGCCACGCCAGCCGGCGCATGGCCACTGCACAGGCTGAGACCCTCGAGGCGAGTTCAAATGCATCATAAATCGCGTGGAATAAATAGAGGCGCAGCTGGGTCAGGTTGGAACTAAAGGTGGCGAACCGGTCCCTATGCGACTCAGGCATCACCTCCCGAAAGGAGGGGAGGTCCTTCACCATCGTACGGAGGAAGGAAGAGTACGAGAAGGCGTAGTTCAGGACCCTGGTCGCCATCAGAGAGTTCGCATAGAGACGGCGCCCAAATTTGTCAAGGGTCCGGCCCTCCCTACTAGGCGGGACCGTCGCCGAGACCCGGGAAGGCTGAGATTTTTTGACTGCCGATTCCACCAGAAGCGAAGTGTGGGAAAGTTGGCCCTTCTCAAACCCTTTGATGGGAAGGGTGCGATACTTAGACTCCATTTTGGCGGGGACCACAGCGACCGTCAATGGAGCCTCAAGATTCCTCAGAAAGGTCTGACAGAGGACCTTGTTAATTGGAAGGCGCGGCGACTCCCTGGGGGGGGCAGGGAGATCCTGCTCCTCCAAAAACTCCTTGGTGTAAGTGGACCCTTCCGACAAGTCAACACCCAAAGCCGCAGCCATATCCTGCACAAACCTCGTAAAGGACGAGGGTTTAGCAGGAGGAGAGGGAGACCGAGACTTCCCGGCAGAGCCGAAGGGAGAGGCCTGGTTGGAGTATCTGGGCTCCCTACCCGACCCCGACCCCAAAGAGACACAGTCCTGCGACCTCGACGGAGTCGGAGACCGGGTGCGCCTGGAGGAACCCCTCGGGGATCCCCCCGGGGTCCGAGGCACCGAGGTCCGCCCCTTCGGCCCGGGCGAGGAAGCCCGAGAGCTCTCCCTGGCCGGAGACCGGAACAAAATGGGGTTATCAACCCGCAAATCCCGAACTTGCAAGGCCCCGCCCCTGGCCGGTGACGAGCGACCACGCCGCCGAGGCGAGGTCCGAGACCTCTTAGCCTTCCTCGGCTTGCGCCTCGCTCGAGACCTGCCCGAGGGAGACGAACCCCTCGAGGACCCCGAGGACGAGGACGAAAGTCTTCGTACTCGGCGCCCCTTGTCCTTCGGCCGCACACTACGCTCCGGCGGATCTCGCGAAGCCGGGTCCGAGGGAACCACCGAGGTCGAGGCCGTGGGCGCCTCGGGAGCCAAGGCCCCGGTACCCGAGACCG
The DNA here is from genome assembly GCF_902459505.1 of Geotrypetes seraphini. NCBI lineage: Eukaryota > Metazoa > Chordata > Amphibia > Gymnophiona > Dermophiidae > Geotrypetes > Geotrypetes seraphini. Next base: position 4,566,297 of record NC_047089.1, on the reverse strand, counting down.
AGGTCGCCAACTGCGGGGCCACCGGGGCCGAAGCCTCCGAGGCCGAAGCTGCCGAGGCCGAAGCCTGGTGCAGCTGGTCAATGGCCCCGGTGAGCTCCGAGGCGATCAACGCCCGGAGCAATTCCTGGAACACGGGGATTGACATCCCCTGCGGCAAGACCTGCCGCTGCTCCTCAGAGGGCGACCTCGGTCTCGAGTATTCCCTCGGGGCAGCGGACGATGGCAACTTGGGCTTCACTGAGGCGGACCCACCCGCCGACGAGCCCGAGGATGGCTTCTTAGATGGAGCTGAGGAGGGAAGCGGAGACTTACCCGAGGCCTTGGAAGAGGGCAGCTGCTTCGAAGGCACCGAGGCCCGAGGCGACGCCGACGGTCCCGAAGCTGAGGCCGAGGCCGATGTCGAGGCCGAGGTCAAGGCCGGGGCCGAAGCCGAGGCCGAACTCGAGGCCTTCCCCGGCGGGGACTCCACAGAGAAAAGTTCCGCCATGCGGGCCTTTCGGCGTTTAAGCGCCCGCTTCTGAAAGGTGGCACACTTATCGCAGGATGCCGTCGGGTGTTGGGGCCCCAAACACCGCAAACAGCACCTGTGCGTGTCAGTAATAGAAAGGAGTCTTTCACAGCGCCCGCACTTTTTAAAGCCCGTTACGGGCCGGGACATGGGCCCACAAGCGAGCCGGGAACAAGCGAGGTTCCTCGGCCACGGCTACCGGGAGCCCCCGGTAGTAACGAATACGAAGTTTTTTTTTTTTTTTTTTTTTTTGAAAAAGAAAGAAACAAAGCAAAAAGAGACGAAAAAACGCAGCGACCGTGCGAAAAACCCCACACAGCCGCGGCGACAGAAGGCAAATTTAGCACAATTTCTCCACAGGGCTTCTGGCTCCGCGGATGAAAAAGAACTGAGGACCACGAGGTGGGGATGCGCCCTCTAGTGGCAAGAAGGCTAGCACATGCGTGGTGCAGTGTGCAAACTTGAAACTTCTAGCAAGTTTGCTTGAAAAGCTGTCCGCGCTGGGGCTCCGTAGATGACGTCACCCACATGTGAGAATATCATGCCTGCTTGTCCTGGGATAAAAATTGCTATGCCCCAACAAATCAGCATTCATTTTCTCATACCTATAACTTGAGCATAAATTCGCCTACCAAAAAGGAAAATTGAGGCGATCATAATTTTTCCAATTATGAATTACCATTTGCATGGCTATCCTGGTCATAATTAGGAAAAGCCGGCATTTATAGTGGTCCATGGAGAGTTTAATATGCAATAATGTCCAGTGTTCTTCCCAGGGCCTTTCAGCCAGGCACTCCGCCCAGCTAATTTAGATGAGCGCCCGGCTGTAATCTCGATCGCCAATCCTGCTGCTGCTGCCGCCTTCTGCTCAACATTTTTTTTTTTAAAAACCTTCTCATCGGCTTGGAGATTTACCGGGCTGACTCGGCACAGCCTGAATCGCAGGAGCCTGACTTTTTTTTTTTTTTTTTTAGTTTTTAACGCTAGCAAGCGACTTGAACCCATGCTCCGGGGCTCTAACGTGCATGCCGCTTCCCTCCGAAACCGGAAGTCACGTCCCGAGGGGGGAAGAGAAGGGAAGTCGGCATGCACACGCCCTGGAGCATGGGTTCGCTATAGGAGACAGGTCAGCTTACAACTTGCACTTGCTTGCTTCGGGCTTTCTTCGCTGCCGGGTCTTGCCTACTTTCTGTTTCCGTAAAGGCAGGACCCGGCAACGAGGAAGGCCCGAAGCAAGCAAGAGCAGCGAGTTGTAAGCTTCCTTCCGTTGTTGACTTATGGAAGATAGGTCAGCGATGGAAGGAAGCTTACAACTTGCCTTAGTCCAGCCCTGCACAACATGCGACCCAAAACGGATCTCACTGCCGATATGGCTCTCACTCCGCTCTCCTTTGAAGATAGCTCAGGAGGCAAGATTTAGCCTGAGATCAGACGAACATTAAAGGGCATCTGAGCAGATTGAGGAGAACATGTCCTGTTTTTCCATGCCTAAAAATACCACCTTGTCTAATGTAATCTCTGATCAGATCCTTAAGAGTGATACAACTATGTATGCTGGACAGTCTCCTCCAGTAAACAGAGCTTTAAAGCCTGCAGCCATACAGAACCAGATGGTCAAAGGGCTCCGAAGTGTAGTATTGCCAAGGGATCTGTCTCACAAGTTTCTGCTGCTGGCAGATGTAAACACAGCACAAGAAATAGAGACTTGTGGCATTCTGTGTGGAAAGCTGATGCATAATGAATTTACTATTACCCATGTAGTAGTGCCAAAGCAACAGTACAGTGATATGGGGAATATGGAAGAATTATTCAGTGTTCAAGATCAACATGATCTCCTCACAGAAGAAAGACGGAGAGAAAGAGAGAGGCAGATACTGGAGAGGGGGGGAGAGAAGGGAAGGAGATAGAGATGTCAGACCATGGGGTGGAGTGGCAAGGAAGGAAAGGAGAAAAGAGAGATGCCAGAGCATAGGGGAGGGGTGGAGACAAAAAATGGAGAGGGGTTGAAGCTGAAATAAATCATGTACAAAGGAGAGAAAGGGCACAGGATATAAAGTTTACTGAAGAGACATAGAAAGAGGGAAGATACCACATGGAACAGAGAGAGGACAGACACTGGATGGAAAAGGCAGAAAGAGTGGACAGTGGATGCAAGGGGCAGAGATAGGGTGGACAGTAGATGGAAGGGGTAGAGAGAGGGTAGAGGCTGGGTGGAAGGGGCAAAGAGAGAGGACAGATGTTGCATGGAAGGGAGTGAGGACAAATGCTGAATAGAAAGAAGAGAGTGAAGAGAAGATGACTAAAGCAGAAACGACAAAAGGTAGAAAAAAATATTTTTTTTGCTTTACGTAGAATCAAGTAGTATTGTAACTGTATTGATTAAAATTTATCAATAGGAAATGGAAATAAGGCAATTTTTGGGGGGGACTAAACCCCTTTCCTCAGATCAGGACAGGATACCATAACAGCTGTATACTGTACTGTCTTGAAGAAAGATTTGGCCTCTGAAAGCTAATTGAAAAATGGATTAGTCCAATAAAATGGTATTTTCATATTTCTCATTATTTGTTTTATTTCTATTTGTTAATTTGTAAAGTGGTGACTTATGTAGAAGTTTTTTTTCAAATTTACATCTACTGTCTTTATATTTTGCACAGTATTAGGGGACATGTGTCACTGTTTCTGTGGTGTTTCATTGTATGAAGAGTCTGGTTTCTACATATTTCTATTTTTAGTTTGTGATTAGTCCATATTGGGCGAGGGTGTGTATGAAAAGGACATGGCTTTCTGTTAGCATCGACTACAGGATCAATTGTCTGTGTAGGATCTGGTTTGTTTAGTTTTACAATGCATGTGTTGGTGTTCTAGTGCTCACTGCAGTGTTTAAGATGCTGCCTTTTCCTAGATGCACCCTTATTGTGTGACTCATGGATTATTACTAAAAATATATTTTTTTATATAGATGAGGGGGTTGTTAAAAAAATGATTAGCACTGGCTGTCATATATACTAGGTACACCACTGGATTTAATGACCCTATTCTAACTTTACTGTTGACGTAGGTGTTGTCCCCCCCAACACACAGACACACACATTATAAAGAATTAAATTAAAGTTGTATTATCATCAAGCAGCTTTCAAATGACATTATAAGCAAATAAAAATAAAATAATATTTTTAATACATTGCTAATTATTACCTGCATCTTTACCTATACTGTTTTGCCCTAGCTCTTACTTTGCACTATAGCAAAATAAAAAAGAAGCAGATAAAGATCAATCACACAGGTACCCTTCAAGGCTCAGTAACACCTCTCCATAAATTATGTGGAAGAGGTCTGGAAGTGGGGATAGCATCTATTTCATATCCTCAGTGAGACCTCAGGAAGGAATCTAGTGATCAAAACATTATTAGAGGTGGTGTACAGCCATTTCTTGTATGACTGGATGAGCTATATTTATCTTTTTTTTTTTAGTTGTTTAAATTCATGCAAAAATAAATGGTTAGATTGAACCTAATGACTTCATTAACACATTTCCCTTTTTTAAACCTCTATACCATTTGAAAGAGGGTGAATATCTAATTATTCAGTTCTAGAATTGGATACTTCTTAGATTTAGTAAAAATATTCTGGCACAAGTGTCAAACCTTAAAAAAGGAAGTCATATCGAGCATTGGAAAATAATAATAATTAACTAATAAAAATAGTATACATTTAATTTTCTCCACTACCAAATTTCCCTGCCCCACCCGGCTACTTTTTCATGCCACCCGGCTGGAAAAAATTTCTGGGGAGAACACTGATGTCCCACATATGACAACCTCGTATGTCAATGGAATCGACGACTCCAGAATGGAATTAATTTGTCCCCAAATTGACCTCCAAAAATTGAGTATCAAAGGACAATAGAACAATAGATGATGCAATGTCCCTATGTCCAGATGACAGCATCTATTAGATTTAGAACCATCTAATTTTTGTAAACGAACAGGGGTCCAGAAACTTCTATATAACAGAAAAAAACCATGTTTGTCTAATAGATAGGCCATCTCACCTCAGACGAAAGAGGAAATTGCATCATCAGAGGCCGATCGGTCTAGCAAAGGCCCCGAGACTGCCTGATGGAATTGCTGGCTCAGCAGTGCTTCTCCTCTTCCTAGCAGCAGCTTACCGTGTGCTTTTAACTTAAGTTGTCTGATGGAACCATGGCTAAACTAATGCTAGTGGCAGCTGTGTGGGGAAGTTAAACGCACGCAGTGAGCTGCTGCTAGGGAGAGGAGATGTACTGCAAGACAGGGAGAAGGGATACTGCTGCTAGACAAGGGATAGGGGAAGGAAAGAGAAGGGAGAAGAGGTGCTGCTGGACCTGGCAGAAGGGGAGGGGAAGGGAAATTGCTGCTGGACTTGAAGGAGAAGGGGAACGAAAGAAAAGGTGTTGCACGCTGGAGGGGAGGGTGAGATGGTGCATGGGGAGAACACATATTAGTTGTGAATGGGGTTGGAAGGAGGAAAGGAAGAAAGGAAAATTGTTGCAGGATGAGCGAGAGTGATATGGACATGGTGTGGATGAGAGGGGAAAATGGGGCATGGGGAGAGAACAAGTTGTGAGTGGGGTTGGGGAGAGAAGGAAGGAAAATTGTTGCACACAGCAACTATGTAACACTCATACTTTATATTTCAAATTTCTGATTTACCTGAAAACAAATTTAAACACAGACTACTGCAATTACTACGGTAATTACTTAGTATTCAAAATAACTTACTTTCAGGAGCATTTGTATCCTATGCCTAAGGAATAACTGGAGACTCCCACAGCAATCTTTTCAAGTCTATCATACCTGTGCAAAGAGGGATGAGTTGAGGACTAAACAAATTAAAGCTGGAAAGCCTCAAACTGCTTTGAAACAGGAGTCCTAAAGCATTTTCTGCTAATGTTACTTTATCACACCAATCAAGCCAAACCAAACAAGTATGGCATAGGTGTGATGAGAAAAGGAAGTTCCTGTCTGATTTTAAACAGATATGCCTGCCAGAGAGCATTCAGGTTTTACAGACGGGCTTCAACCTAGTCTCCCTTTTCCCACATACTTGCCTTAAGCCATTCCTGCAACACGACCTGCATTGCAATCACTATACATGTTTTACTTCCTTAGCCTTAACACACATGCACTCATCAGTAAGCTTCTTGTAAAATTCTTCCTTTTGCATTTGGAGATTTTCAGAAAATTTGAGGAAGTCTGGATGTTCTTTCAGTCTTGACAGCTAAGGAATATATTTCATTAAGTAGGATGCAGCATTCAGACAGATCAGCTACATTTCTGGATATCTCAAGCTACTAATATGACTCAAGTTTGTATGTCATAATGGTCCAAATTATTTTTCAGACACCCACACATCAAGCAGTTGAAACCCTTAAAAAACTAAGTTTTCTATAGATATGTTCCTTTCCAAAAGATTAAAAATGCCTTCACTCCCATCATTCATAACTGTACAGTTAATCACCCTTCAAGAAGTGTGTGTATGGGGAGCATGGAAGCTTACATAGGAAACATCCTCACCACTGGATAGAACTTCTAAGACACCTTATTTCCAACTTTGGACAAATCTTCGCTAAATACTCTTAATTCATTCTCTGATTAGATCAAAACTTGATTATTGCAATTAATTATACAAGGGAATCACGCAAAGAGAATTAAGTCTTCAGATTATTCAAATTACTGTAATAAACATTATCGCCAATAAGAGGAAATTCGATCATGTAACACCACTCTTAAAGAATGTACATCAGTTGAACAGCATACAAAATTGCCTTACCAACCTTCAAAGTTTAAATGTCAAGAGCACCCTCATGCTTCATCTCTAGATCATTAAGATCCGATGACAAACATTTACTTACTGTTCCTTCCTTAAGAATTATTAACACGACAGGATACAATCTTTTCTGTGACAGCTTCTCATATATAGAACTCGCTACCTATACACTTGAGAGAAAAAACTAATCTAGATTTTAAAGGAAACCTTAAATGCTTTCTTTTTATTTTTTTTTTGTTTGAAATATTTTTATTCAAAAAGCAAGCAGACATAACAAAATATACAACTACAGCTCAACAAGGAAATACACAGGACGAGCCCCATTGGGATACACAAACGAGAACCAGAAGACCCCCAGAACAGAGGCGGCTCCCATCGGAACAAATACAGTGAACAGAACAACAGTGCAGTTTTGATCCCTCCCCCAAAGTTTTTCACCCCAAACATGCCACACTCCACCAGCCCCCCCCCCCCCCCCCGAGTGACTGGAAACAGCAGAAAAAGATAAAAGGAATAATCCCTCCTCACACAATGTGCACCACAGCTATCACTGCCTCCCATAGTGACCTGTATAGCGTGTTGGGCCCCTGCATTCCTGCACCCACACTGTGCAGTTCCCAAAGAGCCACTTCCCTAAGAGATCACTCCCATCCCACCACCTCAGGAGCTGCCTCGTCCATCCACAGCCAAAGCACTCTCCACTTAGCCATTAAAAGAGCAATATACAGAAAGCGTCAGTGCGCAATCATCAGCCCCTGATCCAACACCTCCTCCTCATGCCCCAGTACCAAGATCATATAGGACCACTGCAGAGACACCCCCAAGATCTTGGTCAGGAACTCCAATATCCCATTCCAATAACCACTCAGCATAGGACATTCAATGAATATATGCACCAATGATCCCCTCATGCACTTACATTTCACACATTCTTCAGATTCCCAGAGACCCGCCCTGACTCCCCGGGACCTAGTAAAATAAGTACGGTGCAGTAATTTAAATTTTAGTTCCTGCAGTTGGGCATTGCTGGTCCCCCACACTATGTTAGCAAAACAAGCAGTGAGAAACTCAAGGCTAACCGGCTCCCCCAGCTCTAGGGACCACTTAGAAGCTAATTTGGGCAACTGAGAATCTGCTCGCTCCACCCATGCCAGCCCATACCAAATGGAAAGAGAATTGAATGTAGGAGGAAGGGACAATAAAGAGTTAATCCACCTTTAGGAAATGGCCACCCAATGGACTATACCAGTGTTTGGTCAGATAATAATGGCACAGCTGCAGGTAAGCAAAACACAGCATCGTTGGTACTGACCATTGGCAGTGGAGCTCGTCATAATAGGGAAAAACGAAGGGAGTACTATCTGAGAGACAAACACGCCCCATACAGCAACCTATGCCAAACCGTTCCACATCCATGTCCTACCCAATCCCGGCGGGAACTCGGGATTACCACAAATCAGCAGAAAGCCCAATTCCTCTGGCTCCCGCCAACTCTCTTCCTCCACCATAAGAGCACCCACCATCGGGGGGGTCCAGCCACACCGAGTTAATCCCTGTGCAAGGGCGCCAACGAACGGTGCAGAGCCACCCAATAATTCAGGAAGCCTGCTGGCACAAAGCGAAAATGTAGGGTAAAAAGTTAATGTACCCATCTCATCAGGGCAGCCACATTGTATAATCTAAGATCCCAGAGTCACAGCAATATAGTTCATATAATCTTGAAGCTTAATCTTTATGAGGACCAAATGGGGTATCAGACAGCCCGACAAACAGCTTAGTTTGAAGGGAGAGATTCTTCATTTGCCCCGCGGTACCTCCTCCTCCATACTTCTTATTTTTTACTATTTTTTCTAAATTATTTGTTCTTCTCAGTGATGATTATCTTATAATTTCATATACTTTTGACTTATTAATTAAAGTTACTTAGCTTTCAGCCTTGAAGTCATTCCCCTGAACGCTAACGTGTTTCGAGTATCTTTGTCAAGGCGACATGGGGAAGTTATTTTGTGGACATACACAGCGTACCGCCAACCGACTTGGAAAAGCAAACAAGTCGGTTGGCGGTACGCTGTGTATGTCCACAAAATAACTTTCCCATGTCGCCTTGACAAAGATACTCGAAACGCATTGGCGTTCAGGGGAATGACTTCAAGGCTGAAAGCTAAGTAACTTTAATTAATAAGTCAAAAGTATATGAAATGATAAGATAATCATCACTGAGAAGAACAAGTAATTTAGAAAAAATAGTAAAAAATAAGAAGTATGGAGGAGGAGGTACCGCGGGGCAAATGAAGAATCTCTCCCTTCAAACTAAGCTGTTTGTCGGGCTGTCTGATACCCCATTTGGTCCTCATAAAGATTAAGCTTCAAGATTATATGAACTATATTGCTGTGACTCTGTGATTTTTACGGTGTTAAGATATTTGACATCATCACTATAAGGCATTTTTTAAATCTAAGATCCAGCAGTGCCAGCCCTCCCCTGCCACGACTCTGCGTGAGCATCAGCAAACACTTTCCTCGTTTGTAAGCACGAAGTCCAGTATGACCCCATCCCCGCGTGTGTTCTATTACCAACTGCTGGAACAGTTCTCCTTGTAGAAAATCCAGACTCTCCCTACTTCTAGAAGACTCTGCAATAGGGATACCCCATCACCTATTAGTAAGGCTTTACCTTTTTTAGATACATTCTGAATGTCTACTATTAAATCTCTATCTACTTGTTCCTTCTGTGAAGGATGCCTGTATATCACACAGATGTAAAGATATTCATCATTCCCTCTTTCCAAATTGATCAACTTTACCTCTTCCTTGCCCAGCAGATCCTGCAGTTATATGACTTTAAATATGATCTTTAACCCTCCTCCTCCTCCTTTTCTTCCTACCCTGTCTTTCCTGAACAGATTATAGCCCAGTAAAACTACATCCCAGTCATGGTTCTCTTTGAACCATGTCTCTGTGATCGCCACTATATCTAACTCCTCTTCTTCCATCACAGCTTCTAGAATCAGAATCTTGTTTCCCATACTTCGAGCATTAGTATATTGTATACTGCTTTCCAGACATTGCCCCCTTTTCCCATCCGTGTAGAGCTATTCAGTGATTTACCTACATGATGGCTTATACTCACCTGGGAGCTTTGATGACCCTGCCCCATCATTTCTAGTTTAAAGCCTTCTTCAGTAGATTAGCCTGCCTGTTGCAGAAGACACTTCTTCCCTTCTTCAATAGATGCACACCATCCCTGATCAGCAGGCTTGGAAAATCATCCCATGGTCCAGTAGCCAAAATGCTCGCGACACCATCCACGTAGCCATGTCATCTCCAGGATGCGAGCTTGACTGCTTCACCTTCTCTCCCAGAGCCACAAAGTCGCTTTTGATATGTTCACAGGGGTACCTGGTAGTATTGTTAGTGCCAACATGAATGAGCAGCATCGGATAATAGTCATCAGGCTTGATGAGTCTCGGCAAGCTCTCCGTAACATCTTGGATTTTGGCACCAGGCAGATAGCATACCTCGCATGACATCATGTATGGTATACAGTAATTTTTGGGATTTCAAGCTTTGGTCCTTCCTCTCCTCCACTTCCGGGACAGCATACCGGTTCTTCAGTTCAAGGGGGGGGGGGGAGACACAGTACCAATACCAACCTTGCAGTATTCCGTAATCTGAGTCCTTCTTCCCCAAAGCTTTAAGAACCATTTCATCAATGTACCTCTCATTCTCACAGAGGCTTGACACCTCCTCTCAGTTCCTTTACTTCTTTCATGAGAGTCAAGCTGAAGACAGCTTATACACTGGAACCACTCCCTCTGCCTAAGTAACATTTTCTGTCTACACAGAGACAGAAGTTGTAACCTGAACAGCAGCTTTGGTGATACAATGTTTTCCAACCATACCATAGTGCAGAAGTACATACACCTGGAAGAATAAAGAAATGGCAGAAAAATCCTACCAAAGTAATGCCCTCTTCCTGGTTGGCTGTAAAGCCTATAAATCAAAAAGCTCTGCCTTGGGGTGGGCGAGAGGGAATGAATAATAATAATAACTTTATTTTTGTATACCGCAGTACCGCAACAGTTCAGAGTGGTTTACAGAGGAAGAGACTGTACACAGACAGCGATGTCACATACAAGACATTCAGATTATCTTAGCAAGTCGGGATTAGTCAGGTATATCCAGAGGCATATCAGAGATACAAGGCAGGGATACAAGGCAGGGAAAGAGTCAGAGGAATTTATCAAAGAGATAGATTTTAATTGCTTTCCTGAAAGTTTGGTAGGAGGGTGAATTAGAAATGAGGGTGGTTAGACATTTATTCCATTTGCCTGCTCGGAATGACAGAGATCTATCAAGGAATCTCTTGTAGATACAGCCCTTTAAGGATGGGAAGGCAAACAGGTAGGCATTAAATAACACCAGAGCCTTTCCTCAACAGCTACTTGTGCCCTAATCTGAAATTATGCCCCGAAATTCAACCTAAAAAACTGTTTTGTATTAAACCCTAACAGAGATTCTAAAGGCTAAACCATTGCCACCCTAACTGATTTTGTTGAGCTAAAAAATAAAATTACAATGATATAATCTACTGAAACCCAAGTTTACCTTTCCCAGACAGTGGTTCACAGGTTGCTGTGAAAACTATCATTAATGCTGAGCCTCTACAACCTCTCTCTTAGAACCAGGCTTACTGAGGGTTGGCACTAGGCCAGCATTCCTCCCCTCAAGGGTCACCTGAGGAGTCTGATCTTTTAAGAAAGTCATCAGAGTTCAGTTCAGAAAAAGGTGACAAATGATAAACGGGATGGGATGACTTCCCTATGAGGAAAGGCTCTTCAGCTTGGAGAACACAAGGCAAAGATATAATAGAGGTCTAAAAAATACTAAGTGGATTGGAATGGGAAGATATGAATCACTTAACACTAGAGTGCTAGGGGTCATGCAATGAAGCTACTAAGTGGTGAATTTAAAACAAACTGGAGTGAAATGGTGTGGTAGCCACCTTAGTCCACTTTCCAAGGGGTCATTCATTCCGTGTCAAGTGGTCTAGGGCAGTGGTTCCCAACCCTGTCCTGGAGGACCACCAGGCCAATCGGGTTTTCAGGCTAGCCCTAATGAATATGCATGAGAGAGATTTGTATATAATGGAAGTGAGAGCCATGCAATTCTGCTCCATGCATATTCATTAGGGCCATCCTGAAAACCCGATTGGCTTGGTGGTCCTCCAGGTCAGGGTTAGGAACCACTGCTCTAGGGCTCTCCACCTCACCATCACGGATTTTGAGGAAACTTTGTGCACTGGTAAATGAACTCTGGTAAAGTTTAAGATCTGCCAGTGGAAAACTTGTGGAGATATAGCTCTTTGTTTAATACAATACCATGAGCATAAATACAGCATCCCTGCACAAGGGTTTCTCGTATGAAGAGAGACTGAACAAATTGCAGCTCTACACTCTCGAGGAATGTAGGGAGAGGGGAGACATGATCGAAACATTTAAGTACCTCACAGGACGTGTCGAAGTGGAAGATGATATTTTCTTTCTCAAGGGACCCTCGGCCACAAGAGGGCACCTGCTCAAACTCAGGGGCGGAAAATTTCATGGCGACACCAGAAAGTATTTCTTCACAGAGAGAGTGGTTGATCATTGGAACAAGCTTCCAGTACAGGTGATCGAGGCAGACAGCGTGCCAGACTTTAAGAATAAATGGGATACCCATGTGGGATCCCTACGAGGGTCAAGATAAGGAAATTGGGTCATTAGGGCATAGACAGGGGGTGGGTAAGCAGAGTGGGCAGACTTGATGGGCTGTAGCCCTTTTCTGCCGTCATCTTCTATGTTTCTAACTTTGGCAACTTTAAGTCAAAATATTTCTTAGCCCATTAAAGCAAAACAAATGAAACTTGGCAATCTTATACAACTTTTGGGTTGTCTTTTACTAAGGCGCACTAGCGTTAAATTATATTCTATGGACACGTTAGCATTTAGCGCGTGCTAAATTGGCTAGCACGCCTTAGTAAAAGACCCCTTTATGACCTAGTCAATGGAACTAATGCAGATTTCAAAGCGGGCCCAAAAAATGGACTGTGCTTTAATAAAATATTTCAAAGTTTAGCCTTCTGTGGCTCCTGTAATAATGAAGCATCCCTGTAAAATCTTGTTTGTTATTTTGTGACATGACTTTGTTCTCAAATATACAATTTCAACTTATTAAGCAAATCTTATTACTTTATGGTTTCAATTTAAAGCTTGTTTTTTTTCTTTTTTTTCCTTGAAAATTTATTGAAGATTTTCAAAAATACAGAAATAAAAAATAAACAAAACAGGTCAACAATAAATGGTTACCATAATCAAGACAAAAGAATTCTAGAAATATATATAAAGGAAAACATTATGTGTATATATATAACAATAATATTGTCATTGGATTCTTGTGATAATCAAAAAGAGATAGGGGAGGAGAGTGATAAAAAGGGGAAGAGGAAAGAAAGGGAGAGGAGAGAGTGATAAAGAAAAAGCCGAAGGGGAGGAAGAGGATCTTAAATCAGGGGAAAGAAAAAAGGGAAAAAGGGGAGAAGGAAAAAGAGAGATCCCCCAGAGGCCAAAGAGAAAAAGAAGAGAAGGAAGAAAAGAGGAAGAAAGTTGAAAAAGAGAGCAGTCATATACTCAGATGTATTGAGTTCTCAAAGAGAGTCCAAATAATCTGTAAAAGCGGCCCATTTAGTGTGAACATTAGCAGAAAGAGGCATTTCGGAGGAGATCAATAACTCGCGTTTATGTTGTAATAAGACCGATTGGAACCAAAAATGAACAGAAAGCGAGTCAAAAGATTTCCAGTTAGAAAGTATAAGTCTTAACGCAATAATAAGGAGTGTATCAAATAAAGAATATTGAGGTCTAGAAATAGTAATGGAGGGAACCTCTGATTTTAGTATTATGATATCTGAAGATAAATCAGAATGTAATTGGAATATTAATTAGAAAATGGACCAGACATCTGTCCAAAATCGTTTTAATGAGGAACATTCAAATACCATATGTAGCAAGGTACCTGGTAATGATTTACAATTCCAACATTTATTTGAGGGAGTAAAACCAGCCACATGCAATTTTTGAGGAGTCCAAACAGTCCTATGTTTTTTTTCAATAAGTGTCAAAAATTGGGTATTTTTAACCAGCTTTTACAAAAAAAAAAAAATTCTGGAAACATTTTCAAGCTAACTACTAGAAAGAGCGTTTTAGACCCCTGAAAAAGTTGGCTTTGTTTTTCAACACCAAGCAAACAGTATCTGAAAATAAGGGTCAAAGTTCAACAAAAACGCTATAGACTTACAACATATCTTTCAATGTTTATGATATATATAAATGGGCACAACTGAGTTGAATGCTGATGACAGTTCTTCACTAGTAGCATGTATCACTGGAAGAAGAGTCACAGCTTATTTTATTGTAAAAAAAAAATAAAAAAGTTGGACTCAAATTGATACACAAATTATCCTCATTAGGTCCACTGAATAATTGTAAAATGTTTTATAGGTATTAATATAGAACCAAATCTTTTCCAGAGAAGGGAAAATGGTAAAACTAGAGGGCATAACTTGAGGTTGCATGGAGGAAGACTTAGGTGTAATGTTAGGAAATTCTTTTTCATAGAGGGTGGTGGATGGCTGGAATGCCCTCCCAAGGGAGGTGGTGGAGAGGAAAACAGTGATGGAATTCAAAAAAGCATGGGATAAACACAAAGAATCTCTAATTAGAAAACAAACAAATGATATAAATTAAAAAACTAAGGCCGGTACTAGACAAACTTGTACGGTTTGTGTCCCATAAGTGGCATTTCAGGTAGGATGGACTGGGGAGGGCACCAATGAGGGCTCCACTAATTTGGAACATGAGGATGTTATTGGCAAGACATTACGGTAGATATCTTGCAAACAATGGGATGGTTGGATAGGCTAGAGCAGTGGTTCCCAACCCTGTCCTGGAGGAACACCAGGCCAATTGGGTTTTCAGGCTAGCCCTAATGAATATGCATGAAGCAAATTTGCATGCCTATCACTTCCATCATATGCAAATCTCTCTCGTGCATATTCATTAGGGCTAGCCTGAAAACTCAATCGGCCTGGTGTTCCTCCAGGACAGGGTTGGGAATCACTGGGCTAGAGTGAGCTTGGACGGCAACTTCAGCAGTTGGGACCTAGGCCATTACCAGGTGAACTTTAAGTCTATGGCCCAGAAATATCAAAGAAGAGACAACTTAATCACGTACAGTATATTTTATATTAAAGTTTTTGGGTTGTGGAACGAATCGTCTGAATTTCCATTATTTTCTATGGGGAAATTTGCTTTGATATATGAGTGCTTTAGATTACAAGCATGCTTCTGGAATGAATTATGCTTGCAAACCAAGGTACCCCTGTATTTCTAACGAGAATAACTAATGGACAGACTGGATGGACCATTCAGGTCTTTATCTGCCATCATTTACTATGTTACTATAAGACTGACAAGTTTCATTTGTTTTGCTTTAATGGGAAAGAAAATATTTTGACTTAAAGTTGCCAAAATTGTGCAGAAATGTCCCAGGTATATTAGGTAGATTGTGAGCCTGCTGGGAAAGACAGGGAAAAATGCTTGAGTATCTGAATAAATTAATGTAAACCGTTCTGAGCCCCCTTGGGAGAGTGGTATAGAAAAGCTGAATAAATAAACAAATACATGGTTGTGGTATGGTATCAAACAAAGAACTATATCTCCACAAGTATTCTACTGGCGGATCTTAAACTTTTCCAGAGTTTATTTGTGTCATGTAAGATTCAGCAAAGTTTCATCAAAATCCATGATGGGGAGCTCTAGACCTAGATGGATTTCATAAGGAGCTAGATCATAACATTAAGGGGAAAAAAAAATCAAAGACTATGACTAATTGAATCAGATTTTGACAACCCTACAGAACCTTTAGGAGAGGAATTGTGTTCATATCTAACAGCTGCATTTAACTTGGATGTTTGAACAGTGGGCCAAAGTAGTTCTTTCTAGTGGGTTACATAAACCAGCAATCATTGTCCATGTGGATTGCATCAACATTTTGGCCTCTGTCTTCTGAAATTGCTACTTTTGGAACGGCATTGTTTTGAGAGCTATCATCATGTGTTTGAGAATGTATTGGGTGTAACACTGGACCAGAGTCTAACCATGAAAGACCAGGTGGACTCCTTAGTTAGAAAGGGATTTTTTACTCTCTAGAAGCTTCGGTCCATTAAAGCATATTTCGATGTCTCATCATTTGGAATCCTAGTACAATCCCTTATACTGAGTCAACTAGATTATTGCAATATTGCCCACCTGGCAATTTCCCAGAAGAATATGTGGCGATTACAATTGGTGCAAAATGCAGCAGTCAAGCTAATTTTTGGGTTGAAGAAGTTTGATCATATAACACCTTCCTACCAACTTCTACATTGGCTACCGATGGAGGTGCGCATGAAGTTTAAGTTTGGATGCTTTTGCTTTAAGGCACTATTCGGTTTAGCCCCTAAATATATAACTGACCTCTTCTCTTTCTCAAACTTGCAATCGAATTTTGTTTCCCCACCGGTTAAAGGATGTAAATTTAAAAACCACCATCAACATCTTCTCTCACATCAAGCGGCATTATGAGTCAAAGATCTGGAACAATTGCTCACGCCTACTACTTATGGGGAATTTAGGAAACACCTGAAGTATTTAGGCAACTAACCTGTACAATCCTACTCCACAATAACTGATCTCTAGCGTTGTTAATAACTAGCTTCTAAGCTTGTTAATTCTACTTAACTTGTAACATCTTTTAACCACTGTAAACGCATAGAACTTCACAGTCCTGCGGTATATAAACTGTTATTATTTTCATTTTCATGCTCATGATCTAATCAAATACTTTTTTTTTGCTTAACAGGAAGAGGCTGCAAGAAAAAGCATTGCTAAAACTACCAACATGCAAAATCTACTGAGAACCATTTGTTTTCTATTATTCCTTTGGTTAATTAGCATATTTTCCTAAATGAACAAATCCTGCATCTCAGTTTCAAATTAATTCCTTTTCAGCCTAAGGAGGTGGGGGGAGGGGGGGAGGGGAGGAGGGGGGAGGGGAGGAGGGGGGAGGGGATGCATCAACATCTTTCCAGGACAACTGTACACAATCAAGAGTGGCCTCCCGCCTTCCCCTAGACCAGGGATCTCAAAGTCCCTCCTTGAGGGCTGCAATCCAGTGGGGTTTTCAGGATTTCCCAAGTGACTATGCATTGAAAGCAGTACATGCACATAGATCTCATACATAATCATTGGGGAAATCCTGAAAACCTCACTGGATTGCGGCCCTTGAGAAGGGACTTTGACACCCCTGCTTTTGCAGGGTTCCCATAGAGCAGTGATTCCCAACCCTGTCCTGGAGGAACACCAGGCCAATCGGGTTTTCAGGCTAGCCCTAATGAATATGCATGAGAGAGATTTGCATATGATGGAAGTGATAGGCATGCAAATTTGCTTCATGCATATTCATTAGGGCTAGCCTGAAAACCCGATTGGCCTGGTGTTCCTCCAGGACAGGGTTGGGAACCACTGCCATAGAGCAAGGGTGTCAAAGTCCCTCCTGGAAGGCCGCAATCCAGTCGGGTTTTCAAGATTTCCCCAGTGACTATGCTTTGAAAGCAGTACATGTACATAGATCTCATGCAGATTCATTGGGGAAATCCTGAAAACCCGACTGGATTGCGGCCCTCCAGGAGGGACTTTGACACCCCTGCCCTAGACTCATTTCACATCGAACCCCCCTCCCCCCCCCCCGGTTCCTTTTACTACGTCTATTGTAAACGAGGGTGAAAAATAGCAACGGAACAGCTTCGCCACCCGCTACAGACGGAGAGAGCTGCTCTGCCGAGTGGCCGCTTTGCTCGGCCTCAGGCCACACGTCAACGAAGGGGCTGTGTGAAGTGGAGAATGACACGGGGGGGGGAGGGGCACAGTCGGGTCTCGCGCCCCTCCCTCCTCGCGCCTCACCTGGCCACGCTCCCACTCCTAAGCGCTCGTTCGTCCCGTGTCAGTCTCGAGTCTGAACATCGGTCGCAACGCGGCTCCCCCGCCCCCAACCCCCCGACGGATTCAAGTCGGGCGCCCACAAAGTGGCGGGCGACGACTCACCTCGCACCGGCTCCGAGCAGCGCCGCCAGCCCGCGCGGCCACAGAAGGAAACTGCGTCACCCACCGACCGACGGGACGCAGGCGACGCTCGGGCGCCCCTGACGTCTGTTCCGCGTCTCTCCCCATTGGACGGCCGGGCTGTCGCTCAGAGCGGCCCGCGGCGATTGGCGGGCAATTTCAAAGCGCAGCGTCCCGCCTCCTGGGGTGAGGCCAGGAAAGCGGCCCCTGGGACGCGGGTGTCACTTCAGCCCCTGGAGGCGAGTCTTGAAGCTCTTTGGAGCAGGGACTCTGTGCAGCGCCATAGAAATAATTCATAGTAGTAGTAGATTTCAAACACACCTGGAATTTGTTGCCGGAGAATGTGATGCAATCAGCTTAACAAAGTTGGGATAATTTCCTAAAAGACAAGTCCATAGGCCATTATTGACATGCACTTGGGGAAATGCACTCCTTAGTCCCAGGATAAGCAGCATCAAATCTGTTTTACTACTTGGCACCTGGGTTGACCACATGGACCTTCGGTTTGTCCCAGTAGGGCAATTCTTGTGTTCTTATGGCTTAGTTGGAAAGATACAGAAAAGGACATCAAAGTGGCCCACCCAGTCTGATCCCACAAAACTGAAAATATTCCATCAGACTATTGGATAAAACTAGACAACAGATTTGCCTGTCTTGATACAGGAGACATAAGGCCTCTTCTATTAAACTACGCTAGCAGTTTTCTAGCGCGGGGAGACGCACTGCCCCCGACACTCATAGAGTTCCTATGAGCGTGGGCCATTCAGCGTGGCTCTCTGCACTAAAAACTGCTAGCACAGTTTAATAGAAGAGGGGGATAGAGTCCAAAGAGCTATGGAATTACCATAACTAGTGACAAAGCTAAAAAAAAAAACATTCCAGAAGAGAAAGAAAGCCAAGAAATTGCATTGGATCTCAGAAGAAACCAGAAAAGTAGCAGAACAAAGAAAACAAGCAAAACTTTCCAGTGATAGGGAAAATGTATCACAAATGAACTGAGGGCTCCTTTTACTAAGCTGCGTTAGCGGTTTTAAGTGTGCACTAAAAGCTAACGCCTCCATTGAGCTGGTGTTAGTTTTTGGCACATAGCACGGGGTTAGCACGCGCTAAAAACGCTAGTGCACCTTAGTAAAAGGAGCCCTGAATGTTTCAAGGAGTCAATGATATAGAATTCAAATTATCTGCTAATGCAAATGACATTTTATTATATTTATCCAACCCACAAAGTTCTCTAATAGAACTTATTGAAATAATACGAGGGTATTTCCTCTTTTTCTCAAATTTCAGATTACAAAGTGAACTGGGACAAAACAGAATTACTGCCATTTAACAATTACTGGTCTCCCTGTCAGTATACCCAACTGTCCTTTTACACGAGTTAAAAATATTAAATATCTTGGTTTGTATTCTGACAATGACCTAACTTCATATTCTAAACTCAACATGACCAAAATTATGGATAAAGTAAAAACAACTATGAATTCTTGGTTACCTCTGCATTTGTAATGGTGGGGAAGATTAGACTCTAAAAATGACAATAGTTCCCAAAATATACATTTTGAAAATGTTTCCAATATTATTCCCTTTTACCTTTTACAAATCTTTGGAAAAATTAATGGCTAATTTTTTAATGGAATAATAAAACACCACAAACATCCTCAAAAAAACTAAAATTCCAAAATCAATGGGGGGAGTTAACTTCCCTGATCTTTTGTACTATCACAAAGCTTATTTATTACACCATGGTGCAGTATGGTTAACACATACAAACCCAATTTATTCGCAAAGATGGCTAGAAATTGAGCAATCAATCTTGTATCTTATACCTTTCATTAAAGCTGCATTATTATTTATCATTATTTTTTAATCCTATCCTAAAAGACACAAAACACTTACTCCCCCCCACACACACTTTTACTAAACCTAATAACCACTATCAAGGTTTAGTAAAAGGAGGAGGGGGAGGTTAAAGAGATAGAGTAGTAAAGTTTAGAGCAGGGAATTGTTAATCTTTTATCTATCTGGTACAACCCAGATATAATAATACGTAGATAAAAAAATTATTTCTTGGCATATTTGGCAATCTTCTAATATATAAGACTTAAATGACCTTATAACTAATACTTTAAATAATACTAATGCTCTCTCATTCGATCCCACTTCTACCACTAATCTTCTTCCTCCTACCCTCCTAATGTACTTCCCTTTTTATGTACTTTTTCTTCAAAAATTGTATTTCCTCCCCTCTTTCCTATTGTTTCCCGTGGTCTGTTAAAAGCAATTACCCCTGTTGGTCTAATTAATATATTATGTATAAGTGATTTCTTTAAAATCTCATTTTTATCTTTTGTACAACGCTTTGTAATTTGGAAAAGTGTTTAATCAAATAATTTGAATAAACTTGATTTGCTGATTTGCAATCTATTTTTAACCCCCCTGATACTCAATTCTATAAATGGATTCAATTACTACATTTTCTAAAGAAAGTAACCACAGAAATTAAGGATGTAAGTGTTTTTCCTTCATTGATCATTTATTGTAAACAATTTATGGCCACAGGCCATATAGCATCTCAATTTTACAAGTTAAATTAACCCCCTCTTCTATTAAACTGAGCGTTGGGAGCAGCGCAGGCCATTCAGCGTGGCTCACTGTGCTAAAAATTGCTATTGCAGCTTCATAGAAGAGGGGGTAAGTCTTTATTTTCTGAACATTTAACAGGACTACAACATAAATAGGAAGATTTGCAATACAATTTCTCTAATAGTGACTGGGAGAAATTTTGGAATGTAGCTTTTGCATAATCAAGATCAGCAGCTATTACACAAACAGTGTTTTATATAGCTCATAAATTGTATCAGACACCAATTAAGTCACACTATATTAATCCATCACTTGATTGATCACTTAATCAGAATTCAAAGTGTACATATCAATAAAATTACAAAATTTAGGGGACAACACAATAAATGACAAAAACTAAGTCTTGCAAAACATATAATAAACTAACATTACAAACATATTCAAACACAAGGAAAGATAGGGAAAGGAAATACAAGTTATTTGATAGTAAATAAGACATTCAAAGGAAAAAAACAAAAGGAAGGGAAAGATCAATGTACTTCTGAGAAGCTATAAAATACAGTTGAAATAATGCCAAGACTTTCTTGTTCACTAGTCATCACATATTTAACCTTACACTTTAGCAGCCTTATCACTTTTTAGTTCCATGGACCCCACCAGGGTAGCACAATGTTTCCTATCTTTTTTTAGATTAGTCTCTCACAGATATATACACATATATATTTTTATATTCCCAGGGCCCCAAGGAAGGCTTGTGCATGCTGAAACAGGGATCTTTTGGGGTCCATTGCTACTGATTGGGTCAGCAGCTCCTTATAGTGGGTGCATTTGCTTTTATTTTACTTTATAATAAATAGCATTTCAAGAACATTGCATTCCACAGTCTCTGCCTTTTTCTGTTAGATTATGAGTCCAGCAAGGACAAAGTAAGTACTACCATAATAAAAGTGCATAGAGCTGCATATATCTAGTAGCACTATACAAAAACTTGTAACCCTTCTGAGCTCTTCTGGGAGGATGGAAAATGTATATTTTTATACCCCTTTCATCAGTTTTCTGCATCAGGCACCCATTCCTCAGCAACAGTGAGCAGAACTATCCCCCTCTTCTATAAAACTATGCTAGCAGTTTCTAGCGTGGGGAGCTGCGCTGAATGGCCCGCGCTGCTCCCGACGCTCATAGGAACTCTATGAGTGTCGGGAACAGCATGGGCCATTCAGCGCAGCTCCACACGCTAGAAACTGCTACTGCAGTTTAATAGAAGAGGGGGTATGTGTAAAGCAATTCCTCTTTTAGCTCATTGGCCTAAGAAAGGGACGATTACAAGGGCTCATATGTAAGTGTCCTATGACTGCAATCAGTCTTGTTACATAACTATAGAGCCAATTAGTAACAGCAGCAGATCAAAGAAATCTCAGCTACAGTCACTAAACTCTGCTACAGCAGAGGTCCCCAAGCCCCGGTCCGCGGCCCACTAGTGGTCCGCAGCTGTCTGACAGCTGGGCCATGAGAGAACGGCTGGCAGCGGGTATCTCTTCCCCTTGTCTTGTGGCTGTCTGACAGCCGGGCTGCGAGAGAACTGCCAGTAACAGGAATCTCTTCCCCTCGTCTTGTGGCCGTCTGACAGCTGGGCCGCGAGAGATCTGCTGGCAATGGGCATCTCTTTCCCTCATCTTGCCATCTCCCTCCCTTCCCCTCAACTTCGCAGGTGTTCTTCAGAATTTTCTGTTTCTGAGTGTCTGGATGAGGCAACATTCTCACAAGTCCCATGCAACTGCCCTAAAGCTTCTCTGATGTATTTCCTGTTTCTGCTTGGGCGGCTTGCTTCAGAGAAGCTTTGGGGCAGTCGTTCAGGACTTGTGAAAATGTTGCCGCATCTGGACACTCAGAAACAGAAAACTCTGAAGAGCACCCGCAAAGGTGAGGGGAAGGGAGAAAGATGACCCAACAAGGGGAAGAGGTTCAGTGGCGCTGAATGGAAGTGGAGGGAGAGGGGGAAGGGAGAGAGAGGAGAGCAGACTCTGAAGAGAAGTCAAGAGAGAAGGAGGAGAATGCTGGATGGAAGTGGGGAGGGGGAGAAGATGCTGGTTGGAAAGGGAGAGAGGGGAACATGCTGAAAGTGGAGAGGGAGCAGATGGTAGAAGGAGAGTAGGAGAGAAAGGAGCAGACACTGGATGAGAGGGGAGAGAGAGAGGGGAACAGATACTGGATGGGAGAGGATAGAGAGGGGAGAAGATTCTGGAAGGAAGTGGAGAGGAGAGAGCGAGCACATACTGGATGGAAGGAGGGGATAAAGAAAGAGCACATGCTGGATTGGGGGAAGAGGATAGATTTAGTGAGATACTGGAAGGGATGAGGGAAAGAGGTGGCAAGCTATAGGTAGACACAATGAAAGGGAAATTGAGGACTGGAAAGGTAGAAGGAAGGGACAGGAGAGATACCCCAGAGCATTGGGGGAGAGGGCATACCAGATCTGAAAGGAGGAGATGCTAAAAAACCACCTGGGAGGGAGGGATGGAAGGGAAGAAGACAGAGATGTCAGATCATGGGGAGAAGATAGGTGCCAGACCATTGGGGGTGGGGGGGAAGGAGAGACAGACAGTTTCTGGTAGAGGCATAGAAATAAAGCAGATGCCATATGAAAGAGGCAGAGAGAAGGCAGACAGTGGATGGATGGAAGGAAGAGAATGACAAGAAGGAAAGCAGAAACAACAAAGGTAGAAATTTTTTTTTTTTGCTAGAAATGTAATGTATATTGTGTATAAAAGTGGCCTACCCCTACCCCCCCTGGAAAATTTTGCTTCTTGGCGTCAAAAAGGTCGGGGACCACTGAGCTACAGCACTGCAGGCCACGCCTCCCTCGTCCAGGCCCCTCACGTGAACGATGACGAGCGAGGCGCGCGGTAGGACACCTAGACGGAGTTACGCAAGTGCGTGTGACGTAGCCGGGTCAGTGGGGCCGCTGGAGGAAGGCGGCCGCAGGTAGGTGACGTCAGCTGAGCCGGTGACGTCGAAGGTGCGCGACGGCTCGAGCCTCCAGCGGCAGTGACAGGAGCCCGCCATGAGCAGCGGCAGCGCCGAAGCGCTCGAACCGGCCCCCGGCCCGGAGAGCAAGTCCAGCCCGGCGGGCGTCGCGGCCTCCTCCATCCCCGTCCCCCCGGGCGGCGGCGCGGCCGGGCCCGGAAACCCTGCGGCGGGAGTCCCGGGCGACCGGAGAGCGAGCGGTGAGAGTGGGCGGGAAAGGCGAACTTTGAACCCGCGGTGGAGCGCCAGTGCCGGGCTCAGGTTTCCTTATGTGATAGGCCCCGAAGATCGGGGGGGGGGAGGAGGTGGCCTTCCCCCCCCCCACCACCCCGAGGAAAGAGATTTACAAATAGGGGCTAAAATCATCATTCACGTGGGGTGGCCAATGTGTTTTGCAGCCGGCAACTGAAGAAGCTATTTCGAATGTCCTCCTTTCCTTATCCTATCACGTAGCTGTTGTTGTTTTCTTTTGTCTTTAAGCCCCTTACGAGCTTTTACCTCATGCAAAATTGTCATTTCTTTAAGAAGACATTAACTAATTTTGCTGCGGCCCTCACAGTTAAAGTTGAACATCTTTCCTTTCTCAAAACTGACACATTTCAATCATTTTCACCACCTTTGTGGTCTGGTGACTTTATTTTTCTCTGCTTTTAACAGGGCCTCCTGCATGCTTCTCCTTTGGTCCTCCTTCCCTCCCCCAACCAACATCCGTCTCTCCCTCCCTCCATGAGTCCAACTTTTCACCCTCCCCCACGGTAACATTTCTCTTTCCCTCCTTTCTTCCCTCCCCATGTCCAACATTTTCTGCACACTTTCTCTCTCTGTCATTGCCTCTTCTCTCAGTGGCATCTCTCTCCCACCCTCCAACCCAACATGCTCTCTCCCCATGCACCTCCCTTCCTTCCTTTCCCTCCCTTTCTGCCAGGTCCAGCAGCACCTCTTCTCCCTTCCTTTTACCTCCCCCCTGTGCAGCAGTACCCCTTCCCTGCTCCCCTTCTCCTGCATCCGCTAGCTTTAGCCACGGTTTCATCAGGCAGCCTTGGGGCTTTTGCTAGGCCAGTCTGCCTCGAATCATCAAAGTGGGCCGGCCTAGCAAAGGCCTCATGGCTGCTTGATGAAACCGTGGCTAAAGCTAAACTAAAGCTAGCTGCCGCTGCTGGTCTGAGGGTAAGAAGAAGAGGAGTCCCGCCAGCGTATAATCGACAGAAGGCAGGAAGTCTGCCAACGTCAGCGATCGGGGCAAATGGCAGGAAATCAGCTGACGCTGGCACGGGTGATCGGCAGTAGAAGGCAAGATTATTAAACCTCCGCACGCTCCTACTGCGCATGGTAGCACAAAATACGGAGGCACAGAGTTTCAAGTGCACGTGTGCGCTAAGGGTTTTATTATGATAGATTCTCTTTTATAACGCATTTTTTTCAGTAGGGTTATTGAACCTTCTGATGTGTTCTCTAAAGTAACACAGCAAATGATGCCAGAAACATAACTACACGGTCCATCCAGTCTACCCAACAAGGTGGCCAGAGCTGTGCCTACTAATACGTGCTTATTCAACAGATCTTCAGTCGGGAGAGGTTCCATGGGATTACAGATCTGTTGTATAGCATCAACAGAATATCATTTTTAATGCACACTCAATCACTCAAGTGGCATATGAAATAGTACGTTGCCATTTGTCTTCCCATTCAACATCTTCCAAGGGCCTTTGAATATCTTTTTCCCAAGCAGTCATATAATTAGGTCTTCCGTACTGTTGTAAAATAAACATCAACAACAATTTATTTCTATAGCACTGGCAGACGCATGCAGCACTGTACATGTAAGAGACAGTGTCTGCTCTGAAGAGCTTACAATCCAATTATGACAGACACAAGACGAGGGGAGTCAGAACATGTGCTCATGTAGGGAATTAGAGGGGGGCTCATGAGGTGGAATCACATAGGACAAAGGGGAGTCTGAACTTAGTGCTGAAGAAGGGAATTGGAGGGGGCTGAAGAGGTGGTAGGGGACCATTGAGGGGATGACAGACAGATATGTTGGTAGGTTAGAATTTAAATGCAGCTTTCAGTCTGAATTTGAATAACAGCAGAGACGGCGCCTGATGTAACGAGCCATGCAGGTTGTCCACGCATGCAGGACAGCAAGATGGGATGGAGACAGGACATGGCAATAGAGGAGAAGGGTACCAACAGTAGGAACTTGTCTGCTGAACGAAGTTTTTGGCGGGGAGTATAGGGAGTAATAAAAGAAGAGAAATACTGAGGAGCTGCAGAGCAAGTACACTTGAATGTCAGAGGAGTTTGAATTGTATTCAGAGACAGACGGGGAGCTGGTGAAGCGACCTGAGGAGTAATGTGGGTATAACGGCCCTAGTGGAATATGAGGTATGCAGCAGTGTTTTGAACAGATTGAAGGGGAGAGATATGGCTTAGTGGAAGATCTGCAAGAAGCACATTGCAGTAATCAAGACAAGAGGTAAGGCGAGCATGAATGAGGGTCTTGGCAGCGTGCTCAGAAAGGAAAGGATGGATTTTAACAATATTATAGAGAAAGAAATGACAAGTTTTGGCAGTCTGTTGGATATGTGAGGAGAAGGAGAGCAACAAATCAAAGATGATCCCCAAGGTTGCAAGCCAATGAGACAGGGAGGATGAGAGTGTTATTCACTGCTATGGAGAATGGGAGAAGAGGAGGGCTGGGTTTAGGAGGAAAGTTAAGGCGTTTAGTCGTGGCCATGTTTAATTTTAGATGGTGACGAGACATCCAGGTAGCAATGTCTGAGAGGCAGCCTGAGACTCGGGCCTGAATTCCCATAGAAATTTCAGGGGTAGAAAGGTAGACTTTTATTTGCGAGTCATCAGCATAGAGGTGGTACTGGAACCCATGGGATGAAATTAGATGGAGTACTTGTAGAAAAATGAAAGCACATGAAGAACATATGCGATTCCAGCACTGATTTTTTTTTTTTTTTTGCGCTGGTAAGCACCTTGAAAATCAGTGAAAACTGGCATTTAAACAGCATTTTTTCACTGAGCGTAGGTGCCCCACTGGCGCCTAAGAAACCAGCACATTTAGAGAATCCGGGTCTTAGTGCCTCTATGATTAAATCTAATGCTATAGCCTAATGAGTTCATAAGAATACTTGGTGGATTTAAGGCTAGACAGAACAGAAGTAGCAACAGGGAGTCTTTCCAGAATACTCCTCACTGAATCTGGATGACGGCAATGACAAGCGCACTTTGCCACTTTTGAATCGTAAACTTTATGTACTCGATCCTAAGTTCACTCTGGTGCATATAAAGCACCAGAGTTCCTCTGCAGGATAATTCCCTACTCTCAAAACATATAAACAGTGTTTTCTCTCTTTGCTTTTCAGCTCCTATTTGCGCTGCAGCTGCCGCCCCTATTGAAGGATCCATGTCCAATGGGGTCTATATGCCTCAAAGTGTGGTAAATGGAGATGTGAAACCTGTCATCTCCACAACTCCTCTGGTGGATTTCTTGATGCAGCTGGAAGATTATACACCCACGGTAAGAATTTTTTTTTTTTGTGGGGGTGGGGGGGGGGGAACGAGAGAACTCACAGTGGCTCAGACTTGGGAAGTCTGAGATGAAGATTGTAAACAGGAATTTATTACAAAGGGTTATTTGTGAAGATAAGGATGAAATGCTTGGGTGGCTTTATTAATATTATTTAGGAGTCTCTAATAGAGAAGATTTGCTAGGGACTGTAATAATTACAAAAATTAATGCTGTTTATAGAAAGAACCTCATAATGACAGTAATATGACATTTTATGTGCATCATAGTTTTTTGGGGGAGGTTTTTTAATGATTTTAATTATGTAATTTTTCTAAACTGCTGCAAATGTTGAACAGCAGTATATAAATGTATTAAAATCTTAGCGGAATTAAAGTTGCAGGATGTATTTGTGAAATGAATTTTAAAAATATGTGCTTTGTTCAGTACTGTGTTGGATAGAGGCTGATCAAAACTAAACTCACATCTCAGTTTTGGATGGAACAGAAATAAAAAAAGGCTCTCTTTGGGTCTTCTTGGACTGGGTCAACCCCCTTCCCCCTCACAAGAGGGCAGGCCTCCCTGAGCTTACTTTTGCTTTTTAATGGACTGGTGATCTAGTGGCTTCTGAGCAAGAAAAATTTTCCTAGTTGTTGCCCTTCAGGTTTCTTAAACAGAATGGCTGCTGAGACTGCCACAGGAGATCTGAGAGGTCATCTTGGGATTGGAAACAACATAAGCAGGAGCCATCTCCAATTGCAACTGCTTTTTCTCTGTCCACTCCCAAAATGGTTGTCAGGACCTCCTATGGCAGTCTCGTGAGGCTGCCACAGGAAGTCCTGGAAGTCATTTTGGCTGAAGAACTTGCAAGGGAGAGGCACAGTGGGCAAGGGCGACTGAGGATCACTGTTGCCCAGAAGACACCACCAGGCCATTTAAAAGTAGGCCCAAGTTGTGCCTTTGGGTAGTGGGAGGACAGAGGGGTTAAGAACATAAGAATTGCCATACTAGGGCAGACCGAAGGTCCATGAAGCCTAGAATCCTGTTTCCAACAGTGGCCAACCCAAGTCCCAAGCACCTAGTTAGATCCCAAGTAGTAAAACAGATTTTATGCTGCTCATCCTAGGAATAAGCGGTGGATTTCCCCAAGCCATCTTAATAATGGCATATGGACGTCTTTTAGAAGGTTATCTAAACCTTTTTTAAACCCCGCTAAGCTAACTGATTTTACCACATTCTCTGGTAGCAAATTCCAGAGTTTAATACAGGTTGTGTGAAGAAATATTTTCTCTGATTTGTTTTAAGTCTACTACTTAGCGGCTTCATCACATGTCCCCTAGTCCTAGTATTTTGGAAAGAGTGAATAAGTGATTCACTTCCACCCTTTCCACTCCACTCAGTATTTTGTAGATCTCTATCATATCTTCCCTGAGACGTCTCTTCTCCAAGCTGAGGAACCCTAGCCACTTTAGCCTTTCCTCACAGAGAAATCAACCCATCCCTTTTATCATTTTTGTTGCTCTTCTCTGTACCTTTTTTAATTCCACTATATCATTTTTGAGATATAGCAACCAGAACTGCACACAGTATTTGAGGTGCGGCCGTGTCATAGAGCAATACAAGGACATTATAACATTTTCCTCTTTGTTTTCCATTCTTTTCCTGATAATGCCTAACATTCTATTTGGTTTCTTAGCAGCTGCCGCACATTGAGCTGAGGGTTTCAACGTATCCTCAACAATGACACCTAGATCCTTTTCCTGGGCAGTGACTCCTAACACAGAACCCAGCATCACAAAACTATAGTTTGGGTCTCTCTTTCCCACATGCATCACTTTACACTTGTTCACATTAAACGTCATCTGCCATTTTGACTCCCAGTCCCACAAGGTCCTCTTGCAATTTTTCACAATCCTCTTGTGATTTAACAACTTTGTGTCATCAGCAAATTTAATTCTCATCTCTAGATCATTGATAAATATGTTAAAAAGCAGTGGTTCCAGTACAGACCCCTGGGGAACCCTGCTATTTACCCTTCTCCATTGAGAATATTGACCATTTAAACTCATTCTATTTTTTGTCTTTCAATCCATAAAAGGCCAGCTAGTCTGGAAAGACCCACTGTCTTTCAAGTGGAGGGGTGGCAGTGGTGAAGTGATCGCAGGGGGGGGGGGTGGAAGTGAGGGAAAGAGTTTCAGTTCATTTTGAATCCAAAACTAAAATTTGGTCAGCCTCTATTCCTCAGGTATCCTGTGAGAGAGACTACCATTTTATTGCAA
This sequence comes from Geotrypetes seraphini, assembly GCF_902459505.1. Taxonomy (NCBI): domain Eukaryota; kingdom Metazoa; phylum Chordata; class Amphibia; order Gymnophiona; family Dermophiidae; genus Geotrypetes; species Geotrypetes seraphini. The sequence continues at coordinate 4,537,374 of NC_047089.1, read as the reverse complement.
TGATAGTATTTTGGTAAGAGAAATGCTGATACGATATCCTGCCCAATTATAAGGGAGGGAGTTGCAAAAAGAAGTAAGAGTTGGGGGGAGGGGATATTTAGCTACTATTGATACTAATCCTGTTTTTCTGTTTAATGTACAGATTCCTGATGCTGTGACCGGGTATTACCTTAACCGAGCCGGCTTTGAGGCCTCTGACCCACGCATGTGAGTGACTTAACTGTTCAGTATAGAAAGCACCACTTCTTTTTGTTCCAATCAGACCAGTCCAGGCAAGTGGGTTATGCGCATCAACCAGTGAATGTAGACAGCAAAAATAAATAGTTCCAAGTAATTTTCTTTCAAGGGTATTGTTCAGCCATAGGCCCTTCAGTATTTTCACTGTCTTCAGACAGATAGACAAATAGACAGATAGTTCCTGACCTAGTGATTATCGGGGTGTCCTTGTGGATAGTTTTAGTTCCTCGGTGGATCTGAGTCCTACCCAGTCCCCTCAGTGCTAAGGAGCAATAAAGAGGCTGCAGGCTGTAGGACAATTTTTATGTCAGCTTAACTAGGTGTGTTTTCTTTTCTTTTTTGCATTTCTTCACCGATTTGCCTCAGATTTGTTTGCTTCGTTTTAAACTGTCACACTAAAGGTGGGAGCTCATTGCTCTGTGGTCTTTCATAATGTTTTATTTTACTAAATCCCTGGTTTCCTGACTTCTTGTTTTCAATTTTCTTCAGCCTATTTTTAGCACATTTTTCTGTTTGTTCTGGTCACTGCCTCTGCTTTCCTGGGCTCCTATTTTGGAGCGACGAGTGAGGTGATTAAATTTGCAGATGACACTAAACTGTTCAAAGTTGTTAAAACTCATTCGGGTTGTGAAAAATTGCAGGCAGACCTTAGGAAATTGGAAGGCTGGACATCCAAGTGGCAGATGAAATTTAATGTGGACAAATGCAAAGTGATGCACATTGGGAAGAATAACCCGAATCATAGTTACCGGATGCTAGGGTCCACCTTGGGAGTTAGCGCCCAAGAAAAGGATCTGGGTGTCATTGTAGACAATATAATGAAACCTTCTGCCCAATGTGCGGCAGTGGCCATGAATTAAACAGGATGCTAAGAATTATTAAAAAAGGGATGGTTAACAAGACTAGGAATATTATAATGCCCCTGTATCGCTCCATGGTGTGACCTCACCTAAAGGATTGCGTTCAATTCTGGTCTCCTTATCTCAAGAAAGATATAGCGGCACTAGAAATGGTTCAAAGAAGATCAATCAAGATGACAAAGAAAATGGAACTCCTCTCGTATGAGGATAGACTAAAAAGGTTAGGGCTCTTCAGCTTGGAAGAGAGACAGCTGAGGGGAGATATGATTGAAGTCTGCAAAATCCTGACTGGAATAGAACTGGTACAAGTGGATCAATTTTTCACTCCGTCAAAAATTACAAAGATTAGGGGACACTGTATAAAGTTACAGAGAAATACTTTTAAAACCAATAGGAAGAAATTTTTTTCACTCAGAGAATAGTTAAGCTCTGGAATTCATTGCCAGAGGATGTGGTAAGAGTGGATAGAGTAGCTGATTTTAAGAAAAGTTTGGACAAGTTCGTGGAGGAAAAGTCCATAGGCTGTTATTGAGAAAGACAGGGGGAAACTACTGCTTGCCCTGGATCGGTAGCATGGAATGTGGCTACTCTTTGGGTTTTGGCCAGGTACTAGGGACCTGGATTGGCCACCGTGAGAACGGGCTACTGGGCTTGATGGACCATTGGCCTGACCCAGTAAGGCTATTCTTATGTTCTTTTGAAAGTGAAATGTTTAGTTCAACACATTTGGACATAGGTGTATATGTCTAGTAGCACTATAGAAATGATAAGTCGTAGTAGGTGCTACTTCTCTATATATACAGTTTCATTTCCAACATACCCCTGGCTGTTTGATTTCTGACCTCTATGTGGGTATTGTAAAACACACCCTCTAGTGAGCCCTGCTTCCACCCACCCCAATCATAATCATGGACTGCATTTCATTCAGCTCTGCAGATTTCAACTTATACAAAATGCAGCCATCAAACTACTTTTTGGTAAACAAAAATTCAACCATGTCCCTTCCTCCCTCCCTTGTTTCTAGCTAAGCACTGGCTCTCTGTAGCCTGCCGAGTCCATCATATTCTTTGAGTCTGACTTCCTCTGTTCTATTCATTCTTTTGATTTTTATTCCTCTGCTCATAAATTTAGTTTTGCTAAAAATATTTAGTAATTATACTCTCCTTTGATTTTGACATCACAAAGTCATCTTCCTTCAGTGTTGTAGTCCCTACCTTCTGGAATAAACTTCCTTTCTACATTTGCTTCAAGAAGGCTAAGCACAACTAGAAAAACTGCCTTCAGTAGCAATTGATGTCCGACTTTCCCTTGTGTTGTTCTGAGCGTTCTCCTTTTGCTTTGAGTAATGCTGGGACCTGCCTGAGCTTTGTGGGCCTCGTTTCCATATATGTGCTTTCCATCTCCTTCTACCTATTATATTTTAACCTTCCTTGCCATTTTTCACCTGTTCTGTTCCAAGTACCTCTGCAGTGTTGCTTTTTGCTACCTTCTCTGTGTTATGTTTTTATCTTTTGTAAACTGCTTAGATATAGTTTTGATTTTAGCAGTACATCAAATAAATTGAATCTTGAACTTAACTGGGATCTTTATTTGACAGAATCCGTCTGATTTCTCTGGCAGCTCAGAAGTTTATTTCAGACATTGCTAATGATGCCCTTCAGCACTGCAAGATGAAGGGTACAGCCTCTGGAAGTTCCCGCAATAAAAGCAAGGTAAGGATCTGCCCCAGGCCAGGGTAAGGAAAAGAGGGATGGTGGGCTGAGTTGTACATTGAACACGCATGTCTCATGTGACTGAGATCAGAAAACAACAAACAGACTGCAGACAATGTACAAGATGCAGGCGTTGTTTATTAGTTAGGACCCCTGAGGAAGGCGTGTCATCCGAAACACAGACCGTGTCGGGTCCCTTGGTTGGTCTATAAGGTTGTATATGTTACTGCATTTACTAATAAACAACGCCTGCATCTTGTACATTGTCTGCAGTCTGTTTGTTGTTTTCTGGTTGCTGTTGTTTACTGCAGACTACGTTGGATTTTCTTTCTCCCTTTTGTGCATTCTCATGTGACTGAGATGCAATGCACATAAGCATTGCCTCTGCCGAGTCAGACCATAGGTCCATCATGCCCAGCAGTCCGCTCCCGCGGCGGCCCCCCAGGTCAATGACCTGTGGTGATCTATTACTCTAAAGCATTTTGTACTGTATAATAACCCTCTAATTGTACCCCTGGATCCCCTTTTCCTTCAGGAACTCACCCAGTCCCTTTTTGAAACCCATAATCATACTCTGCTCTACCACCTCCTCTGGAAGTGCATTCCAGGTGTCCACCACCCTCTGAGTGAAGAAGAACTTCCTAGCATTTGTTCTGAATCTGTCTCCCTTCAATTTTTTTGAGTACCCTCTAGTTTTTGTTGCCCCCGCCAGTCTGAAGAATCTGTCCCTCTCTACCTTCGCTATACCCTTCATGATCTTATAAGTTTCTATCATATCCCCTCTAAGTCTCCGCTTTTCCAGGGAAAAGAGCCCCAGCTTCTCCAGCCTCTCAGCATATGAGAGGTTTTCCATGCCCTTTATCATTTTTGTTGCTCTTCTCTGGACCCTCTCCAGTATCGCCATATCCTTCTTAAGGTATGGCGACCAGTACTGAACGCAGTATTCCAGATGCGTCAGGGTAACTAACTGCAGGAAGGACATCTTACAGGCACAACATTGAGAGGCAAGTAATTACAATCTGCTTTGATTTACAAATTAAAAGTGAGGGCTTATGGGTAGATCATGGTTCATCTGTCTGACCTTGATTCAACAAACAATTGAGTGAACATATTGCCAATAGTTGGTATGGCATTCCTGTTCCCAGGCTTCCATGTTCTGGATCGGGAACGTTATAGCCAGCATTAATGCATGTAGCAGGTTTAACCTGCACTAAGCTATTGTGCATAAGAAGCACAGTATTTCAGTAGATGGTTTCACTGTCAACTGTGGGCACTATGAAAGAAAAATATCCACTGAATAAATATCAGCATTACATGTTCATTTTCTCCCAGTTCTTTTTATGTTAAAGTTTCTGGCTCTATTCTAAACCTGATTTTTGTAGGGCTCGTTTAATTCAGAACATTTACAATTTGGCAGCAGCATATTTTACAAAAGGCTTGTTGAACAAAAACCTTTTGTAAAATAAGTCTAGTGGTGAAGAATAAAAAAAATGCATGTATTGGTCGACATGTAGGGGGAACAGCCATTGCACCCCCTCCAAAAAGTGACATTTGGGCTTTGTGCATAGTGTTAGTGAAACTTGCACTTATAAGTAATGGTTTTTGCAAAACTGCACATTCAAGGTGTGACCATTAAGCTTCAGAACTCAACTGTGTGGCTTTTAGAGGTGATTTTCAACACCAGGTTGACGAGCAGTTTCATTTTCAATCTTTCCTTCAAGTCCCAGGTGCAATTGAGCAGACAGCTGGCAATTCTGCTTCTCAGCAGCTATAAACGCCCATTAGGAAGTATTTTGATGTCTACATGTTACAAACTAGGGAATACACACTGGTAAGTCAGCCCAAACCACACACCTTTCCAGTCTTGGTAAGCTGACTGGCCTCTTCTACCATAGCCATTGAGAGATGTAGTGTAGTTGGTTTTAAGAAAGGTTTGGACAAATTCCTGGAGGAAAAGTCCATAGTCTGTTATAAAACATGGGTGAAGCCTCTGCTTGCCCTGGTTTGGTAGCATGGAATGTTGCTACTCTTTGGGTTTTGGCCAGGTACTAATGACCTGGATTGGCCATCGTGAGCTTAATGGACCATTGGTCTGACCCAGTAAGGCAATTATGATGTTCTTATGTGTTTGAATACTGATTTACTCATATAAATGCCTTTATTTTTTGCCCCGTCCCAACACATTTAAACCTTCTACAATCACTTCCTTAGTATCATACACACAAGTTCTTGGCTCGGAGCAGTTAAGAAAAATAGTTCAGATCCTGTAGAGCATACAGTTTAATGTTTTCCTAATTATACTAATCTCTGTGAGTCTCATAATTTGGCATTCAGTCTGCATTTCTCCCCACTAATTGCTCTTCATTTGTTGCTTCCACAGGACAAGAAATATACATTGACCATGGAGGACCTAACTCCAGCGCTGACGGAGTATGGGATCAATGTGAAGAAGCCTCATTACTTCACCTAGACGTTTAGCCACCCAACGATAATTACCAAATTGTCACCAATATCATTTGGCAGGCCAGAGGCAGCCGTGGATCCTTCAGGGCCCAGCAAACTTGGTTCAGGTTGGCATACTGCCTTGATTTGATACTTTCCTGTTGCTGAAAACCTGAAAATAAAGCAGGGAAGGGAGGATTTCCAGCTTTTTCACAGCTTCCCAGTGCAGCCCAGCTGAAGTGCCTGCATGTCCTCTTTCTCTAGGATGACATGCTGAATGGAAGATGTGATGCCCCCTTCTCGTCTCATCATGGATAGCAACTGTGCATTGATGTCACAGTCTTCAGGAGCAAAAATTGTGAAGAAGTAATAAGCTAGAACTCTCAACATGTACTGGGTGACAGGTGGAAAACATTGGAATATATAGCTCTGAAGCATAAAGATCATAGGAGAGAAATGTATTCAGTCTGACCCTTGCTTTCGATGATTGGCTTTGGAAATGAATCTTTGTCAACTGTGAGGCTTTTGTTTGTGCTTAGAATCTGACCCAACCCTACTCCCTGCCTGAGCCTTTGTTCTCCCTGTGTGACCAACAGGGGATTTTTCTTGTGAGCCCTTCCCTCTGTATACCTTACCAGTACTGATGCAGCTTAGGGATCAGGGTTCCTGGGGCATTTTTACCTTAATACCAACAGAATGGTCCCAGACAATAAAATTGATACATGTCTTAGCTATTGTACTTGTGGGTTTATGGTACAAGATTTGTCCTTTTCTTACCAAGTCCTTTTTGATATGGCTGAAGGTACAATCCTAGATGACTCTCCTACTCCCAACCTTCTCCCATTCATTGTCACCTACAAAAGTGGTGTCTTTTGTTCCCTGTTCTAATTATAACATCTCTTGTTTTCCATTGGTACATGTGATAACTGCAAGCTAAACTTTAGATACTATTATAAACATTGTTTTTGTTCTGTACTAGGTGAAAACTGATATTATAATATGGCTCACCTGGGCTTTGTTTGTTCTTCAGTATGTCATTCATTATTTTAGATCTATCGAGGGCTCATTTTTCCTGACCTGTACATTAGCTATCATTCTACTAAAAGTACACGCAAGTTAAATTTTTTCTCCAAGATTGCAGGCCTTGCCTTTTGGGTTTTGGTGGGGGTTTTTTTTTTTTTTCAGCAGTGTACAAATTCTGGAGCTTTCAGGACTTTTCCAGAATATGGGTGGTAGAGAATTGTAGCCAGAGGCTCATTCAGAAACACCTGACATTTGTATCCTTAATCTTAGCTGTAGGTCAGAGCTATCACAGGCTAGCTGTAATGTCCTTACTAGTCCTATAAGAATTGCCAGCTATGTAAGACAAGTGGATCATTAAGCCGAGCATCTCTCTCACGTCTTTGGATCACGTGGAGAGACGTGTCCTTCCCTAATAGCGGAATGGAACAATTAATTGCAGGATGCAGCTGTGATGAACTGGCTGCAATGAATCATCCCCTTCCAAGAGGAGATGGGCACTGGAGAAGGAAAGCTCCAGCTGAATTGCACGGAATGGGAGGAGAGGGGGAGGGTTGAGTGCCTGCAATTTGTAGGAGAGAAGTTGAGCTGCGGGATTGGTGGTGGGTAACCTCAGGGGAGACGTGCTGGACTGGGAACAGCGGAAGAGAGAGGCATAGATGACAGGGACCATGCATCGTGGCCGATTCGATGCTGAATCCTCCTAGATTATCCTAATAATGAATATTACTCATGCCCAGGAGACAGGGGCCCACAAAAGTCTTTCTGGCTCATAACTGTTAATGGATCTCCAGAAACTTGTCCCAACTTTTATAAACATGGCAATACTGCTCCCAGTGGCTGCATTAACTAGTAGCAAATTGCATGGCTTAGTTGTGCAGACTGAACAAATAGTTTATTTGTTTGACATCTGTTACCAGTTCTTATGGTGTGTCCCTAGCTTTTCTCCAAAATCATCTTTAGTGAATTTAAACTTGCAAATACAACTGAAAAGAATGTCTGATACAACCCTATCTTCTGCTAACATTCCCAAGACCTAAATAACCTCTTCCCCATCCATGGCAAACCTTGAAGAATGATCTGAAATTTGACAGCTAAAATTTAATGCTAAGAAATGCAAGGTCATGCATTTGGGCTGCAAAAAATCAAGGGAACGGTACAGTTTTGGGGATGAAGAACTTATATGCATGATGGAAGAGCAGGACTTGGGAGTGATTGTATGCGATGATCTTAAGGTAGCCAAACAGGTTGAAAAGATGACTGCGAAAGTTAGAAGGATGATAGGTTGCATAGAGACAGGTATGGCCAGTAGGAAAAAGGAGGTATTGATGCCCCTGTATAAGACTTTGGTGAGACCTTATTTAGAATATTGTGTACAGTTCTGGAGGCCGCACCTTCAAAAAGATATAAAAAGGATGATCAGTCCAGAGGAAGGCTACTAAAATGGTGCGTGGTCTTCAGCATATGGCATATGGGGACAGACTTAAAGATCTCAATCTGTATATTTTGGAGGAAAGGTGGAAGAGGGGAGATATGATAGAGTGAAGTTAAGAAGTGATAGGCTCCAGAGTAATTGAAGGAAATACTTTTTTTACAGAAAGGGTGGTAGATGCATGGAATAGTCTCCCGGAAGAAGTGGTAGAGACAGTGACTGTCTGAATTTAAGAGGGCCTGGGATAGACACATGGGATCTCTCAGAGAGAGAGAGAGATAATGGTTACTGTGGATGAGCAGACTAGATGTTTCTATACTATTCTGTTGCTCCATGCAAAACCTGAAATGATTTATCAAACAGAGACTAAAGTTTAAACACCATCCTTTTTTCATATTATGTTTTCAAATTTTTCACAAAACTACTTCTTATCCTGGGAGCTGGAAGAGTCCAAAAAAGAAGATCAGAATTATAAACTTATTAACCTTTTTATCCCTGCCCTGCCCCCCATTATAGGTCTTCCTTGAAATGAGTCATCTAACAAATACATGTTGGCATTTTTTAGGAATAGTTTGGCCTATCAAGTGCTCCATGGGTCTGATCTTTGCCCAAAACTGAAAAATGGCAGGACGTGTCCACTGGCAACGACGAGAAGTCCCTTTTAGATTCTGGGTAATTTATGGACCAATCCTTCCAAACCTTATGCACCTGACCAGTGTGCATGTAAAGTCTATCATTTTATAGTGTAAGTGCTTCGCTTTCCACCAAACCTAGCTTCCTTCTGCTTTTTATAAGATCTCTAGGTCTATATTCCTGTTCTTTATCATAACCCACTTTTGAATAGAGTACTGAAAAGGAGCTGACCAATATTTCTTTATATACTCTGCATAATAGTACTCTTTTAGCCCCTTGTTGTTCTTCATCCTCCAGCTGGAATTGTGCAAAAATGATATTTGTCCAGAATCCTGGTTATTATTCAATTCAAAAGTGCGAGTCATTCTCAAAAACCCGTGCATGTAAATGAGGTTGGCGGACCGTAGTGAAGATTCTCTAAATTTACATTCGGTGAGTCACTGCTGACAGTGATCGGCACATGTGCAGGAAAGAAGCGTGAATTTACGCATGTGCTGGGAATGCAACGCAATAAGCACAGCGTACAAATAAAGCAAGAAAGAAGAGGAGGAGAGAAGCAACATCGTCTTTTAACAAGTGCGCATAAAACATGCCATTCTCTTCCAAAAACTACTGTAATTCAGGTAAATCTTGCAATTTGTTTTTAATGCCGCTCTTAGAAAATGGCTCGGTGATTTTCAATAATCCACCGGAGTGCTCATTTCATTGTTGAAAAACCCATTTGCATGTCATTGTCGGAGACTCCTTGAAAGCTCGCTAAAGACAGAGAGAATCCATTTTGATAATCTGCCGCTGAAATGCGTGCAGGCTAAACAGTCGGAAAAGAGTTTAGCGATGGTGTTAAAGTTTTGAGAATCTGTCCCTAAGAGAGGCAGTATATTGGCCACTCGCCATATTGGGAGTAATCTACTAAGAGTTGCTGAGGTAGCTGGTACTGTGAGGTGATAGGGGAAGGAGTGGTGGTACATGGCTCAGGTTAGGGAAACCAGACGTCCGGATTTCCCCAGACGTCTTTTTTCCTCCTCAAATCGCATCGGGCAGGGATCATGCGCGGACTTCCTCCCTGCGGGAGGCAGCATTAGGGTGTAACAGAGTGGGGATGGGCAGGCCTGGGGGCTGGTCTAGGGGTCCAGTCCTAGCTCAGGTTGTTGTAGGTTTCTGTTTGAGCCAAGAGTGGTGTAGACATTTTGAGGACCACAAATCAAGATCAATAATCTTCCATTGCCCCAGGTACAAAACATATGTATATATGTAAACTGCTTTGAATGTGTAACCACAAAAAGGTGGTATACAAGTCGCATCCCCTGTCCCCTCTCCTTGCTTCTTCAAACCACACCTTGAGCAGTGTGTGTAATTCTGGTTTCTGCATCTCAAAAAATATATAGTAAAACTGAAAAAGGTACAGAGGCAAGCCTGGAGCTGCTTACTCCTGCACTTAGCGCACCTCTTCCTGGTAGCTAACTTTTGGTACCACCACATCTGTTACCTCTGCACTGCAATTCAGCTCTGTAAGTTTGAGCCCTGTGTGCAGGAAGTTTGGGCTGGTCTCCTGAAAGCATACTGGTATATTATGAATTGGTAGTGCCAGTTGGATGAGTTTCTTGTCAAACTGGATTTTATCTGAAGGCCAGCTGTGAGTGAGTTTTTTTTTGTTTGTTTGTTTGTTTTTATAGGTGCAGATTTCTGGGTCTAGTTCCTTGCAGTCTGTGCTATTACAGAAGAATAGCCTTACTGTGTCAGACCATTAGTGCATCAAGCCCAGTAGCCCGTTTTCACAGTGGCCAATCCAGGTCCCTAGTACCTGGCCAAAACCCAAGGAGTAGCAATATTTTATGCTACCGATCCAGGGCAAGCAGTGGCTTCCCCCATGTCTTTCTCAATAACATGAAATTGTTTAAACCTTTCTTAAAACCAGCTACGCTATCTGCTCTTACCACAATTTCTGGCAACGCATTCCAGAGCTTAACTATTCTGAGTGAAAAAATGTTTCCTTCTATTGGTTTTAAAAGTATTTATCCCAGGACAAGCAAGCAGCATATTCTCACATATGGGTGACGTCTCTGACAGAGCCCCGGTATGGACCACTGTAAAAGTGCATCACCACTTTAAGACTTTAGAAAGTTCATGATAGCCCAAACCGCGCATGCGCGAGTGCCTTCCCACCCGACGTGGTCGCACAGTTCCTCAGTTTCTTAGTTTCCGCGGAGCTAAGACGCGTTTTTTCAACGATCATTGAAATCTTTTTTCCACTGCCTTCCCGCTCTCGCAGATCTCAGACTTTTTAGAAGTAAAAAAAGTTTACTTTTTCCCTTTCACGGGTTTGGCCCGGCGGTGCCTACTCTTCCACGTTGGCAAAGGGACTTTGATTTTGCAGAGGCCGTGTTCCCTTCAAACAAGTTTTAAAAAGTGTGGACATTGTGCTCGCCCCATTTCACTAACTGATCACATCGCTGGTGTCTCCAGTGCTTGGGGCCTGAGCACCATCGAGAGACTCGTTCCCACTGCTCGTCGCTTCAGAAAAGAACACTTAAGAATCGCCCCCATCCAGCAGCAACTCCTGTTTGGCGCCAGCATGGAGGCTCAACATCAGTCTCAGCACGATGCCGCAATTCTTCACATCAGGAGAGCCATCTTCGGTGTCACATGTAGTTTGTAAGCTGGCTAAGAAGCCTCCCCCCACCCCTTCAGGTCACTACAGCAGTGAGTTAAGTCCTGCCAACCTCGAGGAGACCCAAAAAGCGCTCTGCTCCGATTTCGGTGAGTGCCTCGACATTGGCCTCCTCATCGCTGGAGCGTAGAGCTGCACCGAAGGTACTGGCTAAAAAGCCAGCGGTACAGGTGCTCACTCTTAAACAGCAAATTAGAGAATTGCTACAACAGGAATTAAAGGAGCAATTTCAGCTTCTTATAATGACTTCCATGTCAACATCGACTCCTCCGGTGCCAGTCCGGTCTGAGCCATTGACACCAGTTGCACCTGCGAAGAATCTCCAGTGGGGGTGCCACTTCTGGTGCAGGAACCGACATCGAAGACTCGTTGACGCCGATCATCTTCCACACAAACGTCACCTGAGGTGATGTCGGTGCGGTCCGGAAGGCACTGAGGAAGTCAAAGCATCTGGAGCCTTCGGCACTGTCTGCTCAACACCGACCCCGAACTACTAGAGATTCGAATCTCGGGGGATTCTGAATAAGAACCTCTACTCTCTGACGATGAGGGTTCTTCAGAAGATGATTCTACTCGCCATTCTTCTCAAGAGGCTCCTATACCATCTGAAAAGTCTATTTTTGCCAAATTTCTCAGGGAGATGTCTGAGACATTATCCATCCCCTTAGAGGCAGATTCTAAAAAAAATCCAAACAATTCCAGGATGCCTTGGACCATGATCAGCCACCCAAAGAAGAAGGGGAAAGCCGAAAGTCAGTGGTTCGGGAACCAGTATACCCAGAGGATACTGTGCAAGAAGTTAGCGGAGAAGACTCAGCAGATCATGGACAGGACAGAAATCTGGATGGATCAAATGGGACGCAAGAGGGTAGAAAGTGCAAGAAAGTAACACGCCAAAAACTCAAATGTATAAACACGAATGCAAGGAGTCTATAGAGCAAGATGGGTGAATTAGAAACTATGGCACAAAAAGAGAACCTTGATATCATCGGCATCACGGAAACATGGTGGAACGAGGGAAACGTCTGGGACACTGTGCTACCGGGATACAAGCTATACCGCAGAGATAGAGTGGGTCAAAAAGGTGGGGGCATTGCCCTGAACGTCAAAGAGGGAATAGTCTGCCGGAGAGAACACGCCAGAAATAAAGAATAAGTTAGAATCTCTATGGGTCAAAATTCCAGGAACAAATGGAACGGAAATGAAGATCGGCATCTACTATCAACCCCCAGGTTAGTCCGAAGAAATTGATGAAGAAATGATGGCTGAGATTAAACTCAACTGCAAGGGAGGAAATGCAGTTATCATGGGTGACTTCAATTACCCGGGGATAGACTGGAACCTAACCACCTCCAGCTGCAGTAGGGAATCCAAGTTCCTGGATGAGTGGACGATTGCTTCCTGGAACAACTTGTCAAGGAAAACATGAGAGGAAATGCAATTCTGGACTTACTTCTAAATGTCTACAAGGAACCACGTAAGATGTAGAAGTAGAAGGGACGCTGGGAAGAAGTGATCATAATATGATCTGCTTCAAGCTGGACACGGGGGTGAAACAACGATCCAGAATGACGGCCACAGCACTGAACTTCCGAAAAGGGAATTATGAAGGGATGAGACTCATGGTGGGGAAGAAGATTAAGAAAAAAATAGGTGCGGTAAAAACGCTAGAGCAAGCATGGTCCCTTTTCAAGGACACAGTCACCAAGGCGCAAAATCTATATATACTGTGTGTCAACAAGGGATCCAAGAGGAAAAAGAACAAGGAACCGGCGTGGCTCACTGTACCAGTGAAAGAAGCAATCAGAGACGAGAAGATTTTTTTAAAGTATGGAAAAGGTCAAAAACGGATGAAAACTGGAAAAACCACAAGCAACATCAAAACAGGTAAGAGGGCCAAAAGGGACTATGAGGAAAAAATTGCCAAGGAGGCAAAAAACTTCAAGCTGTTCTTTCGATATATTAAGGGGAAACCACCTGCGACGGAAGCGGTGGGACCGTTGGATGGCCATGGAATAAAGGGAGTGCTAAAGGAGGACAAAGCCATAGCCGACAAACTGAACACGTTTTTTGCATCTGTATTTACAGAAGAGGATATACGCAACTTACTGGAGGTTGACAGGCTATACCTAGAAAATGAAGACGGGAAATTGACTGGGTTGATGGTCAGTCTAGAAGAGGTATACAGACAGATTGATAGGCTCAAGAGCGATAAATCCCCAGGACCGGATGGCATCCATCCGAGGATAATCAAGGAACTGAAAGGGGTTGCAGCTGAACTGCTTCAACTAATAGCCAATCTGTTGATCAAATTGGGCAGGATTCCGGGAGACTAGAAAGTGGCGAATGTTACGCCGATCTTCAAGAAAAGTTTAAGGGGAGATCCGGGAAACTACAGGCCGGTGAGTCTGACCTCGGTACTGGGAAAGATGGTAAAGGCGCTGATAAAGGATTGCATCATTGACCACCTTGATGGACACAATCTGATGAGAACCAGCCAGCACGGCTTCAGAAAAGGAAGATCTTGCTTGACGAACTTGCTGCACTTTTTCGAGGGAGTTAACAGGCAGATAGACAAAGGTGACCCGGTCAACATTGTATATCTGGATTTTCAGAAGGCGTTTGACAAGGTCCCACATAAACGACTACTTCAAAAAATTGCGAGCCATGGGATTGAGGGTGAAATACACATGTGGATCAAAAACTGGTTGGCAGATAGAAAGCAAAGAGTGGGGGTAAATGGACAATACTCGGACTAGAAAAGCATCACCAGTGGAGTGCTGCGGGGCTCGGTGCTTGGCCTGTGCTCGTCAACATATTTATAAACGACCTGGAAATTGGAACGACGAGCAAGGTGATTAAATTTGCAGATGAAACGAAGTTATTCAGAGTAGTAAAGACGCAGGAGGACTGCGAAGACCTGCAACAGGACATAAACACGCTCGAGAAATGGGCTGAGACATGGCAAATGAAGTTTAACGTGATGCATGTTGGTAACAAAAATCTTGTACATGAATACAGGATGTCTGGTGCAGTACTTGGAGAGACAACTCAGGAAAGAGACTTGGGAGTACTGGTTGACAAGTCGATGAAGCTATCCGCGCAATGCGTGGCAGCAGCGAAAAGGGTAAACAGAATGCTTGGAATGATTAAGAAGGGGATCACGAACAGATCAGAGAAGGTTATCATGCCACTGTACCGGGCCATGATACGCCTTCACCTGGAATACTGCGTCCAGCACTGGTCGCCGTACTTGAAGAAGAACACAGTACTACTCGAAAGGGTCCAGAGAAGAGTGACTAAAATGGTTAAGGGGCTGGAGGAGTTGTTGTACAGTGAGAGATTAGAGAAACTGGGCCTCTTCTCCCTTGAAAAGAGGAGACTTGAGAGGGGACATGATCGAAACCTTCAAGATAATGAAGGGAATAGACTTAGTAAAGACAGGTTGTTCACCCTCTCCAAGGTAGGGAGAACGAGAGGGCACTCTCTAAAGTTAAAAGGGGATAGATTCCGTACAAACATAAGGAAGTTCTTTTTCACCAGAGAGTGGTGGAAAACTGGAACGCTTTTCCTGAGGCTGTCATAGGGGAAAACACCATCCAGGGATTCAAGACAAAGTTAGACAAGTCCCTTTGGAACTAGAACGTACGCAGGTAGGGCTGTTCTCGGTTAGGGCACTGGTCTTTGACGTGGGGGCCACTGCGGGAACAGACTGCTGGGCACGATGGATCACTGGTCTGACCCAGCAGCGGCAGTTCTTATGTTCTTATGTTAAACTTCCCCTCCATGATATCCTATGGGAAATTTTTTATAAAGACTTGGAAACCCCACTTACCATCCCGGTGACTCCTTGCAAGTTAGACTTACTTTATAGAGTGGTTCCTATTCCCGGTTTTTATAAACCACAGCTCCCACATGAATCCCTTCTAGTGGAATCTACACTGAAGAAATTTTCGGGGGAAAGTGTTTATGCCTCTATACCCCCCTAGCAGAGAGGGCAAGGCTATGGAACAGTTTGGAAAACGTCTATATCAAAATGCCATGTTAGCCAACCGGTCTGGTAACTATACTTTCCATTTTTCCTTCTATACGAAGCATCTGGTAAAACAAGTGGCCACAAGAAAGGCTCAAAGATGGAGACAGCAAACTACAGACCAGTGAGTCTAACATCGATAGTAAGCAAACTAATGGAAACTCTAATCAAACACCAATTAGATAAGATCCTGGATGAAGAGAATCTACGGGATCCCCGACAACATGGATTTACTAAGGGGAGATCCTGCCAATCCAACCTGATCAGCTTCTTTGACTGGGTAACGGGGAAGCTGGATATTGGGGAGTCCCTGGACATCGTGTACCTGGACTTTAGCAAAGCATTCGATAGCGTACCACACCGCAGGTTACTGAGCAAGATGAGTTCTATAGGATTAGGTAACACATTGACGAAATGGGTTGGGAGCTGGCTTGGAGGTAGGCTCCAAAGGGTGGTGGTGAACGGCACCCCCTCCGAAATGATGGAGGTGATTAGTGGAGTACCACAGGGCTCAGTCTTGGGCCCAATCCTATTCAACATCTTTATAAGAGACTTGGCAGAAGGGCTTCGAGGTAAAATAACATTATTCGCCGATGACGCCAAACTGAGTAATGTAGTGGGCAAATGCACAACAGACGAAGATTCAGTGCCCGACAACATGATGCACGACCTACTCCTACTGGAGCGATGGTCTAGGACATGGCAACTCAACTTCAATGCCAAAAAATGCAAAGTTATGCACCTGGGCAGCCAGAATCCATGCAAGTCTTATACCCTTAATGGCGAGATCCTAGCAAAAACGGTAGCAGAACGAGACTTGGTTCAGTGAGGACATGAAGTCTGCCAATCAAGTGGAGCAGGCTTCGTCCAAGGCAAGACAAATCATGGGCTGCATACGAAGGGGTTTCGTCAGTCGTAAGGCGGAAGTCATTATGCCATTGTATAGATCCATGGTGAGGCCCCACCTGGAATACTGTGTGCAATTCTGGAGGCCGCATTATCGCAAGGATGTGCTGAGACTGGAGTCGGTGCAAAGAATGGCCATCCGGATGGTCTCGGGACTCAAGGATCTACCATACGAAAAACGGCTTGACAAATTACAGCTATACTCGCTCGAGCAGCGCAGAGAGAGGGGGGACATGATCGAGACGTTCAAGTATCTTACGGGCCGCATCGAGGCGGAGGAAGATATCTTCTTTTTCAAGGGTCCCACGACAACAAGAGGGCATCCGTTGAAAATCAGGGGCGGGAAACTACGAGGTGACACCAGGAAATTCTTTTTCACTGAAAGAGTGGTTGATCGCTGGAATAGTCTTCCACTACAGGTGATTGAGGCCAGCAGCATGCCTGATTTTAAGGCCAAATGGGATCGGCACATGGGATCTCTTCACAGGGCAAAGGTAGGGGAGGGACATTAAGGTGGGCAGACTAGATGGGCCGTGGGCCCTTATCTGCCGTCTATTTCTATGTTTCTATGGATCGTAAGCTTCCTGCTTTCCTACATTTCATTTCCAACTTGCTTCAACTCCGCATGTACATGGTAAGATCCACATATGATACCTTGGAGCTGACATCTCATGTAGCAGCAATGTCAGTTGCTATGAGACGCCTTGCCTGGCTTAGGGTGTCTGAGCTCGACATTAACCACCAGGACAGGCTAGCAAATGTACCTTGTTTGGGGGACAAACTTTTTGGTGCTTCCATGGACATGGCTACCCAGAAATCTGTCCACGAGACCAGGTGGGACCCTCTGGTCAAGCCCAAAAAGAAACTTTCTCATCCTTTCAGACCACAATCTTCATATCAGTGAAGATTTGCTGCAAAACCTATGCCTCCAACCCAGTCTCAACCCAGGAGACAGAGGCAACAATAACAACCACGTAAGCAACAAAAAACAACAGGCTGCTCCTCAGAAATCAACACAGCCTTTTTGACGTGTTTATTCAGAGCATAGCCAGTGTCAATATTCTTCAGCCTATGCTTCAACCCACGTCTTCAGTTATTCATAGATTGCTAGGAGCTCATAACATCAGATCTATGGGTCCTCACCATCATTCGTCAAAGTTACACTCAATTTTCACACCCTGCCACCAGATCATCCTCCAAGAGTCTGCTTTGGATCCTGTACAGTCCTCCCTTCTTCTGCAGGAGGTTCAATCCCTTCTCCTGCTGAATGCCATCAAGGAAGTTCCCTTCAATCAGCAGAAGCAGGGATTCTACTCCCGTTACTTCTTAGTTCCTAAAAAGACCGGAGGACTGAGACCCATCCTGGATCTCAGAGCTCTCAACAAATTTCTAATCAAGGAGAAATTCAGGATGCTATCCCTCGCAATGCTTTATCCTCTCCTCAATCAGAACTTCCAGAAAATACCTCCGTTTTCAGATAAGGACCAGTACAAGGTCCTTCCCTTCGGCCTGGCATCTTCTCCCAGAGTCTTCATGAAGTGCCTCATTGTAGTAGCTGCATCTCTCCGATTGCATGGTCTCCAAGTCTTCCCTTACCTGGATGACTGGTTAATCAAGGCTCTATCTTCTCAGGAAGTGGTACAAGCAACATCTCGGACCATTTCATTTCTTCAGATTCTAGGATTCAAAGTCAACTTCCCCAAATCACATCTCCTACCAACTCAACGTTTGCAGTTCATTGGGGCAATCCTAGACACAACTCTCATGAGAGCTTTTCTTCCTACAGATCATCTTCAGACTCATTCGCCTTTGTCAGCAGCTACTTCCTCTGCAGTCCCTCTCAGCATGACACATGACTGCCCTGCTGGGCCACATGGCTTCCACTGTTCATGTCACTCCACTAGCAAGGCTTCACCTTCGCACTCCTCAGTGGATCCTTGCATGTCAGTGGTCGCAAGCGATGGATCATCTCTCACAGCATATATCTGTAACATCTCTCCTGCAGTTGCAACAGTGGTGGATGACCTCAAATCTTTCCACTTGCCCCCTCATCACAAGGTCATCACTACAGACGCATCCCCTTATGCCTTTGATCTGCCAAGGAGCGGAAATTTCACATCAATTTCCCGGAGCTCAGAGCAAAATTTTATGCCCTCGAGGCCTTCCATCATCTTCTCTGACCACAAGTCCTCCTTCGCACAGACAATCAAGTAGCGATGTACTACATAAACAAGCAAGAGGCACAGACTCTCTCCTGTTGTGTCAGGAAGCACAGAAAATCTGGCAATAGCTTGCAATCTGTTCTTGAAGGCTGTCTACATTCAAGGGGAGAAGAATTCCCTAGCAGACAACCTTAGCAGAATTTTTCAGCCTCACAAATGGACTCTCAACTCTGCAATTCTACAATCCATCTTTGCTCAGTGGGGCACTCCACAGGTGGACTTGTTTGTTGCTCTTCATAATCACCAGTTGCCCCAGTTTTGCTCTAGACCAGTGGTTCCCAAACCTGTCCTGGGGGACCCCCAGCCAGTCAGGTTTTCAAGATATCCCTAATGAATATGCATGAGAGAGATTTGCATATAATGGAAGTGACAGGTATGCAAATCTCTCTCATGCATATTCATTAGGGATATCTTGAAAACCTGACTGGCTGGGGGTCCCCCAGGACAGGTTTGGGAACCACTGCTCTAGACTTTACTCTCCTCTCCTTCTGGAAGCGGATGCTTTTGCTTTTCTCCTGGATTGTACGGGCTTGTTTATGTATGCATTTCCTCCAATTCCTCTCATGTTGAGAACTCTGTTCAAGCTCAAACGAGAGGAAGCCACCATGATCCTCATTACTTCTCGGTGTTCCGGGCAACATTGGTTCTCCCTTCTACTTCAGCTCAGTTTCAAGGAACCAATACTTCTTCCAGTATTTCCTACTCTGCTTATTCAGAATCAGGAATCTCTTCTATATCCCAACCTGCAATCACTACATCTAACAACTTGGTTTCTCTCTGGCTGACTTCATCTACTGTACATCTTTCCCAGCCTGTGAGACAAATCCTTGATGCCTCCAAAAAATCAACCACTCGACAGTGTTACCAGGAAAAGTGTACTCAATTTTCTTCATGGTGATTTCTTAATCATCACGATCCAACTTCCTTAGCAGTGGAATTGGTGTTGGATTATCTACTTTCTCTGACTCTGGACTCAAATCTACATCTATCAGAGTCCATCTCAGTGCTATTACTGCTTTTCACATGCCAGTTGAGGGAAAACCGCTTACTGCTCATCCTTTGGTCTCCAGCTTCATGAATGGTCTTTTTCAATGTAAAACCACTGCTCAAGCCTCCATCTGTTGTCTGGGACCTTAACATGGTTCTTTCCAGTTTGATGAAGCCGCCATTTGAACCTATGGATACAGCTCATCTTAAGTTTCTCACGTGGAAAGTGGTTTTTCTTATTGCTCTTACCTCTGCCAGTGAGTTACAAGCGTTGGTGGCAGATCCACCCTTCACTGTTTTCCATCATGACAAAATGGTTCTGCGTACGCATTTAAAGTTTCTATCGAAAGTTGTCTCGGTTTCATCTCAATCAGTCGACTGTTCTACCAGTGTTTTTTTCAAAGCCTCATTCTCCTCCAGGAGAAACCGCTTTGCAAACTCTGGACTGTAAACGTGCTTTTGCTTTTTACCTTGACCGCACAAAATCATATTGAACATCTCCCCAACTGTTCATATTTGATCCAAACAAGCTGGGACATCCTGTTTCCAAAAGAACTATTTCCAACTGGCTGGCGGCCTGCATCTCATTCTGTTATGCTCAGACTGGACTGGCGCTGGAGAGTCGTGTTACAGCCCACAAAATTAGAGCTATGGCAGCTTCTGTGGCTTTTCTCAGATCTACTTCCATTGAGGAAATCTGTAAAGCTGCCACCTGTTCCTCATTTCATACATTCACTTCTCACTACTATTTTCTTAAAAGGCCAACTCTTCCACCACCCCGTTCTGTTAGCTTGAGGTTACCCATACGTGTGAATATGCTGCCTGCTTGGCCTGGGATAAAGCACAGTTACTTACCATAACAGGTGTTATCCAGGGGCAGCAGGCAGATATTCTCACAACCCACCCTCCTCCCCGGGTTGGCTTCTAAGCTGGCTTATCTTAACTGAGGGACTGCGCAACCACATTGAGCAGGAAGGCACTCGCGCATGCATGGTTTGGGCTATCGCGAACTTTCTAAAGACTTAAAGTTGTGATGCACTTTTAAAGTGGTGCATACCAGGGCTCTGTCGGTGATGTCACCCATACGTGAGAATAGCTGCCTGCTGTCCCTGGAAAACACCTGTTACGGTCAGTAACTGTGCTTTCCCTGCAGTTTCATCGAGTGTTTCCTAGTCTTTGTAATTTTTGACAAGTGAAAAATCGATCCACTCCACTCAGGATTTTGTAGACTTGAATCATAACTCCCCTAATATTATCTAAAGCAGTCCTGGAGGACCCCCAGGCCCGTCGGGTTTTAAGGACAGCCCTAATGAATATGCATGGGGCAGATTTGCATGACTGGCACCTCCATTATATGCAGATCTTTCTCATGCATATTCATTAGGGCTATCCTAAAAACCTGACAGGCCTGTGGGTTGTGCCTTCCAAGCCTCATTCTAGTGCTCCAATAGCCTCTCCCCAATAAGTTAAAAAAGCTGCCTCCTAGCTCTCCAGTAACTTTAGTGTCATCGCAAGAGCCTCTCTCAGCCAAAAGCACTGCACTAGCTTGTCTGTCAGGGTTTCAAGTCTCCTTCTGATGCACCAATAGCCTCGGCTCTGTGCATTCCAAACGTGCAGCCTCGTTCTAGTGCTCCAATAGCCTCTCGCCGCTGCGTTCCGAGCCTCACTCTGGTGACCCAGTAGTTTGTCCGTCGGTGCGTTTCGAGCCTCCTTCTGGCGTCTCCAGCTGCCTCTGTCCGTGCATTTGAAAGTGGCTCTGTTGCCCTCTCGGAGGCAGCGTTCGGGGGGCTAAGGAAGCGGCTCCGGAGGATGTTATCGGTAAGGAGGTTTGTTTTCTTGCTGGGAGGTACCCTGAGCGGGCCTGGGCCCACCCGGCCCACCCTTAGCTGTCACACGGCTTTTCCTTCTGAGCCTTTGAAAGGTTTTGATCTGTCTCATTTGCTTTCCTGACTCTGAGCTCTAAAGTGAGCAAGTATTGCCTTAAATAACCCCATGTGAGCTTCCCTCCAACCTCTTACACTTTCCAGTACAATGTTCTGGTTACCATGGTTATATGGCAGTGGTTGTCAACCAAGTCCAGCCAGTGGGGTTTTGACTGCACTGTCTTGGTCATGCATGTTCATGGCGGATAGCCTGAAAACTCTATTGGCTTGGGATGGCCTATAGGACTATGGGTGAAGCCAAGAACCCTGTCTGACTTCTATCCAACTCTCCCTCTTTGTAGGCTAGAAATACCAGCATGTTAATATTCAGATATTGTTGTGTGTGTGTGTGTGTTGGGGGGGGGGGGAAACTGTGCATCCTTTGTTGGCATCATAAGGTTGACGTAGAACAGGGGTAGAGGAGCACCTGTGTGGTTGGTGGGGCCAAACAAACCAAGCTCTCTAACTGATGATATCGTGTTGCTTAGATTATTGATCTAAGCCAAATGTGGGCAACTCCGGTCCTCGAGGGCCAGAATCCAATTGGGTTTTCAGGATTTTGCATGAATATGCATGAGATCTATTTGTATGCGCTGCTCTCAATACATGTTAATTGGGGAAATCATGAAAACCCGATTGGATTCCAGCCCTTGAGGACCGGAGTTGCCCATGTCTGATCTAAGCTCTTCCTGTTCTAGGGTGGGGTTGCTTGTTAAATTCTAAAAATCTTTGTTCTGTGAAAGTGAGAGAAGCAGAAAGTTTGTGCTAGTCTGAGGGCAGGGGTGTCAAACTCAATCACATAAGGGACTTAAATCTAAAACACAGGCTATAAGTCATGGTGCAGAATTTTTTTATTAAGATACTTAGTCTTAGTAGAAGTATAGATGCTTCCTCACCCTGAGACACCAGTCCAGCGATTCACCTGGATATTTTCACCTCATAGATGTTACCATACTTAATCCCAATTTTATTCAAATACTCATTCTACACCAGGGGTCTCAAAGTCCCTCTTTGAGGGCCGCAATCCAGTCAGGTTTTCAGGATTTCACCAATGAATATGCATGAGATCTATGTGCATGCACTGCTTTCAATGCATATTCATTGGGGAAATCCTGAAAACCCGACTGGATTGCGGTCCTCAAGGAGGGACTTTGAGGAGATCCCTGTGAATCTACACATAGGCAGCAGAACGCTTTTTTGTAGGGGGGGGGACCCCTACAAGCTCTGCCCCAGACCCTTCCACCTTAATAGCACTAATATTATTACAATATTTTCCATTCATTTGTCATATAAACACACAATATAATCTTATTAACAGCACATAATGATTGACCACAAAATTAAACTACACAAAGGACACTGTATTCTTCTCAACATTCATTCCTACCAGAACATAGATAACCTCTATGCAAATACGGGACCAAAAACTAAAAGTACTAATATATAAATAAAACCCTAAGATTTAAGACTCCTCATGCAGTACAACCCCCAGAGAAATAGAAATAAATTCATCTGCAAAATATAGAATGCAGATGCCATTTCTCAAAACTAACACAATTCAATCACTAAACTGAAAATAAAATAATTTCCCCTACCTTTGTTGTCTGGTGATTTTTGTTTTCAAACCACCTTTCCCAGTCTCTGGCTGCACTTCCTTCTGTCTGTGCTCTTAACTGTGTATCCAGGGTCACCTTATCCATTCGCTGTTTTTCTCTCCACTTTCTGCCATACATCGATCTTTAGTATTAACTTTTAACATTCAACTTTCTTCCATTTTTCTGCTTTCTTCTTAAAATCTATCTACTTTTCCATGTCTTCCTTTCCCATCTATCCATGTGTACCATCTCCTCCTTCTTTCTTCTCCCTTATTCCCATCTATCCATAAGAAGCATTTCTTCTTATCTCTTCCCTGACACACCTATCACTGTGTACCATCTGCTTCTCATCTCCCCTTCCCCTCCATTCCTGTGCAGCATCTCATCCCTCTCCCATGGTCAGACAACTCTCTTCCCCCTTCCCCCCTCATATGGTCAGGCATCTTTCTCCTTTCCTTCCCAAAGCCTGGCATCTCTCTCTCCTTCCCAAGGTGTATTATCTCTCTCCTTCTCTCCTCTCCTTTCTGCAGTCTGGCATCTCCCTCTCCCCTTCTATTCTTTGGTCTGGCATCTCCCTCTCCCCTTCTATTCTTTGATCTAGCATCTCTCTCCCCTTCTATTCCGTGGTCTGGCATCTCTCTCCCCTTCTTTTCCGTGGTCTGGCATCTCTCTCGTCTTTCCTTCCATCACCCCTCTCCAGAATCTGACAGCTCTCCCTTCTTTGAGTCATTTCACTCCCTCCCAGTGTAAAATTTCTCCCTCCCTCCCTCCTCTCCACCACTATCATGTCCAACAATTCTCCTTCTTCCCCATGTATACCATCTCTCCCTCCCATTTCACATGCCCATGTCCAATAATTTTCTTTTTCTCTTCCGTTGCCCACCAGCAGCATCTTTCCCTCCCTTCCTAACCCCCAGCCTGTGCAGCCTCTGTCCTTCCCAACCCTTCTCAGCCCGTGCAGCATATGTCCTTCTTGCTTTCCCAATCCCCCCCCCTTCAGCCGCAGCCTTCCCTCATTCCCAACCCCAGCCCTCCCCTCTCAGCTGGATCCTATGGTAGGACAGTTCCAAGTTTCCGACTCCCCTGCTGCTTAAATTTAAAGCCTTCGGGTAGCTGATGCAAAGCCAGCCTCCCGCCATCGGCCTGCCCTGGAAGTGTTCTTTCTTCATCACTTACTCTTCCTGCGTAGGCAGGACACTGCAGAAAGAACACTTCTGGGGCAGGTGACGGCGGGAAGCTGGCTTCGCGTTGGCTGGCCGAAGGTTTAAAATTTCAATGGCAGGAAGGTGGTAGGTGGGGAGTTCGGACTCAAGGAGGTTTCTGGAGAGTATAGTGTCAGGTGCATGGAGGGCAGACCAGATTTGGCCTGCGGGCCTTGTGTTTGACACATGCATCTTAGGGTGATGTGACCAGATTTTGCTTCCTGCTGCTTTACTTGCCTTTGAATATGGAACTAAACTTACAGTATTAGACTGTCAACTACTTTGGACATCCTGATATGTGACCTTCAGTAAGTTGCTCAAGCTCAGCCTATAAGCTGTTTGTCCATGGCTAACTGGTGGTTGTTCTTTTTTATAGATTTGCTACTGATTTCACATCCCCTGCCTGCATCACCAGGATGTTTGAATTACCAGTGCCTATGGATCGTGATGGGGTCCTCTTCCGACTACGCTTCACCACCTTTGCAGTAGGAACTGTTTGCTGTCCGCTCTTCGGCTTCCTCTTTTGTGTAGGTTGGTCTCTGGTGTTCCACTTCACGGAAACAACAGCCACTCATTGTGGGGTAAGCTGCGTCAGCCTTCAGCATCCTCCCCAGAAATCTCGGTGAAGGGATCAAGCACAACTTCTTTGTGGTATTGGAGATGTGTCTCTTGAGGACTTGAGAAATATTCTAAATCTATTAAGTTTCAACATTTCTCTGAAGACCTCATGAACCTGGCATGTAACTTTTGCTTTCATTGTCTTTCACTTTTCCTCAGTGGTGTATTATTTATAGAATTTTGCATACAATTTTAAGATGAGGAGAAGGAAGGCTTGCAAGGTATCCAATTTCACACCCGTTCAGCCATTGGAATGCACGGAAGAAAATGAGACTGGCTGACTGGTGTAAAATTTAGGGAGTGGGGAAGGGGGCAGGACTTTGGCACTTGGGATGAGAAATGGGGGAGGGAAGGAATGGAATGTAGAGATGTCAGTTACAATCCTAAAGACAGAATCTCCTTTAGTTAAGCTCCTTAGCTTAGAGAAAAGATGACTGAGGGAGATGTAAAACAAGTTTATAAAATCATGAGCAGGGTGTAACGGCTAAAGAAAGAACAGTTACTTAATCTATCAGATGACACTCCATTAAACTAGTGACCAGCAGATAAAGAAGCATGTGGGAGGGTGTGGTGCTGTGGTTAGAGCTACAACCTTGGCACCCTGAGGTTCAAATCCTGCACTGCTTGTGACCCTGGGCAAGTCACTTAATCCCCATTGCCCCAAAATATTAGTTAGAGTGGGAGCCCGCTGGGACAGTTAGAGGAAAATGTTTGAGTACCTGAATAATTTGTAATCTGCCTAGAATTGTAGGATATGCGGAGTATAAATTATAAAGAGAGAACACATTTTAGAAGGGTTTTTCTTTCATGCAGCATATGGTTAAGTTGTGGAATCTGTTGCCAGAGGATGTGGTCAAGACAGGTATCTAGTGGGATTCAAGAGATTTGGACAGGTTCTAAGAGGAAAAATCCATGCAAAATGATTAGCCGGGTAGACTTGATTGAGCTGTGAGAAATAGATGAAATGTTGGCATCTGCTGGATTCAGTGGACCTTGGTCTTACTCCTCATGGCTTTTCTTATGTCCTCATTCTCATTCAGTATTAACATATCATAAAAGGTCTGAAATTGTCTTAATTCTTGAAAAGGCTGGCATGGATCTGTCAAAAATATATCAGAAAAAACGCCCTGTACAGTTAGTTTAGTAGAAGAACTTCATTCATACCAAATCAAAAAAACAAAAAGGACAAAAAATGATAAATACAAAAATGGAGAAAAACAAACCACATACACAGGCAGCTGGGACTAGACAGGTGCCCTAAGCCACCTGTATCATTACTGGTTTGAAAAAAAACAACTCCATACATAAATATTTAAAGACTTTCATTCAATTCAAAAACTTAGTTTTCAAAATTCATTTTTTGTCTTATTCATTATGTATGAGCAGAAAACCAATCTGCATAAAACCAGCCAGGTAAAAGAGTGTAACAATTTCAATATCTTAATAAAGAATGTGAAAAGTTGGAAAAACTTATCTTAAATAGCAGCAATAATTCTTTCATCCTTACAGAAAGCACTTCTGTTTCACCTTACAAGGCTACTTCAGGGGAAAAAAAACTCTGTAATCATATAAGTAATATTCTTTCCAAATGCTCCCACAAAACAAACTAGTAGGAATGGCTCCTCTCAAAATGGATCTGTCCCATGACTTGACTTTAGCATCAGGATGGAGTGCATTTTACCTGTGTATTAAAGCCCTAGGAGGAAGGAAAGATTCACTTGTCACTAAGACAAACCTTGTGAAATCCAGAAAGAAGCTCTGTTTGACACCAAGCACTGCCAATAAATTTGACAGGCTGAGATCATACTCCACGTGCCCTGGCTTAGGAGTGAAGCCGATTCCTTTCCCTCCAAGACAAACCTTAGTTCTAAGAAGCTGCAAGATTGCTTAGTATAATATTGCCACCCAGAATATAATCTCATAAGGAAATATTCCTTAGCATCCTTTTCATCTGCAGCCACAAAACTCCATGCCCTAACGTGGTCTGTGATTCCCCTTCATCCAAACCTTTGCACTTTTTGTCCATTAGCTCTTTTCTCAGTACTAAGCCCTGACTGCAAAGGCTCTAGCACAAGATTTAAATCAAAGATGGTCCTGGCTGAGATATAACCCATATCCCAACCACTTTAGATTAGACATCTATCTAATTTCTGACCATTCCCTAATCCAGTTTACACTTTTTAAAAACTGGAGTAACTTGAGCTCACTTGTGTCTCCTACTTGTCCTGTTTGTCTGTTTTAATTAGATTATAAGCTCTACTGAGAAGGAACTGTCTCTTGAGTGTTTAATGTACAGCAGCAATGTGTTTGTCTAGTAACACTAGCAATAATAGATGAACCCAGTGGGAGGGAAGAGATTAACTGAGTGAAATAACAATAGTCCATCAAGCCCAGTAGCCTGTTCTCATGGTAGCCAATCCAGGTCACTAGTAGCAACATTAAAAGCTACCAATCCAGGGCAAGCAGTGGCTGCCTTTTTGAAAGATGAGAGTAAATCGGGAGAATCAGCAGTCCATGAAGCAGTTCCCCTTGCAAAATATTTGGTTAGGTCTTTCTTTTCTTGCATTGTACAAGACCAGTCCAGACTGACAAGTTATTTATTAGAATTTATTTACCACCTTTTTGAAGGAATACATTCAAGGCACTGTACAGCAAGAACAAGTCAAACCTAAGTATGAGACAATTACAGCAGTAAAAATATTCACACACATAGTATGGCACAGCCCATAAAACATTTTAATAGCACAGGGTGTAAGCAGGGATGGAAATAGAGAGAGATAAGGAAATAAGGGAGCTAAAGAAATTGCAAATGAGGTCAAGGGGTGCTTGAGTATTAGCTAGAGTAGGAGTGGATAAATGGGTCCTGCATAAGAACCGAAGACTAGCCTTACTGGGTCAGACCAATGGTCCATCAAGCCCAGTAGCCCATTCTCACGGTGGTCAATCCAGGTCCCTAGTACCTGGCCAAGACCCAAGGAGTAGCCACATTCCAGCTACCGATCCAGGGCAAGCAGTGGCTTCCCCCATGTCTTTCTCAATAACAGACTATGGGCTTTTCCTCCACGAACTTGTCCAAACCTTTCTTAAAACCAGCTACGCTATCCGCTCTTACCACAACCTCTGGCAACGCTTTCCAGAGCTTAACTAGTGAAAAAATTTCCTCCTATTGGTTTTAAAAGAATTTCTCTATAACTTCATCGAGTGTCCCCTAATCCTTGTAATTTTTGATGGAGTGAAAAATCGATCCACTTGTACCCGTTCTACTCCACTCAGGATTTTGTAGACTTCAATCCTATCTCCCCCCTCAGCTGGTGTCTCTCCTTGTGTATGTGACTAGCAAGTTAGTTATTTATTTGATTACTTCAATAAAAGACCTCCTCTAAATTAATTTTTTTAATATAAATATAAATTCTTTATTCATTTTTCAAACTTACAATAAGTGTATCAACAAGTACAATCATTTAAACTTATATAAAACACTTAATGATCAACAATAATCAAATTATAGAGTTTACCTCCCTCCCTCCCACCCTTTTCATATCATATAATAAACATTTATATCATTTAATGAATACTTTCTTATCTTTCTTCCTATTTATAAACAACTTTTAAGTTATCCCCCTCCCCCTATCTTGAGCTTATACCATTCAGGGAAAAATGAAATCTATTCATTGCAGTAATTTGTTAATGGCCCCCACACATCTTGAAATTTTTTGAAATTCCCCTTTCTGTATAGATATTGTTTTTTTTTAATTTTATATATGTGACACAACAAATTCCACCCAAAACTGTAGAAGGGGATTAGGACAAGTGCATAAAAATGATCATATGCCACCCTATACAGAGTGGTGCAGCCTGGAGCTTGTTGGAATTTCTTTGCCTATAACCCTGTTTTTATATATGTTAATCGTACTGGGTCACAATATTGCGATCAAATCAAATTTTAAATAAAACTTGAAACTTGACAGTATCGATTTGATTGGTGCAGCAGGATTCCCCAGGGCACTAGGTCTGATGGTCAGGTCCCATGGTGGTTGTCAGCTCTTGGGGATCAGTTTGTGGAATTTTGCCTTTATTAAGCTTGGAGGGGTCTTTGTCATCCACAGCCCCAAGTCTTGGCCAATAGGCTTTGGCTTGTGTTGGCTTCACGGCAGGAGTCCCACAGGGACTCTGCTAGAGGTGGTTAGTACTTCTGTCCTGTTCCCACATTCCCTTCCCCCAGAAGGACCTCTACAATTGAGGAGAAAAGTGAAGAAGAAGGAAGTTAGGCCTGTTCTACTTTTGTTTTTAATGTTGGTATATATTTACAGCAAAATAAGCAGGCAACCCTGATGGGCATAAACCGCTGATGAATCCCTGGTGAATGAAATTGCGGTCATGGGGGGACAGAGCCCAGATGTAATTTGTATCTTGCTAGGCGGCGGGTGATGAGGGTCTGTGAGAGCTGGCATATTGGTGCAGCCTGGGGGAATAGATGCTGGAGAGTGGGTGGTTCGATTTTCAGAGGTTTGTGTTTGTGGGGAGCTACTAAATTAAAGGTAGACAAAGCAATGGGGCTGGATGATGTACATCCGAGGGTCCTGAAGGAACTTAGGGGAGTTCTGGTGGCTCCGCTGACTGACCTTTTCAATGCTTCTCTAGAGTTGGGAGTGGAAGCAAGGAAAAAGTAGGGATTTACAGGCCGGTAAGTCTGACTTCTGTGGTAAGCAAATTAATGGAAACACTTTTAAAACAGAGAATGGTGAAGTTTCTGGAATCCTGTGGATTACTGGACCAGAGGCAACATGGATTCACTAGAGATAGGTCTTGTTAGACAAATATGATCAATTTCTTTGACTGGGTGACCAGAGAATTGCTGGATCAAGAACTAGTTGAGTAGAAGATGACAGAGAGTAGTGGTCAATGGAAATCGCTCTGAGGAAAGGGATGTTACAGTGGTGTGCCTCAAGGTTCTGTTCTTTTTAACATTTTTATAAGCAATATTGCTGAAGGGATGTCAGGTAAGATTTGCCTCTTTGCGGATGATACCAAATTCTGCAATAGAGTAGGCACGCTGGATGGTGTGAATAGCATGAAGAAAGACCTGGTGAAGCTTGAAGAATGGTCTGAAGCTTGAAGAATGGTCTGAAATATGGCAGTTAAAATTTAATGCTAAAAAATGCAAGGTCATGCATTTGGGTTGCAAAAACCAGAAGGAACAGTACAGTTTAGGGAATGAAGAACTTGTGTGTACAACGGAAGAGCGGGACTTGGGTGTGATTGTATGTGATGATCTTCTGGTGGCCAAACAGGTTAAAAAGGTGACAGTGAAAGCTAGAAGGATGCTAGGTTGCATAGGGAGAAGTATGGCGGCAGTAGGAAAAAGGAGGTATTGATACCTCAGTATAAGACTCTGGTGAGACCTCATTTAGAATATCGTGTACAATTCTGGAGGCCACACCTTCAAAAAGATATAGAAAGGATGGAGTCGGTCCAGAGCAAGGCTACGAAAATGGTGTGTGGTCTTCGTGATAAGGCGTATGGGGACAGACTTAAAGATCTCAATCTGTATACTTCGGAGGAAAGGCCGTAGAGGGGAGATACGATAGATGTTTAAATACCTACGTGGTGTAAATGCGCATGAGTCGAGTCTCTTTCATTTGAAAGGAAACTGCAATGAGAAGGCATAGGATGAAGTTAAGAGGTGACAGGCTCAGGATTAATCTAAGGAAATACTTTTTTACGGAAAGGGTGGTAGATGCATGGAGACAGTATCCCGGAAGAAGTGGTGGAAACAGAGACTGGGATAGGCACGTGGGATCTCTTAGAGAGAGGCAGAAATAATGGTTACTGCGGATGGGCAGACTGGCTGGGCCATTTGGCCTTTATGTGGCATCATGTTTTTATATTCTGGTCTTTAGGTCTATCCACTTACATTGGTGAAGATCACTGAATGGTTTAGTAGCCACCTTCTGGATCGATTCCATCCGATATATCTTTAGAAGGTGCAGTCTTCAGAATTATACATGATAATTCAGATAGGCTTGGAGTGGAGCAGCAATCCCTTCAGTTTAGTCCTGACAGCCATGGACTTGCCAGTTTTGGTGTGAGGGGGGGAACATTTTCATTTGAGAAAGGTTGTGCCCCAGAGTTAACAAATGACAGCAGATAAAGGCTCATTAATTTATGAGCTGGAAGGAGGAGGCTGGAAAAGAAATCATGTGGTAGGGTAGAAGACACAGCTGGGGTCTTTATCTGCCATCATAAGCTAAGGAGGCACCTGTAATGGCTGTTAGAGACCCTGCCTACAGCTTTCTTCCTTTACATTTTAGGTTCCAAATTACCTGCCCTCCATCAGTGCTTCCATTGGAGGTGGGACACCCCAGCGCTATGTCTGGCGCTTCTGCATTGGCCTACACTCTGCTCCACGCTTCCTAGTTGCAGTGGCCTACTGGAACCACTATCATGCCACATCTTGTCCACATCCTGCCTACCAGCGGCGGTGTTGCCTGAACTTCATCTTGAATGTGGTAGAGAATCTCTGTCTCCTCCTGCTGACGTATGTGTCATCATCAGAAAACTATAGTAAGTACAGGACATGTGTTCTCCTGGCTGAAAGCTTGCTAGTAAAAAGTGATTTTAGATACCACAATCCAAAGTGCAAAATATAAAACCAGAAGTGGATCTTGTTAATTTCCCAAAAATCATGAAAATAGTAAAAAATACATAATTTAGATTTTTTTAAATCATTTTTTAATAAATCAGCCCCAAGAGTTTTGGAGAAAGGATCTCAGATAGGTTGCTAGAATAGCTGTTAGCTAAAGCAACCATGTTCTAATCATTGATCCTCCATAAAACTATAAATGTGCAAATCGCAACTCTATATTTTGGGTGTGCAAGATTTGCAATTTTGCACACCCAAAATACTTTTCTCAGGTACTAATCTAAGCCACTGTGCAGCGTTTACTCTTTAGTTGAAGGTGAAATTCTTGTTGCTGCAAGAGCCGCCATGTTTAGGGCAGTCTCACACAGGCCATCTGATGATTTTGAGATGATATTTCTGACGACATAGCAATATAGTGGAGGTTGACCACACTGAAGGGAAATAGCTATGTCTGAGAAATGGGAAGGTGGAAAAATTTACAAGGGAGCTGCTTAAAGCTTCGCAATTCAAAATAAAAACGGTTTCAGGTGCAGGTGATGGGCTTGGGGTTCACAAAACAGAGAAAATTAAGGCACGCACAACTCTGTAGCCTATCTAATCTGCACATTGATACCAATCACTAAATTCTACCATGCCTTCCTCTTCCTTGGAGATCTTCCGCGCTTGTCCTATGGTGGTTTTCTTTGTTGTTTTTAAATTCAGACACAATCCACATCTTGAGGCCATTCTATGCATCTTCATATGTTCCATTAAAAAAAAGTTCCTCCTGAGTCTATCCCCTTTCACCTTCATCCTATGCCTCCTTGCTCCAGAGCTTCCCTTCAGTTGAGAGAGACTGCAGTGGTGGTATTTAAATATCTTTTATCATATCTCTCTCCGGTCCATCCAATCTTCCCAAGAAGATGGCCATAGTTAAATCTGGCACTCTACACAGGATCTACTTAATTGATCTGTCTCAATCTCTAACCAATTTTGGGTCATAGACCAGTATCAACATCTCAACTACTGGAGTGGTCAAAACCTGATCAGGGGGTTTTTCTCCCCCATTTACGAGACCCAGAGTGTAGAAGTTTGCCCAGTATTGGTCTTACTTCCCAATCTCTGAAGCCGTCATCAAAGCTCACTCCAGTTATGAGAACATTTAAGTTGAGCTGTAATTAGGTTCCTTCCCTTTTCTCTATGACCCTGGGTAAGTCACTTAATCCTCCATTATTCTGGATACAAAATAAGTACCTGTATATATGTGAACTGCTTTGAATGTGTAACCACAAAAAAAGGCGGTATACAAGTCCCATTATCTTTCCCTTTTCCTTTGTGTTTATCATTGAATTCTATCTCTGTTTTTGTCATCAGAAAACCTCCCATGGGACCGGCATTCCAGGCATGTACCACCCGTTTTGTGGGAAAAAATATTTCCTGACATTGCTCCTGAGTCTCCCACCCTGCACCCTCCCCATCTCTGAAAAAGATTAGTTTACATATTCGTAGTTTTTAAGTATTTAAATGTCTGTATCGTATCGCCACTGTCCCTCCTTTCTTCTAGTGGCAGGCAGCTCTAGGAATCGCCGCTGACCCGCTGAAGCAAGAAAGAGCATAATATTTGTGAGTGGGATTGGAGGGGAAGGAAATATGTTGCAGGAGGATTGAAAATGGTGAGAGAGGGAGAAATGGACATTGGGGGTTGGAGGGAGGGAGAGATGGTGCATGGGGAGAGGAAGAAATGGACATGCAACAGCTCTGTGCAGAAATACAGTGTCAAAAGTCTCGTTAAATTGGTTTTCTTTATCTGTAAGTACCCGAAGTTTTGTTTTTGTGCTTTAAAAAAGATTGCTGACCCCCCTGCTCTAGGGCAAACATTCTCAACCCAGTCAAGGTTTTAGAATACTCTCAGTGAATTTGCATGAGAGAAATTTGCATGCACTACCTCCATTGGTTGTAAATTTCTCATACTACATAGGCAGCGGAACACTTTTTTGCTTGAAAGGGGGGGAGGGGGCAAAAGCTCCGCCCTAGACCTTGCCCAAGCTCTGCCTCAGACCCCTCCCCCATAATGACAGTACTAATTTTAATGCAATTTCTTCCATTCATTTTTCATATATGCACAATATAATCTTATTAACAGCACATAATGGTATCCACAAAATTGAACTACACAAAACATGCTTTTTCTCCTCCCAACACCTGCATAGCATTTCTCCTCTCTCCTCCACCCCCATGTGCAATGTCTCTCTCTCTCTTGCTGCAAAGGGAGTGGGGAAAGAGAGAGAGAGAGGGATCCAGAGTGCATCTCTCCAACTCCCTCTACTGCCACAACCATCATTTCTCCCTCTTTAGCCCCATGCCAAACATTTCTCCTCCTATCACCCCTCTCCAGCACCACGCCACATCTCTCCCTCTACCGCCATGTCCAACAGTCCTTCCTCTTGCATTCCTTTCCACCACCACATCCAACTTTTCTCCCTCTCTTCTCTCTACCTCACTCCTCTTCCACCACCATGTTCAACAATTCTTCTCTTTTTTCCTTTCCCCATGTACACCATTCTTTTCCCTCTCACTCACACCCATGCTCAACAATTCTCCCTTTCTACTCCCTCCCCATATCGACATCTGTTTCTCTCCCTCCTGTCTTCCTTCTGTCTCAGCATGCCTCTCTCCCTCCCTTCTGTGTCCTAAGGGTTTGTACCTGTGTTCTGGCTGGCTCTAAGGCATCCAAGTAGGTCTCCTCCTCTTTCTTTCCAGCTGCACTTTAGTTCACAAACCCAAAGGCAGCAGCAGAGTATGACCAGAGGTCCTGGTGCGCTTGCTACGTGGCCTGCTATCAAAAGGTTTGCGGCCATGCAGCTTGGAGAGAACATTGCTTTACTCTATTCCTTTTCACTTTTTGTGTAATCAACTTTCTATCTCCTCTTATCCCCTAGCTTTCACATTTCTCATTCTCTTATTCCCTTTATCTGCTTTCCATTATCACATTTCTACTCTCGTATACTCATTATTCTGCTCACTCATCTCCTTGACAACTCTCCCACATGGATCCTCCATTTCTAGCGTCTCCTCTCCTCCTTGTCGCTTACTCCACCCTTGTAACCCAGTATTTCCCTCCTCTTTTTTTTTCTCTCTCCCTCCAACAAGTCCAGTATCTCTCATTTCTGCTGTTCTGTGTCCATCACTTGTCTCCCTCCTCTGTTCTCCCTGAGTCGTAATCCATCTCTCCCTCCCTGGAATCTCTTTCCCTATTTTGCTCTCTCCACCCCCCCCCCCCCCATTTTGCCCCTTCCGCTGCCATCTCTCCCTCTCTTCCTTTCACCCCTTCTACCCCCTCTGCCTTCTCCCCATGTCCATCTTGCCCTCTCTGTGCTCCCTCTGTTCTCCAAGTCCATCTCTCCCTGTTCCTCACAAATCTGATATATTTCCCTCCTGAATCCATCTCCTCTCCCTTCCCCAGCCCCAGTGGAAACAGGAAGTTGTCAGAGAGGGCAAGCCCCTGTGGAGAGAAGATGCTGGGGCTAGTGGCAGGGCGGCACTGTTCTTTTACAAGAGATTGAGGTAGACATGCAGTTTGGGGGGGGGGGGGGGATGTAGCTGGCCAAGTAGCGAGATGCTGCTCCTATGAGAGTGCTGCCTGCTTAGGTACACCACTGTGGCCTCGGAGGTGCCATTGTACAAAACCATGGTGAGACCTCATCTGGAATACTGTATACAATTCTGGAGGCCACATTACCGTAAAGATGTGCTCAGAGTCGAATCGGTTCAGCGGATGGCCACCAGGATGATCTCAGGGCTCAAGGGTCTCTCGTACGAAGTGAGACTAAACAAATTACAGCTCTACACTCTAGAGGAACGTAGGGAGAGGGGAGACATGATTGAGGCATTTAAATACATCACAGGACGTATCGAGGTGGAAGATGATATCTTCTTTCTCAAAGGACCCTCGGCTCAAACTCAGGGGCGGGAAATTTCATGGCGACATCAGGAAGTATTTCTTCACAGAAAGAGTGGTTGACCGTTGGAATAAGCTTCCGGTGCAGGTGATCGAGGCCACCAGCATGTTGGACTTTAAGAATAAATGGGATGCCTATGTGGGATCCCTACGAGGGTCGATCTGAAGAATTGGTCACTAGGTATAGACTTAAGAGGATGGGTCAGTAGAGTGGGCAGACTTGATGGGCTATAGCCCTTTTCTGCTGTCATCTTTCTATGTTTCTATGTTTCTATCTATCCCTACAGAATCCCCGTTGGTCTTGTTACAGTACTACCCGCAATTTCCAACGCCTACGCTACTACTTATTTCTATAGCGATGCTAGATGTACGCAGTGCTGTACATTAAACAGGGAAGAAACAATCCCTGCTGAATAGAGCAGACATTGGTACTTCACAAGTGTGTGGGAGTTAGTCGGGCACAGGGAAATCCTGGAAGCTCTTGTGTATTAAGTGGGGTCTGGAGCTTGTATTCCACCTGCAGGATTTAGATGTGGGTTGTCTTATTAAACGTATTCCCACTCTTTCGGTGAGCGCCAGATTATGGGAACGTCTATTTCAGGTTTTACACCGTGCCTGTTTTACGCGTGAGCAATTGTTTAAATCTGGATTGGCTGCTTCAACTCAATGTGAGAAGAGACGCCTGCTTTTCATGCTTTCTGACAAGAGATTGAGGTAGACAGCTCTGAAGTAACAGAGAAGGTTTCTGGGTCAGCTATTTACAGTGGGTGATGCCTGCGCGTCCCGTCCTCCCAACAAGTGCTGCTGAAGGAGGTAACTGGGAATCCTTCCCCCCCCCCCCACTGACCCGGAAGGCTTTCCTCTGAAGGGCTGGAAGAAGCTTCGAAGGGCGGACAAGAATTATCCTTGGCAGTAGCCAGTGCTGTGTTCCCGCAACCACCAAGGATATGCGTACTGTGTGTTAAGAAACGCTGTTCTAGAAGACCTTGGGCACCAGGGAGACATTTTAGACCGACTATGGTTCTATAAGAGATTCTCATAGGTCTTTATAATAAATTTTCAACTTTAAAAATCACATCATTGGTTATCTGTTAAGCAAAAAATATTTTTTTACTAAAGCGCAGTAGCTTCTGCTTTGGCACATGAAATGCAAAAATTAACATGAAATGATTGCAAATCCCTTGCGATAAATGCAGGGGGGGGGAGGATCTTGCCTCTGTCTTGCATTTTCCGCACAAGGCATAGAGCTAATGCCTGACTGTGACGTTAACATTCCTGGGCTCATAGCACACATGGCCCATGCTCTCAGCCCAGCCATGTAATGAGGTGGCCGTATGCTCCTGAGCGTAGCTTTCAGATTCCTCCCAAGAGCCATCGCAGCTTCCCCTCAGTGCTAGGAGTCAATATAGCAGTGGTACAGGTACAAAATCCATAGGTTTGTTAAATCAGCAAAAGATGGACCTTTTCTGAGAACAGGAGGAACATCTGCCTTGGTATCAGAGAGAAATCAACTACTTTGGTGTTTGGAGCTTTTCCATTTTCGGAATTTTAGATAAAGGATCTTGTACCTGTTCTGCAGTATTAGTACTAATGTTCTGGGATCGTTATCGTGTGGGACTCTCCTGAATAGGTCCCAGAGGGTGAGGATTGTGTGTTTAGAATTAGTGAGGTTGGGATTTGGGAGGGGGGGGGGCGACCTCAGAATTGCTTGACATTTGGCGGCTGATAGCGCAGCTGTACTTACTGCCTCCTGTTGAAGTTGTGGTAAGCTAAGCTGCACCATCAGCAGTCATGATGGCTAACGTGTAGTTCTTGTACAATCCCATTTTATTCCGGGACCAGTGGGTTATTTCCCTTCACCCGCCAGGGTCTGTAGGAAGCCTCAAACCTTCAGAGGCTTTTTCCCTCCTCCCTGAGCATTCTCACCAGTCTTTTCTTCCTACAAAGCCAGGCTGTAGGAGCTCATCTTTTCTGCTCGTGTTTTATTTTGTGATCTCATCAGTGGCACCAGGGGAGTTTCTAGCCTCCCTGTATATGACTGAGGCGGATCTTCATATTCCTATTTTTCCGGACCACTGGAAGTACCTGCGATTCCATATTCCGGGGTGACATTTCCAGTTTGCGGCACTGACCTTTGGGTTGGCGACTGCACCCCAGACCTTCACTAAAGTGATGGTGGTGGTGACGGCCCATCTGCGCTTCATGGGTGTTCTGGTTCCCCTGTATCTGGACGACTGGTTGATCAGAGTGCCCTCTTTGTCTGAAGAGCATCAGGCTGTCCATCAGGTGGTACCGT
Source organism: Geotrypetes seraphini (assembly GCF_902459505.1). Taxonomy (NCBI): domain Eukaryota; kingdom Metazoa; phylum Chordata; class Amphibia; order Gymnophiona; family Dermophiidae; genus Geotrypetes; species Geotrypetes seraphini. The sequence continues at coordinate 4,500,009 of NC_047089.1, read as the reverse complement.
TGCTGCAACGTCCGTGTTGGGTGATCAATTTCACAAAGAGTCACCTTGAGCCCACCCATGATTTGGAGTATCGGGAGTTCGATTTCACATGGGTCAGAACAAGGTGTCTCTGCCCGTGTCCCGTCAGGAGAGGTTACAGCAGGTTATCAGGGACCTTCTGGCCACTCCGGTCCCAACAGCTTCTGGGGTTCTGGGGACCTTGGTGGCATTGATCAATGTGGTTCCTTGGGCCAAAGCCCACCTGCATCCGCTGCAGGAGCCCTGCACAACAGGACCAGTTACATGCACCCCTGCCCTGATTGACAGTGACACGCAACAGTCTAGCATGGTGGTTGCGTCCTCTCTCATTGACCCAGGGTCTTCCGCTCCGGGTCTTGGACTAGGTGATTTTGTTGACAGATATGAATCTCAAAGGATGGGGAGCAGTGTGCATGTCTGTCCCTGTTCAGGGTCGGTGAGCGAACTCAGAGCACAAGTGGTCGATCAATTGCCTGGAACTGCGGGCGATTAAGCTGGCCCTTCTCCTCTTCGAGAATTGTTTCCGTCATCGAGCCGTCCATGTATTCTTGGACAATGCCACAGTGGTGGCTTGCGTCAATTGTTGGGGGTGGGGGCACGAAGAGTCCCTCTCTGAACGTGGAGGCTCAGCTGCTCTTTTGGTGGGCGGAGTGATGCCTCGTGGCACATGTGACAGGAGTGGACAACATCCAAGCAGGCTTTCTCAGTTGTCAGACACTAGACCCTGGAGAGTGGTCACTCTCTAAAAGAGTATTCATTTGCATAGTGGATCATTGGGGGTGTCCCACATTCAACCTCATGACGGCCAACAAGAAAGCTGATCGTTTCTTCAGTCATTGGCGAGAGGCTGGAAGCAGAGGCCTGGATGCTATGGTTCATCCCTGGCCCCAGGAAGGTCTTCTTTATGTTTTCCCTCTGTGGCCCATGATAGAGCGTCTGTTGAGGTGCACAGTGGTCCACGAGGGTCTGGTGATTCTCGTGGTACCCAATTAGCCGAGACGGCCATGGCATGCTGACTTGGTTTTGCTCCAGCAAGTTTGGGGGCTCAGGCTCCCTTGTCAGTCTTGCCTTCTCACACAGGGTCCGATTGCGATGCTAGATCCAGACCGCTTTGGTCTTACAGCATGGCTCTTGAGCGCACGGCCTTGACTAGCCGGGGCTATTCTTCAGAGGTGGCCACCACATTGCTTCACAGCAATCGGACGTCCACAGTGGCGGCCTATGCGAAGGTTTGGAGGTGTTACCAGGCTTAGTGCGTCCTAAGGCCAGTGGACCCTTCTTTTCCATTGATTCCTTGGGCCCTGGAGTTTCTGCAAGATGGCCTGAAAGGTCTAGCAGTAGCTTTGCTCTGGGTACAGATTGCTGGCTTTTGGGTATGGGCCTTCCTTCCCTGAGGGGCACATTGGCAGTCTGTCCAGATGTGGTTCATTTTCTGTGGGGAGCATTGTAGCTCAGGCCTCCCTTGCGCTTTCCCTGTCCAAACTGGAGCCTTAAACTGGTTATTTGCTATCTTGCTCGCCCTCAGTATGTGCCTCTAGGAAAAGTTTCTCTGATGGATCTCGCGCTCAAGACGATCTTCCTGGTGGCTGTTTCCTCAGCCCACAGAGTTTTGGAGCTACAGGTCCTCTCCTGCAGGGTTCCTTTTCTGTGGATTACAGATTCCACGGTGATGCCGCATACTGTTCCTTCCTTTCTTCCCAAAGTGATTCATGTGAATCAGGAAGTCTGGCTTCCTGTGTTTGCTTTTTCTGGATTGGGTGTTGCGGTCCTTGGATGTGCACAGTTTATTGTGGTATCTGGAGGTCACCAATGAGTTTTCGCCTCTCTGACCATCTGTTTGTCTTGGCGGGTCTTGCCCGCAGAGGGAAGCCAGCTTGAATGGCTACCATTTCCAGGTGGATTCGCATGGCCATTTCCACAGTTTATGTGGTGGTCGGAAAGAACATAAGAAGTTGCCTCTGCTGGGTCAGACCAGAGGTCCATCGCGCCCAGCAGTCCGCTCCCACGGCGGCCCATCAGGTCCATGACCTGTAAGGTGATGCTTGTCTAAATCATTTAATCCCCCTTGTCCTTCTATCTATACCCTTTCATAACCTATCTCTACCTCTATCTGTATCCCTCAATCCCCCTATCCTTCAGGAATTTATCCAATCCTTCTTTGAAACCCGGTAGTGTACTCTGTCCTATCACAACCTCCGGGAGCGCATTCCAGGTGTCCACCACCCTCTGAGTGAAAAAGAACTTCCTAGCATTGGTTCTAAACCTGTCCCCTTTCAATTTCTCTGAGTGCCCCCTTGTTCTAGTGGTTCCCAGTAGGCTAAAGAATCTGTCCCTTTCTACATTCTCTAAGCCCTTCATGATCTTGAAGGTCTCTATCATGTCTCCTCTTAGTCTCTGCTTTTCCAGGGAGAAGAGCCCCAGCCTTTCTAACCTGTCTGCGTATGAAAGGTTTTCCATGCCTTTTATCATTTTCGTCGCTCTTCTCTGAACCCTCTCAAGTATCGCCATGTCTTTCTTGAGGTACGGTGACCAATATTGGACACAGTACTCCAGATGCGGGCGCACCATCGCACGATACAGCAGCATGATGACTTCCTTCGTCCTTGTTGTAATACCCTTCTTTTTTTTATGTTTTAAATTCTTTATTCATTTTTGCATGTTACAACAAGTGTAGCAGTTAAACTCATATGAACTTAAAGATACACACTTGATTAACTCTCATATATGCTTTAAGTATAACATTTCATAACAAATTAATATTCTGTAATATTTTAAAAATTATGTAAGAAATCTAATATTTAAATTATTCTTATTAAATAGAATAACCTCCCCTCCCTCCCTACTCAATAATACATAAAAGTGTCATTACTGTAAAACTATTCAAATAGTCCTGTATTATGAAATAACAACAAGTAAAGCCCACCCATTTCCCCCCTAATCAAATATCTTATCATGGGAAAATCAGTTAATGGTCCCCAGATTTTCTGAAATTTACTAAAATACCCTTCTTAATAATACCCAGCATTCTGTTCGCTTTCTTTGAGGCTGCTGCACATTGTGCCGTTGATTTCATTGTTGTGTCCACAAGCACACCCAAGTCTTTTTCAAGGGTACTTTCCCCTAGCACTGATCCCCCCCATTTTGGAGCTGAACATTGGGTTCTTTTTCCCTATATGCATGTCCTTGCATTTCTCTATATTGAAGCTCATTTGCCATTTATTTGCCCACTCTTCCAGTTTGTTTAGGTCCCTTTGTAGGTCTTCACAATCTTCCACAGTTCTAACCCTGCTACAGAGTTTCGTGTCATCCGCAAATTTTATAACTTTGTCCTCGTTTCTAGGTCATTTATAAATACATTGAACAGCAGCGGTCTGAGCACTGACCCCTGCGGAACACCACTCGTGACCTTCCTCCAGTCCAAGTAGTGGCCCTTCACACCAACCCTTTGCTTTCTCCCTGCCAACCAGTGCTTAATCCATCTGTATATGTCCCCTTCCACCCCGTGGTTCCACAGCTTCCTAAGTAGCCGCTCATGAGGTACCTTGTCAAAGGCTTTTTGGAAGTCGAGATAAATGATGTCTATGGGTTCCCATTTGTCCATCTGGCTGTTTATCCCTTCAAAGAAGTGCAGTAAGTTCGTTTGGTACGATCTTCCCTTGCAGAAGCCATGCTGGCTCGCTTTCAGTTGTCCATTTTTTTCTATGTGCTCACAGATGCAGTCTTATCAGTGCTTCTACCATCTTGCCTGGAACTGAAGTCAAGCTTACTGGCCTGTAGTTCCCCGGGTCACCCCTCGATCCCTTTTTGAAGATAGGTGTGATATTTGCTATTTTCCAGTCCTCCGGGATCTCCCCAGTTTTCAAGGATAGGTTACAAATTTGTCAGAGTGTTTCCGCTATCTCGTTTCTTAGTTCTTTTAGTACCCTTGGGTGGATTTGTCACTCTTCAATCTATCTATCTGTTTGAGGACATCCTCATGGCTTACCTCTAATTTCGACAGTTTTTTTCTTGGTCTCCACTTATGATCTCTTCGGGTTCTGGTACATTGGATGTGTCCTCGCTCATGAAGACTGACGAGAAGAACTTGTTTAACCTGTCTGCTACCTCTTTTTCCTCCTTTACCACTCCCTTTTTGTCTCCATCATCCAACAGTCCTATTTCCTCCCTCGCCAGTTGCTTCCCTTTAACGTATCTGAAGAACGTTTTAAAGTTTCTTGCTTCCCCAGCCAGCCTCTCTTCGTATTCTCTTTTTGTTTTCCTAACCACTCGGTGACATTCTTTTTGGTGTTTTTTGTGTTCCTTCCAGTTTTCCCCGTTTTGGTCCTTTTTCCATTTTCGGAACGATTTTTTCTTGTCACCTATCGCTTTCTTCACTTCATTTGTTATCCATGCCGGGTCTTTTGTTCGTTTTTTTTTTGTTTGTTTTTTACCCTTTCCTAAACCTGGGGATGTACAGGTTTTGTGCTTCTTGCACCGCGCCCTTGAATAGGGACCAGGTTTTCTCTACGGTCTCCATCCTTTTTGAGCCTTTTTTGGATGGAGACTGTAGAGAAAGCCTCTCGGGGTCCAGGCTCCTTCAGCCAGATGGGTTTTCCTCCTCTTGGGCAGAGTTGTCGGCTGTTTCTCTGGATGAGATTTGCAGAGCCGCTACCTGGTCCTCCTTGCATACATTCACCAAGTTTTACAGGATCGATGTGGCGGCCAAGCAGGATGCTGCTTTTTGTGCCTCTGTGTTGGCAGCAGGCTCATCAGTCCCACCCTGAATTTTCGGGACTGCTCTGTTACGTCCCTCTGGTCCCGGAATAAAGTGGGATTGTACAAGAGCGAAAGATTAGATTCTTACCTCTGTTAATCTTCTTTCTTGTAAATCCACACTTTATTCCGGGAACCCACCCTATACTTATTGGTTCATCGATTGTCTGTCTTTACAAATACCGTTAAGTTGTATTTCTGTCCAGATTTTATTAGAGTGCCATCAGAATAGGGTTAGCACTCAGTTTGGGGGGTAACCAGTTAGGGTGCCTTCTTCTGTCAGTGCATTTTGGTTCTACTTCTATTTATTTATTCATTCAATTATTTAGCCTGTCCTCCCAAAGGAGCCCAGAACGGGTTACAAAGCACATCTACAATATAATCGAGACAGGACAGAGATGGCATAATTTACAATGTAATGAAAATCTCAGCACTTAATTTTCCTAAATGGAGGCTATTGCATAATTCAGTCCGTTCATGCAAGAAATTGTCTTACTAGTGTGCCTCACTCCATTTTAACTTCCTTTATTCAGAATTTTATAATTTTCATAGATCCACGCACTCAATTGTGTTTCATAGTGCGGGGCTTTATGCACCCTTTCGTCACTGGACCTAAGTTTTAAGTTTAGTGTAACATACGTTTTAATGTTGTGACTTAGCTTTTTTGGTTGACGCTAGTCGGGAAGGTAGAAACAATAGTATCCAACATGTTTCGCCCGTCTGTCTCACAGGGCTTTATCAAGGCTCCCTCTCCCTAAAAAGGGTTATAAATAAATAGTGTCATATACAGGTTTCCTAAGTATCTATACCTTAACCGTATAACCTATATTTATCATCCTGTGTATATTTAAAACTTATCATTCCTTACCGTTAAGTAACCACATTCACCAACCACTGCGTCATCGACGAAATGGCGGTCACGCTATTTATTTATAAACCTTTTTAGGGAGAGGGAGCCTTGATAAAGCCCTGTGAGACAGACGGGCGAAACATGTTGGATACTATTGTTTCTACCCTCCCGACTAGCGTCAACCAAAAAAGCTAAGTACTTTTAGTATACCTATACTTTAGTCACAACATTAAAACGTATGTTACACTAAACTTAAAACTTAGGTCCAGTGACGAAAGGGTGCATAAAGCCCCGCACTATGAAACACAATTGAGTGCGTGGTGGCCCTCTGAGGATCTATGAAAATTATAAAATTCTGAATAAAGGAAGTTAAAATGGAGTGAGGCACACTAGTAAGACAATTTCTTGCATGAACGGACTGAATAATTTACAATGTAGACATGAGAGTAAAACATATACACTAAGCAGCATCTGGTGAGAGTAGGTGGCGTAGGTGCATTGACTCTGATGGCATTTCTGGGTGCATGTCCTTAAGGCGCTGGGTTTGTGAAGAGGAAGGTTTTCATGGCCTTCCTGAAGCTCCAGAGACCATCTAGTGTTTTAACAGATGGGGGGAATGTGTGTAGGGGCTTTTGCGGGCTGTTTCAGTTTTAAGGGAGCGGCCAGGAGGTATGGTCAGTCGTTTTTTTTCTTGGGACCTCAGTGGTTGCTTTGAGAAGTAGATTTGTAGTTTAGTTTTCAAGTAATGCAGAAAAAGCTTCTGAAGTTTTGAGGCTTTCTACAGACCCTGGCGGGTGGAGAGAAATAGCTCACTGGTCCCGCAATAAAGTGTAGATTTACAAAAAAGAAGATTAGCAGAGGTAAGAACCTAATCTTTCATACTGACCCATCTCCACTGTCCCATCTGCTGCCTCCTGTGCAGTTTTGCAGCACAGAACAAGAGCTTTGATCTCTGCTCTATAAAGGTATTGGGCATCCTTGGCTGTTAATGATTTTTCTGTGGCCTCTGGATTGTTATTTCATCACTGCATCCTTTGTTCAAATTCAACTAACAGTTTGTCTTCTCTGTTTATAAGCACAATATTCTGATCACACAAACACTTTTTCAACAAGTTGGTGGTAGTGATTGATTATATTCATTAAAAACTTGTTTTAAAAAGACTAATTCAATTTTGGGCTACTAATTAGGAGTTTTTGACATAAGATGGTTATTAGGGACTAATAATCCCAGCTGCCCATCAATATTGCAGCTAAGCTCATTTTTGGAAAACAAAAGTATGATCATGTTTAGAGAATGACACGGTGAAAAAATTGGTCCCCGTCACCGCCCCGTCCCCGTCTCACCATCCCCGTCACCGCCCCGTCCCCGTCTCACCATCCCCGTCACCGCCCCGTCCCCGTCTCACCATCCTCTTCACCGCCCCGTCACCGCCACTGCCACCCCATTCACCGCCCCGTCACCGCCACTGCAATCCCATTCACTTTTCTTTATTTACGTATAAAGGAAACATTCTTTAAAACTTTAAAACTTAGTTAAATATTAGTTAATAACTATACAAAAACAAAACACGCAGAGAAAAAATTAATTAATATAAATTCCCTGACTTCCCTGCACTGTCCCCCCTTGAAGGTCTGTCCCCATCCTGAAAGCCTGATGCCCCCCTCCCCCCAACGACCGCCCCCCCCAGCTTCAAAATGATGCCTGAAATTACCTTGGGGGTTCTGAGCACTATTAATTTTAATTTATTACAGCACTCCAGAAATATTTTTCTAATTGTTTTAACTTGGAAAAGCGAACCAGGATTGTCTTAATGAAAGGCTTATGTTCTGCACTGCAGCCCTCCTGCCCTCGACGCAAACCCCCCTCCCCCCAACGACCGCCCCCCCCAGCTGACCCGCGACCCCCCTGGCGACCCCCACGACCCCCCCACCCCCCTTACCCGTACCTTTGGTAGTTGGCCGGACAGACGGGAGCCAAAACCGCCTGTCCGGCAGGCAGCCAACGAAGGAATGAGGCCGGATTGGCCCATCCATCCTAAAGCTCCGCCTACTGGTGGGGCCTAAGGCGCGTGGGCCAATCAGAATAGGCCCTGGAGCCTTAGGTCCCACCTGGGGGCGCGGCCTAAGGCACATGGTCAGGTTGGGCCCATGTGCCTCAGGCCGCGCCCCCAGGTGGGACCTAAGGCTCCAGGGCCTATTCTGATTGGCCCACGCGCCTTAGGCCCCACCAGTAGGCGGAGCTTTAGGATGGATGGGCCAATCCGGCCTCATTCCTTCGTTGGCTGCCTGCCGGACAGGCGGGTTTGGCTCCCGTCTGTCCGGCCAACTACCAAAGGTACGGGGAAGGGGGGTGGGGGGGTCGTGGGGGTCGCCAGGGGGGTCGCGGGTCGGCTGGGGGGGCGGTCGGAGGTTCTTGGGGGGGGGCGGTCGTTGGGGGGGAGGGGGGTTTGCGTCGAGGGCAGGAGGGCCTGGGATCCCTCCTGCCCGTAATGTAGTGCGGGGTGGGGTTAGGGGGTCGCCGTGGCCAGGAGGGTTTGGGCTCCCTTCTGGCCCGATATTGTCGGGAAGTCGGCGGTCCTTCGGGGTGGGGGTGCGAGTGGTCCTGCCGGGGGGGGGATGTATCGGACGTCGGGGAGTCGGCCGGGCAAGAGGGCTTGGGCTCCCTCTTGCTCCGATCGCGGGTGCGGGTGGGAGCGCGTGCGAGCGGTCGTTCGGGGTGGGGGTGCGAGCGGTCCTGCTGGGGGGGTGAATCGGGCGTCGGGCGGTAAATAGCGGTTCCTAGAAGGGGGTACATTGGCCCGCGGGGACAAACCTGTTCACCGTTTCCGCGGTCGGTGAATGGCCTTGTCCCCGTCACCGCAGCGACTGCTAGTTTTCTTCCCCGTTTTCGGCGGTGACCCGCGGCTTAAATGCGGTGGCCGCGGGTAAACCGTCACCGTGTCATTCTCTAATCATGTTTCCCCTTTGTTGATAAAGCTTCACTGGCTCCCAGTTCGCTTTAGGATCCAGTTTAAATGCTTCTGTATGGAATATTTGATCCTTTTGTCCCCTTAGACTTTTCCATTTGAGAAACACACAAAGATATACGTTAGCTTTCCCTTCCTTTAAGGGAATTAAATCTGCTGGGAAGCTCAGTCGATCTTTTGTTTTCAAGTTTGTAGAGATCTGGATGAACTTCCTGACTCCATTAGGCTTTTAGGCCAGCTGCAATTATTTCTTAAATTCCTGAAAACTTTGTTGTTCTCGCAATTTTGAAATGGTTTAACTACAGCCTCAATGAAATGATACTATTACAGTTATGATTTTCTTATGTACTTTAGTTTATAATTAGTTCTTCCTTCTCCTGTGTTTTCTACTATGTACTCTTAGTCTTAATTATATGTGAACTGAGTCGAGCTCCATTGGGAGATGACCCGGTATATAAACCAAAGATTAGATTATGCTTTTGTTGCTCAAGGGTTTAATTTTATTCTGGAAGGGAAAGTCATAAATTGCACCAGATGCACTCATTTCGAATTCTGCCCTGGAACTGTTTGAAATCTCCTGTTCTGATTGCCCAAAATTTAAATCTGAGTCCTGATTAATTGGGAAATTGGAGAATGTATTCATTTTGTAGGACTGTGTGGCCTGGTCTTCCTCCTGCTGCTGCTTCTAGTTCTCATCAGCAATCTGTCACGCATGGCTTTCCCACTTCTTGTCACGACTCGCTAGATGGCTGTCCCTCTCACCTCCCCTAGATGTAACTAGAGAGCAGAATGCATGTCGGCCTCCGTCACTGCTAGGGTCGAGAGCCAAGCACAGTGCTATCTGGCAGTCAGAGCAGCACTTAGCAAAGGTCTGGAAGTCCAGCTCCATTGAAGTATACTGTGAGTTCATCTCGCTAAACACTGGTAAGAGCTTTCACCCGTTTTCCTGTGTAGTCCAAGCATACACCGGGTGGGGCCTGGGCTATTAGTTCCTCAACCAGGGAGGTGCTGCTGCTGGGGGAAAACCACAGATTTGTACCGAAAGTCACTAATGCTCCCCCTGTTCTCTTTTTTTCAGTGGTGCATGAGAATGCCTTCATTATGTTCATGATCTCTTCGCTTGGCCACATGCTGCTGACGTGTCATCTCTGGCGAATGACGAAGAAAAACGCAGTAAGTCCCGAGGTATGGTTCCTTTCCTCTTTTCTTCTATATCCACTGGCTGAGCTTTCAGGTGGAATCTTCACCCCCTGCAGCTCCTCCAGCTTGCTTTAAGAGCTTTCTTCAGCAACTTGGCAAAAAGCATTCTAAGGGCAGCACTGACACTGGCGCTCATATTTTTATGCTATTAGAGTTGTTTCCAAGCTCTGCATACCAAAATTAGACACTAATAAGCACTCATTAAAAATTGCACACACATCTGGCTCCTAATTCTAATAGTGTGTGACTGAAAAGAAGGGGTGGCTGTGGGAGCAACATGCATGTTTTTACAGAATCCTGCCTCGGCGTCCTTACACCAGATTTCAGTGGGCAAAGATCTGGTGCAGGAATCGGGGCATATGCCATTTTTATAGACTTCCCCTGCACAAGTGGTGGCAAAGTGGTGTATTGCTGTTCTATATGGTTGTGTGTAAGTGTCCTAGCACATGGATGCAAGGGGCACTGGTGAGACTCCTTTCTCTGGGCACCCCCTTGCCACTTTTTTGCAATCACAGTTGCTGTAACTGCAGGGGTGGAAGTGTTAGTTGGGCTGAATATTAGAGAATGACGCGGGGACAAATTTTCCTCCTCTCTGCGGCATCTCTCTATTCCCGTCCCCGTGAGCTCTGCCCCTGCCCCATTCCTGCAAGTTCTGTTCTCATCTGCACAAGCTTCAAATGCTTTAAAATCATGTGTTCAAGGTTTGAGCTTATAGGACTGAGACAGGGCGAGAACTCATGGGAACGAGACCGGGATATTGAGATCCCACAAGAACAGGGACAAATTTGTCCCCGTGTCATTCTCTATGCTGGGTTATGCTAGTATTTCTGTAAGAGAATCTGGGTAGCTACAACCCATTTTGTAGAACAGACACTCACCATCACCATCAGGGAACTTCAAAGGAGGAGTGGCCCTCCGTGTACATTCTAAGTGAATAGATTGTGCTGTATTTCTCTTAGCTTTTAATTCATTTCTGGGAACTATTGCTGCTTAATGGTTATGGAAACATCTCATTAATCGCTCTGATCACTTCTGTTCCATCCAAGCAGGCAGATTTCTGGCTGCATTCCAGCTGCCTTGAGCAGAGCTGGTACCCTCTTCCTGTCTGAACCACAAAGTAGCCCCCCGCCCCCCCAGTCTGGACGGGGAGGAGGATGGATAGTGGCAGTTCCTTTTACTTCCCAGAGCTGTGCAGTATCTCCAGAAGGAAAAAGGCAAACAAGCCACTGGTATAAATTTGTAGTGAGGGAGCGACTCTCTTGAGCAGGATAGTAGCACAGGAAGATTTTAATATTGCCGTTCTAAAGTGCTGGGATTTAGTCATAGTTTGTGATGAGTGTGGTTCTGGTGTCCTGTAAATGAGGAACAGACCCACTTTAATCCCAGCTAGTCCAATGGGACCTTTTATTCTTTATCATGAAATAGCAAGGGAAAAGTTATATTGCCTCTACAAAATAGATGCTGGTTACAGGCTGGAGTGGAAGGTTCCTGTGTGGCAGACGCCGTCTCTTGTGAAGTTGTCTTGTGGCTGCGCTGTCGTACCTGGGATTCAGGATCACATAGTAACATAGTAGATGACGGCAGGTAAAGACTTGAACAGTCCATCCAGTCTGCCCATAAGTTACACCCATTAAAAAATACATGATTAGATTAACTTGTCTCTTCTTTGCTATTTCTGGGTCATAGACTGTAAAGTCCACCTGGTATTGTCCTGGGTTCCAACTGCTAAGCTCACTCCAGCCTCTCCAACCATCCTGTTGTTTGCAGGATATCTACCCTAAAGTCTGGCCAGTACCGTCCTCATGTTCCAAGTTAGTGGAGCTCCCTTTAGTGCCCTCCCCAGCCCATCCTACACCGAATCACCAAATATGGGACATAAACCGTACAAGCCTGTCCAATACCAAATGGTATATTGATTTTCAATTGTTTATTTTAGTTTGATTTTAATGAATTTTAAGTCAATTGTATTTTACTTATTGATGGTATAATTTTTCTCTATATGTGAACCGCCTAGAACTAAGTGGTGTGGCGGTATACAAAAAATAAAATTATTATTGATGCCATCCCCAGCCCATCCTACACCGAATCACATTTTAGATGATCTTACTCTGGGCTGTGCTAGGCTGTCTGAGCCTTGGCCTCTGACGAGTGGTACTTTAGGGGAAGTTTTTCGGATGGGATCCCTTTAAACCCAGACTCTGAATATAGTCTGACCTCAGATATCCCAGAATCTGTCTTGCTCATTACTGTGGTACTAAAGCCAGTGCGGCTGCTTGCAGATTTCCATCCTCCAGTCCTGACCCTGTTTAAGTTCTGAGCTGTGCGGTCAGGAAGATTCAGTGGATGTCTCTGCATATAGGAAGTTGTGCCATCCGTAGCTGCGATGGCACAAAGAATTATCCCTCAACATGCCACCAGAGGGAGTCCTAGTCAAAGACATTGCGTTTTCTTTCACTGTAGATTGCAACAAAATTGATTTATTATTAAACTCAAAAGCTGACAGACTTTTCCTGTTTTCAGCCCTGAAGATTTTCTGTTCTATAGAAGTGCCATTCCCATTGCTTTGGGCTCAGTGCCGCAGGGATTCGAAAAGCAGGTGCTGCCGCAGGGCAGGATTGAGAGGCATTAATAACAACTGTGGAGGGGGTAATCTTGCTATTGGGCTGGATAGAAATTTAGTACTTCAGATTTAGAAGTGCTGGGCTTTCTATTCCTGGACTTTCATCACAGTCTTTGTAACTTCTGCAGGACACAAGAGAAGTTGTGTGTCAATTGGAAACTTTGTTTCTGTCATAATCTTAGACAAAGAATCGCATCCAAAAGTCACACCACTCCTACTAACAGGAAGTTGGTGTTTTGGGTGCTGCCACTAGGCCAGATGGGCCTCATTTGATTTTCAATCTAAGACTGCAGCACGGGGCGGGGTTTCCCCTCCCCAGTTCCTGGAAGTGACATAAGCAGAGGTTTCCTCCCATGGCTTGGTATTTCTCTCTGCCTTTCCGTGCTGAGGAAGTGTAAGGGTGACGGACACTGTGAAAAGAGAAGTTTGTTCTTGCTTTCATAGCATTCAGAGCTGGAACTTAGGTCCATTACCGGCCCCCACTCTGCCTTTTTTTTAATATCTATGTTTTTGCATGGTCTTGGCCATCTCACCCTTAATGTGGACCCACTCACTTCTTGGAGAGAATCTCTGGTGTTCTAGCATTCCACCCTTTTGCTCCCTGTTCTGCAACTCTTTCTGTGGGGCGGCTGTTGTTAAAATGCAATCCTGCCCCTGTGTGTTCTTGATTCAGTCTCTGCTTAAATAAATTGATCTCCAGAATGTCTCATGGAAGCTGATCAGGCCAGCCTGTGGCATTAAGGTAGTCCCAAAAAATTAACACATTTTGTTTGCCCACAAGGCTAATTTTATTCCTTTATAGAAAAATGACTCACTGGTTGTTTTTTTTAAACTACCCCTAAGCTAACAGTATATTGTAATTCTTATGTACTCGAGAAATAATCAATGGTCTATGACATAAAAGCTGCCTTTGACGCAGTAGGAAACTTCTTTCCGTGGCTGGCCACTAGCCGAAGAACAAATTATTTTGTCAAAGTATTGTTGTATTTTTCAATGAGGCTTATTCCTCATTAACAGTTTCTTGAAAACTGGATGGTCAGTCCACTCTGTGGGATGTTTCTTCAGAAATATATTCGCTTTTGTTGCTCCTCCTTCAGTCAAGAGATGAAAAGAATGACTGTGTTCTCTGTGTTACAAAACTTTCAAGGGTCACAGGTTCCGTTTCATCTGTACGCATGAGATAAGAACATAAGCCGTGCCTCTGCTGGGTCAGACCTGAGGTCCATCATGCCCAGCAGTCCGCTCACGCGGCGGCCCATCAGGTCCAGAACCTTTATACTAGCCCTCTATCTATACCCTTCTATCCCCTTTTCCTTCAGAAAATTGTCCAATCCCTTCTTGAACTCCAATACCGTATCCTGTCCTATCACTCCCTCTGGAAGCGTGTTCCAGGTGTCCACCACCCGTTGGGTGAAGAAGAACTTCCTAGCATTGGTTCTGAATCTGTTCCCTTTTAATTTTTCGGAATGCCCTCTCGTTCTTGTAGTTGTTGAAAGTTTGAAGAATCTGTCCCTCTCCACTTTCTTTATGCTCTTCGTGATCTTATAAGTCTCTATCATATCCCCTCTAAGTCTCCACTTCTCCAGCGAAAAAAGCCCCAGTCTCTCTAATCTTTCAGCGTATGAGAACTGGCAAGCGCAGTCCCTCGGATGCATGTTTTGTGGTATGCCCTGGTGGGCAATTGGATTGGAGTGGGCTGACTGTATGAGAGACTTCTGGCCATTTTTCTGTTCTTGAAAGCTTGAGGGTTGCTTTTGAGTGTTGCAACAGGAAGGCCAGGAGGCAAGCAGCAAGCGGAGAAGGGAACTGGGTGGCAATAGGGAAGCAAAAAACTGTTCACACGGAGAGTAAAGAGAGACATTAATAAATGAGGGAATTAAAACTCGGTAGTCCTCCCCCTCCCAGGAGAGTGTCGGAGAAAATAACACAGAGCGAGGATCACCAAAACTCCCATATCCCCTCCACTATCGAGAAAACTGAATAAGCCAAATTACTATAGAATGCTATGTAGAAAAATCATGCGAACAGAATTCCGCAGTCGCACAGAACAGGAGTAGTGTTAGGGGAGTGCAACTAGGGCAATTGTCCCTAAGCCAGCTGCAAGCTAAAGAAGCATGGCCTGGGCTTTGCGGACCCCAGTTATGTGTACCACCAGCAGGATACATATTTCAGATCTGATATATTCTAATCACAAAATAGAAAATAAATTATTTTTTTCTACCTTTTGTTGGCTGGTCATATTTTTCTTCATATCATGTTTGTGTCAGGCGCTGGTCTCTGTTTTCTTTTGTCTTCTCTTAACTCACTTGCCAGGGTCTTTCTCCATGCTCACCATCCTTTCTCTGTTTCCTACATGTCCCTTTCTAGTATTTCCCATGTGCCCATCTCCCTGCCTTCATGATCTTATCTTTCTATGATCCCTTCCCCGTGTATATAGTATCACTCCTCTATATCCCTAAGCCCCACCCCTGTCCAGCATCTTACTTCTGCGTTCTTATTCTCCCCATGTCTAGGCATCTTCTGTTGGTGTCCATATGCCATCCCCATACAGCATTTCCCTTTTTGTCCCTGTTCTTATGCTCCCATCCATGCACATCTCCCCTCTTTTTGTATATCTCCCTGTGTCCAGCTTCTTCCTTCTCTTACTCACTTACACCAATGTATCTCTCACACTCTCTTTCCTTCCTCCCTCCATTATGTTCAATATTTCACTCACTCTTCCTTCATCCTCTTGGTTCAGCTTTCTCTTTCCCTTCTCTCTCTTCCTCTCTGCAGGTCCTGCACCTCTCTCCATTCCCTCTAGCCCCCTTCCCATGTGTCCAACACTTCTATCCTCTCCTTTCAGTGCCCAGGTTTGGGTCTGGAACCTCTCCCTTCCCTTCAGCTCCATGTCATCCACTACATGGGCCCAGCATCTCTTTCCCTTTCCCTCAGACCAGATCCAGAAACAATCTCCCTTCCCTTCAGCCAGTCCAGCAGCCCAACTACCCCTTTCCCCCTTCGTGGGAGCAGCAGCAGCCCTGCTCCCTCCCTATCGCGGGTCCAGCAGCTCCACTTCCTTGCGCCCGATCACTGGTCAAAACCGGCAAAAACCTGCGACTTCTCTGGGTCGGCCACTTTGTGCCTCCCAGGGCAGGCCTACCAGCCTCTCAAAATTTTTGTGGACAAAGAGGCAGGCAACATCTTCCGGATGAGTCCCTCCTTCCGATGTAACTTCCGGCAAGTCCAGTTTGCAGGAATGGATTGATCGATCACCACACATATGGAATCCATAGCAGTTTAACAGAAAGATTATTATCCAGGTAAGAACCTAATCTTTTACTACTCTCCCCTCTCCTTCCGTCCCATAACAAAAACTCTCCTTGGCAATTCAGTGCTCAACCCCCTACCCCATAACCCCAAGCCAAGGCTTCCCTGTACCTGGAAAGAAGGGAGGCAGGAGTGATGCCCAATCTCTCTGGGCGCCATAATCTTCAAAATGGCAGCACCCTGTGCTAGTTTGGTACATCCTAGGATGCACTGGGTGGGGCTTATCTACCATATAAGGGATTTTGAAGATGATGATGCCCAGAGGCAGGAGCAAGTGGGCATCATTTCTGCCTCCCTTCTTTCCAGGTACAGGGAGACCTTGGTTGGGGTTGTAGGGTAGAGGGGGCATCATTAGACTTTTGTTATGGGTTCAAAGAAAAGCGACCAAGATGATAAAGGGGATAGAGCTCCTCTCGTACGAGGAAAGACTAAAATGGTTAGGACTCTTCACCTTGGAAAAGAGACGGCTGAGGGGAGATAGGATTGAAGTCTGCAAAATCCTGAGTGGAGTAGAACGGGTACAAGTGGATCGATTTTTCGCTCCGTCAAAAATTACAAAGACTAGGGGACACTCGATGAAGTTACAGGGAAATACTTTTAAAACCAATAGGAGGAAAATTTTTTCACTCAGAGATTAGTTAAGCTCTTGAATGCATTGCCAGAGGTTGTGGTAAGAGAGGATAGCATAGCTAGTTTTAAGGAAGATTTGGACAAGTTCCTGGAGGAAAAGTGCATAGTCTGTTATTGAGAAAGACATGGGAGAAGCCACTGCTTGCTCTGAATGTTGCTACTATTTGGGTTTTAGCCAGTTATTAGTGACCTGGATTGGTCACCGTGAAGATGGGATACTGAGCTAGATGGACTATTGGTCTGACCCAGTAAGGCTATTCTTATGTGTATAGGGGGACTAAGACCACTACTCTAGGGATTTGGGGGGGGGGATGGGGCCATTAGACCACCTGGCCATTTTGCTGCGTTTGGTACATGAGTAGTTTTGTGTTTTTTTTGGTATATGTCAACTTCCCTGTCAATGCTGAGCCAATCACCACTCAGGCTCTGATAGGGAAGCTGATATTTCTTGCTAAGCTGCAAATTACTGTCCAATTTTTAACCCCACAGTAACTTGGGTTCTCATTAGTCTAGGCATGCCACGGCTAAGTGTTTTGTGCTGTTCATGGTAGAGTGAGGACTCTACCAAAAACCTTTGGAGTGGGGGGATCTGGGAGAGTGACTGATTTGGGATGGATGGAGTGAAATGGTGTGATGGCCGTGGAAATATATAGAAATAGAACAAAAACTTAAAGAAAATAAGGGGGAGAAGGGCTGAGACAGCGAGATTCAGAGTGTGTCTGGGCAGCCAAATTGACTGCCAGCAATGATGCTGGCACCGATACTGAGGTGTCTTGCCAATAGTAATATTCACATCTCTAACTTTGGGAGCACATTCAGGGTTTGACTGATTTGATCAGAAGAGGGTTCTCCGACTGCTGTGTTCAAGAAGAAATCCTTTAACCTTATGGAGGTAATGATGCACGAGAGGGTGATCGTGCTTTGATTGAGCCCTGGTTTCTAAATTCTCTGACGCTTATTGCTCTTCCCTTCCCTAACGTTTTCCCTTATATGTTCTTTACTATTTTAAATTGTATTTCTGAACCTACCCCTTCCTTCTGTATCAATTAATTTTGTCCTGTCAGTCATATTTATATAATTTGTTTCCCTTTGATTATTGTAGCTCAATATTTTTATCTTTTGTACATCGCTTAGAAGTCGATATAAGCGATTAATCAAATACATATTAAACTTGAAACTTCCTGTGGAGTGAGAAATTTGCATTCGGTTTGCAGGAAGAAGACTGTTGTAAAAGCCACTGGATTTTTGTCTTCCTCCTGCTCTCCCTAGGAAGTAGCAAACCCCCCCAGCTACACTCCCACACTACTGCTAGAATGACAAGACTTTCTGCTTTCCCATTTCCCCCACAAATCCAGCCTTCTATCTGTGGACCATATTGGATGTTTGGTACAGGAGCAAGGCCTTCCCCTCCCTACCCCTTGTTCAGTAAGGGAGTGAGATCTTGTGGTAGTTTCTACCATGTGAAGCCTGAGATAAGGAAGAGAGAAAATTCAGAATTAGACACAACACAACAAAGCTATTCAGTTGCCGTGACTTAGGTTTGTTTTTTTTTCTGTTTTGGAGTCTTAGGCAAAGTTAAAGGAAGAAGTATTGGTGCTTAAGGAAACTGAGCTAATCGTCCCTAGAAGCTGATTCTAAAGATTATAAGATTATAAAGAGTTTTTACCTCATGCAAAATTGTCATTTCTTTAATAAAGACATTAATTTTTTTTTTTTGCGGCCCTCCAAGTACCTACAAATCCAAAATGTGGCCCTGCAAATGGTTTGAGACTAGAGAGTTGTGCGGGAACAGAAATACCGCCCGTCCCCACCAGTATCCTGCCCATCCCTGCAAGAATCCCCTCCGTCCCCATGAGGAATCTCCTCTGTCCTCGACCATCCCCCCTAAAAAGCAGCAATTACTTCTGACAGTTTTTAAAGTCTTAGTTTATTTAAACCAACAATAAAATACAATATAAACAAATACCAATGAACAGAAATAAGAGATGCATACATCACTGGAAAGAATTAGAATAGACATTAGGTCATGTAACTGTAGGGTCAACCATTTCTTGTTAAAAGAGTTGGATTTTTTGGCAATATAGAGCAAATAAATCTGGTTCCACCATCTGGCATAGGTAACTTGCGAGAGGTCCCCTCAAGATCCACAAGTGGTTTTTAATGCAGCAATGAGTAAAGAATCAAACAATACAGCATCAAAATCACTTAAAGCAGAATTGAGAGAGGCACTTTTCAGGACAATGGTTGCATAAGAAAAATGTGCTAAAACTGAACTGGCAACCCCAAAACAAACTCATAAAGTACTTTTTTTTGTACTAAACACAATTGGTGGCCACGAGAGGGGGCTGGGCCTCCCACTTTGAGCTTAGCCCCCCTCACAATGAACATCTCCCTTGCTGTAGCTGGTGGGACATTTTGTTCTTCAATCATCTTGATCCCAGTTTCTGCTTTTGCCTATCTTCTACTAATTCTCTTTCCAGGCCTCGGGAACCCCGGTTCCATCCCTGCAGGAGTCCTGTGAGCCTGGGGGGATCCCCGCGGGTGCCCTGTAGACCTGGGAGAGATCCCCGCGGGAGTCCCGTAGACCTAGGAGGGATCCCCGCGGGAGTCCCATGGGACCCGCGGGATTCCTACAATCCTCGTTCCGTGCAGACCAATATTTGAGACCACTGCTGTAGACAGTCCTCCCACAGGACATTTTTTCACATACATAATTAGTGGGCTCAAGGAAAACTCTGTTAAGAACATAAGCAGTGCCTCTGCTGGGTCAGACCTGAAGTCCATCATGCCCAGCAGTCCGCTCACGCGGCAGCCCATCAGATCCAGGACCTATATAGTAATCCTCTATCTATACCCTTCTATCCCCTTTTCCTTCAGGAAATCATCCAATCCCTTCTTGAACCCCAAAACCATACTCTGTCCTATCACGCCCTCTGGAAGCGCATTCCAGGTGTCCACCACCCTTTGGGTGAAGAACTTCCTAGCATTGGTTCTGAATCTGTCCCCTCTTAATTTTTCCGAATGGCCTCTCGTTCTTGAAGTTTTCAAACGTTTGAAGAATCTGTCCCTCTCCATTTTCTCTATGCCCTTCATGATCTTGTAAGTCTCTATCATATCCCTTCTAAGTCTCCACTTCTCCAGGGAAAAGAGCCCCAGTTTCTTCCAGAGTTTTCTGGAAAAGATGACCTTTTGTTGTCCATGCCTGAAGACCGCAGAGTTCAGCAGCCCTGTGGCTCCCCTCTGCTCCCTTTTGTATGCCAAGATGGTCAGACATTTTTCCATCCTGTAATCTTGCAGATCAGAGATTTCGCTTTTCCTTAATTCATTTCTTATGGCTTTTCTAGTCAACCAACCAACCCTGGTACTGCTCTAATTAGACATTTTGTAAGTCTTGCTTTTTTCTTCATCAGCAGGACACTTGATCAGATCTTTTTCCTTCCTTCATGTTGCCTCCTATCACCAGGAAATTTTCATCCTTTTTGAATTTTGCTTCATCTCTTTTATTGGTGGTTGGGAAATGAAGCAGGCCAGAGGCTTCAGGTCCTGTCCGTTACCAATAGATTACAAAAATCTGCTGCAAGAAGGAAAAATCCATGCAATACTGCTAGAAAGATCCTCCTCGTCGAATGCCACTCATAGATAGACCATATGTAGCCACTTATTGAGGACCTTCATAAGTTAAGTAGGCATTCACTTCAGTCTCATAATCGTTGATTCTTACATGTGAAAATGTCACTTTTTGTCAATTCTTTGCTTGCAGAATTCCTTCATTTGCATAATTTTGACTTTCCTATGTGAGAGAGAAATTCCTTTCACTACCATACGATGAATTTTTCCTTAGTGTGATGATTTTAGATGAGCGTGTTCAAGGATTTTTAGATGCAACAAAAATGATAAAAAGCACAAAAAACAAAAATGATTTGATATGTTCTGATTTATGAATGGAGTTCCAAGGGATGGACCATTTTTAATGGTGACAGAGAAGGTCTGCATAACTGGCCATTCTAAGGTCTGCATAACTGGCCATTCTAAGATCATGAAGAATGGCCACCCGGATGGTCTCGGGACTCAAGGATCTCCCGTACGAGGAACGGCTGGATAAGTTGCAGCTGTACTCACTCGAGGAACGCAGAGAGAGGGGTGACATGATCGAGACATTCAAGTATCTCACGGGCCGCATTGAGGTGGAAGAAGATATCTTCTTTTTCAAGGGTCCCGCGGCAACAAGGGGGCATCCGTGGAAATCAGGGGCGGGAAACTGCACGGGGACACCAGGAAATTCTTTTTCACTGAAAGGGTGGTTGATCGCTGGAATAGTCTTCCACTTCAGGTTATTGAGGCCAGCAGCGTACCTGATTTTAAGGCCAAATGGGATAGACACGTGGGATCTATTCACAGAGAAAGGTAGGGGAGGGTCATTGGGGTGGGCAGACTAGATGGGCCGTGGCCCTTATCTGCCGTCTATTTCTATGTTTCTATGGCTTACAAAGCAGATCCAAATATTGGTCCAGTCATAGGTTTAGGATTCTCATTCCCCCTGATCGAGCCAAGACAAGTTTCTCTGACTGTTTTCTCAAGATCAGATCGGCTGTCAATTATAGGTCAGAATAATTTTGTCTTTAAATGAGTATCACTAATGGGCAGACTGGATGGACCGTTCAGGTCTTTATCTGCCGTCAGTTACTATGTTACTATGATAAGCAAACTAGAGTTTTGGAAGTTTAGTTGGATAATTTATTGACTGTGG
Organism: Geotrypetes seraphini; assembly: GCF_902459505.1. Lineage (NCBI taxonomy): Eukaryota > Metazoa > Chordata > Amphibia > Gymnophiona > Dermophiidae > Geotrypetes > Geotrypetes seraphini. The sequence continues at coordinate 4,478,917 of NC_047089.1, read as the reverse complement.
AACATCAGATTAAATTGGTTAGTAGGAAAGCTTTTGGCCTTTTAAGCAAATTGCAGGCAGTATGTAAATATTTTGATACAGCAGATTTGATACAGATTCTAGTAAAGTTCTGGGAGTCATCATTGACTCTACACTTTCCTTCAACGACCACCTCAACTCCCTAGTAAAAAAATGTTTCTTCAGCCTTCACATGCTGAGAAAAGTGAGATCCTGTTTCCATCAAAAACACTTTGCCGTCCTTGTCCAATCCACCATCCTTTCCAGACTGGACTACTGCAACTCTATCTACCTTAGTCTAACAAATAAAAACCTTCAAAGACTCCAGCGGATTCAGAATACCGCTGCTAAGCTTATCTTCGCAAAAAGCAAATTCGACCACGTCTCACCGCTTTTATCCAAGCTCCACTGGCTTCCGATTATCTCCAGAGTCCACTTCAAATGTGCCTGCCTCACTTTCAAGATCCTACACGGTATTCTCCCTCCCTTCATTCCTCTTTCTTGGAACTCCTCTAACCCCAATTCTGCCAGATCCACCCAAAAACTGAAACTTTCCTTTCCCTCTCTAAAAGGCGTTTCACTTGTAGGAAAACTAGGTTCTTCCCTCCCTTTCAGAATCACTCAGCTCTGGACCAACCTTACCACCCCTCTTAGGAATCTGAGCTCCCTCCAACTCTTCCGTAAACATCTGAAAACCTGGTTATTCTCAAAAATGTAACTCCTCCTTCCTCTCTGGTTATTCTAGTCCTCTAAATTTTCTCTTTATTTTGCCTCTTCCCTCCACTGGAGTTCCTTTCTACCCTAACTCTTGTTAACCATGTCGAGCTTTACGAATGTAGAGATGATGCGGTATACAAACCTAAGGTTTAGATTAGATTAGCAGTGTTTGCAATTATAGTCTCGTATACTTTCTGTGGATTATTGTGATATAGTACACCTGGGATGTACAAAGGGGCAGTTGAAGAGACTACAGACAGTAGATCTCTAAATATGACAGAATAACATCGTATATTAAATTATATTGGTTGCCAATTCAAGCAAGCTTTGTGTGACGCACCTCAATATTTTATATGGTTGAGGACCATTGTATCTCCTGGAATTAGTCTCTTTATCAGTAGGTAGATCAGGACATGCTTAAGGAAGCAGTTTTACCTTCATTTTCCCTCCCCAAAACAATTAGATCATTTACGAATTGTTGCCTGGCCGTCTCCGCTAAGAACAGTGCGGTGACCCACTCAATACTAGGGCCTTCAAAGTAGCAGTCTTCAGAGGCTATAGGCCTATCCTCGGTTGTCTAAGCAGCTTCCTGGAAGGAAGGCTTCAGAAAGCATTTCTGAGCTAATACACCTGTAGATAAGCCCTGCATGCCTAGCTGACATTATCTGATCTCATAATGGCCTTGGCAAAAAGTCTGACACTTCTCGTCTCCTCTTGCCATTCTTTGACTTTGGAATTGATCAGTCAATATAACCTCCAAATCCTCTCTTAGCAAGTTGTCCTACAAAGGCTAGCTGTTTTTTTGGCAAAGACTTGGAGAAGCTGGTGAAAGGCTTCCAGAGGCTTAACCCAAGTAAGCAAGTCATTTTCAGTCAGTGAAAGATCCCAATAAGAAGGTGAAGTGGTATTGCTCTAGTAGCGGAATATAAGAAATAAAATAAAAAATAAATAGTAGAGGGAGTTGTTCTCAGCTGAGAAGGTTTTGATTGAGAGTTCTTTCAGAGAACCTGAAGAAGAGGCCAAGATGGAGATTGGGAGCTCTGGGATGTGCTCTAGTAGCGCAATGAGGATGTGGAGGCTTATCCTCCAACAGTACTGGTAGGCAGTTGGCTAAGGCTTTTTTTTTTTTTTTTTACTGAAGGTGGATCCAGATAAACTTGAATCACTCAGTGTGTTCTGGAAGTCATTTGAGAAGGATATGCTCTCAGATGTCTGACACCTTCCTAGAGTCTACTTGTAGGTGTCCTCTTAAGATGGTGGCAGTCAGGTTGACATTGAACAGGGTCATATAACTGGGTGCAGTTTCCCTGGTCCCTTGGTGTAATACTAGCTAGTTGAAGGCTGCACCATTCGTAATATTAGGGATGTCACTGGAATGCTAATGTCTTTGCCTCCACCTGCTGGTAGAACCGAACAATCTGGATTAGTTTAGCAGGAGTCAAGGAAAGAAAATTAGCAGGTAAGAATAAATTTTCCCTTATTTTCATTTTAGTAATTTGCTTATTTATTTGAAAACTTATACCCCGTTTTAACCTAAGCAGTTCACAAGATACCTACATAGTTTTTAAAAACAATATAATGAATAAAAAACCTCTCCAAAAGTATTATTAAAGTGAGCTGCTTTCAAGAAAAGGCCTCTATAAATAAAAGTCATTTTTAACACCTTTTTAAATCTCTGAATGTCGGAGCGCATCCTAAGTGACCCTTTCAGTTTATTCCATAGTAGCACCCCTGCCACTGGGACTACTGAAACCCTCATTTTTGCGTAATGTACGCTTGTCAGCCCTTCACTAATATCATTTACTTTGTAGTCTCAAGTCAGTGAAGCCAAGTCCCATCATAAATCCAAGCATGGCAACTCTGGGCCTAACCCCTCCACTTGCTCTTTCTCCACAATCTCTACTTTCTATAGACCAAAACCCTCTGCGTAGGTTCTCCCTCCCCCCTCCACCCCTGACCTACCTTTTCCTTTCTCCCAGACTTATGGGGGTCCATTTCATTGTGTGGTCACTGCAAATGTCTCCTCTTCACAGAGCTCAGAGAAGAGATGGGGGAAGGAAAGGAAGATTATGTAGGGCAGGTTAGATGAGTGATGTAAGGTGCGAGAAGAGAGATGGCAATAAAGAGAAAAAAGATGGAAGCGGGGAAGGAAACGAGAGAGAGAGAGCGGGCTTGTTTCCCAAGTGGTTGGCTGGCAGCCACAGTAAGTGGTGATATGCTAAAAATGGCTTATCAGAGGAACATTGCACCCTTCCCCCTTCCCCCACCATATACTTGGAATAGTTATGTGCCCATAAGTAAGGCATGCATGTTTACATCCCTAAAAATACAATTATATGACAAGATTACAGCCTTCATCAGGCAACTGCACTGGCTACCCATCCCGTCACGAATAACCTCTCAAAACCTCATGCATCATTCACCGGATACTTTACGGAAACTCCGCGGCTCCTCTCATCCAGCTCTTTTCCAAGGCATGGTCTACTTCCCACAGAACCCTCAACAGAATACTTCTGAATCTCCCTTCCACAAAAAAATCTGCAAAACAAACGTGTTTTCCATTCCACGCTCACCTTTCTAGGCGTAAAAACTTGGAATGATCTTACTGAAATGACCAGGATGGAACCTAACCACACCATATTCCGGAAGAAACTGAAAACTCATCTATTTAACACCTAATCACTTGTATCCTATTCTCCTCCTGTATCTTCCTGCTCTCCATTGTCCTCACTACCCTCTTCTAACCCCTTCCTCTGTAATGTCGCCAAGAGCTTATATAGGTATGTGTGATGCACAAATGGAATAAATAAATACAAATTAAGGAGAAAATTTGCTGAACAGTGGAATGCTTTTGGCTCTTTTACAGTAAATATTCAGCTGGCTACTTGTCCTAATTCCCTTAAGATGGCAGCTCTGGGAGCCCTTTCATTGGCTGTGCCCTCTGCTCTGTGCCATGGTATGACAGGCCCCTCGGTTTTGGCTGCTTGTGAAAGCTTGGCTGTTGCAGAACGGTTTGAGCTGTGCCCCTGTTCTGTGGTTTCCTTTCACTCCCCTTGAGGAGTGAACCACTTTTGCTAGAAGCAGCTGCAGGCGAGCACTGTCAAAGCAGCTTTAGGCCGGGAAATTCTGCAACGGAGAAAGAGAAGTGGGTGAAGATGAGACATGTTCAGAGCCAGGAAACTATTGGCAGGAGCATTTCTACATAAGCTGCTGAAGTAATACATTGCGTTAGGTCTCAAGAGCAGACATTTTAAATAATGGGGACAGTTCTGGGTTCTGACACTGGTTTATATTATCTCTGGCCTAGGGACAGGCTACAACATTTTTCTGCTACTGTTGCTGCCTTTTCCCATAGAATTATCTAGCGTTTTAGTCCTGCTTGCTCTTTTAAAGAATATGACGGCAAAGGGAAGGTGCCAGGAGTGTCAGGCCTATCTAATCTACATATATGCCTTCATACTGTAGTACCACAGCCTTGACTTATTTTGACAGGCATTGCTCCTTTAGAGACCCACTGTGGTACCTACCCCTGATAAAACATAACATAAAAAACTGTTGATAAGAGGTGGAGGACTTAAATAAATAATTCAGATCCTTAGCCCATAAAGCTGATTGAAAAGATAACAGACGCTCTTGAAATTTTTTGAATTTACAGCCCTTGGCAGGTGGAAAAGAAAACACATGAGATTTCCTAGAATGTTTGTTGTTGGTAATGATAAGATTCCATGAGATATTCTGGGATGAGGCCTGACAGTACCTTGAAACAAATGCACGCCTCAGCCGGCAGCCAATGCAATTGATGATAGAAAATGGTAACATGATCATACTTGTTCAAATCATAGATTAGACGAACTGCTACATCTGTATTATTCGCAATCTTTGGAGGTGTTTTTGGGCTCCAACAAAATGCCCAGTTGGTTTGTAGAAGAATCTGTCAGTGCCAGGGTGGGGCCCTACTTCCCTGCGGTCTGCCTCCATTTTGACATAGCTTTCAGCCCACACATTCTCATCCCATTCTGACATACAAACATCGGTCGAGCAGTTCTCCCAGACAGGATAAAAAGTTCATCAACTGTTCTCCCACACACTTTTAGTATCGAGGGACAGTGGATCTAGGCTCCAAAGCAAGACCTGCACACTAGTGCTGCCTGAGTTCAGATTCGAATCGATTCACCGATTCACTTTGGATGAATCGATTTGTTTGCACAAAAAAAACCAAACAACTCACCGACTTGGCCCCCTTGTAGAGACCCATTTGGCCTTTCCCTCTGCCACAGGAGTCCATCTAATGTAACTTCTGCTCTGCACGTGCTGCCTGACCAACGGCTACAGGCAAGAGTCCAAAGGCCACTACCGCTTCTGCTCCTCTTTATTCTCACACTCTCCCCTCAAGCCTCTGAGTATACCTCTAAAACCGCTACTGCTGTTTTCCACCAATGAGCGCCGAGGTATACCTTCTGCTTCTTAGCACCTGACAGCTTAGCCCGTGCACCCTGCCCTGCGCACAAATCTCCCAAGTGGAAGGCAGGCTAGGGATGTGGTTAAGGCTACTGAATTGAATACAGAGAGCGACGTCCATAGACTGCAAGGGTTATGAGCTGATGTCAGGGACAGAGCTTCGTTTGAGCCCTGGCTCGCGGAGAAAAAGAAAGAACGTCACTTTCTGTAAGCAGCCCGCCGTGGTTTGGCTGAGAGGGATTCTGACGCCACGCAACTTGCTGAGATACCAGTGCAGTATGGTGCTTGTGGTTTTGGGCGGGTTCCTTCTCTGGCCCCGTGGGCACGCAGTTAGCTTAGTGCAGGGAAGGCTGCCATATTAGCTAAAGCTAAGACTGGAATGTCAAGGGGAACATGCAGGCCTTCGGGGGGGGGAGGTGCTGGTGTAGAAGTACAAGGAGGGAGGGAGAGTTCAAAGAGACAGTATATACCAGACTTGGGAGGGAGGAAGGGAAGAAATAATGGGTGTAAAAAGAGGAGAGGGAGAGAGATGGTGGACAATGGGAGAAAGGGAATGAACAGAAAGAGAAGTTGGACCCAAGGGATAGTGTGTAGGGGGGGATAGAGATACTGGATAGGAAGGTAGTTGGGAAGAGAAAGGGAGAGATGGTGGACCCTGCGGTGGTGGGAAAGGAGGGAGAGATGCTGGATGAAAGGGTAGTTGAGAAAAGGAGAGCTGGGGATGTTGGGATCCATCGCTGCAGTTGCGGGGATGGAGATGTAAAAAAGGAAAGATTCCAGACCTCTGTAGGAGGGAAGGGGAGGACACAGATGAAAGATGGATGGTTAGCACCGAGAAAGAAGAAAACGGCAAATGGGCAGGAGACCCTGGCAAGCGAGTTATCAGAAGAAACCAGAGCCTGGAACCAACATGATTCAAATAATGACCAAACAACAAAAGGTAGAAAAACTAATTTTATTTTCTGTTTTGTGATTACAATATGTCACATTTGAAATGTGTGTCCTGCCAGAGCTGGTGTTAGACTGTGAACGTGAGCTAGGATTTAACAGAGAGAGAAAAAGTCTTTTTTGTTTGTTTGTTTTGTTTACACCACAGCGCCAGTGTGGGCAAAGGGGGTAAAGAGGCTATAAAATAAACCCACCAGGAAAATCGAATCAAAAATTCGATTCAGTAGGTTGAATCTAATTGAAATTTTTTTCCTGAATCAGGCAGCACATCAGCCAAACAGAAAATCTACCAACTGAATCCTGAGTTCAGAAACTGCTAGTATTAGGGCATTCGGAAGCTCTAGCTAAAGTAGCAGTGAATGATACGTAAAAAATGTAATGATGATATTTTAAGTGGCACATTGTGAGATAACACAACTAGAAGCCAGACACACAAGCGGTGAATCCAACCAAAAGCAGTCTTGCTTGATTGCTAGTTTGAAATGTTCAGAATTGTAAAGCACCCAGAGCCTCAGGAAGGCCAGCCAGTTACGTAAGAAGATCCAACAAGTCCAGTATCCTATTTCCAACAGTGGCCAACCCAGGTAGCGAGTACCTTATCTAGATCCCAAGGAGTAAAACCAATTTTGTGCCGGGTTCAAATCCAAGCTAAAGGCCCACTTTTTGGAAACTGCTTTCAACTCTTAACTCCCCCTCACTGTTGTCAGATACTTAGATCCACTATAATCTCCCCAACCCTGAAATGTCCTGTGTAAAATTAGATTGCAAGCTCTTTTGAGCAGGGACCGTCTATTGTATGTTAAATTGTCAGATGCCTAGACCCACTGTATCATTTCCTCTACCATAATCTCCCCAACCCTGAAATGTCCTGTGTAAAATTAGATTGTAAGCTCTTCTGAGCAGGGACTGTCTATTGTATGTTAAATTGTCAGATGCCTAGACCCACTGTATCATTTCCTCTACCATAATCTCCCCAACCCTGAAATGTCCTGTGTAAAATTAGATTGTAAGCTCTTCTGAGCAGGGACCGTCCATTGTATGTTAACATGTACAGCGCTGTGTACGCCTTTCAGCGCTTTAGAAATAGAAGTAGTAATGTGCAGCTTATCCTAGAAATAAGCAGTGGATTTCCCCATGACTATCTTAATAATGGCTTAGATTTAAGTGAGCTTTAGAGGTGTGGCTGGTGGATAACTCTCAACCCAAACTCCAAATGGGAATGAACCTTTATTTTCTTTTGAATCAGAACTGGAGCAAAAGAATTCTGATCATCAGTTAATAAATATTTATTGGCCTGAACTGGACCTCCTCCAGATTAAAATGTTCAAAGATTTGATGCTCTGGTTATACCCTATGTATGTTTTATAGCTGAGGAGCAAAGCGTGGAGAATAAGCAGCTGAGCCCTTGCCAAATCCGAAAAAGGAGTAGAGTCAATAGGAACAAATTCAGGAGGTGGTGAGGCGAGTGAGTGAGAGCCTGACCAGGATGATGCAAGGGAGGAAATAGGCAGACCTTCTCCCTCATGTGATATGAGTCCCCAAGGCGATGCTTCTTTTCCCGGATCGCCCTTCTGTCTTTGCGTGGTGCAAGAGGAAATGCATTTCAAGTTTCTGGTTCTTTGGAGTTTCCAGTTCTGTTTTTGACTGTCCTGTTTTATAGACATGACTGAGACGGAGATCATTTCTGTAGTGAGACTGATCCTGGTCTAGTATTGTCTGCCGGTGTTCTCTTTCCTCTCTCAAATCTGTCTTCTGCCTATGCTGCGTCCCAGCACTGTTTTCTAAAGCCACTTGGGATCCACCTGCCAAATGATGAACTCTGTGAGCGTGGGGAAATCAGAATCTGTGCTGGGACCACTGCTTTTTAAGAAGCGAGGTGATCAAATTTGTTGACAACATAAAGTTATTCAAAGTTCTTAATCACAAGAAGATTGTGAAAAATTGCGAGACTGAGCAAATGGCAGATCACATTTATTGTAAGCAAGTACAAAGTGATACATGTGGGAAAGAGGAACCCAAACTCTAGCTTTGTGATATAGGGCAGTGTTTCTCAACTCGGTCGTGGAATGCCCCCTTGCTAGTCAGGTTTTCAGGATATCCAGAATGAATATCCTTGCACTGTACTTGCTTATGTTTGCGAGTGTTTTGCAAGACGAGATCCCATATTCCTGTTCCACGCTTTCTTCAATTCAGACAGCAGCCTATTCCATGCATCTACTGTCCTACTCTGTTAAAAAGAATTTCCTTTGATTACCCCTGAGCCTGTCTCAACTCATCCTATGCCCTCTCATTGCAGTGTTTCCTTTCAAATGAAAGAGACTCGACTCATGCGTATTTACATCACATAGGTATTTAAACGTCTCTATCATATCTCCCCTCTCCCGCCTTTCCTCCAAATTGTACAGATTGAAATCTTTAAGTCTGTTCCCATACGCCTTATCATGAAGACCACACACCATTTTAGTAGCCTTCCTCTGGACCGACTCCATCCTTTTTATATCTTTTTGAAGGTACACAATATTCTGAATGAGGTCTCACCAGAGTCTTATACAGGGGCATCAATACCTCCTTTTTCCTACTGGCCATACCTCTCCCTATGCAACCTAGCATCCTTTTAGCTTTCACCGTCACCTTTTCAACCTGTTTGGCCATCTTAAGATCATCAGATACAATCACATCCAAATCCTGCTCTTCTGTCGTGCACATAAGTTCTTCACTCCCAAAACTGTACCATTCCCTTGTAGCCCAAATGTATGACCTTGCATTTCGTAGCATTAAATCTTAGCTGCCAAATTTCCGCTTCGCTAGGTCCCTTCCTCATGTTATTCACACCATCAGGGGAGGGTCTACTCTATTTCAGATTTTGGTATCGTCCACAAAGAGGCAAATCTTACCTGACAGTCCTACAGCAATATCGCTTGCAAAAATCTTAAAAAGACATAATGGCATGCATTTTGCTGGTAGGTATATACAGGGTACATTACATTAGTGATTTCTGTTCCGCTTGTACATTACTGTACAAACTTTGCATACCTTACTTTACGTTACTTTTCATACAATACTTTACATAGCTTTACGTAGATTTACTTTACATTACCTTACAGTACTTACATAACTTTACATTACATTATTTTACATAGCATAACTTTACATTACATAAAGCTAGATTCAGTTTATGAGTAGAGGTATCGGACGTTTTGAGATATTTAGTGGCTACAATGTTTCCGGGTATGTATTGACGTATCGTCATAGAGACTTGATTAGATGTTGCCTGAAAGGGAGGAATTGCAAGGAAAGTGCGGTAGGGATAGGAAATGAGGGGAGATTAGGTTGTTGGGATGTGTTTTTTGAATAGTATGGTTTTGATATCTTTTCGGAACGCTTTATAGTAGTAGTTGTGATCAGCAGCTTGGAGATGGTGGGGTCAAGTTTCGCCGCCTGTGTAGCAAGTAGGTTGTCATATAGTTTTTTGCGTCTAGTGCCTTTGGGTGGGGGGGGTAGGTGAACGGGATCTGGGTTCTCCTTATTCTGGGTGAAAGGTTTCGGTGTAGGCGGTTGTTTAGGTAGATAGGTGCAGTTCCATTTAGTACTTTGAATAGTAGACAGTATAGACAGGGTAGAGTTTGCAAAGACATGTATAGATTATGAAAATGTTAATTTACATGCATACTTGAATAATCTTGGTGCAATCATTTACACCAAGATAGACTCCATTTGTGTCACTTAAACTGCTATTTTATGAAGCTACATAAGTACCTATATGTTTCTATGAATTAGGGCCTATGTAGACCCATTATAGCAGGCATCCTGATATTAATTCGCCTCTTTGTTTCTGTAGGAAAATTGTTGACTGTGTTTGATCTCCGAGGCATTAATGCAGGAATGCTATGCTCTGTGTGTTTTATATCTAGAGTAAATTGTTTGTGAGTTATTTCCTCAACTTTGTAAATTTCTTTGTTTGGTTTTTATTTTTTTGAACAATTGCTTCAGCAGAACACCTACATTGTTAGGGTTGCTTGAGTTCTTAGGAGTATTAGATTTTCAAGTTTTCTTTTCAGTGCAAGGGAACCTTTGAAACCATGTGTTCACATAGTCCTTGCTGGTCCTACCTCCCAGGGGCAAGACCAGAAGGGCCCTCACAAGCTCCCTAGCATTTACTGTGGTTTCTTAATTCAAAGCTGCCACAGCTATGAAGGCAGCCACAGACAAGAGGTAGGTAGGTTTGAGGATAAATGGGGGAGAGAGGAGGTGATGCTCAAGGGGGTGGTGATCAGCAGGTGGGGGATACATAGGGGAGAGAGGGAGGTGTGATGCTGGGGAGGGGGTGTTGCTGGATGGAAGAGAAGGTAGAGATAATGAAGATGCTGGACCTGAAGGAAAGGAAGTAAGGGAAGAGAAAAGGGACAAAGGCACTGAAACTTAAATGGCTCACATGCACCTGTGGAGCAAAAACTCAAAATATTAACATAAGAACATAAGAATAGTCTCACGATGAACAATCCAGGTCACTAGTACCTGACAAAAACCCAAAGAGTAGCAACATTCCATACAGAATCCCAAGGAAACATAGAAACATAGAAATTGACGGCAGAAAAGGGCCATAGCCCATCGAGTCTGCCCATACCAATGACCCACTCCCTGACTTTTACTCCCCTATAGATCCCACGTGAATATCCCATTTTCTCTTAAAATCTGACACGCTGTTGGCCTCAATCACCTGCTGAGGCAGCTCGTTCCAATGATTGACCACCCTTTTGGTGAAGAAGTACTTCCTAGCATCACCTTGAAATTTCCCTCCCCTGATTTTCAGCGACTGTCCTCTGGTTACCGAGGGCCCTGTAAGACTGAAGATATCATCTTTCACCTCTATACGCCCCGTGATATACTTAAAGGTCTCAATCATGTCCCCCCTCTCTCTTCGCTCCTCCAGTGAGTACATCCGCAGTTTTTTTAGCCTTTCTTCATACATGAGATCCCTGAGCCCCAAGACCATCCTGGTAGCCATTCGCTGAACCGATTCAATTCTCAACACATCTTTCCGGTAGTGTGGTCTCCAGAATTGAACACAATACTCGAGATGAGGTCTCACCATGGATCTGTACAGTGGCATTATGACTAGAGAGCTGCACGGGAACGGGGACGACGGGAATCCCGCGGGACCCGCGGGCATCCCGCGGGTTCCCCCTTTGGGTCACGGGGATCCCGTGGGGACGCCCCCTAGGGTCGTGGGGATCCCGTGGGGACGCCTCCGAGGGTCGCGGGGTTCCTGCGGGGCTGGATGTACTCAGTCGCGCGGCTCTTCTCCCTACCTTCTCTGCTTGCAGCACAGAGCCGAACGGAAGTCTTCCCGACGTCAGCGCTGACGTCGGGAAGACTTCCGTTCGGCTCTGTGCTGCAGGCAGGGCAGCTAAGGAGAAGGAGAGTAGCCTCGCGGTTCGAGTGGCTACCAAGGGAGGAGGGCGGTCCGCCCCGCCCCGGATGCAGCACAGCCGGCCAGGTCCCCTTACTTTTGTGGCACTTCCCCGACCGACCGATAACAGCCCGGGTCCGACAATCCTCCCTGCCCTGTAGCCGCGAATCTAAATTATCTTCTTACAGCAGCTGTAATAAGGTAATTTAGATTCGCAGTTAAGGGCAGGGAGGTTTGTCGGACCGGGGCTGTTGTCAGTCGGTCGGGGAAGTGCCACAAAAGTAAGGGGACCTGGCCGGCTGTGCTGCACCCGGGGCGGTAGAGAAGGAGTGGGGAGAAGGACGCTGAAAGGCCATGGGGAAGACGGGAGGGGGGGGAAGGACTCTGAAAGCACTTGAAGACAGAGGAGGGAGAAGGACGCTGAAAGCACATGGGGAATACAAAGGGGTGGAGAAGGACGCTGAAAGGCCATGGGAAGGGGGGGAAGGACTCTGAAAGCACTTGTGGAAGACAGAGGGGGGAGAAGGATGCTGAAAGCACATGGGGAAGACAAAGGGGTGGAGAAGGACGCTGAAAGGACATGGGGAAGACGGGGGGGGGTGGAGAAGGACGCTGAAAGGCCATGGGGAGGACAGAGAGGGAGAAGGACGCTGAAAGGACATGGGGAAGCAGAGGGGGGATAAGGACACTGAAAGCACATGTGGAAGACAGAGGGGGGAGAAGGACGCTGACAGGACATGGGGAAGATGGGGGGAGAAGGACGCTGAAAGGAAATGGGGAAGAGAGAGTAGGGAGAAGACGCTGGCAGGGAAGAAGACAGATGCCAGACTATGGGGGGAGCGGAGAGAAGAAGATGGGTGCCAGACCAATTTGGAAGGGGGAAGAAAGGGAGAGGCACAGTAACAGAGCAAATGGAAGATGCAGAAGGAAGAGAGACAGTGGATGGAAGGAATTGAATGAGAACATGAGGAAAGCAGAAACCAGGCAACAAAGGTAGGAAAATAATTATATTTATTTTTTTTTATTTTGCTTCAGGATAAAGTAGTATATTAGTTGTGTTGATAAAAATTTATAAACATTAGAGGCTCTGGTAGAAACCCATTTGCAAAGTATGTATTCTTCCCAATTAATATTTTCAAATTAATAAAGTCTTTTTGCTTATTTGTAAATGGGTTTCTACCAGAGCCTTTAATTCAGTAGCAGACGGGTGGGGACGGAGGGATTCCTCACGGGGACGGGTGGGGACGGGTGGGATTCCTCACGGGGACGGGTGGGGACGGGTGGGACTTTGGCGGGGACGGGTGGGGACGGGTGGGATTTCTGTCCCCGCGCAACTCTCTAATTATGACTTCAGGTTTTCTGCTGACAAAACCCCTACGGATGCAGCCCATCATTTGTCTTGCCCTGGACGAAGCCTTCTCCACCTGATTGGCAGCCTTCATATCATCGCTAATGATCACTCCTAGATCACGTTCCACCGTGGTCCTGGACAAGGTTTCACCCTTTAGTGTGTAAGTTCTGTGTGGATTTTTTTTGCCTAGGTGCATTACTTTACATTTTTTAGCATTGAAGCCTAGCTGCCAAGTTGATGACCACTGTTCCAGCTGCCGTAGGTCCTGCGTCATAAAGTCAGGCACACTGCTTTTGCCTACTGTGTTGCATAGTTTGGCGTCGTCGGCAAACAGTGATACTTTTCCTCTAAGCCCTTGGGTCAAATCTCCTATGAATAAATTGAATAGAATCGGCCCTAAGACGGAGCCCTGAGGTACTCCACTCGTCACTGCTGACGTTTTGGAGGGGGTACCGTTTACCATCACCCTTTGAAGCCTACCATCTAGCCAATCCTTTACCCATGTAGTGAATGTATCCCCTAATCCCATCGATTTTAGTTTGTTCAACAGCCTGCGGTGTGGGACGCTATCAAAAGCTTTACTGAAGTCCAAATATATCACATCCAGGGACTCCCCAGCATCCAGATGACTGGAAGATTCTGGAATCCCAGAGAATAACAAGATTCTAGAATCCCAAAGAATAGCAACATTCCATGCTACTGATCCAGGGCAAGCAGTGGCTTCCCCCAATAACAGATTATGGACTTTTCCTCCAGGAACTTGTCCAAACCTTTCTTAAAACCAGCTACTCTACCTGCTCTTATCACAACCTCTGGCAACGCGTTCCAGAGCTTAACTATTCTCTGAAAAAAAAAATTTCCTCCTATTGGTTTTAAAAGAATTTCCCTGTAACTTCATCGAGTGTCCCCTAATCTTTGCAATTTTTGACAGAGTGAAAAATTGATCCACTTGTTACCCGTTCTACTTCCCTCAGGATTTTGTAGACTTCAATCATGTCTCTCTTCCAAGCTGAAGAGCCCTAACCTTTTTAGTCTTTCCTCATATGAGAGGAGTTCCATCCTCTTTATCATCTTGGTCGCTCTTCTTTGAACTTTTCTAGCGCCACTTTATCTGAGATAAGACCAGAATTGAGCACAATACTTCAGATGAGGTAGCAGCATGGAGCGATACAGGGGCATTATAACATTCGTAGTCGATCCAGAACGACGGCCACGGCACTGAACTTCTGAAAAATGAATTACGAAAGGATGAGACTCATGGTGGGGAAGAAGATCAAGAAGAGGATAAGCACTGTAAAGATGCTAGAGCAAGCATGGTCCCTTTTTAAGGACACAGTCACCGAGGCGTAAAATCTATATATACTGCATATCAACAAGGGATCCAAGAGGAAAAAGAAAGAACCGGCGTGGCTCACTGCAGCGGTGAAGGAAGCGATCAGGGACAAGAAAACTTCATTTAAGGAATGGAAAAGGTCAAAAATGGATGAAAACTGGAAAAAGCACAAACAGCATCAACGCAGGTGCCATAAGGCGGTAAAAGGGGCCAAAAGAGAACAAATGAGGAAAAAATAGCCAAGGAGGCAAAGAATTTCAAACCGTTCTTTCGATATATTAAGAAGAAATGACCCGCAAAGGAAGCGGTGGGGCCGTTGGATGACTGAGGAATGAAGGGAGTGCTAAAAGAGGATAAAGCCATCGCCGACAATCTGAACACATTTTTTTGCATCTGTGTTTACTGAAGAGGATATATGCAACATTCTTGAAGCCGACAGGCTATAAGCGGGAAACGAAGACAGGAAACTGACAGGGTTGATGGTCAGTCTAGAAGAAGTATGCCGGCAGATTGATAGGCTTAAAAATGATAAATCCCCAAGACTGAATGGCATCCATCCGAGGGTAATCAAGGAACTGAAAGGGACTATTGCTGAACTGCTTCAACTGAAAGCCAATCTGTTGATCAAATCGGGAAGGGTTCCGGAAGACTGGAAAGTGGCGAATGTTACGCCGATCTTCAAGAAAGGTTCGAGGGGTGATCCAAGAAACTACAGACCGGTGAGTCTGACCTCCGGTACAAGAAAAGATGGTAGAGGTGCTGATAAAGGACCATATCATTGAGCACCTTGACGGACATGACCTGATGACCAGCCAGCATGGCTTCAGCAGAGGAAGATCTTGTTTGATGAACTTGCTGCACTTCTTCGAGGGAGTAAACAGACAGATAGACAAGGGTGACCCAGTCAACATTGTATATCTGGATTTTCAGAAGGCTTTTGAAAAGGTTCCGCATGAACGACTACTTCGAAAAATTGTGAGTCATGGAATCAACGGTGAAATACATGGATTAAAAATAGGCTGGCGGATATGAGACAGAGAGTGGGAGTAAATGGACAATAATCGGACTGGAAAAGCATCACCAGTGAAGTGCCGCAGGGTTCGGTGCATGGACCTGTGCTCTTCAACATATTTATAAACAATCTGGAAATTGATACTGTAAGGTTTGTTAGTGGCCCCCACAATATATGGTTGGTGAGGTCACTTGAGAGGCGCCCTTACACACGCCAGGTCCCAGGTTCAGTTCCCTCACTGAAGATTCACCAGGAAGTAGAATCAAATAATAGGCACAGCCAGAGGTGATTGCATAAAGAATATATTATAGAAATAGGCTTACAGAAAAGCAATATTTATAAGCATTACAATTAAGCATTATAATTAATGAGAGAGCAAAGCAGTTTCCCTGCCTTACAGAGTTCAGAGGAAAAGAGAGACATAGAAGCCTGAAGTTCCAGGGAAAGGCAGAGAGAGAGAAAAGGGGGATGGGGTGATGGCCCAAGCTTCGTGTTCCATAGATAAAGAGAAGGATAGACAGAGAAAGAGAGAGCTCAAGAGATAGAAGAGAGGACCAGAGTGCCAAGAGCCAAGAGATAGAGATTTTGTGTGTTGCAGAGAGGAGGCTTTTATAGCTTGGAATCTTATTCTGAATATAGAAAACTATTGAGCTTCAATAGAAGTTAACCCTCCTTAGTAAACTTGTGCTAGACAGCCGAAGAATAGGCTATGGTCAAATTTAATTTCCAGTATGCCTCTGCCAATAGTTTCTGATTAACTTTAGTTATCTGTGCACCTGGACCCATTGTCCTAAGCACCCTCTTAATCAGACATTAACACATTAACACCTTTTAGCTAATCATGATTCAATCAGGGCTACTTAATACCGTCTTTTTGGGTTATATGAAACAGTCTACCTACACTCAGGGTCTATCTATATTCACATGCCAAAGTCAGATTGATATCATTTCCCATAGGCCTTTGCTGACATAAGTTATGCCAACTGAAAATGCTGATTGTTAGCGATAGCTATGCAACCAGATACAACAAGTGAGGTGATTAAATTTGCGGACGATACGAAGTTATTCAGAGTAGTGAAGACACAGGAGGATTGCGAACATCTGCAACATGACATAAACACGCTCGAGAAATGGGCTGCGACATGGTAGATGAGGTTAAAGTGGATAAGTGTAAGGTGATACATGTCGGTAACAAAAATCTTATGCACGAATACAGGATGTCCGGGGCGGTACTTGGAGAGACCCCCAGGAAAGAAATTTGGGAATACTGGTCGACAAGAAGATGAAGCTGTCCGCGTAATGTGCGGCAGCAGCGAAAAGGGCAAACAGAATACTGGGAATGATTAAGAAAGGGGATCACGAACAGATTGGAGAGGGTTGTCATGCCGCTGTACCGGGCCATGGTGCGCCCTCAGCTGGAGTACTTCGTCCAGCACTGGTCACCGTACATGAAGAAGGACATGGTACTACTCGAAAGGGTTCAGAGAAGAGCGACTAAAATGGTAAAGGGGCTGGAAGAGTTGCCATACAGTGAGAGATTGGAGAAACTGAGCCTCTTCTCCCTTGAAAAGAGGAGACTGAGAGGGGACATGATAGAAACATTCAAGATACTGAAGAGAATAGACTTAGTGGATAAAAGACAGATCCAAGGTAGGGAGAACGAGAGGGCACTCTCTAAAGATGAAAGAGGTTAGATTCCGTACAAACGTAAGGAAGTTCTTCACCCAAAGAGTGGTGGAAAACTGGAACGCTCTTCCGGAGTCTGTCATAGGGGAAAACACCCTCCAGGGATTTAAGACAAAGTTGGACGGGTTCCTGTTGAACCAGTACATAAGCAGCTGGGGCTGGTCTCAGGGCACTGGTCTTTGACCTGGGGGCCACCGCGGGAGCGGACTGCTAGGCATGATGTACCACTGGTCTGACCCAGCAGCGGCAAATTCTTATGTTCATAACCATCTCTTTTTCAATAATTCCTATAATCCTGTTTCTTTTTTGGCCGCCGCCACACATTGGGCAGAAGGTTTCATCGTATTGTCTGTGATGATACCCAGATCCTTCTCTTGGGCGCTAACCCCCAAGGTGGACCCTAGCATCCGGTAACTGTGATTCGGATTATTCTTCCCAATGTGCATCACTTTGCATTTGTCCACATTAAATTTCATCTGCCATTTGGACGCCAAGTCTTCCAATTTCCTAAGGACCGCCTGCAATTTTTCACAATTTTCACAACTTCGAACATCTGCAAATTTAATCACCTCACTCATCGTTCCAATTTCCAGATTATTTATAAATACAGCAGAGAATTTTCCCCAAATATTCTAGATCTGTGAATTTTCCAGATGCCTGGTGACATACAACTGTGCCACTAAGCATGCTTCAGGAAACACTTACCAAGGAAGTGAGGGTACCCCCCTTTTGCCAAGTAAGCAAGAGTAGTCCAGAGACAGTAAGTAAATTGGGGGGGGGGGGAACCTAGGAAAATAGGAAGAATGTAGTGGAAATGACTTATACAGTGAAGGTTAAGGAACTGGGATACCCAGTGGAGGCAAATGCCTCAAAGCGGAAGCTGAAGCTGAAGTGGCAAGCCAGAGAGCTGGGATGTTCTTAAGAGAAACACATTCTTGGTGGGGCCCTAAAACATGAAGCCCCAAAAGAGCCTTTCCACTGTCTGAGATGCTCACTGGTTGAGCTGCTGCCTCTGCACCCAGAGGTTGTGAGATCAAATCCCGGTGCTGCTCCTTGTGACCCTGGGCAAGTCACTTAATCCTCCACCAATTAGGTCCCAAGTACCAGACAGAAACCCAAAGAGTAGCAACTTTCCAGAGCTGAGATTGTGATGTCTTAATACCTCAGAGCCAACCTCAGCAGTGATGTCACAATGGCTTGATTGTCCTATACTCAGTTCATATAAGAATTGCCCTAGTAGGATAGACTGAAGGTGTGGCTCACTGGTAGAGTTGCTGCCTCAGCACCCAGAGGTCGTAAGATCAAATCCCGGTGCTGCTCCTTGTGACCCTGGGCAAGTCGCTTAATCCTCCAGGGCCCACCACTTTCAATGTCAGCTTGAAATGCCAGAGTCCCATTCCCTTTCCCCCGTTTAGTCGTCTTTTGTTCAGTTTAAATATTGGTATCATGTGCACTAGGGCTGTCCAAAAATCTCTTCTCAGCACATATTTCCTAAGAAAAGAAAAATTATGTTCTTCAATGCAAGGTCCAGGGGCGGCCCCTGAGGTGGTCCTCATTGTCATTCTGGCTTTTTTTTTTTGATATTTTATGCCTCTCGAGTTCATGACAGAAAGGGGGAAATGGGAAGAAGAGCCACATGCTTGGAAGGACAAGGCATTTCTCTGTAGGTGAGGAGATGTCCACCTCCTAAGGCAATGGTCTCAAACTCGTGACCCAGGGGCCACATGCAGCCCACCAGGTACTATTTTGTGGCCCTCGTTATGTTTATCATAATCACAAAAGTAAAATAAAACAGTTTCTTGATCATATGCCTCTAGCTATAAATGACAATATTATTTTTAAGACTTAGCCAAAAGGAACGATTTATAAACTATAAAGTTTTACCTCATTCCAAATTGTCATTTCTTTAATAAGACATTAACTATTTTTTCTGAGGCCCTCCAAGTACTTACAAATCCAAAATGTGGCCCTGCAAAGGGTTTGAGTTTGAGACCACTGTCCTAAGGGTATGCCCAATGGGTATACTGCAGTGTCATGACCTCATTTGGCGACTGTCCTTCAGCTCATTGGATCCAATGTGGCCCTCACACACCTGCACTGGGCTTCTTAGGATAGAGCCGAGGTGCAGCCTCTGTATACCACTCACCTTCCTGATCGAATGCAAACTCTCCAACCAGCTTAACTCTTCTGGGGCCCTTTCCCTGAGTCCTTGGTGTCTCAGTGGTTATTCTTTCCTCCTTTTAGAGGTTCAGGGGCAACTGCCCTCAACTGCCTTACCAGGGAATGTGAACTGCTAAGTCCCCTTGGGTTTTTGCAGCCTACCACCTATGAGCCAAATGTTTAAGAGGGGCCCTCTTCGATACGCTAATAAAGATGTTCCCAAGGTAGATTTTTGCCCTGGTAAGACGGGCAGGGAAGAGTACCTGAGGTCACTCTGTTCCCCTCTGTCTCCCTTCCCCCCCCCCCCAGTGCAACGTTATTCAGTTGGCTGGAAGGAGCAGGTACAATTTTCACCATTGTAAGAATTTTAAAATATATTTCAGGAAGGGTCTTACATGCTTGTTTTGTCTAGGGTCCAATAAGAGCTTAATCCTGCCCTAGATACCCCTAGACTGCAGGAAGGGTTAGAGCCGGAGCAGAGACTTGAGAAATACAGTCGTTATCTAAATTAGGCCTAGGATCTTAGGCCACACTTGTGCATGTCACATCTTCAACTGGGGTATCAAATCATAAATGGGAATTGGTTTTTAAATGCTAATACCAAGTTTGGTTGGTTAGAAATTGGGGGCCAGCCTGAAACTAAGAAAGCTAATGTTTTTTTGTACATGTTAGGCAGAGAGCAATCGGCTTAGCCCTGCGCTGTTGCTGTGATATTATCAGCCTTGTTTGAACAGCTCTTCTGGGGTGTGGCTGAGGTTCCTGTAACCCCTTTTGCCCCCGAGGCCTTTATTTCTGAGGTTTGTTACAGGTGATTGAAGAAGTTTCTGTTCCTTTGTGACCCCAGAAGCGATTGTACCCTGTGCTGTGCCCTGCAAAAGGAGGTTGAAAACAGGAAGTGCTTTTCTGTGTGATGGCATCACAGGCCTGCCCTGTGGTTTTCTCTCACAGCTATTTTGTTCATGTGTACGGACTCCGAATGATGGAAAGCACTTGGGTGTAGGAGAGAAAAACACATTTGATCTCAAGACTTTCTCTCTCCTACCCAGCACGTCTCAGGGAGCGATCGTACACAGCTGCCCCATCTGGTTGTAACGCGGGATCTGTCATACACTATTGGACTTTCTCTGCCTTGTCTTTCATCCAGCAGCAGACCTTCAGGCAGGGAAGTGTCTTGCATGGTCTGCTTAAACAGCAGAGCAGTCAGACATCAGTCCCTCCCCAAATGAGATCAGAGGAGTGACAGAAAGAGGTCTTCAGTGAGGAGTCAGAAAGTTATGCTTTGACAGTGCCAGGGCTGGTACAATGGTAGTGGGTGGCCTAGGCAAACTCTCAGCTTTATCTCTCCCCCACCCCCAAATTAACTTTCAGATCCCTAGTTTGAAGCCCCCTCAGGGATTTGACAGTTAAACTCAATCATGATTATCACAGAGAAATCCTATAAGAATACAAGGTAAAAGTATGTGCTGGTGATTCTGAGTCTATGTGGCTATCGGAGCCTAATCTCCTCTGTCTAAAGCTGCTATTTGCTCCCCCCCCCCCCCAGGCAATTATGTCCTCTTGCCTAGTGTTTGGGCCAGACCTGGTAACTGTCTCTGGGAGTTTTGGAGGTGGGGGAATGGACTTTGAGAAATGGAGGGAAGAAGGTGTCTGGCTTGTGGTGGGTTTCCCTGTTCCCCTGCGGCTGAGATGTGTTATAGGGAAGGGATGTAAAGGCTTCTTCTAATACAAACTTGCTTTTTCAGGAGCGCATCTCATACAGGTGGAAACGGCGACTCTTCATCTTTAATCTGTTCACATTTGTGGGATCGGTGTTAGTCTTTTTCAGACACAATCTGTACTGCGAACCTGGAGGTAATGAACCAGAACCAGAACCTGCTACTTACCGCCTGCAGCCTTATCCCTATGTGATAGTGTCAGTAATTCTACATACGTGAAACCAGCTCTGCTCCATGTAACTGCAGCCCACACATAGATTCACCCTGCACCTCATATCTGTGACTGTAATCACACTTGTGTTTAATTTGCTGTGGCAAAAGGTTTGTGCCTGTTAAATATTTTTGCTCACTTTTCCGCCTCCTGCAAAAATTAAGACCAAGCTGAGTAGTAATTGGAGAACTCTGCTCATGACTAGAGGCTGAAACAAACTGTCTGAAAGCTTTTCACTGAGGCCAAAACCAAAACTGGAGCTGAAGCTCATTGCCTGGTTTGAACCAAAACCAGAAATTCAAGTTTGGTTGTGTTAGGGTTACTAGACGTCCAGATTTTTAGAGGACATGTCTGGACAACTTTTCAAAACCCGGCACCTTGTCCAGGTTTTGAAAAGCTTCCAGCTTGGGACAGCATCTGCGCAGACGCAATGCGGTGGTATCATGTGCCACGCCTGGGCAGACGCAATGCGGTGGTATCATGTGCCACGCCTGGGCAGACGCAATGCGGTGGTATCATGTGCCACGCCTGGGAAGACGCAATGCGGTGGTATCATGTGCCACGCCTGGGCAGACGCAATGCGGTGGTATCATGTGCCACCCCTGGGCAGACGCAATGCGGTGGTATCATGTGCCACCCCTGGGCAGACGCAATGGGGTGGTATCATGTGCCACGCCTGGGCAGACGCAATGCGGTGGTATCATGTGCCACGCCTGGGAAGACGCAATGCGGTGGTATCATGTGCCACGCCTGAGCATGTGCAGATGCTGTTCCAATGCAGCTCCGAGCACAAGACAGGCTGGGGCAGAATGGGGTGTTACTTGGGTGGACCTGGGCGGGGCCTAGGTTGCGTGACTGTGAAGCTGGGGATGGTCACTGCTTGCAGTCTGCTTCCCTTTGCTAAACCTCCCATATCCAAGAATAAATAATGAAAGACTGTATTTTGCCACCAAACACATATGGACTGCAGCTAATGAAAACAGTGCTTTTAATAATGGCTGGCTCCGAGTGACATCCCAAATTTACAGACTTAGCGTGGAGTACTTCTGTTTATTTTTTATATAAACTATTGTGCAAGATTATATCTGCATTACTTGCAATTGCAATCAAAAAATGCAAATATTAGCTCCCCTCCCTATGGCTGCATTACATTCCCTAGTCAAGGCTGGAGTGATCACTTCTGCCCCAACTATATTTCTAGACCACAAGGGATTGTAAAGGGGGGGGAGGGATACAGGGAGAAGGGCAAGTCCTGTTTGGGAGGTGGGGAGACAAATGAGAGACAACACACATTTTGAGCTGAAACTGAAATAAGGCAAAAAAAAAAACCCCAAAAAAAACCAAAATTGAGTTGAGCTCTTAGCATGGCATGAGACACAATTCTTCTGTTTAAATAAAATGATTTATTTGTCCCTGTACACTAAAAAAGGAGAAAGCAGAATCAATATCTTTTATCCTGACATGAGCACTTTGCCAAAAGTATTCATATACAAGCAGGTCCCTGGCATCTCTTGTGTCTGTTGGTGTTGAGGAGAAGCCATAAATGTATCTAGCTGCTTCTTAAGATGTTTCATTGTCTTCTTTCCCCAGTCTATACGGCCTTTGCCTTCCTGGAGTACTTGGTTGTCCTCTCCAACATGGCCTTTCACATGACAGCCTGGTGGGACTTTGGCAACAAGGAGCTGATCATCGGTTGCCCGCAGGAGGACAAGCGCTTTTAAGCAGACCATGCCATGCACAGAGCACCGTTTCCACGTACCTTGGCAGCAGAACTTGGAGGAACAGGAGACAGATCTTCAGAAATGCTGCCAAGAATGTAATGCAGCTGTGCAGAAGGTACACGCATGGCGGGACGAAATCTGAACGGGATGCTGCTTGCAAACATGTGCCAATCTTGTCTCAGGGAAAAACCATGGTTTTAGATTGGTGATGAGAACTCTATTTTTATACTTATTTAAATAAAGGTGTGGGGAATGAACTGTACAACTGCGGTGTGAGGCTGAGGCTATGAACCCTGCAGAACCAGTACAATGTCTTTTTCTGGATTTTGAATGATGAGCAAAATGAAAGGGCCTTTATTTTGTGGGAGTGTCTTCTAGAACCCACCTTGTCTTTAAGATGGACCCAGGGAGGCCTTTATTCTCAAGAAGGTTACCTTTAATGGCTCTGGGGGGGGGGGGGGGGGAGGTGGTTACGCAAGTAAGGTCAGTTGCTTCAATTCCAATTGTCCTGAGCCAGATAAAAATGATTTGGCCATGCCAGTCCGGTCAGTTGCCCTGCCTCCATTGCTCTAGTTAACCAGTGACTGCCCTGATTCCCATCCGCTGCGTGAAGGACAGCGCCAGCTGTTAGCCATGCAAGACAGGGGCCTTCAGACAGCAACACCAAATTGGCCACCTTCCTGCAGACACTTGCTCTCTTTCCCACTGGCTGACCTGGCCTCCTGTGTGAATTCACTGCTGCTTCCCTTCTGAACTTACCATGTCCAGCCCCCAGGTCTCTCCTTCCCTCTCTTATTTATTTCGTTTTCACTCCCGTTGTCCCCCAAAGAGCTCAGGTTAAATATCCATCATTTCAGTGCAAGATTACAATGCAAGTTTTTATCCTAAGTTGGCATATATGGACAGTTTACAGCAGGGGTGCCCACACTTTTTTGGCTTGCGAGCTACTTTTAAAATGACCAAGTCAAAATGATCTACCAACAACAAAATTTTAAAAAGCACACTGTACGCAGAGAAAATGTTAATTATCATTTATATTCGGGGGGTTTTCCAAAAGGTCACCTCAGTAACAACTATACAAAAATAGACAAATATATCCCCTCCCCTTTTACTAAACTGCGTGGTTTAGTAAAAGGGGACCATAGTGCAAATTATAGACAGCAGATATAAATTCTCAAAACAGACACATTTTGATCACCAAATTGAAAATAAAATCATTCCTACCTTTGTTGTCTGGTGATTTCATGAGTCTCTGGTTGCACTTCCTTCTGACTGTGCATCCAATATTTCTTCCCTTCTTTCTGCCTCCTGCATGCTTTCTCTCCTCCAGATCTTATTCCATTCCCCAATCAACATCTCTCTGTCCCTCCATGAGTCCAACTTTTTCTTCCTCTCTCCCTGCCCCCTCCCCTTTCTTTTTCTCTCTCTCCCTGCCCCCCTTTCTTTCTTTCTGTCTGTCTATCTCCCTGCCCCCCAAGCCACTTATTTCTCCCTGCTTCCCCGACACCGCAACAGGCCAGGCACGTGCAGCCACTGCGCAAGCACCGTGCCCCCCCCTCACATCAATTCTGATGTTGGAGAGGAAGTTTTGGGCCAGCTTGGAACTTCCTCTCCGATGTCAGAATTGACATCGTGGGAGGGGGGAGGGAAGGCTTGTGGGCTCGGCGCTTGTGCAGTGGCTGCACATGCCTAGCCTGTTGCAGCATCATGGAAGCAGGGAGAACGCAAAGGCAATGCGAGTTGTCTGCGATCGACTTGCGTTGTCTTTGTGATCTACTGGTAGATTGTGATCGACCTTTTGGGAACCCCTGGTTTACAGGTTAGATTTGCCATAGTTACAGTGCAAGGTCTTTCCTGTATCTTTCACTCCCCGCCACACCAGCTGCACTTGTTCCCTGCCTTCTGAATTTATCCTAAAAGTTCACAAGTCCTGTCACAGTGGATTCCAAGCAGCCATCCCCATCTTGGTGAAAAAGAATTTCTGTGGATTACCTTCTCTCTTCAATTATTTACATAAGAACATAAGCATTGCCTCTGCCGGGTCAGACCAGGGGTCCATCGTGCCCAGCAGTCCGCTCCCGCGGCGGCCCCCCAGGTTCGTGACCTGTAAGTCCTTACCTAAATTCTTTATTCCCTATTCATTAGTACCTGTATAGTAACCCTCTGTCTGTACCCTTCAATCCCCTTCTTCAGGAAGTCATCCAATCCCTTTTTGAAGCCCAATATTGTACTCTGCCCCATCACCTCCACTGGTAGCGCATTCCAGGTGTCCACCACCCTCTGAGTGAAGAAGAACTTCCTAGCATTCGTTTTGAATCTGTCTCCCTTCAATTTTTCTGAATGCCCTCTTGTTTTTGTTGGCCCTGTTAGGCTGAAGAATCTGTCCTTCTCCACCTTCTCTATGCCTTTCAAGATTTTATAAGTCTCTATCATGTCCCCTCTAAGTCTCTGCTTCTCCAGGGTAAAGAGCCCCAGCTTCTCCAACCTTTCAGCATATGAAAGGTTTTCCATGCCCTTAATCATCCTTGTCGCTCTTCTCTGGACCCTCTCGAGAATCGCCATATCCTTCTTAAGGTACGGCGACCAGTACTGGACACAGTACTCCAGATGTGGGCGCACCATCGCTCGATACAGTGGTAGAATAATCTCCTTCATTCTGATAGTGATACCCTTTTTGATTATGCCCAACATTCTGTTCGCTTTCTTTGAGGCCGCTGCACATTGCGCCGCCAGCTTCATTGTTTTGTCCACCACTTCTTATATCCTTAGCGGTTTACAATTTTCACATACACAAAACCAAGATAAAACAACAACAAAATCTTACAAAGAGTAAAACGATATAATACATCTATACAAAGCTCAGACACATCAAGTAAGGGATACTTCTTTTTTTTTTTTTTTTCAATTTATTTATCATTTCAGGTTTTCATTACATCACAATGATAAGGAAATACTGAAATACAATACAATCAGTACTTGCTGATAAGCAAGATTAACACAAGGTAATATTACATTCAGCATAGTCCACACAATCCTGATTCAATCCAGATGCATAGAGATACCCTTACCTTCTAAGAAAAAACCTAATTGGGCAGGTTCAAAAAATATATATTTACTTTCCTAGAGGGAAACCACACATTTACAGGAAAATCTTAGCTGAAAAACTGCCACTAATGAAATCGCTTTCGTTCGGTATGATAGAAATTTGTTTCTTCTAGATTGCGTCCATTTTGAGACATCAGGAAACATATATGTTCGTCCTCCCAAATAGTATACTTGCTTCAAATTAAAGTACAATTTCAGCAGCATTTCCTTATCCTGATGAAATACAAGAGAGACTAGTAAAGTAGCCCGACCCTCTATTTCAATATCAGATGATTGTAATATATCTGATCTCCACCTCTAACTAATTCTACTCGACAAATGTCCCTCTAAAATCATGACAATTGCCACTCCAGAATTCAAAATGGAACTAGTCACTTGGCTAACAACGGCCCTTACAAACGGAACACTAAACAAAGACATGGGTCACATACTGATTACACCAATCCCCAAAGACCAGAAAACCTGTACAGCACTAACATCCGACTACAGACCCATAGCAAGCATTCCCCTCGTCACTAAACTACTAGAAGGATTGGTCAACCTCCAACTAGTAAACTACCTAAACAAATTTAACATCTTCAGCGAACATCAATCAGGTTTCAGGAAAGAATATAGCACAGAAACAGTCATAGCCTCCATACTAAACCACCTCTATGATCTCTTCAGCAAAGGCAAAAGCGCACTGATCCTGCAATTAGACTTCAACAGTGCGTTTGTCCTAGTAAACCACGAAATCATGCTACTGTGCCTTGATGCAATGGGAATCTCGGAAAAGGTAAAGAAATGGTTCCAAGAATTCCTAACAAACAGATCCTACCGAGTAGCCAGCAATTGAAATCACTCCAACCCATGGAATAACCCATCAGGGGTACCCCAAGGCTCCCCTCTATCACCTACATTATTCAACATTTACATAGCATCCTTAGGTCACCGACTACAAAATTTAAACTTAAAACACTACATATACGCAGACAATATATCCATCCTAATCCCCTTAAATGACATCTCAATCACCATGAAACTCAATCTGGTTTTAGGCCATTATTCAGTACGGAGACAGTAATTGCGGCTATCTTAGACAATTTGCACCTACTGTTTAGTAAAGGCCTTAATGCCCTGATAATGCAATTCGATATGAGTTCTGCCTTTGATCTAGTGGACCACATGAAACTGCTGCAATGCCTAGATGCCATTGGTATCCGGGATAAGGTGCTGAACTGGTTCCGTGGCTTCCTTATATCCTGCACCTATCAGGTTCGTTTTAATTATGAGCTTTCCAACACCTGGAGCAATCCATCTGGTATGCCCCAAGGCTCTCCACTATCCCCATTGCTCTTCAACGTCTACATGTCCTCACTGGGCACGAAGCTAACCCAGCTGGGGATAAAACTATTTAGTTATGCAGATGATTTTACGATTATCATCCCATTCACCAGTTCTGTCTCCGAAACTATTCCCAAAGCTTCAGAAGCTATAAACATGATGGAACAATGGATGACAAACTTTAGGCTCAAACTTAATTCAGATAAAACGACTTTTTTCATTGCTTCACCACATCCACTTGACATTAAATCACCCCTCTGTATCAATAACCTTAGTTACCCTATCCAGCCCTCCATAAAGATAACTCTGGATCAATGCCTAACTATGAAAGACCAAGTAGATTCCTTAATCAGAAAGGGATTTTTCACTCTCTGGAAACTCAGATCCCTTAAAGCTTATTTTGTTACATCGGTTTTTAGAATCCTAGTCCAATCCCTCGTACTAAGCCTGCTTGACTACTGTAACATCGCCTATTTGGCAATTTCCCAAAAAAAATATGCGACGCCTACAACTGTTGCAGAATGCGGCAGTCAGACTAATCTTTGGACTCAAAAAATTTGACCACGTGACACCCTACTACCGGCAGCTACATTGGCTGCCGATGAAGGCACGCATAAAGTTCAAATTTGCCTGTTTCTGCTTTAAAGCATTACACGGACTTGCCCCCAAATACATTACTGACCTTTTCTCCTTCTCAACCAACAGACACAAGAGAAGGTCACATTCCAACTTCGTTTCCCCCCCAGTGAGAGGTTGCAAACTGAAAAAACACCATGAATTCCTTCTCTCACACCAAGCAGCATCATGGGGTAAACAATTACTTTCGCCCTCTACTTATGAGGAATTTAGGAAACGTCTAAAAACACACCTGTTCCTAAAACATCTTGACAACTGATCCACTTATCTCTTTCCTCTCAATAGCGACCTACTGTCCTTTTGATCACTTTTCTCCTCAACAATGAATTTTCTGTCTAATTACTTCTCTTTCTTCTTCCCCTCTTGAAGTCAGTCAATTTGTACCTTTGCTTAATCTTTTGTAAACCGCATAGAACTTCACGGTATTGCGGTATATAAGCTGTTATTATTATTATTATTATCTCAACTGAAATTATAGACAACCTCTCACACATTATGATAGAAATCGAAAAATGGACCACCAACTTCAAACTGAAACTAAACACAGAGAAAACAAAAGTCTTCTTGGCAAGTCCCAATGATAAAATAACGAGAACATCACTAAAAATAAATGACCACGAATATCCGATTTCCAAAACAATAAAAATTCTGGATATCACACTAGACACGCACTTGACCATGGCTGACCACACAAACTTAACAGTGAAGAAATTCTTTTATACACTATGGAAGCTAAGGACTATTAAAAAATACTTTGACACAACATCCTTCAGGGTACTGGTACAATCGCTGAGCCTATCCACCCTGGACTACTGCAACATCGTCTACCTGGGCATCCCACGAAAAACAATAAAGAAACTGAGATTAGTACAAAACACTGCAGTTTGCCTAATCTTCAGACTGAGAAAAAACTACCACATTAGCCCATACTACAAAAAACTTCACTGGCTACCAATGGAAGCGCGAATACAGTTCAAATTTGCATGCATCTGCTTCAAACAAATCTGGGGCCTAGCACCTTCCTACCTGCAAGCACACTTCACTCTACACAACCCAACGTCATTCCTCTACATAAAAAGGGTTGCAAGGCTGAGGCTGCAAACTATAGACCGGTAAGCCTCACCTCAATAGTGTGTAAACTCATGGAAACACTAATTAAGTATAAATTAGATACGATCCTGAACGAGGGAAATCTCCGGGATCCCAGCCAACATGGATTCACCAAGGGTAGGTCATGCCAGTCAAATCTAATCAACTTCTTTGACTGGGTAACAAGAAGACTGGACTCAGGAGAGTCCTTGGACGTCGTGTACCTGGACTTCAGCAAAGCGTTCGACAGCGTCCCACACCGCAGGCTGCTGAACAAGATGAAATCGATGGGATTAGGAGAGACTCTAACTGCATGGGTTAAAGATTGGCTTAATGGCAGACTTCAGAGGGTGGTAGTTAACGGTACCCGCTCTAAAATGTCGGAGGTGACTAGCGGAGTGCCACAGGGTTCGGTCCTGGGCCCACTCCTCTTCAACATATTCATTGGGGATCTGACTCAAGGGCTTCAAGGCAAAGTAACCTTATTCGCTGATGACGCCAAACTATGCAATATAGTAAACGGCCATAATCTACAAGATGCTATGGAGCAAGACCTGCGTACTTTAGAAAGTTGGTCCTTGATGTGGCAGCTGGGCTTTAACGCCAAGAAATGTAAGGTCATGCATCTCGGCAACGGAAATCCTTGCAGAACTTACACCCTGAATGGAGAAACATTAACCAGGACTACGGCAGAACGAGACTTAGGAGTAATCATCAGTGCTGACATGAAAGCAGCCACTCAAGTGGAGAAGGCTTCATCTAAAGCATGGCAGATGATAGGTTGTATCAAGAGAAGCTTCGTCAACAGGAAACCTGAAGTCATGATGCCATTGTACAGAGCCATGGTGAGACCTCATCTGGAGTACTGTGTGCAATTCTGGAGGCCACATTACCGTAAGGATGTGCTCAGAATTGAGTCGGTTCAGCGGATGGCCACCAGGATGGTCTCGGGGCTAAAGGGTCTCCCGTACGAGGAAAGACTGAGCAAATTGCAGCTCTACACTCTTGAAGAGCGTAGGGAGAGGGGAGACATGATTGAGACATTTAAGTACATCACGGGACGGGTCGAGGTGGAAGAGGATATCTTTCTTCTCAGGGGACCCTCGACCACAAGAGGACATCCGCTCAAACTCAGGGGAGGGAAGTTTCGTGGAGACGTAAGGAA
This sequence comes from Geotrypetes seraphini, assembly GCF_902459505.1. Taxonomy (NCBI): domain Eukaryota; kingdom Metazoa; phylum Chordata; class Amphibia; order Gymnophiona; family Dermophiidae; genus Geotrypetes; species Geotrypetes seraphini. The sequence continues at coordinate 4,448,880 of NC_047089.1, read as the reverse complement.
GTACTTCTTCACGGAGAGAGTGATCGAGCATTGGAACAAGCTTCCAGTGCAGGTGGTCGAGGCACGCAGCATCCCAGACTTCAAGAACAAATGGGATACCCATGTGGGATCCCTACGGGGTCATGCCAAGGGATAGGGTCACTAGGACTTGAATGAGCGGGTCAGTAGAGTGACAGTATAATTACAATTATACTTAAGGGGTCAGAAGACTTAAGAGGGTGGGTAAATAGTGTGGGCAGACTTGATGGGCTATATGGCCCTTATCTGCCGTCATCTTTCTATGTTTCTATGTTTCTAACCCCACACGAACAACCAGAAACAAAAACATCTTCGCCTATCCTAAAATTACTAGCTGCAAATACAAATCCTACCTTGACAGAACCTTCATGTTCCAAGCAAACAGACAACAATCCTGGCTGGAAAACTACATAAATAAAACCAGACAGACCTACAACGCATTCCGAAAATCAATCAAAACCGCTCTGTTTGACAAATTCATCACCTAAACAGACCGACCTTCGCTCACCACACTTTCCCCCCTACAAACCTGAACCAATTTCTCAGGCCCCTCCCCCTCACTTCACTCCCCTTACAACCCCTCTTACTTTTCCTCCCTTTACTACACTTTTCTTCTGTAATTTTCCCCTCATTCATTTGTAATTCGCTGAATGTCCAGTCTTCTTTAGATGTGAACCGCCTAGAAGTCATCTGACTAGTGGTATAGAAAAATAAAGTTATTATTATTATTATTCTTTAGTTGAAATTTTCTTTAAGTAATAAATTTTTTGTAATGGTAGAAGATCAGATTCTGATATCTTTAATATAGTTGTCATGAAATTCCTAAAAGTTTCCCGGGGTGACATAAACTTAGCTATTGGAAAATTTAAAAGTCTCAAATTCAAGCTTATCTGTTGATTCTCCAAGTTTTCAATCTTCCTCAGGAATAGCATTTTACCTGAAATTTGTTTGGTTATCATATTTTTAGTCTCAATTGTCATTTTCTCTAAGCTCTTTATCTCTAAGTGTTGCTGCTGAAGTGATGTTTCCAACAGAGCTATCTTAGAAGTTAAATTTAGTGTAATTGAAACAAAGTTTGCACATACCGAGTGCAGGTTCTCCAAAGCCATCCAGATGGAGTCAAGTGTGACTGCCTGAGGTCTCACAAGTGGCTTGAGGGGGGGGGGGGAAATAACCGCTAGCTTCTCTTCAGAGTTTCCTCCAGGTGTCGAATCCTGGGTTCCCTCACCCTCACCACCACTTGCTACTCAAGACGCACTGCTCCCTGAACGCTGCGACTCCCCGGCTGGAATCGACGTCGGCGTTGATGTTAGCACTTCCGTGTCAACATCAAATCTCGGTAGCATCTCTCCTGCTGCATTCGGGGAGCCCTCCCACAGCAACCAGTCTTCCGATGCTCCTCTAGACATTGGGGGCATGTGTGGATCTCTCGGGCTCAGTGTCAAATCACCGTCCAAGCTGAGTCTTCCCCCAAACTCAGCAGCAGACCCGCCCGAAGTGGTTGGTTGGACTGTAAACGATGTTATTACAGTCTGTCGCATATTGGAGCTAACAGAGGTAAGTGGGGGTAATCCCCTCTGTTTCCCACTTCTTTTGGGCATTGAATAGAGCTAAAAATTGTGTTTATCCCAGAAAAATTACCCCATAGACGGAGAGCACTCCAATATGTGCTCTGCTCAAGACGCCATCTTTGCTCCTCCCCAGGGATACTTCTTATGATTTACAACAGGGGTGCCCAACACGTCGATCGCGATCAACCAGTAGCTCAGGAAGGCAACGCGAGTCGATCGCGGAGCCCATCCCGGGCTCCGTGATAGACTCGTGTTGCAGTCCTGATCTACCAGGCCGATCAGCCTTCCTCTCCAGTGTTCTCTCTAGGGCCTTTTAGCTGGGCGGTCCGCCCAGCTGTCATCTGCTGCTGCCGCCGCTGCTGAACATTAAAAAAAAACAGGCTTGGAGATTTCAGCCCGTAGCGAACTTATGCTCCGTGGCTCTAACGTGTGCGTACCGGCTTCCCTTCTCTTCCCTCCGAAACCGGAAGTTATGTCCGAGGGAGGGGGGAGAAGGGAAGCCGGCATGCACATGTTGAGAGCCCTGAAGCAAGCGTTCGCTATGGGCTAAGGCGGGAGACAGGTTAGTGAAGCATTTGCTCTTCTTGCTGCCGGGTCCTGCTTACTTTCTGTTTCCGCGAAGGCAGGACCCGGCAGCATTTCCCCCAGTAGGTCGATCGCGATCTTGGGCTGATCAGCCTTCCTCTCCCTGACGACAGAATTGACGTCGGGTAGAGGAATGCTGGTCGGCCGAAGCAGGGAGAGCTTGGGGCAGCGTCAGCTTTCGGGCCTGTTATTGGTGGCGGTTTGGATCCTGGTCCCCTGTGGCAGTGGCAGTGGCTTGGGGGAGGGCAGGGAGAAAGAAAGAAAAAGGGCAGGCAGGGAGACAGAAGGAAAGAAGAGAAACAGAAAAAAAAAGAAAGGGAGGCAGAGAGAAAGAAAGGGCAGGGAGAGAGGAAGGAAAAGTTGGGGGAGGGAATGAGGTCTGAAGGAGAGGAAGCATACAGGCTAAAAGAAGGGAAGAAAGATTGGATGCACAGTCAGAAGAAGAAAGTGCAACCAGAGACTCATGAAATCACCAGACAAGGTAGGAAAAATGATTTTATTTTAAATTTAGTGATCAAAATGTGTCTGAATTTATATCTGCTGTCTATATTTTACACTAAGGTCCCCTTTTACTAAATCGCAATAGAGTTTTTTAGCGCAGGGAGCCTATGAGCGTCGAGAGCAGCGCTGGGCATTCAGCGCAGCTCCCTGCGCTCTAAAAACTGCTATCGTGGTTTAGTAAAAAGGGAGGGGGGTATATTTGTCTATTTTTGTATAGTTGTTACTGAGGTGAGGTGCATAGAGTCATCTGCTTTGACCTCTTTGAAAAACCCTGGAATAGGAATGATAATTAATATTTTCTATGCGTACAGTGTGCGTTGTGTTTTTTTAAATTTTATTGTTGGTAGATCATTTTGACTTGGTCATTTTAAAAGTAGCTTGCAAGCCCAAAAAGTGTGGGCACCCCTGATTTACAAGAATGCTTTAGCAAATAAATGTGTTTGCCAAAGATTTTTTTGAGGGAGGGACTTCAAATCTTTACATTAGCTCAAGGAGCCACTTGAAACATTCCTTGAACTTTATTATTTTTTAATGGAAATTACTGTTGGAAGCCCATGTTCAATGTGTATTTTGAGTATCTCAAGCCTCTTATTTCAAGTTTCAAGTTTTATTAAAATATGTTGAAACGCCCATCATGAATTCTAAGCATTTTACAATGTTAAAAACAAGGGGGGAGACTTAGAAGGACATATCGACAAGACAAATTAAGAACTTAAAACAAAAACAATAGGTAAGTTTTGGTGAAATATATTAATTACAGGAAAATCAAACATAAAAAAAGGATGAACACGAGGAGGGTGAAGGAGAAGGTCCTCTTTGGAAAAAAGAGGCTGGCAGTGGAGAGAGTGTAAAAAAAGTAAGAGTTACAAGGAAAAGGTTGTTACTCCTCTTTCTTTTAAATTTAGTACCATGTAACTTCATTAAGTGTCACCTACTCAATTCTTTTTCAAAGAATAAACAATTCATGTTTACCCATTCTGCACCACTCAGGACTCATCGGCCTCTACCCTATTTCCTCTTGGCCATCTCTATTTTTCCAAGCTGATGAGCCCTAACCTTTTGAGCCTTTTCTCATTTGAGAGGAGTTCCATCCCTTAATCATTTTGATCCCCTTCTTTGAACATTTTCTCATTACAATAACCAGAATTGCACACAATAATCCCTCTATCCAGGTGCATACAATTTTTTTTTCTCCTGTGTCCTGTGAGCGACTAGTTCTAAAATTTTTGTGTGAGTAACAAGTTCTAAAAACAACAATTTTCCAGATTTGAAAAGTATTTTTGTGAACCACCACGTAAAATCTGTGAGTGACATTCCTAGAATGCCTGAGCAATTGCTCACGTGTCCAACTTCGAGGGAACCTAGGTCACACAATGGAGCGATACAGAGGCATTATAATCTTATTTGTCTTATTTTCTGTCCCTCTCCTAATAATTTCTAACATTCTGCTTCCTTTTTTGGCCCCTGCACACTTCAGCATATTGTCCACGATGACACCTAGAACTTTTTCTTGGGTGCTGTGTCCTAAGGTAGAAGAGAACATCAGGTAACCAATTTGGATTCTTCTTCCCAGTGTGCATTTGTCATTTGGATGCCCAGTTTTCCAGTTTCCGTTTCCGAAGGTCGTCTACATGCATTTTAATAATTTTCAATAGTTTCATCTGCAGAGTTAATCACCTCACCCTCCTCTACTGAAAGAAATGAACATTTAACCCTACCCTTTGTATTAACCAGCTCTTAATGAACAACAGAATATTACTTCCTATCCCGTAGCTTTTTCATTTCTTCAGGAGTCTCTCGTGAGGAACTTTTGTTAAAAGCTTTCTAAAAAGCGAAATACACTACGTCAATCATCTCATCTTTATCCACATGTTTATTCACACCTTCAAACAAATGAATCAGTCACATCATTTGACTTTCTTTCAGTGTGCATTAAAATTACAGAACATGTTTATACACAGCTGCAATTGTCACCATTCTCCAAAAGGAAACAAAAAAACATGCTGCTTTCAAAATTACAATATAAAATTGTGAAACCTCTCCCATTGCCAAGAAAATACTCGGATAACATACCGTAAGAACATAAGATTTGCCGCTGCTGGGTCAGACCAGTGGTCCATCGTGTCCAGCAGTTCGCTCATGCAGCGGCCCTTAGGTCAAAGACCAGTGCCCTAATTGAGACTAGCCTTACCTGCGTACGTTCTGGTTCAGCAGAAACTTGTCTAACTTTGTCTTGAATCTCTGGAGGGTGTTTTCCCCTATGACAGACTCCGGAAAAGCATTCCTGTTTTCTAGCACTCTCTGGGTGAAGAAGAACTTCCTTACATTTGTACGGAATCTATCCCATTTTAACTTTAGAGAGTGCCCTCTCGTTCTCTCTACCTTGGAGAGGATGAACTACCTGTCTTTATCTACTAAGTCTATTCCCTTCATTAACTTGAATGTTACGATCATGTCCCCTCTCAGTCTCCTCTGTTCAAGGGAGAAGAGGCCCAGTTTCTCTAATCTCTCACAGTACGGCAGCTCCTTCAGCCTCTTAACCATTTTAGTCGCTCTTTTCTGGACCCTTTCAAGTAGTACCGTGTCCTCCTTCATGTACGGCGACCAGTGCTGGACACAGGATTCCAGGTGAGGGTGTACCATGGCCCAGTACAGCGGCATGATAACCTTCTCTGATCTGTTTGTGATCCCCTTCTTAATCATTCCTAGCATTCTGTTCACCCTGATGTCTGATGGCAACATGATAGACAAGAGATTAGTACTTGAAATCAAAAGATCTGTCATCATTTAACCTATTCTTTCCCCCTCACCCCTAACAGTTAAATTTTCACAAATTTAAATAGAGACCCAAGTGTCCTTGAAGAAAGAGAATTTTCCTCATGGAATCCCATGTTAGGATCGTGTGCTCATTGCCTTGTATCTTTTGCATCCATTTAAACCGGGTATGAGGGGCATCTTTTTCTCAATATGTAGCCAACACTTGTACATTCAGACATAGACCAATGACTTAAATCTTTACATTCTTCTTACACTTGTACCCTATGCCTCCTGCCAACAGTTCTCGGTGAAAGGAACATAGTAACATAGTAACATAGTAGATGACGGCAGATAAAGACCCGAATGGTCCATCCAGTCTGCCCAACCTGATTCAATTTAAATTTATTTTTATTTTTATTTTTTTTCTTCTTAGCTATTTCTGGGCGAGAATCCAAAGCTCTACCCGGTACTGTGCCTGAGTTCCAACTGCCAAAATCTCCGTCAAGACCCACTCCAGCCCATCTACACCCTCCCAGCCATTGAAGCCCTCCCCAGCCCATCCTCCACCAAACGGCCATACACAGATACAGACCGTGCAAGTCTGCCCAGTAACTGGCCTAGTTCAATATTTAATATTATTTTCTGATTCTAAATCTTCTGTGTTCATCCCACGCTTCTTTGAACTCAGTCACAGTTTTACTCTCCACCACCTCTCTCGGGAGCGCATTCCAGGCATCCACCACCCTCTCCGTAAAGTAGAATTTCCTAACATTGCCCCTGAATCTACCACCCCTCAACCTCAAATTATGTCCTCTGGTTTTACCATTTTCCTTTCTCTGGAAAAGATTTTGTTCTACGTTAATACCCTTTAAGTATTTGAACGTCTGAATCATATCTCCCCTGTCTCTCCTTTCCTCTAGGGTATACATATTCAGGTCTTCCAGTCTCTCCTCATACGTCTTCTGGCGCAAGCCTCCTATCATTTTCGTCGCCCTCCTCTGGACCGCCTCAAGTCTTCTTATGTCTTTCGCCAGATACGGTCTCCAAAACTGAACACAATACTCCAAGTGGGGCCTCACCAATGACCTGTACAGGGGCATCAACACCTTCTTCCTTCTACTGACTACGCCTCTCTTTATACAGCCCAGAATCCTTCTGGCAGCAGCCACTGCCTTATCACACTGTTTTTTTCGCCTTTAGATCTTCGGACACTATCACCCCAAGGTCCCTCTCTCCGTCCGTGCATATCAGCTTCTCTCCTCCCAGCATATACGGTTCCTTCCTATTATTAATCCCCAAATGCATTACTCTGCATTTCTTTGCATTGAATTTTAGTTGCCAGGCATTAGACCATTCCTCTAACTTTTGCAGATCCTTTTTCATATTTTCCACTCCCTCTTCGGTGTCTACTCTGTTACAAATCTTGGTATCATCTGCAAAAAGGCACACTTTTCCTTCTAGCCCTTCAGCAATGTCACTTACATACATATTGAACAGGATTGGCCCCAGCACCGAACCCTGAGGGACTCCACTAGTCACCTTTCCTTCCTTCGAGCGACTTCCATTAACCACCACCCTCTGGCGTCTGTCCGATAGCCAGTTTCTGACCCAGTTCACCACTTTGGGTCCTAACTTCAGCCCTTCAAGTTTGTTCAACAGCCTCCTATGAGGAACTGTATCAAAGGCTTTGCTGAAATCCAAGTAAATTACATCTAGCATATGTCCTTGATCCAGCTCTCTGGTCACCCAATCAAAAAATTCAATCAGGTTCGTTTGGCACGATTTACCTTTTGTAAAGCCATGTTGCCTCGGATCCTGTAACCCATTAGATTCAAGGAAATACACTATCCTTTCTTTCAGCAACACTTCCATTATTTTTCCAACAACTGAAGTGAGGCTCACCGGCCTGTAGTTTCCTGCTTCATCCCTGTGACCACTTTTATGAATAGGGACCACATCCGCTCTCCTCCAATCCCCAGGAATCACTCCCGTCTCCAGAGATTTGTTGAACAAGTCTTTAATAGGACTCGCCAGAACCTCTCTGAGTTCCCTTAGTATCCTGGGATGGATCCCGTCTGGTCCCATCGCTTTGTCCACCTTCAGTTTTTCAAGTTGCTCATAAACACCCTCCTCCGTGAACGGCGCAGAATCTACTCCATTTTCTCGTGTAACTTTGCCGGACAATCTCGGTCCTTCTCCAGGATTTTCTTCTGTGAACACAGAACAGAAGTATTTGTTTAGCACATTTGCTTTCTCCTCATCACTCTCCACATATTTGTTCCCAGCATCTTTTAGCCTAGCAATTCCATTTTTTATCTTCCTCCTTTCACTAATATATCTGAAAAAATTTTTATCTCCCTTTTTTACATTTTTAGCCATTTGTTCTTCCGCCTGTGCCTTCGCTAAACGTATCTCTCTCTTGGCTTCTTTCAGTTTCACCCTGTAGTCCTTTCTGCTCTCCTCTTCTTGGGTTTTTTTTATATTTCATGAACGCCAACTCTTTCGCCTTTATTTTCTCAGCCACTAGGTTGGAGAACCATATCGGCTTCCTTTTTCTCTTGTTTTTATTGATTTTCTTCACATAAAGGTCCGTAGCCATTTTTATCGCTCCTTTCAGCTTAGACCACTGTCTTTCCACTTCTCTTATGTCCTCCCATCCTAACAGCTCTTTCTTCAGGTACTTTCCCATTGCATTAAAGTCCGTACGTTTGAAATCTAGGACTTTAAGTATCGTGCGGCCGCTCTCCACTTTAGCCGTTATATCAAACCAAACCGTTTGATGATCGCTACTACCCAGGTGAGCACCCACTCGAACATTAGATATACTCTCTCCATTTGTGAGGACCAGATCCAATATCGCTTTTTCCCTTGTGGGTTCCGTCACCATTTGTCTGAGCAGAGCCTCTTGAAAGGCATCCACAATCTCCCACAATCCACAGACTGCCACATATGGTTAAATGTCCTGCAAATCCAGAGTTTTGTCAAAACAGGTGTTTCAGGGGCTGCAGAGAAGACTGCAATCCCATGTAGTAAACCTTTGAAGGCCAAAGTTGGACCTCATTAGTAACTACTCACATTTAAAATTCTAAAATTAGAGAAAACATTTAAATATCTGTTTGCAAATGACTTACTAAAAGATATCTTGTTCTTGTGTTAAGAGACTTCAGACACCCTTGAACTGAGGTGTCTAATGTACTTACACCTCTTGATCGGGGTTAATTTAATCATAGGTCAAACCCCCCACCCCACCCCAAAAAAAAACCCCCAAACATATGACATCATCAAATTTGAGGAGCATGCCAATAAGCACTTATCTTATGTCTTCCATGATCCCAAAGGGGTCCTGTTTCACTGTCAAGTTCAAGTTTCAAGTTTATTAGAAATTTGATGAATCGCTTATACATGAAATACTAAGCGAATTACATTAAAATCCAAACTTATGCATACATTAAAATACAAGATATGCATACGACATATAAATAATAAAAAAATAATAATAACAAATCAGAAAAGGTGTTAGACCTACAGACCAACAGACATACCTGGATGTGGAGGACCACTGCGGAACGCGATCTAGGAGTGATCATTAGCGAGGACATGAAGGTTGCCAATCAAGTGGAGAAGGCTTTCTCCAGGGCAAGACAAATGATGGGGTGTATCCGCAGAGGTTTCGTCAGCAGGAGACCTGAAATTATGATGCCGTTGTACAGAGCCATGTGTTCAGTTTTGGAGACCACACTACCGAAAGGACATGCTGAGGATCGAGTCGGTTCAGCGAACGGCCACCAGGATGGTCATGGGGCTCAAAGATCTCACGTATGAAGAAAGACTAAAGAAATTGCGGCTGTACTCACTTGAGGAAAGAAGAGAACGGGGAGATATGATTGAAACGTATAAGTACATCACGGGACGCATCGAGTCAGAAAATGATATCTTCTGGCTCATGGGACCCTCGACCACCAGAGGGCATCCGCTGAAGATCAGGGGAGGGAAGTTTCATGGCGACTCCAGGAAGTACTTTTTCACCGAAAGAGTAGTGGATCATTGGAACAGACTCCCACTCCAGGTGATAAAGGGCAGCAGCGTGACGGATTTTAAGAGAAAATGGGATACTCACGTGGGATCTTTAAGGGAGTAAATTCAGGGGGGGGATACTTGGAATGGGCAGACTTGGTGGGCTATAGCCCTTTTCTGCCGCTTTTTTCTATGTTTCTAATGAAGGGATAAGGTTACAATATTAATAATTTAAAAAAAAAGAGGGAAACAATATAGGGAAAAAACATTAGGAAGGGTATCTTTTTTTATTTATTTATTTATTTTTTAATAAAACGTCTACTGTACTGTGACTATTCCATACAGAGGGTAAAAGCATCTTTAAACAGGAAGGTTTTTAGATTAATTTTAAAACGGCTAATATCTTTTTCGTCTCTTATATATTGAGGAAGAGAATTCCAGACTTGGGGGGCTACTATTGAAAATATATCATGTCGTCTAGTGCCGATCACTTTTAAAGAAGGGACTACCAGGTGACCTTGGGTCGATGAACGAAGGGGGCGAGAAGAGTTATATGGAATAAGTATCCTGTTTATAAATTGCGGTTCATTTGTGGATAAAGTTTTAAATACTAAGTTGCAGTGAAAACTATCTTTAATGCTGAGTCCTCTACAACCTCTCTCTTAGAACCAGGTCAGCATTGCTCCCCTCAAGGGTCTCTAAGAAAGTCCTTGGAGATCCCTGCAATCCAGTTGACTGGCAGCACCACTGCAGGAATGGCTTGGGGGTTGGGCGGAAAGAGCATTGTTCTTAGGGCTGACCCAGCCTCCCCACCCCCCTTCTTTGCATATACATGCTGAATGGTAGTTTGATAAATGGGACTTGACTCTCTTCCATGCAGACATCCCAGTAGTGTCAATAGGGAATTGTTGGTATGTGGAGCTTAATGTCACAATCTACGACTGCCTTCTATAACTTGGAAATAAGCCATGGAAGAGAGATGGTACAAGCTGGAGTTATATTGTATTGCTGTAGGACATTATATATTTATGTTCTGTATCACTTAAATGATTGGATATCTATGAAACACCATCAGGGCTATGTTTCCTATTGCCAATTTCAGGATCAGCTAGGGTCAAACCTTACCAGACAGCCCTTTAGCAATATCACATCAAAAATTCATAATCAAATTTACAAGTATATAACACACAAAATGTCAAGACAAAAGAATGTAAACTCTCATAGTTCAAAAAAGCATGGGATGAACACAGAGGCTCTAGAACAGGGGTCTCAAAGTCCCTCCTTGAGGGCCACAATCCAGTTGGGTTTTTAGGATTTCCCCAATGAATATGCATGAGATCTATTTGCATGCACTGCTTTCAATGCATATTCATTGGGGAAATCCTGAAAATCCAACTGGATTGCGGCCCTCAAGGAGGGACTTTGAGATCCCTGATCTAGAATCAGAAAATAATAGAAAATATTGAAGAACTAAGGCCAGTACTGGGCAGACCTGCACGGTCTGTGTCTGTATGTGGAAGATGGGCTGGGGAGGGTGTAGATCAGGGATCTCAAAGTCCCTCCTTGAGGGCCGCAATCCAGTTGGGTTTTCAGGATTTCCCCAATGAATATGCATTGAAAGCAGTACATGCATATAGATCTCATGCATATTCATTGGGGAAATCCTGAAAACCCGACTGGATTGCGACCCTCAAGGAGGGACTTTGAGACCCCTGGTGTAGATGGACTGGAGTGAGCTTTGACGGAGACTTCAGTAGTTGGAACCTAAGAACAGTACAGGCAGAGCTTTGGATTAATGCCCAGAAATAGCTAAGAAAATTTTTTTTAATTGAATCAGGTTGGGCAGACTGGATGGACCATTCGGGTTTTTATCTGCCATCATCTACTATGTTATATTCAAACACTTGTTTAAAAAAAAAAGAAGGTTTTTAGCTATTTCCTGAAGAGGAGTATTGTACTTGTCTCAACTGTTGTGGGAGAGAAATCCATAATTTTGGAGCTGAAACCATGAAAACTTTATATTTCTCTAATATCTTAGCTGCCTTTCAAGGAGGCTCTGACTCATATCTCAAGAGACTGAGAGCAGTATTGTAAAAATAAGTGCCATGATCTTAAAATGAATCCACCACCTAACAGTAAGCCAGTGTAATAGGATCATAACACAATCCCCCTGAAATCAACTAAGCTACTTGGAGTTTATAAGTGATTTATTTGCGATACCTAGCAGCAAGGCATTGCAGTAATCAAATAGTGGGAAAAAAACCCATAAGCCTGAACTACACTACAAAACTTATTGGCACCTAGAAAATCCTGCAGCTTTCTTAAGCACTTCAATTTGGAAAACATTTCTAGACAGATTATTTGTCTAAGATGTACTTTGAGAGAGAGGGCAGTGTCTAAGGTCACCTCTAGCTATTTCACTTCTCTCACACTGGGAATATTGCATCCCAAAATAAAAGTAGATGGATAATAGACCACATCTAGTTCACTCCCTCTAGTCAAAGAAATTGATGAGATTTGATTGACAAGACCAGCCTTTAGTGAATTCATGTTGCCTCAAGGTTTATGAAAAATTTTTTATATCGCTTAATCAGAAATACAAAGTGGTGTCCAATAAAAACATATACAAGGTACAATAGTTTAATTTAAATATTAAACAAAATATATGTCATTTCTGGGGGACATTACGTAACAAACAAAGAGGATTCATTGGACAAACAAAAACAAGAGGGAAAGAGAGCAAAAGTACAATATGCAAAGAAAAGAACCAATAAAGGGAAAAAACGATGGGAAACAACTGAACGTGACAGAGATTTTGCCCCCTGGATTCTAGAAACTTCACTATTCTCTATTTTGAAAGCATTTCAATTAATTTGCTTACCACAGCAGTCAGATCTACCGGCCTGAAATTCCCTACTTCTTCCTTCCACTTTTGTGGAGAGGGACTACATCCGCCCTTCTCCAGTCCTCCGGCACCACTCCCGATTGTAGAGAAGCATTGAAAAGATCAGCTAGCGGAGCTGCCAGAACTTCCCGAAGTTCCTTCAGCACCCTCAGATATACACCATCCGGCCCCATTGCTTTGTCTACCTTTATTTTAGCTAGCTCCTCTGAAAATTGATCAGGGTCTATTACTCCTCTATCCCTATTCATGTTTGTCCCAGCACTTCAAGTGTGAACACAAAAATATTTGTTAAGTAATTCAGCCTTATCTTTATCAGCTTCTACTTTCACCTTTGAGTCTCGCAATGCCACTTTTGCACTGGTTTCTCTGGGAGTACGACAGTTCACACTTGATCTGGCCCTATCCTTTCACACAGTTCTCGTACCTTGCAGCACACTTCCACTTTCTTTTTGACTACACAGTAAGTCCTACTAACAGCCAAAAGTCTTTCCAATAGGATTAGTTACAAGAGTTGAACTTTCTCCTCTGAGTTAGGTGGATCAAGTAGTCACTAACAACAACATACTCCATGCTTGTCTTAGTTCCTAATTTGTAAAAAGTTGAAAATTAATGCAAACCACCCTTTTTTTTTCTGGATGGGAGGAAGGAAAGAAAAATGACATTGTATACAGGACAGGAGACCATGGAAAAAGATTTAAGAAAAGATACAGAAAAGCCGAAACTAGAACCTGGGATCAATACAATCAGAAAAATAAAATGACCAGACAACAAAGGTATAAAAAAATGTATTTTTGCATTGTACATAAGCTATCTATATATGTTGTGCAGTACAGGAGGAAATAGTTCTAGTTTTCTGATTCTGGCTTCCATGCATGGAATTCAGTTACATTTCTGTCTATATAATTTTATTTTTGATCACTTTTTGTTTTTATTTGTTGAGGGTCTCTATGTTCTGCATATGTGACTAAGGCTGGATATTCTTTTTGCTTGAAGTTTCTAGAAATGATTAATTTCTCTTATTCAGTATTCTGATGTTCTAGGACTAATCATTTCTATAGCACTGCTAGATGTAGGAAAAAAATGCTTGAGTACCTGGGACGCTGTACACTTTCTAGTGTGCTCACAATTTAAGTTTTTTTTGTACAGGGTTAAGCGACTTGGCCAAGGTCACAAGGAAATGCAGTGGGAGCTGAACACAGTTCCTCAGATCACAGACCATTGTAGTAACCATTAGGCTCCTCCTCCACTATTTAGAGTGGATCCTTCTTATATGAATTTTGGTAGATTTGCTGCAAGTCATGTTACTTAAAGGGTTGATGTTGCTGTTAGTGATGTGACCCTAGAATTGGACCCAGCAGAGGCACTGCTTGTGTTCTTATGGTACATGGAGAAGCATATCGCAGTTGCGCTATGCCTAAACAGGTTCAAGGCAACTTACAATGTAAGGAATTGCAGAATGTACATATATAATGCATTCTAGCAATTTGAGGAGGGCCGACTTATGAATGGAGTAATGAGGAAACATAGAACATAGAATATGACGGCAGAAAAGGGCCTTCAGCCCAACAAGTCTGCCCACTCAAATAACCCTCCCCCCTAAGTTCTTCTTTGAAGTGAACCCACATGTTGATCCCATTTGTTCTTAAAGTCAGTCACGTTATTGGCCTCAACTACCTAAAGTGGAAGATCATTCCAATGGTCAACCACCCTTTCGGTGAAGAAGTACTTCCTAGTGTCACCATGAAATCTCCCGCCCCTGATTTTTAGCGGATGCCCTCTTGTCACCGTAGGTCCTGTAAGGAAAAAGATGTCTTCTTCCACCTCAATACGGCCAGTAACATAGGAGGTTCTATCACTGCATTGCTATAACATTTAAGATGAGTGTGGGATTTTTTTCAAGGGCAACTAAATTTCAATGCAAAGAAATGCAGAGTAATGCATTTGGGGATTAATAATCGGAAGGAACCGTTTATGCTGGGAGGTGAGAAGCTGATATGCACGGACGGGGAGAGGGACCTTGGGGTGATAGTGTCTGAAGATCTAAAGGCGAAAAAAACTGTGACAAGGCAGTGGCTGCTGCCAGAAGGATTCTGGGCTGTATAAAGAGAGGCGTAGCCAGTAGAAGGAAGAAGGTGTTGATGCCCCTGTACAGGTCATTGGTAATGCCCCACATGGAGTATTGTGTTCAGTTTTGGAGACCGTATCTGGCGAAAGACGTAAGAAGACTTGAAGCGGTCCAGAGGAGGGCGACAAAAATGATAGGAGGCTTGCGCCAGAAGACGTATGAGGAGAGACTGGAAGCCCTGAATATGTATACCCTAGAGGAAAGGAGAGACAGGGGAGATATGATTCAGACGTTCAAATACTTAAAGGGTATTAACGTAGAACAAAATCTTTTCCAGAGAAAGTAAAATGGTAAAACCAGAGGACATAATTTGAGATTGAGGGGTGGTAGATTCAAGAGCACCACGGAGAGGGTGGTGGATGCCTGGAATGCGCTACCGAGAGAGATGGTGGAGAAGAAAACGGTGACGGAGTTCAAAGAAGCATGGGATGAACACAGAGGATCTAGAATCATAAAATAATATTAAATATTGAACTAAGGCCAGTACTGGGCAGACTTGCACGGTCTGTATCTGTATATGGCCGTTTGGTGGAAGATTGGCTGGGGAGGGCTTCAGTGGCTGGGAGGGTGTAGATGGGCTGGAATAGGTTTTAATGGAGATTTCAGCAATTGGAACCCAAGCACAGAACCGGGTAGAGCTTTGGATTCTTGCCCAGAAATAGCTAAGAAGAAAAAATTTAAAAAATTTAAATTGAATCAGGTTGGGCAGACTGGATGGACCATTTGGGCCTTTATCTGCCATCATCTACTATGTTACTATTTAGTGATGTTAAGTATTTCAAGTTAGTTGTTGCTTTCAAAGCAGAAAGGTTTTTGATTTTTTTCAGGATCTGTTATAGAATGTTTCCATCCTGATGGTTGTTGAGGTCGTGGTGCCAAGGTAAGTGAAGAGCGAGTCGAATGTGCATATTTAACCCCTTTGGGTTATGGAAAGAGTAGTTAAACCAATTGACAAAGAAGTTTATGAGCGGTTCATTGGTTTATGCATATAAAATTTGGAACATTATATATGATATTATTTGTTAGGGGACTGAGGCTCTTTGAGAGTTGAAGGGAGCATCTCTTTTACTCTTCCTCCTTCAATGTAGCCTGTAGGCCCTGAAGCCTGCACAACTACACTCACTACATGTATTTGTCAGAGGCAGGGAATGGGTGGAGCCTGGGATGGGAAAAGGCGGGGCATAGGCGCTAGCAGAGTAATAAGTGGCAGGTTTTCCTCTTTCAAAAACCTATTCCCTTTTTCTAAGGATCCAGGTCCAATATGACCCCATTCTGAATGGGTTGTCTTTATGTTCTTATCTTTATTAAAACTTGATATATGGCCACCGGCTGGCCAAAAATGAAATTGCATCAAGGCAAGAAATGGGTTCCAATAGCAAACAGTTCTCCCTGTATGGAATCTAAGATCTCCCTACGTCTAGATGCCCCTATCAACATTCAACACATTGAAAAGCACCTGCTCCCTTGCATATCGATATTGTGAATGACGTTAATTAATTCTCTTTCCACATCTTCCTGTGAAGGAGACTGTATATCTCACCCAATAGATTTTCCATTCCCTCGTTCCAGCTTTTCCCACAGTAGCATGAGAGACACAAGGAGACTCTCTCCTGCTCTGTTGTCCCACCCTTGCCTCTCACTCCTCAACCCAGACACCCACTTTGACCTCCTCTCCCCACTACATTGCACTGGACTCTATCCTCTGTGAACCTCCCACCCATGAGGTTGGTTTGGGTTCACATTAAAATCAATAACTGAAGTGAAAGTAGTTAGATTAGAGAGAAAATGTCTTATTAATGAAGACCCTCCTCCAACCCCCTAATAAAGAGTAAAGTCAGGACTGTCTTATTTTATCCTTGATCGCTTTGTTTCTTATCTCAGTCCTGGAGTAACCCCTTGCCAGTCAGGTTTTGAGGATATCTACAAGGAATATGCATAAACTTGATTTGCGTACACTGCCTCCATTATATGTAAATTTCTTTCATGCATATTCATTGTGGATATCCCCAAAACCTGACTGGCAAGGGATTACTCCAGGACTGAATTGAGAAACACTATTATCAAAGAAATAATAAAATCTTGCTGATGCCATGATTACTGTAGTTCTCTGGCCCTGGTTCCCTCCCCCATGAGCTCCCAATTCCAGTAAAACACTGTGATTAAATTTAAACAAAACCAAAATGTACCGAATTTTGTATGTAAACAAGCATGTTGTGAGCCCCCTCCCAGTCAGTCCCCCTACTTCCACTGATTTCTCCTTCTGTCCATGGAGAATCCCCTCGACAGGTAGGAAACTGTGCTTGCCCAGTAAGTCCATTTTCCTGTGGTGGTCAGAGGCCAGCCACACATCCCCCTCCCAGCGCCTTCTCTCTCCTACACAAGAGCCATTGTTAGACCAGAAGCATTCCAGGCAGTGTGAGCCAAGCCCTCCTTTCTCTGATCCCTGCTGACATGGATAGCAAGGAACACTGCTGAATTCAGCCTGACAGAAGATCTCGCATCTTTCAGCCTTCCTGGGGTTTCCATATTCTTGCAGAATTGCTGTCCACTGTGAAAGAACAGGCATTCTTGGACACACATACTGTACCCAAACCCATGTATAAAATTCTGCCCTGGCAGCTCATGCTACTTACCCCTGCACCCTGGGAAATGGTAGCACAGAACTTTCATCTCTAGGTCACTAGTTCAGATCCCAACTCAGGTGGCCTATGTGAAGTTTTAGATGGCCATCTCAGCCAGTGATCAAGGGCTACAGGACATGGTAGAAACATTTGAACTGTGGCTTCTGTCTGATTTCTATGACTTTGTGAATTGCACACAGCGAGAGAGAATTTTTACATGTATATCTAAAAATCAATGTCTGTGTACCACGGAATGCGACCTAGGAGTGATCATTAGTGAGGACATGAAGGTTGCCAATCAAGTGGAGAAGGCTTCCTCCAGGGCAAGACAAATGATGGGGTGTATCCACAGAGGTTTCGTCAGCAGGAGACCTGAAGTTATGATGCCGTTGTACAGAGCCATGGTGAGGCCTCACTTGGAGTACTGTGTTCAGTTTTGGAGACCACACTACCGAAAGGACGTGCTGAGGATCGAGTCGGTTCAGCGAACGGCCACCAGGATGGTCTTGGGGCTCAAGGATCTCACGTATGAAGAAAGATTTAAAAAATTGCAGCTGTACTCACTTGAGGAAAGAAGAGAACGGGGAGATATGATTGAAACATATAAGTACATCACGGGACGCATCGAGTCAGAAGATGATATCTTCTGGCTCATGGGACCCTCGACCACCAGAGGGCATCCGCTGAAGATCAGGGGAGGGAAGTTTCATGGCGACTCCAGGAAGTACTTCTTCACCGAAAGAGTGGTGGATCATTGGAACAGACTCCCACTCCAGGTGATAAAGGCCAGCAGGGTGACGGATTTAAAGAGAAAATGGGATACTCACGTGGGATCTTTAAGGGAGTAAATTCAGCGGAGGGGATACTTGGAATGGGCAGACTTGGTGGGCTATAGCCCTTTTCTGCTGCTTTTTTCTATGTTTCTACCTCAGTATGGTAAAGATTTATCCCAATATCTAGGTTTATAGGGGACATCATGTGTGTTGAGAATTTTGAATAGTTTTGTGTCATCTGCAAATTATCATCGCACTTGTCATTTCAATTTTCAGATCATTTATAAATAAGTTAAATAGCACTGGTCACAGTAACGGATCCCTGTGGCACTCCTCCATTGAGAAAAATGGCCATTTAACCAATTCCTAATCCACAGCAGAACATTGCCTCCTGTCCCATGACTCTTTCATTTTCTCTAAAGTAAATTACATAAGAGCCCATATAAATTACAGAGAGCCGTGGTAGCGGATTTTAATGGAGAGCTAACAAAACCAGAGCCAATACAAGCGAGGGAGCTGAACAGTCAATGTAGGTAAGTTTATGGCAGTATGAGCTTGGTTAGACCTGGGGAGTCGGGGGGGGGGGGAGGGCTTGGCCCCTCTCCTGGCACAATTGTGTTTCTTGGAGGTGGGGAGAAGTGAGAGCCTAAGGCTTACTGTCTCCTACCCCAACGTGGCCCCAGAAAGCACCTCTATGTCACTTGGCTTCCTGCTCAAGGACAGAATCTTTGAGAGCCTTGAAAATTGCCTTGTCCCGAACTCTGGGGTGTCCAGGGTCTGCTATCTGGTAAGGCCTTGGGGCAATGGTCCATAACACTAGCTATCAGGTCATCAAGACCCAATGCTCCTATCACTCCCCAGCGCACTGTGTCACATGTGGGACATGGATGTTCCCTGGCTGGCCATCCAGCACAAACTTGGCATGATATAGGAGTAAGAAAGCCAGGTCCATCCTGTTGATGTTAAGCAAACTTGAGGAGTTTTGAGGCAGCTGGAGGCTTAAGGAAAAAAAAAATATTCACATCCAAGATGGCCACCACCAATAAAATTGCACCAAAAATGGCCTGTGGCGACTTCTCTGAAAGTCACAAAATGCAGGGAACGGAGTTTGAGATGGGGGATCTAGGCTCTGGCTATAGAAACCTTCAAAAAACTCTTGACCACATGCTTTTTCACTGTACGCTAGTCCGCTCCTTTTGGACTCGCATTTGGATCACCATACAATCTATTACTAACTGCTCGGAAGAGATCTCTATGGACATTGTAATCCTTCGCTCTCAACATCCCTGCTTTGCACAATCAAATGGTCCTCCTAAACTCATTGATACCATGTTTGTGACTGCTCTCATGCACATTCTGAAAAATTGGAAATCATCTTCATTATTAGACTATACTTTTTGGTGGAACTCTCTGTGTATGTATCATAGATTTGAATCCTATGCATAAGAGAAAAAAAAATGCATCCAGAACCCCCATGAACTTGAAGCTTAACAAATCACCTTGGTCATTCCTGGATACCTATGTACGTTCTGCTCCGTAGACACTCCTGTCTTCCTTTTCCTTTCTACTTTTTCTTCCTATTCCCCTTTTTTTTTTTTTTTGTTGTTCTCCCTAACTTTTTTCTTATATATTCTTCACATGCAGTTCTAATAGTAGGAACCTTTCTTACTGTTATGTTCCTCTATAGTTGAATATAGATTTGTAGGTTCTTTATACAGAAAGCTTTATTTTGATCTTATGTATTTGAACTGCTTCCTGTATTTTCTAAAAATACTCAATAAAAAATTATTGAACTAAAAAAAAAGAAACCTTCAAAAAATGAATGAGTTTTTGTGACAATGCTCCTCTCAGTTTTCATGATATGCTATAATAACCTCACTCACTGTATCAGGAGGTACCTACCTGCCTCAGCATAGGATTTCAGCTGGAGCAAATGGAGAGCTCTGCCTCACAGATTTGCTACTGAAGTTGTTAACAGCACAAGTCTGTGTCTTCTCCCAGGCAGAGGTCCCAACAAGTGAGAACCTTTGCGCACTGAGAAAAATAGCCAAAAAGAGCAGATCAGAAACTGGGAGTCTGACTGTAGCCATCCCGATGATATACCACAGTGGGCTAGTGAAAGCTCTCTTGATACAATTGTACAATGCTCCGATTCATGTTGAAGGGCGGGATCTCCAGATTTTAATAAACTAAACTAGTAATTTTTGAAGAAGTACTCTACTTGCTTTTGCTAATGAAGGCTTTATTTTATTTTTTTTTACACATTTAAAATACAGTTAGGGATTGTTTTGAAAATTTCAGCAAAATAAAAATGGTTCTGCTGGTACCTTTATGGGGATACCCTTTCCTCTTTGCTTTTCCACAAGAAAAGTCAGGAATAATTTGATAAATGCTGAACTAATATTGAAGTAGTGTTGGGAATTTTTTTTGGCGCTTCCCTATGTATGAGAAACGCATTGGTCAGCATTACGCCTTCCATGTCACATCAGCGCTGCAGATTGTAGAACGCACCATGGACAGGTGTCAGAAAGTCAGACCCTCACAGACAGTTCTGGTGAACATTGCAAAAACCGAAGCAACATGAGCGCCAGGAAAGAGAACTCAATGGGCAGCTGATAATTCTTCATTGTCTCTCTTTTTATGAATGCAAATTGCCTGCTGTTCTCGGAGAAAGGGGGCATTATATGAAGCCTGAGCTCTGCCTCTCTTGCCCTGAAGCTGGAACAGAAAGCAGGAACTACAGCTCCCTCCCACCCCTCCAAATCCAGACCACAGTAAGATTTGTTAGTAAAATCAGAGAAGATAGAAGAGCAAAGGGGCAGTGTAATGAAGACAATAAGGTTTCTGTGCTTGGGGAGGGAATGGTTTCAGGGTGTGCCTGAATTGTTGGCAAGGGTACCAGTCACTGCTGGCAGGGAGATGTATAGGGGAAAGAGCGTTCACGCTCTCACACACTTCTTTTGAGGGAGGGGGTGGGTTACCCACATTGTCACAGAAAGGCCTGCAAATTTGAGAGGAGAGAGTGTAGGGGGCTCAGGCTGCCTCACACTGTCCAACAGAATTTACTCACTAATATAGGAGTTATGGGGAAGGTATGAGGGCATGGCTGCTGGCTCTCTGGGGGTGAGGGCAGGGGGGGCTCAGACTGTTCACGATGAGGGAATGGTGCACAAAAGAGGAGCGGGGACTTGGGTGTGTGAAAATGTTAAGGTGGCCAAACAGGTTGAAAAGGCAATGGCAAAAGCTAGGACACTTCAGTGGCGAGTTATGGCCAGTAGGAAAAAGGAGGTATTGATGCCCCTGTAGAAGATTCTGGTAAGACCTCATTTAGAATACTGTGTACATTGCTGGAGACCAGACCTTCACAAAGATATCAAAAGGATGGAGTTGGTCCAGAGGAAGGCTACTAAAATGGTGCATGGTCTTTGTCATAAGGCGTATGAGGACAGACTTAAAGGAAAGGTGGGAGAGGGGAGCTATGATAGAGATGTTTAAGTACCTATGTGATATAAATATGCATGAGGCAAGTCTCTTTCAATTAAAAGGAGACTCCAGCATAAGAGAGCATAGCATGGGGTTAAGAGGTGATAGGAGTAATCTAAGAAAATCCTTTTTTACAGAAAGGTAGAGGTGGTGAAGGCAAATACTGTCTAAATTCAATAAAGCTAGGGAGAGGAAGAGATAGTGGATGCTGCAAATGGCCTTTTGTCCTTTATCTGCCATCACGTTTCTATAACCATAAACCTCTGTGACCTCACAATGCAGATGGAAAGAGCCTTAGCCTATAGGGAGAGGAGAAGATAGTAGATGCGTTGGGAGTTTTTGCCAGTGCTATAATAATTACTTGGAAGAAAATGCTCAGGTGCCTACGATTCGCTTGTTGGCAATTATCTCTACAGAAAAACACACTTGCACCCGAGTATAGGGCAGGCACAGCTTAGTTACATGCATGCTTAGGTAAATATTCCGAAATAAACACAACACTGAAACATGTACCCAAATTATAATACTGTAAACATAAGCATTGCCTCTGCCGGGTCAGACCATGGCTCCATCATGCCCAGCAACCCGCTCCCACGGTGGCCCCCCCAGGTCCATGACCTGTAAGTGATCTTTTAACATTTTACTCCTAAATATCCTGTATAGTAACCCTCTAACTATACCCTTCAATCCCCTTTTCCTTCAGGAAATCATCTAATCCCATTTTGAAACCCATAATCGTACTCTGCCCTACCACCTCCTCTGGAAGCGCATTCCAGGTTTCCACCACCCTCTGAGTGAAGAAGAACTTCCTAGCATTTGTTCTGAATCTGTCTCCTTTCAATTTTTTTGAATGCCCTCTTGTTTTTGTTGCCCCCGCTAGTCTGAAGAATCTGTCCCTCTCTACTTTCTCTATACCAGGGGTAGGGAACTCCGGTCCTCGAGAGCCATATTCCAGTCAGGTTTTCCCCAATGAATATGAATTGAAAGCAGTGCATGCAAATAGATCTCATGCATATTCATTGGGGAAATCGTGAAAACCCGACTGGCATAAGGCTCTCGAGGATCGGAGTTCCCTACCTCTGCTCTATACCCTTCATGATCTTATAAGTTTCTATCATGTCCCCTCTAAATCTCTGCTTTTCCAGGGAAAAGAGCCCCGGCTTCTCTAGCCTTTCAGCATATGAAAGGTTTTCCATGCCTATTATTATCCTTGTTGCTCTTCTCTGGACCCTCTTGAGTATCGCCATATCCTTCTTAAGGTACGGCGACTAGTATTGAACGCAGTATTCCAGATGCAGGCGCACCATCACTCAATATAGTGGCAGGATAACCGCCTTCGTTCTGGTAGTGATACCTTTTTTGATAATGCCCAACATTCTGTTCGCCTTCTTTGAGGCCGCTGTGCATTGAGCCGCCGGCTTCATTGTTTTATCCATCAGAACCCCCAAGTCCTTTTCTAGTTTGCCTTCCCCCAGTACCATCCCCCCCATCGTGTAATTATACATCGGGTTTCCTTTCCCTATGTGCAAGACTTTACATTTCTCTACATTGAAGCTCATCTGCCATTTATTTGCCCAGTCACTCAGTTTGTTCAGGTCCCTTTGTAGTTCTTTGCATTCCTCCACAGTTCTACTGGAGAGTTTTGTGTTGTCCGCGAATTTTATAACTTCGCACTTCGTCCCTGATTCCAGGTCATTAATGAATATATTGAACAGCAGCGGTCCCAACACTGACCCCTGCGGGACACCCCACTCGTGACCCCTTTCCAGTCAGAGTAGTGTCCCTTAACTCCTACCCTTTTTGTTTCCTGTCTGCCAGCCAATTTCTGATCCATCTGTGCACGTCTCCCTCCACCCCGTGGTTCCACAGTTTCCTTAGTAGGCGCTCATGGGGTACCTTGTCGAAGGCTTTTTGGAAGTCCAGATATACAATGTCTATGGGTCACCTTTGTCCAATTGTTCGCTTATCCCCTCAAAGAAGTGCAGTAGGTTCGTTTGGCATGAACTACAAAGGGACAACCATGCTGGCTTGTTCTCATCAGATTATTTTTTTCTATATGCTCATTGATACTGTCCTTGATCAATGATTCAGCCATCTTCCCCGGACCTGAGGTTAAGCTCACCGGTCTGTAGTTCCCCCGGTCGTCTCTTGATCCTTTTTTAAAGATAGATGTGGCATTTGCTATCCTCCAGTCCTCCGGGATTACCCCTGTTTTCAAGGATAGGTTGTAGATCTGCTGCAGTGACTCCGTTGTTTCGTCTCTGAGCTCTTTCAATATTCTCGGGTGGATTCTGTCTGGGCCCGGAGATTTGTCAGTTTTTAATCTACCTATCTGAGTACGTCTTCGAGGCTTACCTGCATGCATGATGATTTTCCCTCTTGTTCTCCCTTGAAGATTTTTTCTGGTTCCGGCACATTGGATGTGTCCTCTTTTATGAAGACCGACGAGAAGAACGTGTTTAGTCTTTCTGCCACCTCTTCTTCCTCCTTCACCACTCCCTTCCTGTCTCCCTCATCCAGAGGTCCCACCTCCTCCCTCGCCGGCTGTTTTCCTTTCACATATTGGAAGAATGGTTTAAAATTCCGTGTCTCCCTGGCAAGTCTCTCTTCATACTCTTTTTTTGCTTTTCTGACCATGCGGTGACATTCTTTTTGATGCTTCCTGTGCTCTTTCCAATTTTGATCGGTTTTATCCTTTTTCCACTTCCGGAATGATTTCTTCTTGTCTCCTATCACATTCTTAGGTTCATTGGTTATCTATAGAGTATGCAAAGAAACTAGGTTACTAAGAGTAAAGAACACAACTAGTAATTTACCACTGAACTAAGCACCAAGCCACGTGAACTCCACAAAGCATGGCAGAGTGGCCATGAAACTGTCTATCTAACCCAGCACTATAGGAAGAAATACCATCTCACTCTCATAAGTGGAGGCTTTCACCACATGATGCTTCCCTTAACTAGCAGAGAGCTGGGGCCTTCTCCATTGTGGGTTGTCAGACTGAATGCGACCCTCTACTGGTATCAGTCCTGGGCAGGATGCACGTCAGCTCATATAGAAACATATAGAAACATAGAAACATAGAAAGGTGACGGCAGAAAAGGGCTACAGCCCATCAAGTCTGCCCACTCTACTGACCCATCCCATTAAGTCTGAGTGCTGCTCGACCCACGTAGGGATCCCACGTGGATGTCCCATTTATTCTTAAAGTCGAGCATGCTTGTGGCCTTGATTACCTGCGTCGGAAGTTTGTTCCAGTGATCCACCACTCTTTCTGTGAAGAAATACTTCCTGATGTCACCTCTAAATTTCCCTCCCCTGAGTTTGAGCGGGTGCCCCCTTGTGACCGAGGGTCCCTTGGGAAGGAATATATCGTTTTCTACCTCGACACGACCTGTGACGTACTTAAAAGTCTCAATCATGTCACCCCTTTCCCTGCGCTCTTCTAGAGAGTACAGCTGCAATTTGCCCAGTCTTTCCTCGTATGAGAGACCCTTGAGTCCAGAGACCTTCCTAGTGGCCATTCGCTGGACCAACTCAGCTCAAAGCACATCTTTACGGTAATGTGGCCTCCAGAATTGCACACAGTACTCCAGATGAGGTCTCACCATGGTTCTATACAGTGGCATTATGACTTCAGGTTTGCGGCTGACGAAGCTTCTATTGATACATCCCATCATTTGCCTCGCCTTGGATGAGGCCTTCTCCACCTGTTTGGCAGCCTTCATGTCTGCACTGATGATCACTCCCAAGTCCCGTTCCTCTGAAGTCTTAGCTAGTGTTTCTCCATTCAAGGTGTATGTTCTGCATGGATTTCTGCTGCCGAGATGCATGACCTTACACTTTTTAGCGTTGAAGCCCAGCTGCCATGTCGTGGACCATTTTTCCAACTTGATCAGATCCTGCGTCATACCATCCGTGGGATTGCTTCCACCCACTATATTACACAGTTTGGCGGCGTCGGCGAACAGCGCTACTTTACCCTGAAGCCCTCGGGTCAAGTCCCTTATGAATATGTTAAAAAGGGATGGTCCCAGGACTGAGCCCTGCGGCACACCGCTAGTCACCTCCGATGTCTCAGAGAGGGTGCCATTGACCACCACTTTCTGAAGTCTTCCACTCAGCCAATCGTTGACCCACGCCATTAGTTTCTCACCTAACCCCATCGATTTCATCTTGTTTAATAGTCTACGGTGTGGGACACTGTCAAAAGCTTTACTGAAATCCAAGTATACTATGTCCAGAGACTCTCCCGAGTCCAGCTTTCCTGTCACCCAATCAAAGAAGCTGATGAGATTGGACTGGCATGACCTGCCCTTAGTGAATCCATGTTGACAGGGATCCCTCAGATTCCCATCATCCAATATTGCGTCTAATTTCTCTTTAAGTAGAGTTTCCATGAGTTTACACACTATCGATGTGAGACTTACTGGTCTGTAATTTGCGGCCTCCGCTCTGCAACCCTTTTTGTGCAGAGGAACCACGTTGGCAGTTTTCCAGTCCAGGGGGACTCTCCCCATGCTTAGGGAGAGATTGAAGAGTATTGCTAATGGTTCCGCCAAAATATCGCATAGCTCTCTGAGCACTCTTGGGTGCAGATTGTCCGGTCCCATGGCTTTGTTCACCTTGAGTCTTGACAGTTCTTTGTAAACATCAGCTGGTGTGAACTCAAACTTCTGAAATGGGTCTTCCATGCCTTGCTTTGCTGCTAGCCGAGGCCCGTGCCCTGGTGCTTCGCAGGTAAAGACTGAACAGAAGTAATCATTCAGTAGTTTGGCTTTATCGGAGTCTGTTTCTACATAATTCCCGTCTGGTGTTCTAAGGCGTACTATCCCGTTTGCGTTCTTTTTCCTGTCGCTAATGTATCTGAAGAAGGATTTGTCCCCTTTCTTGATGTTCTTTGCTAGAGTTTCTTCCATACGAATTTTGGCCTCCCTGACTGCTGTCAGTCCTTTGAGCACCAGTCACTCTGGCAGGATACAATCTCAGACTGGGTCTCCCACTAGTGCATGGAGATTTGAGGAGACTGATCCCAGTAACATGATTCAGGGCAGCTGGAGGTATGCACCTGAGCCTCATATCAACTCTTCTCCCAGCTGGCTTAGTCTCTTCACAAGATCCACAAAAAAGTTAATCCAGAGAGCAATTATAGAGTTGATATTAGTCAAATCATTAATCTATTTATTAATTAAGTGAAGGAAAAGATCTCAGAGTTGCCACTCCTAGGATCATAATAATATCATCCAATATGGAATAGTGGCGTGGATATCTTTCATAGATCATAAAAACCTTCACTAGTATTATATAATGGTTTGACTAATTACGTCAACGTGACAATTGAAACTAAAACTCTCTACATATTATTTAGTAAAAAAGTACTTGAATAAAACTATAAATAAAGTGATGAGCGCAATCCACTGATTAAAGTGACTGATACATAGGTTGAATATATAAACTTTAAAGTGGCTGGTGCTATAAAGAACCTAATTAAAGTGGCTAATGCTTTGTGCTACAAACTGTGCAAAAAAAGGGCTAATGCTGGCTAGATACTTTCCTAATTAAAAACTCTACAGCTGAAAAAGTGACTAGTGCAAAAAGCTAACAGCCATACTGATAAACAATGCAATAAGCTCAATAGGTGTATTGATAAACACTCACTAACTAAGAGTTAGGTAGTTGTTTAGACCAAAGGTTCCCAACCCTGTCCTGGAGGACCACCAGGCCATTTGGGTTTTCAGGCTAGCCCTAATGAATATGCATGAGGGAGATTTGCATATAATAGAAGTGAGAGGCATGCAAATCTGCTCCATGCATATTCATTAGGGCTAGCCTGAAAACCCGAATGGCCTGGTTTAGACTGCCGCAAAATTTATATTAAATAAAAGGGACAAATATAAATTGAGCTTATGCAAATGGCAAAAAGTATAGTTTATCAAATGAAAGGCTGCTAGAATAGCTAACCAAAACTATAGAGGCAAATAACAATCAAAAAGCTGATATGATAGCCAAAAATGGCACTTATCTTTTAAAGATAGAAAAACGGCAAAAAGATTTGAATGCCGGTGTAACACTGTGTATCTTATCTTATCCGACGGGACCCGTTTTGCCGCTATCGTGCGGCTTCATCAGGGTTTTTGGATAACATTCTAAAAAGAATAAGATACAAGAAAAAGAATTGTAGTGCATACCATAAATGCAACAAACAGGGGTCAGGTACAATGTTCTCCCTAAGCTGAGCAGGCATCCTCCACCTAAAGTCCTGCCAGTGGGAGATGCTGCTTCATATCATGTTAAATAGTGGAGGACAAATACGCTCTAGTGACTGAAAACACAATGAAGCCACCAACTGATAGCAATGCAGTTGGAGGACTGTCACTCACCTAAAGGGAACAGTGGTGAGGTGGGGAAAACCAGTACAGAGTGGCAAATCACAACCCTAAAACCGAAAGAGGGAGGGATAGCATGGCGAGACAGGGTACAACCTTAGCCATCTTTCCAGGCATTCTGCATGGCTCACAATCATGGGGAGAATATCCTACTGTCCAGAATGACACACCTATCTACTTAATCTTTTTAAATGTGGGTGAAATTGTAGCAGTTTTAACTAAACCCAGTGTTGATAAATGACCAGGTCATTCTAGTCACTCGTACTTTGAATGCCCACTTCCTCCTCAGCCTTGTTACACCTCATGGTGAGGTAATAAATAAGAGCAGATAACGATGAGCATCACCCCAGCCCGTAGACCTGTCCAGGGGGAACCCCAGCCAGGCAGGTTTTCAGGATCTCTACCCTGAAGATGCAGGAGATGGATTGGTATGCAAATTTGTCTTATGCATATTCATTGTGGATATCCTGAAACCTGACCTGCCTGTGGCTCTCGAGGATCGGAATTGCCTATCCCTGCTCTAGAACAAAGGATATCAAGGAAGCATCAAAGTGACAAGTGAAGTTTAGGAAAGAGATTATTAAATCTAATACAGACATGGTACAACAAAATAGGGTTTGTTTTAATGCGCACTGTGTGTGATTATTTATGTCCTGAGGCTTTGGTTGTCTCCACTCGCCCCAGTGAACTCCTGACCGTTGGAATGTTCTGCTACACCTGACAGCTGAGCTGCCCCAAGATGTTCTCCATTGTGTCATCCAGGACTGAAGGGGTTAAAGCTGCTGTCTTGCCTGCCTTTACCCCAGGACCTTTGGTTTAGACTGGTTCTGAATATTTCTGCTTATAGAAAGCTGCCAGCAGGGAGCGCTCTCCGTATCGGTTTGGATAGTGGCCATCATTTTAAAACATCCCACTTGTCACTGTGACAGAATATTTAAGACCAAAAGGAGAAATAAATGGACAGAAACAGATCTTGCACAAAAATATTTATTAATAAAGCAAACTGGCAGAAATGAGAGAGTTCTCAGATATCAATTGCTTATTTTTTTAAGCAACTTTTTTTGGATTAAAATTATTTTAAACAATCATTTACAACACAAACATCCAGTCACAAAAAAACAAAACCAAAAATAAGAGTTGAAAAGCTTTGAGAGAATCCTTTGCTATTTGCCAACAGTGTCTTCAGGGAAAAGGGATATGCTCAGGGCAAGATGTGGCTGGGGTGCCATGGCACTGGGTGACAATTACATTGAATTAGAGCAGCAAATCTTAAAGTTTGGGTTCTCAGGAGTGGAATTTGGTGGGAGAAGAATTCCCATCCATTCCGGTCTTTATCTGCTGTCATTTCCTAGGGCTGTGCATGCAAATGTCTCGGACTGGCTAGGTCAGGGGTGTCCAATGTCGGTCCTCGAGGGCCGCAATCCAGTCGGGTTTTCAGGATTTCCCCAATGAATATGCATTGAAAGCAGTGCATGCACATAGATCTCATGTATATTCATTGGGGAAATCCTGAAAACCCGACTGGATTGCGGCCCTCGAGGACCGACATTGGACACCCCTGGGCTAGGTGCACCTCCAGGAGGGGGATTGCAAAGCATTATTGCAAAGTTTCTCAAAGGGAATGGGGACTTGTATACTGCCTTTTTCTATCCTTGGCATTCAAAGCAGTGGGCACTGGAAGTTTGGTGACTTGCCCAGGGACACAAGGAGCAGCACCACCAGGATTTGATCTCACGATATCTGGGTGCAGCCAGTGAGCCACAATCCTTCCTCAGGGAACCTTGAATATGCATTAACTAATTTGCATACAATGGAGGAAGTGCATGTGACTATATCTCATGTATATAGGCATTTGCATAGTAGATAAAGAACAAATTTTGTCTGTTTCACATCAGGAAAATGTCAATCTTTGGCCTCTGGTTGAAGCGTATACAGTTCAAAGCAAGCAACAGCACAAGGTTGAGTCAGCAAAATAGGGGAGTGGAGGGACGTGATTCTCAGGTACAAACAGTAACACACCCTCACTGCCAGATGCTGTAGGGGGATTCCAGGCTGGGAAATAAAAGGAAAGGAACATTTTTGGAAATGAGACCAAGCAGTTCTTGCATTGGCAAGGCTGCACCTCCAGCGGAAGGAAGAATGGGCACCAATACTGACACAGCCTAGAAGATGGAGCCCTCTACCTCAACCAGCATGTAATTGTTGGGTTGGCCCAAGAGCAGGCTACTATGTTAGCACAGTGGGTCACATCCTTCAACCAAAATATACAAGTATGGTGGACGATGGTCCAGCACTGAGAAAGCATGGAAATGTCACCCCATTAATGGGTCACTGCAGATCACTTTCCATAAGAGGCTTCATAAACAGCCGACTCCTAGGGGAATTCAGCACATGGTTTTGAAGAGAGTCTGTGACATTCCCCCCATCATAAGATACCTAGCTCCTCCGTGCCCCACCTTAGCATGCCTCACTTCAGTCCCTTGCCGTAGACACCCCTACCCATCCTTCTCATTCCCAAACCTTCCCATCTCCAGCCTAGAACACTCGGCACGGATCGACAAAGGTGGATGAGGAAAACAGCATCCTCTTCCCTCCTCCTCTGCTGCCCTGGGTGTCTGACTGCTGATCTTCAAACATGGAGGAAGGATACATTAGAGCCCTCATGGTTCAAATTTGGTAGCTGGTTCCAGGCGGCAGCAAATGAGGATATGTCACAGCTTGCAGCCAACTCTCTGCCTCACTTGTGCCGATCAGTACAAGAACAGGATGGAGGCAGCATGGGGAAGGGAGACATTGAAAGTCACTCTATACCAGGGATCTCAAAGTCCCTCCTTGAGGGCCGCAATCCAGTTGGGTTTTCAGGATTTCCCCAATGAATATTCATTGAAAGCAGTGCATGCACATAGATCTCATGCATATTCATTGGGGAAATCCTGAAAACCCAAATGGATTGCGGCCCTCAAGGAGGGACTTTGAGACCCCTGCTCTACACCCTCTAGGTCCCTGTGACACAAGTGCAAATGTTATACTGGATAGTGGCACAGAATTCCCTCAGGAGTTACAGCGCTAGTCGTCACTCAGACCAAGAAGGACATACGGTCTGGCCCAGTACAGGCTGAAATACTCCCAACTAATTACTTACTGTAGAGGCTGCACAGTTCATAGCTGTCTGGGATAACCGATTGAAAAGCCCCAGGGCAGTCATCGAGCAGACAACTTCCTTGGGCTAGGGGAGAGAGAGGCACCCCTGGACATCACCCATGTAGGAGCCTGCAGGTGTGCAATGTGAATTTCCCTGAAGGTTTAACAGATGCTTTGAGAACTAGGCCAGTTCTCACAAGCTTGTCTAAAAAAATAAAATATTTTAAAATATATATTACACAGTATAAAAATCGATTTGCATGCAAATTTATTGCTGGGGTCCAGGCTAGAAGGTGGGAATGGAGGGGTCTCTTTCTTTGCATCCACTGCTCGGATATGGGCCCCCGAGAGCTGCTGTCCTGCAAGCTACACCAATTCCTTTCCATGGTATGATTTTAAAACACACTGCCTGGAATAAGCACACTCATTCTTATACTAAAACACACACACATGACCTGAAAAAGAAAACTCTCTGGCGGCTCAGATGGCCCTCGGCCCTATCATTTTTTACATTGTGTGGAGGATTTAGTGCTTTTGAGAGGTATCAACGTCTCGGAACTGATACAGCTGTAACTGGCAGATGTGGGCAAATGAACGTAGGTAAGAAACATCCACCCAGCACCCCAACACAGCTCCAATGGTCATACAAGCTACGCATATCCATCCACCCCAAGCTTTGTACTTTATACAATGTTTGTAAATTCTTGCCCCTGGCAGGGCTGCAGGCTGGGTACTTCCACCCTAGTGCTGCTGCATTCAGGACAAGTCTCCGCGTCTACAGAAGAGAGCAGATTGAAACAGGAAGGGACACATCAATCTGCCAAGGGCAAGAATGAATTGCTTTATGGATTGTAATATTCCTGGAAAGGCATTTAAAAGTTCCTCATAGTGAGACTGGCAGAGAGTGAGAACTGAGAGGTCCCCACCTCACATGGGAAGATATCCAAAGTGGGCCTGACTTACAAATTAGTGAAAACCACTGCTCTAGTCCAATCTACAGTACACCCCACATCCCCAGTTTCTACCATCACTCAGAGTTTGGGGCACATTCTGCTCCTCAGATAAACCCACCTATATCCTCTCCCCTCTTTAGCCCTGGTTTTGCTCACGTGGCCCAGATAGGCGACGGTCCTGTCAGGGAGAGTTACAAAAGAAGCTGCAGAGATGGACCCCCATTGCCATTTGCTCTCTAAATATGGGGAAGGCTATTTAACCCACAAGACTAAAATATTTTTAAATTCAGATGAACACATCTTGCACCTATGGTTTCATATAAAGGGTACATGTCACACTTCAGAAAGACAGACAATGCTTAAGGAAATGTGAAAGATCATTTTAAGTGCAGCAAAACCTGTCTCCCCTCATAATGTACACTGAACCTGGCCCCTCTTTTACAAACACATAATGAGGGTTTTAGCGCTGAAAGCACCAGTAACTGCTCCGCCACATAGAATTCCTATGAGCATGATTACCCAAAGTTACTGCCGCTGCCTGCGCTATGCGTTCATAAACGAAGGGGCTGGTGATACTACAATGCATGAGAACATGGCCTGTACAATTGGGGCCCAGCACAGATTTTTAAATCACTTAAATCCTATCATAAATTGCAGCTGCGAGTGAGTCGTTCATCCAGCAACATATCCACACACTTTCAATTTCATTAATCTGAGCATATGGAGATCCTCTGTGGTGGACTCTATGGAGTCATTCAACGGAGCTACTCATAGCCACCAATATGGTCATTGGTCTCCCACCTTCAAACAATTTTTTTTAAACACTTTTTTAAAAACCTTATAAATATCAAAATAAAACTTGCAGCCAAATTCCTCTGTGGTGAACTCCTTAGACCACCAGAGAATCTCCAGTGTTGCTGGATAAATGACTCTCACAGCTGCAATTTAAAAATCTGTGCGGGTCTTGTTAACCAGTATGGGCTTTGTCTACCTTGCACTTAAGTTTGACTTATGTCAAACTGAACAGTTGGGGAGCACATGGAAAGTGCCAGCTGGAGGGAGGGATTCAGGGCATCCATTGCATGGCACTGCCAGTCCTACAGCACACGATGAGGAGGTACAAGCAGGTGAAATGAGCCTTCAGCAGAAGCTTTGCTTTCATATTGTACCCAAATGTAATTAACCTTGGACTACAACTGAAAAAGGCATGCACTAAATCCAATATTTCTTCCCTTCCTGAAGGGTGGTTCTGGCTGCACACTGCAGCGAGTTTCCAGCACCCAAAGCAGATGAATGATTGGAACCGACGTGACACCAGTGAATGTGGCAGCATTGTATAGTGGACTCTCAGTTAACCAGCTCCCAGGGTTTACTGCCAGGTCTTTGCATCAGTTTATAATTCTTATCTCCCTCCCAAGAGAAGAGAACCAAGACTCCAACAGCATACTCTGGAAAGGCTTCAGCTGGAAGTCCTCTCTGCTTTCTTGATCGTTGGGGAAGAAGTGGTGCTTTCCACATGGTAGCCTTCGCACCTGTGGTACTCACAGGGCTGCCAATTGCAACTTTACAAATCGCAAAGCCACAGAAGAAACAGCAAAGGGTTAACTGTAAACAAGAGGTCCAAAGTCACCAGAAAAAAAACATGGATTTCCTGCTAACTAACCACAGATCTTCATTCTTTAGAAAACTTTGGTTTAAGGGGTCTCCATAAAGACCTAATTTATTTGATAACCAAGTGAGGGAAATATATATGTATATGGCTTCTAACAGGAGGGATTATTGTAAACAGCAGCTCTCCATCTGGAATATTGAGCTCAAGTGATCCTCAGAGGGGATCAGAGTGGAAGCCATTTGGTCTCTGTAGCTTCTTCTCAGTAAACCCAAAGGATTGACAGAAAATCAGTAGCAAAGTGTAATCTCTCCTCCAAGAAAAAAAAGAGTTGGGTAGATAGTCCTTGTCCATTGAAGGTTATCTCAAGCTGAAATAATTTTTTCTATTAAACTAAACTAAACTAAACCTTAGCATGAATAAATTCACAGTCCATTAGGAAACTCTCCACACCAATACGTTTTCACTTTGTCCATGCTTGCTGAGAATCTTCAGAGTGGTTAAAGCATCCGAACTCTGGGCATTTTTTTGGCTCTGGTTCAATTCTTCTATTAATGATTACCTGAAGAAACCCTCCTGTATCTAAGTCCTTAACTACACACGTTGTCCTTTCTTCAGTGAATTTTAGCCGATAGCTTTGGCAGCTAGGTTTGCAACTCAATAAACTTATCTGCAGTTTTGGTGGGGAGGGGTTTGCTAGGCACAAGTATCCCCTATACTTTTGGTAATGGGGGGGGAGGGGTGGCTGATAATCTTGACTCCATGTCGATGGAGAAAAATTTTAAAAAAACTTCATATGAAGACGGCAGTTACCAAAAGGTGTATGCTATGGATTCTAGTATAAATCTTTGGATTCTTTTTAAAATTAAGATCACCATGATGTAGACTACAGGGCATACAGGAATTTAAACAGAGTTAACGTCCTGGCAGTTTGGGGCTGGGCAGGCATTCATCGATATAGGGCTTAAACAGAAAGTCTGTCTTGTACCCTGAAAAATTGTGTGGAATAGAAGATTGTACATTCCAGCGTCTCAGGGGAAATGGAACTCATTGACAAATAAAGCAGGCAAGTTGTGGTGTCTTCACAAGAGCACACAGTTCTTTTTAGGCTTGACGGGGGTAGGATTCAGCACTGCTCGCACAGACTCTATAAAGATTTCTTTTATGCCTTCCTGGTTCAGGGCAGAGCACTCCATGTACTTGACCGCATGAATCTGCTTGGAAAGGCCGACTCCCTGCTGTGTGGTGATGGGTATCTGGTTTTGCTCCTTCAGCTTTTTCAAGGCCTCTGGGTTGCTTCTTAAATCTTTCTTAGTGCCCACCAAGAGAATTGGAACATTAGGACAGTGGTGGCATACCTCGGGGTACCATTTGTGTTTCACGTTTTCATAGGATGGTGGACTAGCGATGGAGAAACAGATGATGAAGACATTGGTCTGAGGGTAGGAAAGTGTCCTTAGCCGGTCATACTCCTCCTGGCCTGCTGTGTCCCAGAGATTTAGGCTAACAGTCCTGCCATCCACTGTGTTCTGGGCACTGTAATTGTCAAAGACAGTAGGAATATATTCTTTCGGGAAGGCATTGGTTGTGTAACAGATCAGCAGACATGTTTTACCCACTGCACCATCTCCCACCACCACACACTTAATACTCTGCATCCCGTCTGGTGTTCCTTCTGCTCCTCGTTGGCACCCTGGAAGGAGAGAGAGAGAGGAAAAAACAAAACAAGTCAGCCTCAGGAAGCAAAGCTATCACTCTATAGAACTAGTCTAACAGAGAATGGTGCATGTAATGCATAATGACAGTTCTCCACAGACAAGAAATCATTCAATCACTTCCCTCAAAGCCAAGTCTCAAATGTACCATGTGCAGGACACCAGGTATGACCACAAACAGCATTCAAATTAGCCTCTGTGAGAAAACAAAACTCAAGAATAAATATTGTGATTGTCTAGAGAACTAGATTTGTGAGTGGCCCTTAACCCTTTCAGGACCAAGGGACATATTTGTCCCATAACTTTAAAATCCTATAAATTTTGATTGGGATAGTCTACAGTTCTAAATTTGATATGTACGGATTCCATAGGATACTGCCTTTATGTAAACAAACTGGTTCCGACATTCATTCATTAGCGTCGTTGCTAGATTGACGAGAAGATTCACTTGCCACACTGTCCATAAGCCAGAAGTGTGATTTTTTTAAAATAAAAATAATGATATTTCACAAAAAAAATCAATTTTTTGGCATCTGCAAGCCCTTTTTACCATAAAAATGTCGTCAAAACCACAAAAATTGGCCTACGATCCTTATGGTCCTGAAAGGGTTAAGGAGTAGCGTTATCTATCTTTTCCATATTGTAATTTGGTTACCTCTCATTACTGGTCTTCCTCCTCATCCATTTCTGTACAAAAGCCAGTATGGAAAGCCATCCTCAGTCCTACCTATATCTATATTATGTCCCCCCCCAAATCTAGAAAAACATTATACTTTGGGGAAAAAAGTGAACCTTTCCCGTACCTCAAGCACAGCGTTGGTCCTACATTAATGACACACTATTGTCTCGGTGACCATTTGTTCCAGAGTTGCTTCCTCACCCTTCAAGACATCTAGAGATCCTTCATTCTGACTATTCAGAGTTTGTTAAGACCTTTCAAAAGGATTAACTAACAGATGCCCCATCTTTGGCATCGTAAGCCCCCCCAATCACCCTTTCTCTATACCCTTTAACCTTCATTGGAGTTCCTTTCTCTCTCAACTCCTGTAAACCGTGCCGAGCTCTACGATTGTGGAGATGATGCGGTATATAAACCTAAGGTTTAGTTTAGTTTAGTTTAGTTTAGATGCAGCAGTGGATGAGATTTAGACCGCGGAAGCCACCTTCTCCAAGTTCTTACATTTCAAAAGATGGAACTGTGCCTAGAACCATGAAGTGACTACACCATTTCATAAAGGGAAAGTCTATGTGACTATCTGAAGACAGATCTGTGTGGTCATCAAAGTTGAGGTATACCATTATCTCTGCATCATTTCATACTGGGCCACTAGCTGACAAAAAATGTACATGGAAATCCCTAGCTCAATGTATGGCTGTGATGATATAAACAAAGAGTTTAGAAATTATTCAGAAAGGAAAAGAACAAGAGAGAAAATTTCATAACATGTCCATAATTGATCCATGGGACAAGTTTGAATACTGTGTGCAGTTATGGTCACTCCATTTAAAAAAATGATACAGCAGAATAAGAAAAGTTATAGAGAAGGGAAATCAGAATGATAAAAAAAAGATAGAATGGCTAAGAAATTAGGGTTCTTCAGCTTGGAGAAGTAACAACTAAGAAATATGATGTTATGCCATTAACAAAATTGTCATGCCTTGGGTGAATCTCTTCATATAATATACAAATTGCCATACTGGGAGAGACTGAAGGTCCATCTAGCCCAATAGTGACCAACCCAGGTCCCAAGTACATGGTACAAACCCAAAACATTCCAGATTTGAGATTGTGATGTCATCATTCCACCAATGCCTAAGAGTCAACCTAGCTAGTGATGTCACAATGGCTTGATTGTCCTATACTTGGACCACATTAGAGCTGCCGTACTGGGACAGACCAAAGGTCTATCAAACCCAGTATCCTGTTTCCAAAAGTGGCCAACCCAGGTCCCAAGTACCCAGCTAGATCCCAAGTACCAAAACTGATTCTATGCTACTTAACCTAGGAATAAGCAGTGGATTTTCCCAAGCCATTTCAATAATGGCCTGTGGACTTCTCTTTTAGGAAATTATCCAAACCTTTTTAAAACCCCGCTAAGCTAAATGATTTCATCACATTCTCCATTCTCCGGCAACAAATTCCAGAGTTTAATTACATGTTGGGTGAAGAAATATTTTCTCCAGTTTAATCGCATGCCCCCTAGTCCTAGCATTTTTGGAAAAAGAGTAAACAAGCGATTCACATCTACCCTTTCCAATGGTTAATAAATCCCAAGTTTATACAATCATGAATGGTGTGAACAATTTAATAGGCACCAATGATTTACCTTTCCAAATAATACTATAATCAGACAACATTCCATAAGACTAACCAAAACACAAGTTGTGGAATTCTTTGCTGGAAGATATGGTCAAAGCATCTAACATAGCAGGAATTTTACAAAGGTTTGGCCAGCTTTCTAAACAGAGGTCGAGAAATAATTGCTTAACAAAGAGACGAGTTTGCTACATCTCAGTCTGAGGAGCTATAAAGAATGAGTCTCCCCATCAGAATCTGCTGGATATTTGTAAGAGACTGGACTGATGAACTAGTAGTCTAATCTAGGGTTACCAGATGTCTGGGGTTTCCTATCTCCTGTGCCAAATATTTAATCTTCAGGCCAGCCAGCAGCAGCAGCGACGTAAGCCTGCTGCTGTTGACCTGCCCCAGAAGCCTTCATTCTGCAGCTGTCCCACCTATACGGGAACAGGAAGTCACTACAACATGAAGGCTCACTTTGCTGCAGCTGCCAGCCGGGCTGAAGATTAAATATTCAGCGGAGGAGGTAAGTGTGGGACAGGGGACCCACCTCCTTTATGTGTTTCCCTTTAATGGCTTTCTGTCCTATAAACGGATGTAGTTCTTACCCCCTTCTAATCTGTTTGACTCATTTTTTGTCTGGATACATTTGTTGAACTATTTTATATAATAGCCGCTTAGAAGTTTGATTAAGCATAATAACAAATTTTAAATAAACGAGAGAGAGAGAAAAAGAAAGCCACAGAAAAGGGGGATTGGAGGGGAGGAGAGAGAAGCAACTTTGGGGAAGGGGGTGCAGGGGGAGTGAAGCACTAACAGGGTAGAGAGGATGGGGATTAAGGAGTAATGGGTGGGGCCAGGGTTGAGTTGGGGCAGGGTAGGGTGGGTGGAGACATGGTCATGTGTCTTTTTTTCACTTCACAAATATGGTAACCCTAGTCTAATCCAATAACATTTCTTAAATTTTAATTATGAGCTTGAGCTGTGTACAATATCATCAGTGGCGTACCTAGCATATGTGACACCCGGGGCCCATCATTTTTTGACACCCCCCCTCATCTATATGAAAAATATGATTTTTAGTAACAATCTACATATCGCACAACAAGAGTGTACCTAGGAAAAGGCAGCATCTTAAACACTGCAGTGAGCACTAGAACACCAACACATACATTGTAAAACTAAACAAACCAGATCCTGCACAGTCAATTGATCCTGTACAGTCGATGTTATCAGAAAGCCATGTCCCTTTCATACATACAGACAGATACACCTTTGCCCAATATGGAATAATCACAAACTAAAAATACATCGCTTAGAATGTTTTATATAGGCGATTCATCAAATAAACTTGAACTTGAAATATGTAGACAAAAGTTAAACTGAACTGCCAAGAAACCAGACTCTGCATACAATGCAACACCACAAAAACAGTAATACATGTCCTCTAATACTGTGCAAAATATAAAGACAGTAGATGTAAATTTTAAAAACTGATACATAACAATCACCACTTTACAAATTAACAAATAAAAATAAAACAAATAATGAGAAATATGAAAATACCATTTTATTGGACTAATCCCTGTAAGCTCGGTCCTCATCCCCACAAACCACCTGATTCCATCCCCACAAGCCTTGAATTGTTTTATATTGAACTTATTATATTAAAGTATAAAAAGAAACAATATTCTGTACAATTGTCAATTTATAAATCAGCGTCTTCTCCCCACTCTCTCTTCCCCATTTCCCTTCAGCATCCTCAGCCCACTCTCTCTCCACTTTCCTTCAGCGCACGCACATAAAAACAAGCAATTTTATATCATTTTCATTCTATTCATTCATAGAAATTAAAGTCTAAATAATGCCAGTCATATAACAAAACATGATTTTACAAAAATAATTCCCTGCAGTCAAGCCTGCAAGGATTACTAGATGTCTTTCAGCAGCTCCCCTCCCTCCCTCCCCATTACCTTCGTGGCCAAGTCAAAATGATCTACCAACAATAAAATTTTAAAAACACTAAAGCACATTGTACGCAGAGAAAATGTTAATTATCATTTATATTCCGCGGGTTTTCATAGAGGTCAAGGCAGATGACTTTATGCAATATCACCTCAGTAACAACTATACAAAAATAGACAAATATACCCCCTCCCTTTTTATTAAACCGCAATAGCATTTTTTAGCGCAGGGAGCTGCACTGAATGCCCCACGCTGCTCTTGACGCTCCCTGCGCTAAAAACTGCTATTGCAGTTTAGTAAAAGGGGCCCATAGTGCAAAATATAGACAGCATATATAAATTCTCAATACGGACACATTTTGATCACTAAATTGAAAATAAAATCATTTTTCCTACCTTTGTTTGGTAATTTCATCAGTCTCTGGTTGCACTTTATTCTTCTGACTGTGCATCCAATATTTCTTCCCTTCTTTCAGCCTCCTGTATGCTTCCTCTCCTCCAGACTTCATTCTCTCCCCCAATTTTTTCTTTGTTTCATCCTGTCCCCTTCTTTCTTTCTCTCTCCATGCCTCCTTTCTTTCTGTATGTCTGTCTTTCTCTCTCTCTCTGTGCCCCATTTCTTTCTTTCACCCTGCCCCCTTCTTTCTTTCTCTCTCTCTCCATGCCCCCTTTCTTTCTCTATATCTGTCTTTTTCTCTCTTTCCCCATGCCCCATTTTTTTCTTTCTTTCACCCTTCCCCCTTTCTTTCTTTCTGGATCCCTGTCCCCCCCCCCTTGCTTTCTTTCTGGCTCCCCACCCCTTTCTTTCTTTCTCCCTTCCCTCCCCCATGCCACCGCCGCTACCACCACTGCCGGGGAAAGGCTGCCACTGGCCATCGGAAACAGGCCCGCGCCGAATTCGCCCTCCTTCTTTTCCCGCGGGCCAACTCTGCTTGCCCAATGTCAATTCTAATGTCGGAAAGGACGTTCCGGGCCAGCCAGGCAGCGATTGGCTGGCCCAGAACATCCTCTCCGACGTCAGAATTGACGTCGGACGGCTAGAATTACTCGGCTCGGGGAAGAGAAGCAGGGAGGGAGAATTTGGTGCCTGCTTCTTTATGATGACGGCAATGGTAGCCTTTCCCCGGCGGCAGCCTATTCCCCGGTAAGTGGCCAGCTGTACACCCCCTCGGGCCTTGCACCCAGGGCAGATCGTCCCCCCCGCCCCCCCCTTGGTACGCCACTGAATATCATGAACTTTTTTTTCTAACAGGAGTCTCAATGGATTTCTTTGCTTATATCAGACTTAGTTGCTATTAAAATGCATTCTCTCTTTGCTCTCAGCTACAGAGTGTAATTGGAACAGGAAGTGCAGGTTGCAATCTTCCTGTAGAGGATGAGCCCAGAAAAATCAGCTGAGAAATAGCACACCCTGTGCATCATGTCCCATCTCCTGCTTGCAGTAACTGAGCTCAGAAACAAAGTACAGTGGTGCCTCGCATAACGGACGCCTCGCACAGCGAACGCTGCGCACAACGAACTTTATGTCTTGATCCGTACAACGAACTTCGTTTCACACAACGAAGTCGCCCGAGCTGCATCCTTCCGCGCAGGCACTGCTTAACTGCCCTCTCTCCGCCTGGCTCCCTCTTGCCCCCCCGACTCCCCGACACGATCGGGGCAAGAGGGAGCTCAAGCCCTCTTGCCCCCCGACTCCCCGACACGATCGGGGCAAAAGGGAGCCCAAGCCCTCTTGCCCCGCCGATTCCCCAACTCCCCGACAATATCGGGCCAGGAGGGAGCCCAAGTCCTCCTGGCCACGGCGACCCCCTAACCCCACCCTGCACTACATTACGGGCAGGAGGGATCCCAGGCCCTCCTGCCCTCGACGCAAACCCCCCTCCCCCCAACGACCGCCCCCCCCAAGAACCTCCGACCGCCCTCCCAGCCGACCCGCGACCCCCCTGGCCGACCCCCACGACACCCCCAACCCCCTTCCCCGTACCTTTCTGTAGTTGGCCGGACAGACGGGAGCCAAACCCGCCTGTCCGGCAGGCAGCCATCGACGGAATGAGGCCGGATTGGCCCATCCGTCCCAAAGCTCCGCCTACTGGTGGGGCCTAAGGCGCCTGGGCCAATCAGAATAGGCCCGGGAGCCTTAGGTCCCTCCTGGGGGCGGGGCCTGAGGCACATGGGCCCAACCCGACCATGTGCCTCAGGCCCTGCCCCCAGGAGGGACCTAAGGCTCCCGGGCCTATTCTGATTGGCCCAGGCGCCTTAGGCCCCACCAGTAGGCGGAGCTTTGGGACGGATGGGCCAATCCGGCCTCATTCCGTCGATGGCTGCCTGCCGGACAGGCGGGTTTGGCTCCTGTCTGTCCGGCCAACTACAGAAAGGTACGGGGAAGGGGGATGGGGGTGTCGTGGGGGTCGGCCAGGGGGGTCGCGGGTCGGCTGGGAGGGCGGTCGGAGGTTCTTGGGGGGGGCGGTAGTTGGGGGGAGGGGGGTTTGCGTCGAGGGCAGGAGGGCCTGGGATCCCTCCTGCCCGTAATGTAGTGCAGGGAGGGGTTAGGGGGTCGCCGTGGCCAGGAGGACTTGGGCTCCCTCCTGGCCCGATATTGTCGGGGAGTTGGGGAATCGGCGGGGCAAGAGGGCTTGGGCTCCCTTTTGCCCCGATCGTGTCGGGGAGTCGGGGGGCAAGAGGGCTTGAGCTCCCTCTTGCCCCGATCGTGTCGGGGAGTCGGGGGGCAAGAGGGCTTGAGCTCCCTCTTGCCCCGATCGTGTCGGGGGTGCCAGGGACCACACGGAGTCACCCACCGTACCACCCGATTCGGGTAAGCGCAGGTATCGGTGGGTGGCTTATTTGCGGGGGGGTGCCTTATTTTACATTTTTTTCTAAAAAGGGGGGGCTGTCTTATTTGATGGCCCTGCCTTATCGGGGAAACACGGTAGGAAAAAAAAAAAAATGAACAGTTAAGTCCCAGTTTTTGCCGCTGAGACTCTGCCCTCTCTCACTGTAAAATTAGACTCTACTTAGTCTGTCTTTAAATTTAAAAAATGTGTGTTGTTTTAAAAAACAATTATGTTTTTAGATGTATCTAAATAAAAATAATAACCAAAAATTTATCTTTTTTTATGTCATCTTAGCATATTTTATGCTGCAGAACGAATTATTTTTTTTTACATGTATTCTTATGGGAAAACGCGTTTCACATAACGAACGTTTCACATAACAAACTTGCTCCTGGAACCAATTAAGTTCGTTGTGTGAGGCACCACTGTATTCTTTAACTAGGAATTCACAGAAAGGCAGCTCATAGAGATTCATTTATGTCCCAGATGAGGTCAACATTAACAATACCACCATTTCGTATAAACCAGCTTTGCCCAAACTGGGCTTCACCTCATACCTTCACTGGACCTATAGAGTCTTAGCAACAAGGGCAAAACCAGGACTGGAAGCCTATTACTAATGGAATGGAACTAAAAGATCACTTTTGTTTAATAGTGTTTTAGAATAAACTTTATTCTTATATACCACCATACCATTTAGTTCTAGGCGGTTCACATTCAAGAGAGACTGAACAATTCAGTGACAATACATTCTTTAAAAATACAGAATATAATTGACATTTCATTTACTAATTTTTCAAAAAGATGCGTTTTCATAGATTTTCAAAAAGTGTAATAAGACAGAGTCTAGGAAATTATTGTACTTAACCAATTGTTCAATTTGCCTGCCCAAAATATAAAAGATTTCTTGATAAAACGTTTGCAACGACAATGTTTTAGTGTAGGATAGGCAAAGAAATTCATTTTTCAAGCAGACTTTTTCATCCCATATAGTTCAAACTGTGAAGATAGGTAAACTGGAGTCAAGCCGAACAATGTTTTGAAGCAAATTTAAATAGCACCCTGGTTTCAAAAGGCAACCAGTGTTTTATAGTTCAGCTCCAGGGATCCTTGCAAAAGAATGAGGAAGGGTCTCCACAAACAATCTGAAAAACCTCAAGAAACATGTTAAAACAAATCACAGACTTCAGGTGCAATGGGAGGGGGGTCTACATAGCGAGCCATTCCGAAAGCTTTGATCTTCCAAAATTTAGAAGATTCTCCCAAGCTCAAACCACAGTCTCAGAAGCCACAAGGAACACTCTCGTCACAGCTCATAAGCAGCTGGGAGAAGAATGCTGCTCCTAAAGGAAATACTTTCTTCTAAGCAGGGTAAAGGCATGAGAATGTCTCCACCACAAAGCCAGGGGGTCTTCTTACTAGCAAGAAAAGAGAATACTGAGCCCAGAAAGTCTTCTACATAAGCTCAGATCTAAAAAGTTATACATTAATACGATGACGCAAAGAAGCAACCATGGCTCTGCCCTGAAAAGCCACAAAAAATGTTCCTTACCACACTGTGCAAATCTCTCTGATCCTACTCATTGTGGACACTCTGAAAACTAATCCTGCCTGAAGCCCTACCTGGAAAGCAATGGTGAAGGAGGGTCAAAACCCAAAACTATAATAGAGGTGAATAATCCGATCAACCAAAGTGCTTATGAAAGGTTGACTATTGGAACAGCAGGGATGTTCCAGAGCTAAGCACCTCGCAGATTCCTAGAATGGTAGAGGTTGCGAATTCGATTCCCACTGCAGCTCCTTGTGACTCGGGGCAAGTGCCCCCTGTAAACCTCAAAGGCAAGGGCCATCCCCTCCCCTCAGGTCTTCCTGATGCAATGCCACAGACTCCAGTTATCTCACTGGCTTTTCCTTCACTTCTTTGCACTTGGGATTCTATGAGCATCTTGAATTCCGTTACTATTTTACATCTCACACCTCATTTCCAGGGATGAGTATCAGCTCTACATCTACCTGGGTAATAAGTTTTGAAGGCCTTTTACTCCAGGAATTTGCCCAATTCTCTTCTGGATGCCGGCTGAATCAGCTGTTTCTGAAACTTAGCTGTAGAACAACAGTCTGAAACATGGGCACAGACCTTAAGAAACGAGGTAGAGCCAGAAATTAATTTAAGGGATGGTTCTAGGAAGGTTTAAGAACATAAGAATTTGCCTCCGTTGGGTCAGACCAAAGGTCCATCGCGCCCAGCAGTCCGCACCCGCGGCGGCCCTTCAGGTCCATGACCTGTCAGGTTATCATGATTTAGCCCTATAGCCCCCTTGTTTTTATCTATACTCTTTCCATACTAATATCTACCCCTATCTGTATCCCTCAATCATCCTATCCTTCAGAAATCCATCCAATCCCTCTTTGAATCCCTGTAGCGTAC
The DNA here is from genome assembly GCF_902459505.1 of Geotrypetes seraphini. NCBI lineage: Eukaryota > Metazoa > Chordata > Amphibia > Gymnophiona > Dermophiidae > Geotrypetes > Geotrypetes seraphini. The sequence continues at coordinate 4,404,201 of NC_047089.1, read as the reverse complement.
TCTGCCCGACTACTTCCTCCGGGAGCGCATTCCATGTGTCCACAACCCTCTGTGTGAAGAAGAACCTCCTGGCATTGGTTCTAAACTTGTCCCCTTCCAGTTTCTCCGAGTGCCCTCTTGTGTTTGTGGTTCCCCGTAGTTTGAAAAATCTATCCTTGTCTACCTTCTTCATGCCCTTCATGATCTTGAAAGTTTCTATCATGTTATAAAAAAGCAGTTGAGACATCTAGAGAGACAATGGCACAAGTCCCACGCAGATATGAAGGGAAAAAGAAGAAGTTTTTGGATTTGAGGGATTCTTAGAGGAATCAGATCCAGGCAGCCAAAAGAAAATATATTTTAGTAAGCCGATTAATGAGGACACAACGCCAGATAGAAAAACAAAGAATAGAAATAGTCAAAGACCACAGGGTAAGAGTTAGGAGATTATTTTGTTTCCAAAATAAATAGATTGTGTCACAGTCACAGATACCTATAAATAGAACAAATGAGAACAAACAGGCGATGGACAATTGCTGTCCTAGAGCACTTTATAGCATACGCAGCGCTGTACATCAAAACACAGAAGAGACAGTCCCTGCTCCAAAGAGCTTATGATCTAGTCAAGACAGAGACTCTGGACAAAAAGACGCATCAATACACAGGGAATGAGGGGGGGGGGGCAATTACAGAGGAAATGAGAAGAGCGATATTGGTGCTTAAAGGAAGGTGGGCTGGAGTTTGGAAATGAAGATTGCCAGAGAGGGAGCCTGTCGTACCGAATTAGGCAGTTTGTTCCAGGCATTCGGTGCAGCAAAGTAGAAGGGACCGAGTCTGGAGTTGGCCCTAGAGGAGGGGGGACAGATAAGAGAGACTCAGTCACCCCCTTCCTTCTTAAAGATGCCTCCTCATTTTGACATGCTTTATTCAATACGAGCTTTCGTGCAGATGGCTTCTTTTGAAGTGCTCCAGACCCCTCCCCTCTCATGATTTCATTTTCTTATTGTACTTATATTTTGCACTGTGACGACTGGTTCTTCTTTTTCTTCTATGCTGTGAAATGGTTTACGTTCAGGCACTCAAGCATTTTTCCCTATCTATCCTAGTGGTATCTCACTCTTTCTAATGTACCTGGGGCAATGAAGGGATTAAGTGACTTGTCCAGGGTCATAAGGAGCAGCAGGTAGGGCTGGTCTTGGTTAGGGCGCTAGTCTTTGACCTAGGAACCGCGGCGGAAGCGGACTGCTGGGCACGATGGACCATTGGTTGGACCCAATTCTTATGTTCTTATTCTCACCTTTTCCCACTTCTCTCTTTTGCCAGTAAGTCAATTTGTTTCGTTGCCCGTCCACTTTTTAATTTCATTTTAACAGTATTTTGATAATTGTAAATTGTTTAGGTATGTTTTTGATAAATGGTATATCAAAAATTAAATAAACTTGAAACTTATCGGATGAGCGGAGTGCCTAGGAGGGGGAATGTGGGGAGAGATGAGAAATACTGAGGAGCTGTGGAGCAAATATACTTGTACATCAGTAAGAGGAGTCTGAACTGTATATGGAAACAGACAGGGAACCAATGAAGTGAACTGAGGAGAGGGGTAAGGTGGGCATAGCAGTATTGGCGGAATATGAGGCGTGCAGCAGAGTTCTGAACAGATCGAAGGGGAGAGAGATGGTTTAGCAGAAGGCCAGTGAGAATCAGGTTGCAGTAGTCTAGTCGAGATGTGATGAGGGTACGGATGAGTGTCTTGGCAGTGTGATCAAAAAGAAAGGGTCTGATTTTAGTGATATTGTAGTCTGTTGGATATAAGAAGAGAAGAAGGAGAGAGATGAGTCAAAGACAAGACAAGACAGGGAGGATGAAGGTGATGGAAAGATAGGGATCTCAATCTTGGACATTTAATTAGTTATGGAAGCCTTTGAGTTACCCCCTTCATTGATTAAATTGTCAAAAATCGCTATAGATTGAAAACCTCAGATTAACCATTGCTAATAACAATGGTAGCAATCAAAGTCCGAGTTCGGGAAAAGTGCTTTTTAATGGAAAGGATCTGTGATTCATCCCATCTTGAGACCAATTTGGTTTACAACTCTAGACCAGTATCCAATTTGTGTCTGGCAGCTAAAGTATCTGAACAGGTAATGCTCGAACAACTTCAAAGGTATATAGAAAATATTAATGTGTTACATCCACGGACAGGCGGGTTTTCATGCAGGAAGACAATCATTACATTTCTTATATGAGACTCATGAGATACTTGATAGTGAGAGTCTGGTATTAGGGGTTGCCTTCAGCTTTTGATCTGGTGGACCATGATTTGCTGCGTCAAGACTAAAAGATAAGAGGGATTTTATTATCAACTGGAATATTTTAAATAGAACATCTCAGGTAGTTATAAAGGAAGACAGGTCAATGATACATCAAATGAAATGTGGAGTACCTCATTATCGCCAGTACTGTTTAATATTTTTCTGGCATCCCTATTAACATTGATTCCAGACTTTGGAATGAGAGTGTGTAGTGCAGTGGTTAAAGCTAGTACAGATTCAGCACCCTGAGGTTGTGGGTTCAAACCCATGCTGCTCCTTGTGACCCTGGGCAAGTCACTTAATCCCCCCAAGGCCCCAGGTACATAGATAGATTATGAGCCCGCCAGGACAGACAGAGAAAAATGCTTTCTGAGCTCCCCTGGGAGAACGATGTAGAAAATTGAATAAATAAATAAGTATAAAAAGTTTCAGTCTTTGATAACCAGAGCTGCTATTGTGACATCATAATGCCTCATTCCACCAATAAGAGCCAATCTAATCAGTGATGTCACAATGGCTTGATTGTCCTAGACTTGGTTCACTCTTGCTACCTTTTGATTTCTAGAGTGGTGCAGTGGTTAAAGCTACAGCTTCAGCACCCTGAGGTTGTGGGTTCAAATCCTGCACTGCTCCTTGTGACCCTGAGCAAGTACTTTAGATAGATTGTGAGGCCACTGGGATAGACAGGGAAAAATGCTTGAGTACCTGAATAAATTAATATAAACCTTGCTGAGCTCCCCAGGGAAAACAGTATAGAAAATTGAATAAATAAATAAATAAATACTGCTATGCAGATGATATTTTAACATTACAGCCAGAGTAGATCCAAACACGTTAGACTTAACATTACAGACTTGTTTATTGGCAAGGTGGTAAGGAGTGGCCTAGTGGTAGAGCTGCTGCCTCTGCACCCTCAGATTGTGGGACTGAATTCCAGGGCTGTTTGCTCCTCGAGACCCTGGGCAAGTAACTTAATCCTCCATTGCCCTGAGTACAAAATAAAGACCTGTAAACTGCTTTGAATGCGTAACCACAAAAAAAAGGCGGTATAAGAACATAAGAAGTTGCCTCCGCTGAGGCAGACCATAGGTCCATCCTGCTCAGCGGTCCGCTCCCGCGGCGGCCCATCAGGCCCATTGCCTGAGCAATGGTCTATACCTATCTATACCCCCCAATCCCTTTTTCTTCTAGGAATCTATCCAAACCTTCTTTGAAACCATTTAGTGTTTTCTTGTCTACAACAGCCTCTGGAAGCGCGTTCCATGTATCCACCACCCTCTGGGTGAAAAAGAACTTCCTAGCGTTTGTTCTAAACCTTTCCCCTTTCAATTTCTCCGAGTGCCCCCTTGTACTTGTGGCGCCCCTTAATTTGAAAAATCTGTCCCTGTCTACTTTTTCTATGCCCTTCAGGATCTTGAAGGTTTCTATCATGTCTCCTCTAAGTCTTCGCTTCTCCAGGGAGAAAAGTCCCAACTGCTTCAATCTGTCGGTATATGGGAGATTTTCCATTCCCTTTATCAGTTTGGTTGCTCTTCTTTGTACTCCCTCAAGTACCGCCATGTCTTTCTTGAGGTACGGTGACCAGTACTGGACACAGTACTCCAGATGCGGCCGTACCATTGCACGATACAGCGGCATGATAACTTCCTTCGTCCTGCTCGTAATACCCTTCTTAATGATACAAGTCCCATTCTCTTTCATTTGAAGAAACATAGGCTGGTCTTGAATATTGATAAGGCTATGATCGGCTGGTTCCAAAAGCATCAATTTTATGAGAAAAGAAATTCAAATACTTGGGAGAATTGGTGGACAATGATCAAACTTTTAGTGATCAAATGACATATCATTAAAAAAGGGTTTACCACCCTTAAGATGTTGCGCTCCATTAGAAACTTTCTTGATGAAAAGGCCTTACATACACCGATTCACACATTATTAATATCAAAATAGGATTATTGTAATATCATGTGTGAAGGCTGTTTGAAGGCAGAATTGAGATTAAAAATGTTATAAAATTCAGCATTAAAATTATTAGGCAATTATAATTGGGACAGACGGAAAAATGCTGGAGTACATGAACAGATTCATGTAAACTGTTCTGAGCTCCCCTGGTATAGAAAACTAAATGAACATCATGTTACGCCATTATATTTAAACTATCGCTGGTTGCATGTATCCTACAGAATACAGTTTAAAATATTATTTCTGACACATAGGGCATATCATACCTTATGATCGGAACATTTATATTCTATGATCCCTCACTTCGCCCTGAATCACAGCATCAAGGACTCCCGCAGAATCCAACTCTTCGCCTACCCCTCCCTTAAACTTTGCCACTCTAAAAAATTCCTCGACAAAACCCTCGCCTTCCAAGCCACTAAGCTAAACCCATGGTTATCCCAAATGGCCCTCAAGGCCCCCAACTACCTCGGCTTTAGAAAACTACTCAAAACCCGCCTCTTCCAAGACCAGGATCCCAACGCCCCTTCTATCTAACAACCCCTCTCCCCTCTACATCCTTCCCTCACCCCCCCCCCCCCGGCAACTTTGATCAATTTGTTATTGAACCGCTTGTAACCCCGCTCAACTGATGTAAACCACTTGTAACCTTGTTTAATTGAGGTGAACCGCCTAGAACTCTTCCGGGTATGGCGGGATACAAAAATAAAGTTATTATTATTATTATTATGATCATATCATACTCTTCTGTTAGGATGCAGAGATCCTTAGACAATAGCATGGGGACAGAATTTGTCCCCCTCCCCACGGTTAACTGTGGGAAACAGATATCTCTTTAAAGAGAGAGGGAAGAATCAGAGTATGAGTGATCCCAGCCACTGACCCTCGAGCCTTGTATTGAAGAATGATGGTGTAGAAGGACCGAGGTTAAGATAAGACACTAAATAATGGGACCTGGGTTGGCCACTGTTAGAAACAGGATACTGCGCTTGATAGACCTTCGGTCTGTTCCAGTATGGCAAGCTATTGTGACATCACTGCTGAGGTTGGCTATTAGGCATTGGTGGAATGAGACATTATGACATCACAATCTCAGCGCTGGAATGTTGCTACTCTTTGGGTTTCTGCCAAGTACTTGGGACCTGGGTTGGCTACTGTTGGAAACAGGATATTGGGCTTGATGGACCTTCAATCTGTCCCAGTAGGGCAACTCATGTTTTGTACCAACTGCAGTGTTCTCAATTGTGTAACTTGAAAGCCATGATAGAGGAAGTTACAATAGTCCAGACGAGAAATGACAAAGGCAAGAAGGAAACATAGAAATATAGAGTATGACGGCAGAAAAGGGCCAGCGGCCCAAGTCTGCCCACTCAAGAACCCTCCCTCCCTTGAGAATCCATCTTTTAAGCATAACTCTGTAGCAACCCCACCTGTTTGTCCCATCGTCTCTTGAAGTCGAGCACGCTACTGGCCTCGACCACCTGGCATGGAAGACCATTCCATCGATCAGTCATCCTTTCGGTGAAGAAGTACTTCCTGTTGTCACCATGAAATCTTTCCCACCTTAAGTTTTAGCGGATGCCCTTTTGTCGCCATGGGACCCTTTAGAAAAAAGATTTCTTCCTCCACTTCAATTCGGCCCGTGAACAGAACAAATTTACTTTAGGATGAAATGACATCTAGTGACAACACTACAGATTTAGGCATAGAATATGAGTGTATGGTCAAGAATTACCCAGTGTATTTAATGGATTCCGTAAAGGGTTTTGTGTATGGGGGGGGGGGCAAACGAGCTACATTAAGGAAAATTATGTCATCAGATTTAGATTTATTAAGTTTCATTTCATTCTTGTACAGCTATTTAGAAATCTTGGAGATTGGAGGAAATAATCATAGTAGGAGTGGCAATGGTGAGGGGTAGTAAGGATCTCAATGTCATCCATTTAAATGAAAAACCTAAAGCCCTAAAGCCTAGTGATATAAAAAACTATAAGCAGTGTGAGAAGTGTTAGAGAAATCGGTTTTGAAATGGAACCCAGTGGGACGTTGGATGAGGGCAAGCTTTTGGACCATTGAACTGGGAAGGTCCTATTAGAGAGGTAAGATTTAAAAAGTGTTGATCAGCAAGTGCTGACGACGTGTAGAGTGATTCCCCAGGTGAAAGACAGCAGATAAGTCAAGGGAGACAAGAAGAGCATTTCTTCCACTGTCTAAGATCATCTAATGTTAACTGACAGGGGTGCAGGGTGTTACTTTATCTAAGAAGTTTATGAGCTGTGCAGCTCTTTTGAATAACCCCCCCCCCTAGGTAGTTAGAGATGGGGCAAAAGTTTGACACTGATGAATAACCTACTTTGAAGTCCTTAAGGTGAGGGCATACCATCGCCTGCTTCTACTCATCCAGGAAGACACCATGGAGTGAAGAAAGGTCAAGAACGGATTTAGGAAATGTTTCAAGAGGAAGGCAGTGAAAGTGTCTGTGGGGTGTGGAGCGAAGTTCTTACGGATCCAACAGTTTTGGCAACATATAATGGTCCAGGACAAATGTCAGGAAGTTCTGTTTCGCACAGCGAGTGGTGGACGCTTGGAATGCTCTCCCGGAGGAGGTTGTGACGGAGGCTACAATTTTGGGATTCAAGCGCAAGTTGGATGCACATCTTCTTGCAAATCACATTGAGGGATACGGGTAATCAAGGTCTCCATCAGGGAGCACCTAGCATTGGCCTCCGTGTGTGTGGGTCGCCGGACTAGATGGACCTAAGGTCTGATCCGGTGAAGGTGCTCCTTATGTTCTTATGAAAAAAGTGCAATAGTGGCAATGGGAAGGAAGACTCAAGATGGGTCAGGGTTGGCGTTGCAGAACTAGAAAAGCTTGTTTATTTTAACAGAGAAGCTAAGAACATTGCAGTCAGTAGAGATATTTTTTTCACTAGACTTAGTTCTATTTTCTAGAATCACGTCTGCTCCTGGAAGACAGCTGCCTTATCTCTGTGTTCAATGAGCGACAAACAACCAAATGCTCAAAATACCCAGGTATTCCTGAGCGACCTAAAACCAGTCTACAATCAGGTTGCTCCATTAAGAGACATCATGCGTCCATGCATTCCCCAGGTCTACCACACCTTGCATTTATTAAAGCTTATTAAATGCACCATCAAAATATGGCACAGAAGCATGAACATGCTGAGCTTCAGATAACTGGGTCAAAAGTAAACCTGGACATCTGCCTATATGGAAAAAAACGCAAGCACCAAGGAGTAACCTAGTGGTTACAGCATTGGCTAACAGCCAGGGAAGCCAGATTCAAATTCCACTGTTGCTTGTGATCTTGGGCAAAGTCAATTAACCCTCCACTGCCTCTGCTACAAACTCAGATTGCAAGGCCCCTGGGGACAAGGAAATTCCTAGTATACCTGAATGCAACCGACGTTGAACTAAATTCTAATAAATAAATGGACTTTATGGCACTGTAGTGTAACTAAATGTACCAGGCATTCAGGATACGAGAAAGGAACGTGATCAAGAAAAATCAACGGAAAAGACCTTCAGAATAAAACTGATGGCCAAGCTGGGTTCTAATAGCTACTGCCAGCTCTGACTGTCATCAGATTTATGCACAGAGACATTCAAGTTTCTAGTTGAATGACTTCAGTTCTAGAGCTACATTTAAGTCCTAACCCTACCAACTGGTAAAGCACCCAAAAATATCCATAATGTCCACTTTAATATAAAATCTAGAACTCTGTAAATACATCAAGAATTTAATAAAGTATTTTTGAAAAAGCAAAGAACGGATCTAGGAAATGTTTCAAGAGGAAGGCAGTAAAAGGGTCTGATGCCCCTGTATAGGTCGTTGGTGAGGCCGCACTTGGAGTATTGTGTTCAGTTTTGGAGGCCGTATCTGGCGAAGGATATAAAAAGATTTGAAGTGGTCCAGAAGAAGGTGACGAAAATGGTAAGAGGTTTGAACCAAAAGAAGTATGAGAAGAGACTGGAAGACCTAAATATGTATACTCTGGAGGAGAGGAGGGACAGGGGAGATATGATACAGACATTTAAATACTTGAAAGACATTAATACAGAACCAAATCTATTCCAAAGAAGAGAAAATGGTAAAACTAGAGGACATAATTTGAGGTTACAGGGAGGAAGACAGGAGCAATGTTAGGAAATTCTTCTTCACGGAGAGGGTGGTAGATGCCTGGAATGCCGAGGGAAGTGGGAAGAGGAAGACAGTGATGGAATTCAAAAAAGCGTGGCATACAAATAGAGGATCTCTAATTAGAAAATGAAGGATGTAAATTAAAGAACTAAGGCCGGTATTGGATAGATCTGAACAGTCTGTGTCCCATATATGGTGATTCGGTGTAGGATGGGCTGGGGTGAGCATCAATGTGAACTCCACTAATTTGGAACAGGAGGATGTTACTGGCCAGACTTTATGGTAGATGTCCTGTAAACAAAGGGATGGTTGGAAAGGCTGGAGTGAACTTGGACGCAACTTCAACATTTAGAACCTAGACTTTACAGCAGGGATGCCCAAGTCCGGTCCTCGAGATCTACTGGCAGGCCAGGTTTTCAGGATATCCACAATGAATATGCATGAGAGAGATTTGCCTGCACTGCCTTCTTGGTATGCAAATCTCTCTCATGCATGTTGATGTGGATATCCTGAAAACCTGGCCTGCCAGTAGATCTTGAGGACCGGACTTGGGCAGCCCTGCTTTACAGTCTACGGCCCAGAAATATCAGAGACAAGTTAATCTAATCATGTATTTTTTAATGCATATAACTTATGGACCATTCAGGTCTTTATTTGCCATCATTTACTATGTTTTAATTGCTATCTAAACCTCCTCTAAGTTGATTCATCAAAGAACTCCATAAGGTGGAGCCACAACCCAAAATATTTTTATACTACAGACATATTATAGACACTGCTGGCAAGACTAGCCAAATTTCAGACTTTGATCTCAATCTTTGACCTGGAACATAAAGAGGCTCATTTTCAAAGCACTTAAGACATACCAAATTCCATAAGTTTCTTAAGTGCTTTGAAAATGAGCCCTAAAAAGTCACAAAATGACCCACATATCCTGGGTATCATTCCATATGAAGTTATTTTCTTTATTTAAAAAAAAAACCAACCCCTTTTAAATTCAATTCTGTTTTTTTCCAAGCAACCAATAAGTTTTCACTAAATATGATGTCACAGGATCAGTGTAACTCCCTCCCCAAATCAATGTTTCTAAAACTTGCAGTCTATCTGGTAAACCCAGTAACACAGCATTCACATAATCCAACAGATAATACTAAAAAGTGTGCATCATCAATTTCAAATGTCCAGGTTCTAAACATTTACAAATCCATTTAATTAAAATGTCTTCCTTACCACATATTTATTCCATAGTTAATTTAGAATCAATCACCCTGCCCAAGATTTTTATCTCCAAAAATATAGGTAAAGTCAAACCCCACCCCCACTCAAATATTTTATTTTGTATAGATTAATCTTTAATGTGTTATATCCATCCATACCTCCTTGATGCCTTCTACCAGGATAGGAAAGCAAGCAATATGAAGCACTGAGGTAGGTTTTTGCAATATTTTTCCCTGCTCGCCTCCATACATACTTATTCCAATGTCTTGTTCTAGGAAGGCTGGGTAATAGGAAAATAAATATCAGGATGCTGAATGGGGGGGGGGGAGACCCCAGTGCCAATATGAGCAACAATGCTTCTAGGGAGAATGTGGCACAGTGGTTAAAGCTCCAGCCTCAGCACCCTGGAGTTGTGGGTTCAAACCCACGCTGCTCCTTGTGACCCTGGGCAAGTCACCCATTGCCCCAGGTACATTAGATTCATTGTGAGCCCACTGGGACAGACAGGGAAAAATGCTGGAGTACCTGGATGATCTCATGTAAACCGTTCTGAGCTCTCCTGGGAATTTGAAGATGTTAAAGACAGGGAGAGGAAGAGACGCACAAGGGGGAGTGAGATGATGACAAATGAAGAAACACTTGCCAAGATTTTGTGCCTGAATCAATGGGAATTTGCAAAAGCCAAAACTAAGTTATGTGAATGCTTCTCCGCTGGCCTTCAGCCATTCTGCTCAGCTGTTCCTCATTACAGCAACATCTGTATCTGTTTAGAATCTAAAATTCCTCTCCTCCCCTCACTACAAAGCTGTTTTTTCCTCCACTTAGATGATACCAGCAATAATGGGTTCTTTAGAATGTGAGGCTGGGCTCCAATCCCAGCTTTGCTAGTTGCTCTGACCAGTTTTGGGCAAGTCCCTATTTCCCTGTTCTCCTATTTGTAGAAAGCAGGTGAGGACTCCAACACCCATCTAAGTTGCCCATTTCCCCACCCCTCCAACAGAAATATAGTAAATGACAGCGGATGACGTTTGACAAAAGTGCTTCAGTCCTGCTGCCTTCTCAGCCGTTCAGAACCTACTTTTACAGCTCTTTTAAGCGGAAGCCTCTTGCTATACAGAGATCCTAGACCTTTTTGGATAAGGTCACTGAGTCTCCACCACTTTCTTCAAAATAGCATTCCAGCCATCCACCATCCTTTCTGTGAAATATTATTTCCTCAAATGTGCCTTCTAGAGTTTACCTCTTTGCAGGTTATGTCCCCTAATTATACAGCTTCCTTCCCTTTGAAAAAAGCCTTTTGTTTGTTCATTAATACTTGAGAATGACACGGGGAGAAATTTTTCCCTGTCCTCGCGGGAACTCATTTTCCCATCCTGTCAAGTTCTTTTCCTGTCCCTGCCCCATTCCTGCAAGTTCTGTCCTCATCTGCACTAGCCTCAAACGCTTGAAAATCCTAAGTAGCAACATTCTAGAGCTGAGGTTGTGATGTCATAATGCCTCATTCCACCAATGCCTAAGCTCCGTCCTCGTCTGCACAAGCCTCAAACGCTTTAAAATCCTAAGTGGCAACATTCTAGAGCTCAGATTGTGATGTCATAATGCCTCATTCCACCAATGCCTAAGCTCCGTCCTCGTCTGCACAAGCCTCAAACACTTTAAAATCATAAGTGTTTGAGGCTTGTGTGGTTAAGGCAGAGCTTCTAGGAATGGGGTAAGGACACCGACAAAACTCGCAGGGATGGGATGGGGAAATTAAGTTCCTGCGGGGACAAATTTGTCTCTGTGTCATTCTCTAATTAAAACCTTTCAAATATTTATCGCAACGTTCCCTCTGGCTGCGCAGCTGTCGGGACCAGCACTCCTCCCTCTTGTACTGCTGCCGCTTTCATGAAGCAGCAACAGCAGTGGAAAAGTGGAAAAAAACTGGCTGCAGAACCTTCCCGGTCCGCCTTCTCTGACATGGCTTCTTCTTCCGGGGCAAAGCCGGCAGCTGCAGATATGTATGGGAAAGCAGCTGGTTTGTTTTATAGTTTGCTGCTGTTTCAAGAAAGCGGCAGCAGTTGGGATGCCATGAAGCAGATGTTGGTGGAAGAGGGCTAGGGGAGAAATGGGGTAAATACTGGTGGAAGTGGGGTGGGAGGAGAGAGAGAGGACAGATGTTGGGGTGGGAGAGGAGGGAGATGATAGAACAGGAGAAGTTAAAAGGTGAGATGCTGGATGGAAGCTGAAGGGGAGAGGGGGCAGACGTTATATGGAAGGGGTGGGATAGGAGATGCTAGATGGAAAGGGGAGGGGGAATATAGAGCTGTATAGAAGGAGGGAGAAAAGCATAGATGGAAGAGGAGAGAGAGAGGAGGGAGATGATGGAAAGGGGAAGTGAAAGGGGAGAGAGGGCCAACTGTATGAAAGGGGAAGAGATAGAGGAGGGAGATAATGATGGAAGGGGGAGAGGAGGCAGATGCTGGATGGAAGAGAGGAGAGAAATGAGCAGATATTTGGGGGGGAAGACAAAGGAGGGAGATAATGACGGAAGGGGAAAGAAAAGGTGGCGAAAGGAGGCAAACACTGTATAGGAGTAGAGAAAAAGGGCAGAGTTAGTGAAAGACTGAGAATAAGGAGAAGTAAAATAGGAGAGCCAGGGAAAGAGGTAGAAAGTTGCCGGTAGACCATAAAAAGAGGGAGCTTTAAGACTAGATAGTAAGAATGAGTTAAATTTGGACATAGAGGTAGAAAAATAATTTGAAGAAAGCTAAAAGGAAAAAGAGAAAAAAATCCTGGAAAGAGATTTAAAGAGGAAAGCAGAAACCAGAGAAGTGAATGGCCAGAAACAAAGGTAGAAAAAAATAATTTTATTTTTAATTCAGGTTAAAGTAGAGTGGTACCTGTGTTTATAAAGGTTAATAAATATAAATAGAATTAAGATGATATCTTTTCACTTAAAAACTTTGAATACTTTTTTGACCAACTATCAGAGACCAAAATCTGTTTTCTTAGGACAGCTTTCTGTCTTGACCAGGGGAAGGAGATTCTGGCCTCTGAGAACTAACTGAAAAATGTTTCAAGCCCTTTCAATAAAAAAATCTTCTTATTTTTCATTTTTAAAATTTATATTTGTAATTCTTAATTTGTAACGTACAGTGTGTATAATACCATCAGGTAATGTAACAGAAAATTTTTGCTCACATCAACTCCCAGCAGCCTTACCCTGGTTGTCTCAGGACTCCAAGATATGCCTTATATAATTCAGTCATTTCACATAACTTTATTGCTAGTCTTACACATGCTGCAGTCACTACTGCTTACCTGTAAAAGCTTCTCTGCTAGTGCTCTTTCTCCCGAGACCACTTCCCCCCGGTCTCTTATCTAATCTTGAATCACCTCGCCTTAAGGAAAATATTGAAAACTTACCTATTTGATAAATTCCTTTTAGCTCAGTGACTCAGGTCTCTCACCTTGACAATGGAACCATCCTCCACAACGTATTGAACTGGCTTTCCTCTCTACCTTGTAACAACATAACCTTCCTCTCAATGTGATGTACGATTTCCCATGATGCTGCATGGGCCTCTTGTCTTGTAAATCGCCTTGAACCTGTACTGGGTAAGTGCGATTAAGAAATCCTGATTAGATTAGAATATCAGCCTTTTCCTCATCATGCTGCTCATATGAATCTTTGGTACCATTCTAATACCACAATATACCCGAAAGGTCAGGTCAGCTCACACTATTTCTTTTAATTACCAGCCCTGCTTTTCCACTACGAATAATTGTGCTCATCCCGGGCTTCCTATTTTGTCTCACCTTTCTGCTGCTGTGAATGTTGGGTTGGCTTGCTTAAAAATACAAACAAAAAATCGACCCTTAATCCCACAGAAAATGCAAATCCAGTGAAAACAGAAACTCTGCGGAGATGGTGATGTTCAAGATGCAACTTTATTGAAGAATATACAATTTGATAATCCGCATAAAACATTGGGAGCTGTGGACCCAACACGGTCCGTGTTTCAACAGTGCTGTCTTCCTCAGGGGTCCCTAAAAGTCCTGATATGAGAACACAAGGATTAAAAACTGAAAATACTGAGTCGTAACTCTGCGCTGATGAGGATTCCTCAAAGGCAAGGAAGAGGGGAGGGGGGCATGTTATATAGAGTGCTATCTGTGAGGCTGGGCAATTTTAAATCACCCTTGGCTTCCTTAGGAAGAAAAATAAAGGGAATGCGCTTCTTGGCAATTACAACCCAACAGATTAGCAAGTTGTCTCTGCTCATTTTCATTCCCCAAGTATAAATCGAGCTTTGGCGACATCCAAAGTACCACTGGGTGACATACTGGAGTTATCCATACCACACCCACGGGATAAACAGTGTGTGACCACGCTCTCTCCAACACCCCCAACTGCAGAAGAGTCAAGGGGTGTGGTGTGGGCAAGAGGAGAGCTGGACATAAAAGCAACCAGCTAAGGAAGCTAGACTGTGTTCAAGTATTTTGCATGAACATCTCAAATCATTTTATCTTCTCTTTTCTAAATCTACAAAAAAAGGTCTGGCATCCTGTGAGTTTAAGGCAAGAAAAAGCTTTTAAAGCAGGCTATATTCTGTCAGACGTTTAGAAGTACAAAACTTTCAACAGCAGTTAATGGAGTTTCTGCCAAGAGATGTGAAACAGGTCACTCAAATTTATCACAGTGAGACAGGTTTTGCAGCTCCCAAGAAGGTGCCGGCAATAGCACAGAACCAAGAGAGACAGTTCAGTCAGCGAGTCCAGCTTTGAGAGCCGAGGCAGGCAAAGGGTTTACCGAGGCGTGGACTTTGCTGGCCCAAGTCCAAAAAGGAAAAGACTGTGCTATTGGAGGGAACAGCCAGCAGGAATCTTGGAAATGTGACATGCCCAAGGAATTCCACCGGGAGGAAGCCAGCACATGCATTAGAAAGAGTCCAATAGCCGCCCTCCCTCACAGGGCAAGCTCCCTGCCACTTGGGCAAGTTGTCTCACCGACTGAATGAATCTAGGGCCATTTACTCCGTCTCCATGAGTCCTAATCCCAACCCCGATGCAGCTGGACCTCTCGGATTAGTGTCCAGTGCTGTTCCAGACTGCAGCACACACACACTCCAGGAAGCAGAGCATTTCAAGACCGGATCCTTTGCTGTCAAGGGATCTGGGGGAACTTTTGAGCAAAGGCTCTATAATGAAAGGAAGAGCCAGCATCATGGGCTAATATGGCTGGAACAGCTCTGGCTCCCTCACTCTCTACTGCAGCTTGCCACATTATTCATTCTTGGGGATCACCTTTTCCGGCCTGGTCCCATCTACTTTCTATTGAGGTTTTCTACATATTAATGCAGGGATCTCAAAGTCCCTCCTTGACGGCCGCAATCCAGTTGAGTTTTCAGGATTTCCCCAGTGAATATGCATTGAAAGCAGTGCATGCACATAGATCTCATGCAGATTCATTGGGGAAATCCTGAAAACCCGACTCGAGGAGGGACTTTGAGACCCCTGCCCCTTGGAGGGTTCCCATAGAGCAAGGGTGTCAAAGTCCCTCCTGGAGGGCCGCAATCCAGTCGGGTTTTCAGGATTTCCCCAGTGAATATGCATTGAAAGCAGTACATGCACATAGATCTCATGCAGATTCATTGGGGAAATCCTGAAAACCCCACTCAAGGAGGGACTTTGAGACCCCTGCCCCTTGGAGGGTTCCCATAGAGCAAGGGTGTCAAAGTCCCTCCTGGAGGGCCGCAATCCAGTCGGGTTTTCAGGATTTCCCCAATGAATATGCATTCAAAGCAGTGCATGCAAATAGATCTCATGCAGATTCATTGGGGAAATCCTGAAAACCCCACTCAAGGAGGGACTTTGAGACCCCTGCCCCTTGGAGGGTTCCCATAGAGCAAGGGTGTCAAAGTCCCTCCTGGAGGGCCGCAATCCAGTCGGGTTTTCAGGATTTCCCCAGTGAATCTGCATTGAAAGCAGTGCATGCACATAGATCTCATGCAGATTCATTGGGGAAATCCTGAAAACCCGACTCGAGGAGGGACTTTGAGACCCCTGCCCCTTGGAGGGTTCCCATAGAGCAAGGGTGTCAAAGTCCCTCCTGGAGGGCCGCAATCCAGTCGGGTTTTCAGGATTTCCCAGTGAATATGCATTGGAAGCAGTACATGCACATAGATCTCATGCAGATTCATTGGGGAAATCCTGAAAACCCGACTCAAGGAGGGACTTTGAGACCCCTGCCCCTTGGAGGGTTCCCATAGAGCAAGGGTGTCAAAGTCCCTCCTATAGGGCCGCAATCCAGTCGGGTTTTCAGGATTTCCCCAGTGAATCTGCATTGAAAGCAGTGCAAGCACATAGATCTCATGCAGATTCACTGGGGAAATCCTGAAAACCCGACTCAAGGAGGGACTTTGAGACCCCTGCCCCTTGGAGGGTTCCCATAGAGCAAGGGTGTCAAAGTCCCTCCTGGAGGGCCGCAATCCAGTCGGGTTTTCAGGATTTCCCCAGTGAATATGCATTGAAAGCAGTACATGCACATAGATCTCATGCAGATTCACTGGGGAAATCCTGAAAACCCGACTCAAGGAGGGACTTTGAGACCCCTGCCCCTTGGAGGGTTCCCATAGAGCAAGGGTGTCAAAGTCCCTCCTATAGGGCCTCAATCCAGTGGGGTTTTCAGGATTTCCCCAGTGAATAGGCATTGAAAGCAGTACATGCACATAGATCTCATGCAGATTCATTGGGGAAATCCTGAAAACCCGACTCAAGGAGGGACTTTGAGACCCCTGCCCCTTGGAGGGTTCCCATAGAGCAAGGGTGTCAAAGTCCCTCCTGGAGGGCCGCAATCCAGTCGGGTTTTCAGGATTTCCCCAGTGAATCTGCATTGAAAGCAGTGCATGCACATAGATCTCATGCAGATTCATTGGGGAAATCCTGAAAACCCGACTCAAGGAGGGACTTTGAGACCCCTGTATTAATGCTAGACTGGATCTTTAAATAGTCAAAATAGCTGGACCTTCTACATTTGGCTCCTCGGTTTGTGCCCAATTTTTAGCCACACTGGCAGATTAAGGTTTCAGCTGAAAATTCACCTCGATTTAGGAGCTTAAAATTTATGCTGAAAGGCTGGCCTAAATTTATTTGCCTGGCTTTGACCCTAATTTATGAGCCTAGTGCTGAAAATCAGGGCTAAGCACTTATTTCCCTGCCCTAAATCCATTTAATGAAATTTTCAGAGAGGCTAATTTATGAGCACAACTTTCAAAGTACTGAACCTCAAGTATTATACCACCATTGCTGAATTGACTTCCCAAGACATTAGTCGTGGTACAGAAGCTTTCAATAAATAAACATTATGCTTCCAATGGGGTTCGGTTGAAACGTGTAACCCCCTCCATCGACTCATATTCTTTAGGTTCTGAAGCTCAACTGGGCCTGTCCTCTGCTTAGATCGTAGCCACAAACGGGGAAATGACCTGTGTAGCATATCATCACCCGTGAGCTCTCTTCAGATCCAACAAAAATTTACCTTGTTACAGTCCACGTGCCAAAAATAAACCAATGGCCAGAACTTAATTTTTTTTTTTTGGGGGGGGGGAGGGATGGCCTGGAATTGGGTTCCACCATTTATTTTCAGTGTAGCAGGGGCATTCTGCTCTATCCCTTCCTTTCCAGGCAGCCTGCAAGGAAGAAGAGGAGAGCCAGCGAGTCTGGAGCAGAGCAAAGAACAGTCAATGCTCTCTAATCCAGCCCCTCTTCTCCCATTTCTCCTGGCCCACCAAAGGCTCTTTTGGCTCCACAGTTCCACTTCCATTTAATCTACAAATTAAACCCTGCCTAAGTTGCACTTTACAATCAGGGCAGCATACATCCAATTTTGGGAGAGGCTGGACTCAAGGTGGGTGAGCAAAGGAACTCCACCTACTGCTCTGTGCCTGGCATCTCTTCCCCCCCTCCTGCAAACTAGGCTCTCAACCTCTGCCCCAGGCAATTTGGCCGTCAACTCTCACCTGTGCTCCCCAGGCAAACCGGGCTCTCAACTCCCCCACCCCCAATCTGTGTACCTTTTAAATACCACTTCGCTGGCAGTGAGCAGCAACCAATGCAAGATGCTCAGTGCTGGCTTACAGCTTTCCTTCTGATGCAACTTCCTGTTTCCACATAGGCGGGCCTACATCAGGGGGAAGGCAATGAGCCAGCACTGAGCAGCTTCCATTAATCGCTGGGAGGGGAGGGATCCCCACCAGCCACATCCTAGATCTTCAGCAACCGGGTGGGTCTGGCCCACAGCCACATCATCCCTCAACTCTGAAACCATCTCAGATTGCAGAACTCACTGATGACCTTCCGGAGAGCGGTGAAGACCCTCCTCTTCAACTAATAATCCAGCCGCTGTCACTCCCTCTGACCCCTCCTTACCAACTTCCACTAATTGCCAATTCCTTAGATCCTTTCTCTGTTCTCCCCCAAGGAATTCCCTCTGAATACCACCCCCCCCCCCAAGATGACTGTAAGACACCACTCTTCCAAGCTAGGGCTTAAGATACTACAGTGTCAACTCTTCTACCCAATATAATCTCCTTAAATACCCCCCTCCAAGCTGTCCTCAAATCACTGTTCTCCCAAACTTGTCTTTGAGTTACGGTATTGTCATTTGTACTGTCCAATGTAATCCACTGTGAATGTTGGCTTGTAACCCGTTCTAAGCTAGTGGGAGGACGGGATATAAATCGAATTTAATTAATTAATAGCGCCGTATGCATTCACTGAAAAGAACTAACAGCAGTGTTTACTGTCCCCACCATTAATTTAACTATGAGTTTCAGTGCAACAGCAATGGCTGAACCCTTTGGTCCTCTGCTCAACTGCATGCACTTCTGATAAGACTTTGCAGTTGCTACACAGCAGAGTCGAGGGAAGAGAATCGTGTGAGAATCACAAGATGTCACATGAGAAGACTCCAGGCAGCCAGAAATCAACATGAAAACTCCCCCTTCTCTCTTACAGATCCTTGTCTCCAGCGTTATCAGTGCTGAGTATAGTCTTCACACTATCCTCAAGCTCCGCCCTGGACCGAGTCCCTCTAGGCATAAGGCAAGCTACTACTGTGTGGACGTCTGAGCAAAACTAAAGTGTCAGCACACATCTGCACTCGTCAAACTGCTAGACCCCTCTGCACTTAACATTCTCATTCAATCCTGCAAATTATCCAGAATGCTTCCATTAAAATGATATATAATAAGAGAAAATTTCATCATGTTACCCCCTTATTGATTAACGCCCACTTGCTTCCGGTAGAACATCGCATTACGTATAAAACTATGTTACTGATTTACAAAGTTAGAGCCTCGGGTCAGCCAGACTTCATTAATAGACTCTTAATCCCACATTCTTCATAATGCTGCCTCCGTTCCATTAATCAAAATCTGCTTTCAGTCCCATCTTCAAAACACATCAACATTTTGCGAATTAACATTTTTTTCTGTGACTGCCGCTCCAAATTACCTAAGAGAAAGTACATCACTTATCATCTTCAAATCAAATTTGAAACATTCCTATTCAAAGACACCTTTGACTTAAGATTGTCCTTTTACCAATGCCAGCCTTATGACTCCTTGCCCTTCCCCTTCTTTACTATCCAAAATATTGTAGTTCTTCCCCTTTCCTTATTTTCTTGTTTAGTCCATGCCTTGTGTTTATTTGTAATGTGTTTATATGTTTAAAAAAATCATTTATGTATCCACTATTGTTTAAAATATGTAAACCGCCTTGAAACCTGATTTGGCGGGATATCGTCAAATTTTTTATAAACTTGTAAAGCTATATATACTATGGATCAAGATCATAGTAACATAGAAAGTGATGGAAGATAATGATCTGGACAATCTTGTGTGCAATTCTGGTTGCCGCATCTCAAAAAAGATATAGCGGAATTAGAAAAGTTTTGAAGAAGGCCAACCAAAATGATAAAGGGGATGGAACGCCTCTCATATGAGGAAAGGCTGAAGAGTTGGAAAAAGTACAAAGACCAGGGGACACTCCATGAGGTTATGTGGCAATAGTTTTAATATGAATAGGAGAAAATACTTTTTCAGTCAATGTATACTTAATCTCCAGAACTCATTGCCAAAGGATAGGGTAAAAGCAGTAGGTGTATCTGGGTTAACATACATGTAAATGACAGCAGATAAAGTCCTGAATGGTCCATCCAGTCTGCCTAGAATTTTGTGCTTTACAAGTTCATTATTAAATTAAAGTGTCTTTTTTTCTTTGCTATTTCTGAGCCATAGATCTTAGAAATCCATCTAGTATTGTCCTTAGGTTCCAACTAATGGAGTTGTTGAAGCTCATTCCAACCTATCCAAACCATCTCATTTGCAGGATTCAGACTGAAAATTTGCTCATATATATTTTAATTAGAGATCTTGTGTGTTCATCCCATGCTTTTTTGAATTCCTCTCCACCACCTCCCTCGAGAGGGCATTTCAGGCATCCACCATCCTCTCCATAAAAAAGAATATCCTAACACATCTATGAACAGTGCAGTATCCACTCCATTCTCATGTGCAATTTTGTCCATGAAGCACGGTCCTTCTCCAGGATTTTCTTTTCTTGAACAAAGAACAGAAATATTTAGCACATTTGTTTTTTCTTCATCATTTTCCACTTAGCAGTTCTTAGCTTTTTTCAGTCTCGCAATTCCAATTTTTGTCTTCCTTCTTTCACTAATATACTTTAAAAAAAAAAAATGTGTCTCCCATTTTTATATTTCTAGTCATTTGTTTTTTGGCCTGCGCTTTTGACAGACATTTCTCTCTCTTGGCTTCTTTCATTTTCATCCAGTATTCCGATTTGTGATCCTCATCTTGAGTATTTTTATATTTCATGAACACCAACTCTTTTGCCTTTATTTTCTCCACCACTCTCTTGTTTTTACTTATTTTCCCTCACATAAAGGTCGATAGCCATTTTTATTGCTCCTTTCAGCCTGGACCACTGTTTTCCACTTCCCTTATGTCCTCTCATCCTATTAATTCTTTCTTCAGATACTCCTCCATTTTACTAAAGTACACAATTTTGAAATCCAGAACCTTTGAGTTTCATGTGGCCACCCTCCACTTAGTTGTTGTTAGGAAAAAAAAAAAGGGGGGCGGGGATTTGGACAAATTCCTAGCAGAAAAATCCATAAATCTGCTATTGAGATAAACCACTATTTACCCCTGGGATTGGTAGTATAGAATCTTGCTAGTCTTTGGGATTCTGCCACTTTTGGAAGTAGAAGACTGGGCTAGATGGACCAGTGGTCTGATCTTATCCAGTCTACAAAATCCCCACTCCTGTGAAGTATACAACTTTACACCCCCACATCCCATAGAAGGCATTCCTCCTCCTTCTGCCTCTTGAAAACAGTGATTAAACACTGGCATCACATGAAGGGCAATGGGAAATTCACCACATCAACTACACACAGTGCAACACCATAGAAACATGATGGCAGATAAAGGCCAAATGGCCCATCTAGTCTGCCTATCCGCAGTAACTACCATCTCTTCCTCTCTCTAAGAGATCCCACGTGCCTATCACAGGCTCTTTTGAATTCAGACAGTCTCTGTCTCCACCACGTCTTCTGGGAGACTGTTCCATGCATCTACCACCCTTTCTGTAAAAAAAGTATTTCCTTAGATTACTCTGGAGCCTATCACCTTTTAACTTCATCCTATGCCCTCTCATTGCAGAGTTTCCTTTCAAATGAAAGAGACTCGACTCATGCGTATTTACATTACATAGGTATTTAAACATCTCTATCATATCTCCCCTCTCCTGCCTTTCCTCCAAAGTATACAGATTGAGATCTTTAAGTCTGTCACCACAAGCCTTATGATGAAGACCACATACCATTTTAGTAGCCTTCCTCTAGACCGACTCCATCCTTTTTATATCTTTTTGAAGGTATGGACTCCAGAATTGTACACAATATTTTAAATAAGGTTTCATCAAAGTCTTATACAGGGGCATCAATACCTCCTTTTTCCTACTGGCCATACCTCTCCCTATGCAACCTAGCATCCTTCTAGCTTTCACCATCACCTTTTCAACCTGTTTGATCCCTTAAGATCATCACATACAATCACACCCAAGTCCAGCTCTTCTGTCGTGCAAATAAAGTTCTTCACCCCCTAAACTGTACTGTTCCCTCGGGTTTTTGCAGCCCAAATGCATGACCTTGCATTTCTTAGCATTAAATTTTAGCTGCCAAATTTCAGACCATTGTTCAAGCTTCACCAGGTCTTCCTTCATGTTATTCACACCATCCTGGGTGTCTACTCTATTGCAGATTTTGATATCATCCGCAAAGAGGCACACCACTGGTAACATCACTTTCCTCAGAGTGATCTCCATTGATCCAAAATACAGCTCTGAGACTCATCTGCTCATTGAGGAAACACGACCATATTACAGAAGCATACATCAACTCACACTGGCTACCAATCCAAGAAAGAATACTATTTAAATTCTACTGTATGTTATTTAAAACCTTAAATGGAGACAGCCCAACCTACCTGAATAACCACCTCATCCAAACCACCTCAATCAGACATAGAAAAACACACACCCCATTCACACCCCCTCCCCCCGATCAAAGAAGTAAAACAGAAAAAACTATACGATGGCCTCCTAGCCACTCAAGCAGTAAAACTAGATAACCAGATCTCCAATCTACTGATAACTACCCCAGACTACAAGATGTTCAGAAAAGAAATAAAAACTATACTCTTCAAGAAATTCCTGAAACAGTCCTAACATCACATATACCGTCCTTCTTCCCTCCCTCTTCCCGCCACACTGAAACTACCTGACTTACTCTTTACCTCTCTAGAAATGACAAATGATCTTCCATTGTAACCCACCATTTAAAATTCTTTTGTAATCCGCCTTGAACTGCAAGGTAATGGCGGAATAGAAATTTATAATGTAATGTAATGTAATCACTCCCCTCTGTCGCCTTCCACTCAACCAGTTCTTGACCTAGCCCGTCACTTTTGGACCCATCCCAAGGGCACTCAGTTTATTTATTAGACATCTGTGTGGAACACTGTCAAAGGCTTTGCTAAAATCTTTAAATATACCACATCTAGCGCAAATCCTCTATCCAATTCTCTGGTCACCCGGTCAAAGAAATTGATCAGATTTTTCTGACAAGACCTACTTCTAGTGAATCCATGTTGCCTCTGGTCCTGTAATCCACAGGATTCCAGAAACTTCACCATTCTCTGTTTTAAAAACATTTCCATTAATTTGCTTACCACAGCAGTCAGACTTACCGGCCTGTTATTCCCTACTTCTTCCTTATTTCCACTTTTGTGGAGAGGGACCACATCCACCCTTCTCCAGTACCACTCCTGACTCTAGGGAATCGTTGGAAAGGTCAGTCAGTGGAGCTACCAGAACTTCCCTAAGTTCCTTCAGCACCCTCAGATGTACACCATCCGGCCCCATCGCTTTGTCTACTTTTATTTTAGCTAGGTCCTCACGAACACAGCCCTCTGAAAATCAATCAGGGTCTATTACTCCTCCTTCCCTATTCCTGTTTGTCTTCTGCAGTCCCGCTCCCGGCGCTTCAGCCGTGAACACAGAACATAAATATTTGTTAATCAAGTTGGCCTTTTCTTTATCAGCTTCTATATATTCGTCCCCTTCAGGTCTCACAATGCCACTTTTGCACTTCTTCCTATCACTAATATACCTTTTGTTAAGGCATCTTCTGTTGTCCAAGGTGGAGGTGGCTTGCTGGTGCTGTGGCCAAGGTCTGACAGAAATGGAGCTAGGAGGTAGAGTGGCGAAGCTGGGAACATGGCCTAAAAAATCTTCCTCCCTCTTGAAGATCAGGCCCCCTTGGCAGATCTGCCATTATTTGGCTGCCCAGGATTATATAGAATTTTCTTAGCAATGTTTAGAAGTAAATCTCAGTGTTGGGAAATGTGTTCGGTGCTCTGCATAGAGCAGGAAGCAATGCATTTGTTTTCACCAGCATTGCACTAGTTTTGTGTGCCTCTTTGTAGTTCTGGTTTCTGTTAAACTGATTCTATC
This sequence comes from Geotrypetes seraphini, assembly GCF_902459505.1. NCBI lineage: Eukaryota > Metazoa > Chordata > Amphibia > Gymnophiona > Dermophiidae > Geotrypetes > Geotrypetes seraphini. The sequence goes on along the minus strand of NC_047089.1, from coordinate 4,380,486 downwards.
TTTGGAGAAGGTCTGTGTATTTTGCACATGTGATCAAGGTCAGGTCTTCTCGTGTGTAGTTTCTGGCCAGCTTGTTCCATTTTCTCAATAGGAAGGTCTAGTTGTAATTTCTTCTTAAACCTTCCATCAGTCACTGGCAGAAAACTTTACCCTGGCCCAAACCGCTGCTGAATGGAAGGATTCAAGGTCATCACGATTCTGATGTAAGAATCTGGCAAACGTAAAATTGGAGAAACTGCAGAGAGACTTCCTGTACTTCAAAAAGACAGATTGTGCAAAGACCAACTTCTGCAAAAAATAAAACAAAAAAAAACAGATGGGAGCTTCTTCCCAGACTGTGAAATTCAAAGGCAGAACTTTTCACTTGGCAATATTTTGCTTTCCAAAAGTGGGCAAACAATGTGCTGGGTAGACACTGTGCCAGTTGGGTGCCCTCCAGTCTCCCTGCCCTATCTTTATCTGGGCTTTGTGCAACCAAGCAGCTGAGTGGCAGCCACAACTCATAGGTAGAGTCCTAGAGGTCAGTCTGCGCAGAGCCACCAGGTAACAACACAAACCACCATGTCGCAGTTCTTCAAAACAAAACCATCATTGCCAATGGCAGTTAAGAAAAATGCCCAATGCAGCAATCATCCTCCACCAGTAGTCAAACTATCACGTGGGGCTGGTTCAGAGTTCTATATATTTGATAAACTGCCTAGGGTCAAGCCATCAAAGTGGGTTACGAGCGAGAACAGAAATACATTTCAAAACAATAGTTCATTTAGGCACAATGATGATGTGCTGTCTTTGGGCCATCACTTTTCTCCTCTCCCTGTGGGCTTCCAGCTCAAATCAGAACCAACCTCTAAATGAGCTGTTGCCACAAATTCTTCATGCAAAGACAGCAGTTTCATATTTGTCCTACAAGGGAGCTTCTGTGGCATCCCAAGTCTATCCAAGGAGCAGGCGGCTTCATGAAGTTAGAGAAACATGGACACTATCGACCTCTTTTGCAAAGCAACAGCCCCGAAGCCCTTTAAATCTCTAGGGGCTTCAAGGCCACTAGCGCAGCTTTGTAAAAGAAGCCATATGTTGAGCTGGAAAGCAATATTAAACTCCTGGTGTTTATATAGATAATATCACTATCCCTTCCTAAACATGGATGGCAATAAGTAAAACAATCATTTCATATAGATTATCCAAGCTAATGACTTCTTACCAGGAATAATTCTGCCCTATGTCCATCTAGGCTTCCCAGTACAATATACAATAGTATCTCAAAAATGCTGGAGGTTGTCTCTTCCTGGCCAGATATCTCAAGTTTCAGCAAGAATGTGAATCCTTTGCTAACAGTATGGCTTTGGTGGAAGTTTCCACAAACTGTAATAGAAGGGGAGGGTTCATCCCTCTAACTAGATGTGTCCAATTATGATGAATAATTCCAGTTGGGACCACAGCCAAATAAGATAAATAGGTCCCTGTGGTCTCTTATATTTTTCCCCTTCTATGGAAATCATTTTACCCAAACTCAATCATCATGGATCACGGTTGCTAAGGATTTAATCTTATAGTGCAATCATAGACCCTATTCCAATGGACTTTCTAGTGATCATTCTGATCCCAGATAGCATGGAAATCCAGACTAATGCAGGATTAGCTGAGAAGTGGGAACCCATTTCCATCAGGCTGAGAATGTTCCTAACCAAGTCAACCCAAAGACTCTGGACAATAGGCATTTTCCAGGCTGACAGGGCAGTATACTGAAAGTCAAAAGCTAAAGCTAAAATTACAGAAATGGTCTAATTCAAATTGAGGAACGTTATTGGAGATAACTTTTCTGGATTCCAAATCAGATCAAATGAACTTCATTTCATTGACAATCATTCCTGAAATGACAGCGAGTACCGCCCAAGTAACAAAATACATAGTAAACATAGTAAAATGACAGCAGATAAAAGACCTGCGTGGTCCTACAAAAGGTCAACTGATCTTCAGAAGACAAGCGCTGAAAGGTCAGTTCCAAACGTAGCCAGGGTTGAGATGTTGGGACCGAAGATTTAAGGGCTTCCCATGGACTGGTTCTCATGCTGGCAGATGTCATAGCATAGACTGTTCCTAGACTATAAGAAAAGGCATCAATCAAAACTGTCAAGATTGATGGGGCTTCAACCAGCAACAAGGGGGCAGAGATGAAGAGTCTGCAGTGAACCACCACAGGTACAGGATTAGGGAAAGTCAAAGGGATATTTAGCCTCTGGTTGCCAGGTAGCTAGACATGACTTCAGGAAGCTCGTTTAGTCTAGTGCAATGCGTGCTATCGTATAAAGAAAAGCAGAGATACACCTTCAGGACTTCTGCATACCTGATCTTCTTTATCAGTACCCAGCATTGCAGTCCTGTTATTTGGTTCTAACTCCACACTTAGCATGCCAGTCTGGTTTTCCTGATCCTTCAGCCTTCAACTTGGCCACCAACAACTATCTGTCAGTAACCAGACAAGCCCCTAGACTGTAGAGAGCCAAAACAGGACATGTACCTAGGGTGCCTTTTATATACCCCAAAACTAGTTCTTGTGCCATATCCCAAACTTAACAGGTCTCTCAATGGTTCTGACTTCTCTGTCAAGTAAAAGATATTTCCCTAGGTGTGTGAAAATGCCCATAAAACCTCAATTAAGTTGTGAGGTGTCAACATCTGGGAAATGACTTGCTCTTGATCAAGTTTCTGAACCGATATCCCTTTCCAAAAATTCAAGTTGTCACCAAATACGATATCCTGTTTCTCCAGCTATTTCGGTACCTCGAGGAGGAGGACAAAAGCATTTCATATGGCATCTTTAGAGGGAATCTAGATGATACATTTGGATTTTCAAATGCAGAAGTGAGAATTAACATCAGCCCCACAAATGCTCTTACTTATGTACCCACTCTCAGCCATAAGAATAGCCTTCCTGGGTCAGACTTATGGTCCTTCTAGCCCAGTAGCCCATCTTTACGGTGACCAATCCAAGTCACCTGGTAAAAACCTAAATAGTAGCAACATTCCATGCTACTGGTCCAAGAAAAGCAGTGGCTTCGCCCATGTCTGTTTCAACAATAGACTATGGATTTTTCCTCCAGGAAATGATCCAAATCTTTCTTAAAACCAGCTACGTTAACCACTTCTGCCAGTCTGTTGAAATTTGCTGCTCCAGAACGAAGAAGTCCTGCAGCTGTTGAGGACATTCTATCTGCATTGCCTCCACTAGTCTTGCAAGAGTTTTAGCATCAGCAAGAATCTAGCTATCATTTGCTTCTCCCCCCAAGGAGTGAAGTAATCTCCATATCCATCTATATAATGAGCCCCCAGAGAAAAGAGCAGGTACATGGGGAAACAACTCTGGTATGAACCAGTTGAAGTACAGTAGGAGGTTGCTGGGTGAAGCTCCTTCACCTTATCCCAAGAAATAAGAACTAGGTATCCAAAGCAATGGAAAAAAAGACAGCAGAAGAAAGTCACTCTGCTACTTGTGAAGACCACTTAGGGGCACCTCTGGTTTGCTCTACTTTGACTGTGATGAAGTAATCAAAGGAGGGGCTACAATACTCAAACTGGATGGGATAAAGTATCAAATAGACAGAATATGTGCCCCAAAACCAAGCAAGATCAGAAGTCACCTACTGAAAAAGATGGTCTTCATTCTGCCCTCTTAACAAACCATCCTCTAAAATCAGCTCCTAAATAGCAAAGGAACTATTTAACTCTTTGAAAAGCCAAGCCTTAATATGAGGAATCACGAAAGCTCAATGACTGCAGAAAGGCTGGACACTCGCATCACTGTATGAAGAGACATATTCGATGAATGCGCTTGACTGTTACATTTTCAAAACCACTTCCCTTCATGCTTTCAACAACATTTACACCCAGAATAGCCCACCACAGATAGAGGACTTACGAAAAAGAAAAAAAACACCCACCCCAAACCACTCTTAACAAGAGGTGATAAAGCCCTGTATAATCATAGTACTGAAATAGAAGGCAGTTCGCTCTCAGTAAGGTCTCCGAAGACTGTGGAGGAAGCCAGCGCTCCCTTACTTACACCAGGCCAGGAAATGCAGTCCAGCCAGCGACTCAGGAACTGACAAGTACATTTCTGGCCTTAGCTACAGTAAGAGGGTAATCAATGGAAATCCCCATGAAATACTTTTGTTCTGCAATTTGGAGGTTTTTTTTACAGGCAGAATACAAAAAAAGTGACTCAAATTAAGCCTTGCACAAGTCACTTAAGGCCTTGGACCAACTTCCCCTCCCCCACCACCAGCATTAGAGAAAAGTATTCTCAACCAGCTCATAATTTTTAAGTGGTTACAATATCGTGACTGTGGTTTGCCTCTACCTCATACATTCAGATAGTGTGCTATGGAGGATTATTTAAAATTAGGAGGTGGACTTTTTAGTTCCATATTCTGCTTTTTCAGCAAAGTCAGTTTAGGCAAGTGTTGGCTTTAAAGTCTCTATTAGGGTTTTTACATAAAAACAGAGAAATTCTATATAGGATGCCTGTTTCTGCAGCCGCCTAAGATGCAGAATCTCATCTGTCCTAAGGGACAGACGCTTAACCACACCTAACTGGTGCAATTCTCTACCAGGCGCCCATGTCATGGGCACCGGTTAGAGAATCATGCTTAAATCCTTCCCATCAGCTGATCGCTGCAAGGGAATCCCCCCGCTGTGATCAGCTGAGGGGCCGTGACAGGGAACCCCCAAAACACCTCTTCCTCCCCCGTGAACTTGGCCAACAGGAGGAATGCCCACTCCCTCTTGCCGCTGGCCCCGATCCCCCATCACTCCCCAACACTCCCTCTGAGCCCCAAACACTCCCCCATACCTTTAGGAGATGGCCGGCAAGAGGGATACCCAAATGGACAAACATCAATCCCTGATGAAGAATGCTCCGGTCATTCCAGCACAGCCATCACTGATGAGGAAGTGGGTCACGCTGACGCTATTATTTGTGAAAACAGGCACATTTCTTTAGAAATTCTGGCCAGGGAATTGGATTTCAGTATCGGATCCACACATACCATTGTCACAGAGGTTCTCAAGTTGTGTGCATGGTGGGTGCCAAGCATGTTGACTGATGAGTACAAGATGATTTGAATGCAGACATCCACAGCCTTTTTGGCACAGTATAACGATGAAGGAGGCGGCTTCCTAGCATGTATTGTTATAGGGGACAAAATTTGGGTGCATCACTGAGCCTTCACAATGGCGTCACACACCATCTCCAGTCAAGAAGAAGTTCAAATCGCAGCCCTCCACTGGAAAGGTCTTGTTCGCTCTCTTCTGGGATATGAATGGACCAGTGAAACAGTGAATAGAGCCCGATGCAGTGCAATGATGGAGGAAGAGCTGAAGCCAAAAACAGCCGTCGCAGAGGACTTTTGTCTAAAGGCGTTCTCCTTCATTTTAACGCACACCCTCACACGGCCACTGCAACTCTTGACACCATTCGGAAACTGAGATTTCAGATCTTACAGCATCCTCCATACAGCCCTCATCTTGCTCCCTCCGATTATCATGTGTTTAGACCCTTGAAGGATGCTTTGAGAGGACAAAGATTTGAAGGCGATGAAAATGTCAAAGAAGTGGTGCATTCCTGGCTAAAGACAACCAAAAACATTTTTTTCCAATGGAATAAAGAAGCTGGTGCAGTGGTGTTGAAAAGGAAGGCGATTATGTACAAAAATGACATATAAATTTGTATCTGTAATTGAATTATATATCTCAAAATATTAAATTTGCTGTTAACGAGGCTGTTTCAAAAAGTATCTGCACAAGGAGCTCAGTGTGAGAAGGGGGGACAAGCAGGAAAGTTTGGTTTTCTTTTCCAAATTATGAACAGAGAAGATGAAGATGAAAATGAATGAGCTACAGAAAACAGTATTTTAAGTGTTTCATGTGTGGATCTGGCTAATAGTCTAAGCTTTTGTTTAACCACTTAGTTAACATGGATATTGAAATAAATACAAGAATATATATGTCATGTCGTCATTGTTTTGGACAAATAAAAACTATTTAAAATTGTTATGAAGGTAATGATTATTTTTCTCTTTTCAATAAAGTACAACAGAAAAGTTATCCAAATATGAATGATTAATCTATTAAATAGGAGATAATTACGTATGGCGCAGTGCTTAGATCTACAGCCTCCGCACCCTGAGGTTGTGGGTTCAAATCCCTCACTGCTCACTTAATCCCCTCATTGCCCCAGGTACACTAGAGTTTGAACCCGCCGGGACAGATAGGGAAATATGACAAAGTACCTGAATGTAAAACCACTTAGGATATAAGTAGTATATAAATAAATATTTATCTATGTATTTCTAATGGTATAAACTGCAAAACTAATCTGAAAAGTTCTTTTTCAAATAATGAAACCTGCATCTGGTTGTAAATATTAAGATTATACGAGGAAGTTGAGCCTTTCAGTAGAAGCATGATTTAAAACAAGCCTGGATAGTGGTTTAAATCAAATCCACTCTGACGGAGAAAGGAGCCTTAAAAAAGGCAGCTTAGTGTCGCAGTGTTTTGGAAGAGAAGAACTGGAGAATCTGGAATGGCGAGCAGTGCTAAATAAGACCGGCCTTAAAAGTAAAAATGAGCCGACGACATTTTTGAAGCAAAAGGGATTTAAAAAACCAACCAAAATGAAAGCTTCACTAAACATGGAAAGTGATATAAAATGAAATGTGCACTCAGATTGAGCCTCTGAAGAGTTAAAACACATCCCACTGCTCGGTTCAGGTACAAACCAGCTTCCCTTTCTTGCTCAATTTAGGATGTAAAAACTCATGCTTGCATTATCTTGCATTTGGTTCTGCTGTAAACTTCCCTTTTAAGTTTTAAAGAAGCAGTCTTAGAAGCTAGGACTGGATCTTTCTGGCATATAAACCGGTAAAGAGAGAGGTACCTTCAACTGCTGAAGAAGAGGAGAAAGTGCGGCCTAGAGACACGTAGGTCTGTTCAAAGCCCTGACAGACAGACCGACGACAGAAATAGAACTTCAACACCCTGTACTAAATCTTTCAACAGTGGGTCTAGATGATCAGAAATTTAAGTGTGTGCAGGTCATTGTACAAATTTATATCAAAATGTGCAAGTTTCTTCTGAAATTGTAATGCTGTGTCCACAAAACAGAGCTGAAATGCATAAAAATGATGCCTACTAGCTAATTAGGTAAAAAGGTGTTTTTTTGCTAAAAATTCTCTCTAGTGGGTGTGTCCAAGGTCTCTTCCACAGTTGTTCGAGCATGTTCACATTGGTTTTGCAGCATGTAAGCCAAGCCAACAGAAGCTTCCTGCTAGAGCTCCGTTCCCATAGGTCAAACTTGCATGTGACCTATTTTCTCCAGTCACTGAGAGATTTGCCAGCTTCATGTTTCAAGCCAAGATACAGCCCCTCTGGGTAGTCGAAAGCAAACAGTCCACAACTCTCCCCTTTTTCGCCCTCTGGAAAACACTCAGATCCAACGTCCAACTTTCCATCGGTTCCTCAAAATCCACCCTTTCAAAATGGCCGTCTTGGTCAGCCAACTGATGAGCACCTAGTTCCTAAGACTCATTCTGCCTGTGTGCAGCGAGTTTCTGATTTTACTTAGTTAAACCTGCCCAGTTAGTAATACATCATCATCTAACATAGTAACATAGTAGATGACGGCAGATAAAGACCCAAATAGTCCATCCAGTCTGCCCAATAGGCACATACATTAGGCACTCATGGTTAAATTGACTTGTCACAGACCATAAAAGTCCACCCAGTACCATCTTTATATTATCACTACCAGAGTTGCTAACATAGTAATATAGTAATTGACGGCAGATTTAAGACCCGAATGGTCTATCCAGTTTGTCCAACCTTGCCCACTCTTTAAATTACTGATAAGGGAATAGTATTGCTAGTTACTGAGATTACTTCAGAACCTTGTGGTTAAGAAACAGGGAAGGTGGGAGCTGGAGGGAACTAAATAGGGATTTCTATGTTCCCCTACCCAAAATGTGGCAGAGGAAGACAAAACAGCAACTGTCTCAGATGATCTTGCAAGTGGCACATTGCCTGAAACTGGGTTGTATCCTTAGCAGTAGGGACAGAATAACTGACAGACTGGATTTTCCAGTGGCCTCTATTTGTCCTCGTTTAACATATTACTATGTTTCCACTTTCATGGAACTGGGATCATTTGAGCCAATCAGTAGAATAGAAATGCCCACTGGGGTTCCTCTAACCAGCTCAAAGAAGGCATGAACAAAACTAATGCAACACTAGTGCTGTCCGATTCACAATTAAAATTGATTCTCCGATTCAGTTTGGCTAAATTGATTCAAATCTAATTGTTTTTTAAAAATAATCAGATTCACTGATTCACACCCCTTGGTGCAGACCATAAGGGGGTGCTCCTAGAGTTGGCGTTCAAAATTCCTCCCCTTCCGACAGAAGCAGCCTTCACAGACGTCAGGCCTTCCTCTCTGCTGGTCCTGCCTTTGCAGAAACAGGAAATAGGTAGGACCAGCAAAGAAGAAGGCACGACACTGGCAGAGTAGTGAGTTGAGAAGACTGCCGCAGAAGAGAAAAGAGGTATCCGCCATTTGAGCGACCCCACCCCCCACGTACCTCCTGACATGTTCTCTGCCATGAGCACTTCCACCTGCTGCTCGTGCATGGCTCATCTCCCTTCTGATGTCACGTTCTAGTCCCACGACCTGGAAGTGATGTCAGAAGGGAGCTAAATCCAGCATGAGCAGCAAGTGGAAGATGTTGCTTGTGCCGGCAAACATTTAAAGAGGTGCTTGGGGGGGGGGGGGCACAGAGAGGTGACGAAAAGTACAGAGATGGAAGATGGATGGTAAGCATGGAGAAAAAGAAAATTGTCAAATGGGTAGGAGACTCTGGCGAGTGAGTTAATAGAAGACAAACAGAAACCAGAGCCTGGGACCAACATGATTTGAATAATAAAATGACCAGACAACAAAAAGGTAGAAAAAATAATTGTATTTTCTATTTTGTGATTATAATATGTCAGATTTGAAATTTGTATGCTGCTAGAGCTGGTAGATAGCAAGTGTGAGCTAGGACCTAACACACGAAAGCGCTGACGTGGGGTTGGAGAGGGGAAAAATGAGACTGCAAAATAAACCCACCAGCTAATTTTAAAGCTATATCATAGAAAGCATTGAAAACTGGCAAAATCGAATCAAAATTTTTTTTCCCTGAATCGGACAGCTCTACTCAATACATCCAACATACTAAGATCACATAACACAAACAGTGAAAAACTGCTTTTACAAAGTGCGCATGATCAGGTCATTAGCAAAAGTATTAGAACCATCAGCACTCAATATATTATCCACTCTCTGGTTATTTCAAAACTTGATTATTGTAATTCTCTGCTAAAAGGCTAAGGAGACTTCAACTTATCCAAAACACTGCAATAAAAATCATAACAAACCAATCTAGGGCGCATGGGACTTTTTCCCGTTTGGACTATACCTTCATATCTGAATCTCTCTTCTCTCGGGTAACTGAGGCCACCATTGGACCGTTGGCGATATCAGATCACTGTCCGGTCTGGCTGGATGTGGCCTGGGGATTGCCTCCTTCGGGTAGTCGCCGTTGGCGGTTTCCTTCCTACTTGAAGGATGATCCCTCTTTTCTGACATACTTGGGTTCATGTTGGGAGGATTTTTTAACAACTAATGGCCAACATCAATCCACTCCGGATCTCTTTTGGGACACGGCCAAAGCCGTGCTCAGAGGAGCAATAATTTCCTTTGTCACTGCTCGTTGTAAACGTATTTCACACGGCATTATTAGATTGGAAACGCAATATACTCGTCTGAAAGCACGTTATCTTCTCCATCCTACTCGGCTACTGGGTGAAGAGATGCACTCAGCACAAGTCGCGCTAAATGCATTATTGCATGATCGAGCAAAGCGCTCCCTGTTTTATAGGAAGTATAGGTTCCATCGTTTCGGGAATAGAACAGGTAAATTATTAGCCACATTGACCAAAAATTGGCAGGATGACCGTTATATCTCCCGCATTAAATTGGGCCCTAATACTTACCATACCAAACCGGCTGATATTGCAGAGGCATTTTATCAACACTTCTCTAACTTTTACAAAAGTACTGGTACTTATGTAGGCCCTGATGTTTGTGATTTTTTGGAAGATGCGGGCATGCCAAAGTTCACGGACCTGCAGAGATCGGTGTTAAATAGACCTATTCAGGGAACGGAGATCCAGACGGCGATTAAAAATTTACGATCTGGTACTGCTCCGGGCCCTGACGGATTTTCTACTGAATTTTACAAAGCCCTGTCGCTGCAGGTGTGTGAACCGCTTCTTCACTATTATGTGGTGGCATTGGAGAAAGGAACATTTCCATCTTATATTAATACCGCCACCATTACATTACTTCATAAACCGGGCAAATCAAAAGAAGAGGTTGACTCTTATCGTCCCATATCCCTCCTTAATGTGGACATAAAAATTCTGGCTCGCTTACTGGCCAACCGACTGGCTCCCATCCTACCACGTGTAATTTCACCTGTGCAGGCGGGATTTGTCCGGGGTAGGCATTCCGTGATAAATGTCCGGAGAATAGTATTGGCAATGTCTAGAGCGCAAGCGACATCTACACCTGGAATTCTGGTCAGCCTAGATGCGGCTAAGGCATTTGACCAAGTTAACTGGAACTATCTCTTTGAGGTGTTGTCTTATATGGGGGTGGAGGGCTGGTTTCGGTCAGCATTGAGGGTGTTATACACGGATCCAACTGCTTCCCTACTGGTGAATGGTATTCTGACGAGGACCTTTCCTGTGGGCCGGGGAACTCGTCAGGGTTGCCCATTGTCCCCTCTACTTTTCTTGATTTATTTAGATCCACTATTACGTACAATACAGAGGGATGATATTTTGGTGGGACTATCGGAAGGGGATTCCCAACTAAGAGTGCTAGCTTTTGCGGATGATATTTTGCTAACTCTGGCTCAGCCGCACCGTTCCTTGACGCGCGCATTAGAGATATTAGATGAATTCCATTTATATTCTGGACTGACATTGAATAAACAGAAATCTATGGTACTCCCGTTACAACCTATAATTAGGGACACTTGGCCGGAACCTTTCCCACTTGTATGGGCAACCTCCTCCATTAGGTATCTGGGGGTCCTCCTTTCAGAGGATTTAACCAATATATACTCCATAAATGTGTTGCCTTTACTAGCTCAAACGGAACGGCGTCTGCAGGCGTGGCGAGCATACCCGTTGACGTTAATGGGTAGGATCGCTTTATATAATATGATGGTGATTCCACAATGGCTCTATATTCTACAAACACTACCTATACTAATATCACGCGCACACCTCAAACAACATCATAGAACATTGTCAAGATTTCTTTGGGGAGGTAGGAGGTCCAGGATTCCTTTACATACATTATCATTACCAACTGCCCAAGGGGGCCTGGGTCTCCTGCATATAGGCAGATTTAATGAGGCCTGTCAACTCAGACACTTAAATGACTGGTTTTGTAATACATCCCATTTTACAGCTACTGAGGTGGAATGTTCAGCGTTTGCTCCCTACCACTTTAGCTACTTACTACATGTTGGTAGCTTGCCTAAACGGGAGGTGACCTATGGGGACTTATTTTTATTTCCATTGAGAAAACTCTGGAGGTCTCTCTGCCGGCGACTGGCAATTAGACATGATGTGACCCCGTGCCTTCCGGTCGCCGGCAGTGGAGATTTTTCCCCAGGTATGCCCTTGACTGCTGGCAGTTGGTGGAATGGGAGGGGACTGTATTATTTGTGGAATGTGTTGCAATCTAATGGGTCTCTCCAATCTTTTCAATCATTATGTGATTCTTCTCTACTGGAGCCCGGTGATTGGTTCCCTTATAACCAACTACATCACTATGTCAGTACTTTGCCCAAATCGGACTTGAGAAAGGAAGTTCAAGAAAAACTGTCTGAAGCCCTTTGTTTGATGGCACAAGAACCTACACCATTACGTTTTCATCACCACTTTTTACAGGACCTAGCCGGTGAATTGGATTATGCTTCCTTGGCTAATCAATGGACTTTGGACTTACACTTCACCGTCACACATGAGGTGCTTAAGCGGAGTTTCTCCTTGGGAATGAGATTGTTGGTATCTCCGGCTGAAAAAGAACGCTATTACAAGTTTCTGGCCCGGGCATACTTTGCCCCAGTTCGGGCTTATCGGGTGCATGCGAGTGATACTGACTGCTGTCCGAAATGCGCGGCCCCGAGGGCTTCTCTGGGTCACATGTTTTGGCTCTATCCGGGAATTCAGGCATATTGGAAGAGAATTAGTCTGCATGTTCAATCCATTTGGAACTGTACTTGGTCGCCCACGAACACTTTTCTTTTTACGTTACAATTTACTCTATCACCAAAACGTCCAGGAGCGGCAGCATTTGTTCAAAAGACAATATTCATGGGCATTAAAACTATTCTTCAGTGCTGGTTGTCCGAGCATACCCCAACATTAGCGCAATGGCGTGCTCAGATGATTCAAATGGCGGGTTATGAGCGTTTGGCCATTACTGATATCAACTCTAAATTAGGATCTGCATACTTACGTTGTTGGCTACCTTTTTGCGACACTTTGACCCCGGTGGTGCGCAGTAGACTGCTAAATTGATGTGTAACAATGGCTGTTCCCATGGGTGGGAGTGGGTGGGTGGGTGGGTGGGAGGACGGATACTTGGGGGGTTTATTACTGGTATGGGTATGCTGTTTGGTTGTATTGCTGGATTGTTTGTTTTGACATTGTTTTTTCACAAAATAATAAAAAAGATTGAACCATAAAAATCATAACAAATTAAAAAAAAGTACGACCATGTAACACCTCTCTTAAAAAAATGCCAAAACCCCATCGTATTACCTATAAAATAGCATTACTTTCTTTTAAGATCCGTCGACCCTTTTGGACAGGTTACTGATCCAGAGCTCTGCGGTCATCTGACCAAAACCTCTTAAAGTTATTGGCACAAGACGAGCAGAAATATTTTCAGTAGCTGCGCCTCAATTATGGAATTCTTTGCCTGGATATATTAGAGGTTGAACCCGCTCTAGATAAGTTTAAAAGTTTTTTGAAAACGTTTCTTTTTTACTGATGCTTTCGGAAATTAAAATTCACCAATCAAACTTATTTTTGCTTCTGCTTTTAGCCTGTCCACATTGTTATCTTTTTCAAAAATTTTTGGGAGTTCCAACCCCTCTCCCATTGTTGTCTGTAAGTCAGTCTATTTTTTGTTAACATATGTGTGAAATGTTCTTATTACCCCTTTTTATATTTGTAATTCGCTTTGAAACTATATTATAAGCATTTGCATCAAATTTTAATAAACATGAAACTTGTAGAAGAGTAGGTGGAGCCTGCAAATTTTTATAAACCTTTACTGTATATGCTAGAGAGAGAAAGAGATCATGGTTACTGTGGATGGGCAGACTAGATGGGCCACTTGGCCTTTATCTGCTGTCAGTAGAAGCAACAAGAGCGCCTAGCACAGAGCCTGGACGTTCCACTTGAGTTCCCAAGAGAGGACAATCAAAGGATAAAAGACCACAGATTTTGTGATCACCAGCTTTATGTCATTAGGCCTCATTTTAGGAGCTAATGATGAGCTTTGTCCCAATCCTGGTCTTTAACACATCATGTTAGGCATCAGTGGTTGCACAAACTGGTCTTTGGGGGGGGCACATAAGTCTAGTGGTTGTAGATTTAGTATCATTTAATTTGGCATCTTACATGGTAAACGCTGGCAAATAAAGACCTGCCTGGTCCATCCAGTCTACCCAACAGTCACATTCATCATCAAGGCAATGCTGAACCAACAATCTGGTATTTTACTTGCTAAGTTCCATTACAAGATATACCCTCCTCCTCCCAAAATATACAAGACCCGAACTCAAATGTGGTATAAAAGACAAGTACTTACTCCTGATCCATCCTTACTATTTTCAAAGCTCAAACTGTAAAAAAAGTCTGCCTTACGCTAGCTCTACTTCCCAGCTACCAAGATGCCGTTAAAACCTATTCATAGAAACATGACGGTAGATAAAGGCCAAATGGCCTATTCATTAGCTCCTCCTCTCCCTAAGAGATCCCACTTGCCTATCCCAGGCCCTCTTGAATTCAGACACAGTCTCCGTTTCCACCATCTCTTCTGGGAGACTGTTCCACGCATCTACCACCCTTTCTGTAAAAAAGTATTTCCTCAGATTACATTACATTACATTACATTACATTAGGGATTTCTATTCCGCCATTACCTTGCGGTTCAAGGAGGATTACAAAAGGTTAATTTAGAAATACAGAGTTACATTGATTGTAGATTTTGTAAACATAAACGGGTTGTTGAGGGTGAGGTGGTTTGTAAGAGATTACTCCGGAGCCTATCACCTCTTAACTTCATCCTATGCCCTCTCATTCCAGAGCTTCCTTTCAATTGAAAGAGTCTCAACTCATGCACATTTACATTGCATAGGTATTTAAACATCTATCATATCTCCCCTTTCCCGCCTTTCCTCCAAAGTATACAGATTGAGATCTTTAAGTTTGCCGCCATACACCTTATGACGAAGACCACATTCCATTTTAGTAGCCTTCCTCTAGAGTCTAGACCGACTCCATCCTACTCCATCCTGTTTATATCTTTTTGAAGGTTCAGCCTCCAGAATTAACATAAGAACATAAGCAATGCCTCTGCTAGGTCAGACCTGAGGTCCATTGCGCCCAGCAGTCCGCTCACGCGGCGGCCCAACAGGTCCAGGACCTGTGCAGTAATCCTCTATCTATACCCCTCTATCCCCTTTTCCAGTAGGAAATTGTCCAATCCTTTCTTAAACCCCAGTACCATACTCTGCCCTATTACGTCCTATGGAAGCGCATTCCAGGTGTCCACCACACGTTGGGTAAAAAAGAACTTCCTAGCATTCGTTCTGAATCTATCCCCTATCAGCTTTTCCGAGTTGCCCTCTTGTTCTTTTATTTTTCAAAAGTTTAAAGAATCTGTCCCTCTCTACTCTTTCTATGCCCTTCATGATCTTGTAAGTCTCTATCATATCCCCTCTAAGTCTCCTCTTCTCCAGGGAAAAGAGTCCCAGTTTCTCCAATCTTTCAGCGTATGAAAGGTTCTCCATACCTTTTATCAGACGTGTCGCTCTCCTCTGAACCCTCTCGAGTAACGCCATATCCTTCTTAAGGTACAGCGACCAATATTGTACGCAGTACTCCAAATGCGGGCGCACCATCGCCCGATACAACGGCAGGATAACTTCTATCGTTCTGGCTGTAATACCCTTCTTGATTACACCTAGCATTCTATTCGCTCTCTTAGCGGCCACTGCGCACTGTGCCATCGGCTTCATTGTCATATCCACCATTACCCCCAAGTCCCTTTCCTGGGTACTCTTATTCAATAATATCCCTCCCATCGTATAGTTGTACCTCGGGTTTCTGCTTCCCACATGTAATACTTTACATTTCTCAACATTGAACTTCATCTGCCATCTCGTCGCCCATTCCCCTAGTTTGTTCAAGTCCCTTTGCAATTCTTCACAGTCCTCTTTAGTCCGAGCTCCACTAAATAGTTTGGTGTCATCTGCAAATTTTATTATTTCACACTTCATCCCTGTTTCTAGATCATTTATGAATATATTAAATAGCAGTGGCCCGAGAACCGAGCCCTGCGGGACACCACTCGTGACCCTCCTCCAGTCCGAGTAGTGGCCCTTCACTCCTACCCTCTGTTTTCTACCCTCCAACCAGTTTCTGATCCATCTATGTACGTCTCCTTCCACCCCATGGTTCTTCAGTTTCGGAGTAGACGTTCATGGGGCACCTTGTCAAAGGCTTTTTGGAAATCTAGATATACGATGTCTATGGGATCTCCTTTGTCCATCCATTTGTTAATCCCTTCGAAGAAGTGCAATAAGTTCGTTAGGCACGATCTCCCCTTGCAGAAACCATGTTGGCTGGTTATCAGAAGTTCGTTTCTTTCAAAATGTTCATCGATATTTTCTTTTATCAGTGCTTCTGCCATTTTCCCCGGAACCGAGGTCAGGCTCACCGGCCTGTAGTTTCTAAATGAGGTCTCACCCAAGTCTTATACAGGGGCATCAATACCTCCTTTTTCCTACTGGCCATACATCTTCCCTATGCAACCTTGCATCCTTCTAGCTTTCGCCATCACCTTTTCAACCTGCTCTTCTGTCATGCACATAAGTTCTTCACCCCGTAAACTGTACTGTTCTTTGGATTTTTGCAGACCTTGCATTTCTTAGCATTAAATCTTAACTGCCAAATTTCAGACCATCCCTCATACTTCATTACATCTTTCCTCTGTTTTCCACTCTATTGCAGATTTTGGTATCATCTGCAAAAAGGCAAATCTTACCAGTCATTCATTCAGGCTGTCCATCCTGATCCATTTTGCCATATACAGTACACAGATCATAGAAGTCTGTCCAGCATTGTCTACACTGCCCCACTGTTGGAGTTGCTGTCAAAGCTAACTCCAGCCCATCCTGATCCATCTTGCCTATACAAGACAGACTATAGAGGTCTGTCTTGCATTGGCTTCACTTCCCCTCTGGAGCTGCCATTTAAAACACCACTCCTGCTGTTGATCCATTAAGTTTTGTTTCAATATTATTCTCTTTCCATTTAGGGATTCTTTGCTTCTATTCCATGCATTTTTGAACTCCGTCACTGTTTTTATCTCCATCACCTCCACCAGGAAGACATTCCAGGCATCCACTACCCTCTCTGAGAAAAAATATTGCCTGACATTACTCCTAAGTCTACCACCCTGTAACCTCATATTATGTCCTCTAGTTTTGCTGCTTCTCCTTCTCTGGAAAAGATTTGTTTGTAGATTAATACCATTCAAATATCTGAACATCTGTATCGTATCTCCTCTATCCCTTCTTTCCTCTAGAGCAGGGGTGCCTACACTTTTTTGACTCGCGAGCTACTTTTAAAATGACCAAGTCAAAATGATCTACCAACAATAAAATTTTAAAAAAACACAACGCACATTGTACGCATAGAATTGTTAATTATCATTTCTATTCCGGGGTTTTTTCAAAGAGGTCAAAGCAGATGACTCTATGCACTGTCACCTCAGTAACAACCATACAAAAATAGACAAATACCCACCCTCTCCCTTTTTACTAAACCAAAATAGCAGTTTTTAGCGCAGGGAGCTGCGCTGAATGCCCAGCACTACTCTCGACGCTCATAGGCTCCCTGCGCTACAAACCGCTATTGCGGTTTAGTAAAAGGGGACCATATTGTAAAATATAGACAGCAGATATAAATTCAGACACATTTTGATCACTAAATTTAAAATAAAATCATTTTTCCTACCTTGTCTGGTGATTTCATGAGTCTCTGGTTGCACTTTCTTCTTCTGACTGTGCATCCAATCTTTCTTTCAGCCTGTGTGCTTTCTCTCCTCCAAACCTCATTCCCTCCCCCAACTTTTTCTTCCTCTCTCCCTGCCCTTTCTTTCTTTTTCTCTTCATGCCCCCTTTCTTTTTTTCCTGTTTCTCTTCTTTCCTTCTGTCTCCCTGCCTGCGCCCGTTTCTTTCTTTCTCCCTGCCCTTCCCCAAGCCACTGCCACTGCCGCTGCCATCGGGGAACAGGACCCAAACCGCCACCAATGGATAACAGGCCCCAAAGCCGACGCCGATGCCACCCCAAGCTCTCCCTGCTTCGGGCCAACCAGCATTCCTCTCCCCGATGTCAATTCTGCCGTCGGAGAGGAAGTTCCGCCCAGCCAGGCAGCGATTGGCTGGCCCGAACTTCCTCTGCAATGGCAGAATTGATGTTGGGGAGAGGAAGACTGATCGGCCCGAGAGATCGCCAAGGCAAAGTGAGTCCTGGGCGATCGACTCACTTTGCCTTGGCAAGCTACCGGTCGATCGCAATCGACCTATTGGGCACCCCTGCTCTAGAGTATACATATTCAGGTTTTCAAGCCTCTTATACGTTTCTCGGCGCAACCCTGGTATCATTTTTATCACTTTCCTCTGGACCACTTCAAGTCTTCTTACATCCTTAGCAAGATACGTCCTCCAGAACTGAACACAATATTTCAAGTGGGGCGTCACCAATGACTTGTACAAGTGTATTAACACCTCACTTTTTTACTGGTGATTCCTTTTGCTGGGCTGTCCAGCATCCTTCTCTCTTTGTCATATTGTTTTGTAGCCTAGAGATAATCATCTGCAAGGCATGTTACTTATGTTGCTACTAGAGAAGTCAACGGTCTACAATTGTGGAATTCCCTTCCTGATCACATAAGATCAGAAACCAATCTTGAACGATTCAAACCCCTCTTGAGATCAGTCTTATTCTCAGATGCCTTTACTTAAAAGCTCTCAATTAACCGGCGCTATCTCATTTTAGACAGTAAGCCATGGTTTTTGCTAAGGAAAAAGAAGCGCAAAATTACTCTAATTAAAATAGAATTTAAATTTCATTTTAAATTTAAATTATATTTTATTCTTTATCTTTTGCTGTCTTTTAATTATATATGATATCATCTCTTACATTGTTTTAAAGCTTTCTTTTGATTGTAAACTGCATAGACGCATATGCCAATGCAGTATGTCAAACACAAAATAAACTTGGAAACTTCTCACCCTCTAGCACATACAGCTCCTTTGGATTTTCTACTCCCCAAGTGCATCACTCTGCACTTCTTCACATTAAATTTTAACTGCCAAACATTAGACCATTCTTTTAACATTTGCAGATTGCTTCTCATATTTTCTATTCTCTCCGGTGTGTCCACATTATTGGAAATCTTCGTGTCATCTGTAAGACGACACACTTTTCCTACTAAACCTTCAGAAGTATCGCTCACAAATATATTGAAAAGAATGGGTCCCAGTACTGATCTCTGAGGCATGCCACTACTCACCTTTCTTTCCTCCGAGAAAATTCCATTTACCACCATTCTCTGTCATCTATCAGTGAATCAATTTCTAATCCAGGTCCTAACTTCAGCCTGCTAAGTGTTTTGATCAGCCTCGTTTGAGGAACCCTGGCAAAGGCTTTACTGAAATCCAGGTAGACTATATCTTGCACATGTCTATCCAATTCTTGTATTCCTTTAGCCAGTTATCCTGTACAAGGAGTTTTTAACAAGAAGATAATAACTACCATAAGTTAATGAAATCAAATTACAAAATACAGAATGCAAACTTCCTGATAAATATTCATTTCTAAGAAGTCAAGTATCTCTTCAGCATCATAAGCCCAAGAATTTAGTAATTCACTACCTTATCTACTGAAATATCTTGAATAAAAAAAAACAAAAAAACACACTTTCATCTTCTTATGGAAGATGAAACACATTTTCCTCTTCTTATGGAAGGCCAAATTAGTTTGATTTCCATTTTAAAGCATTCAATTACGTTGAAACTCTGCCGTGTAATGTGCATTTTCCAATAGCAATTAATCTTAAGTGCTTCTTTAACAGAATCTTTTCTTGACATCTTAAACAGTTCCTGGAAAATATTTACAAATATATCTCTTGATATAAGATGGAGCCAATCCCCTAAGGTTGATAGGTAATGTCTGGACAAGAATTCTGAACTCGATGGCGAGCCAATGATCTTAGTGGCCGGGTGGTCCTGATCCATCTTTTACTGTCTACAACCTTTTTGACACAATATTTTGGTTATGTTGAATCTGGACAAGGTCTTTTTTTCAGTAGCTAAGATAAGAGGCCACCTTTGCCTGCCTAACCTTGAGATCCAGTTTCCATAAGTACAGTTTCATTTGTCTTAGATGACAAAGACTACGAAAACATTGCTCTAGGTTGAGTTTTAGAAGATTAAGGGGGTTATTTACTAATGACTAGTCTGTGCTAATGCCACAGGGCCTCATTTACTGTTAGGGCAGGATTCTTGAAACAGTGCCTACAAAAAGGGCGTCGGCTGCATCTCAATTGCAAGTAGGCGCTAGAAATGTAGGCCAGGGACTTGGCCTACATTACCAAAGCCTATGTTTGACGTCGAATTGTAGCTAGCGGTGCCTAAGGTCACTTCCAGCCCAAACCACACCTGCTTTGACCTTAGTCGCCACTAGGCCTCTGTAGATGCAATTCTGGCATCCTTTTTGTATGCGCCTGTGGGCACCTACATTTTTTTTAACGAGTTTTCAATTGGTTTTAAAAAAGACACTGTCAATTACCATGCCGATTAAAGCCAATTAAAACAATTAAGTTAGGCGGAGGTAGGGTGTTTACCGCCGCCTAACTTACGGTGCCGTTTCTAGAATCAGCCTCTTTTTACAATGCACCAAAGCCCAGAGGAATTGATGGGCTTTGGTGCATTTACCACAGTAGCCTCACTAAAAGTGTTACCCAAAAATTGGTCTTGCAAATACATTCTTCAATGTGGCACGTGCGTGCAGCAGACATTCACAGCAAATGAAGATAGGCCCAAATTTTCCATACTAAAAAAGAATTGAAGAGACTGGGGAGCCTGAGAAACTCTGCAACTCATAAGCCAAAATACGACCACTGAATAACACACTGACATGATCTAACACTGTCCTTTTCATTCCCAGTTTGTGAGATCCACCAGATCAAAGGATTAATTCCTCTAAACAAAGCTGCCAAGCTAATCCTAAAACTTTTTCATACGAACATCCGAGAAAGGTCCAATAAGATGATTCTGGAAACTGAATAGTAACTGAAAGGTCCAGTAGCGTTGCCAGAGGATGTGGTAAGAGCAGATAGCATAGCTGGTTTTAAGAAAGGTTTGGACAAGTTCCTGGAGGAAAAGTCCATAGTCTGTTATTGAGAAAGACAGGGGGGAAGCCATTGCTTGCCCTGTATTGGTAGCATGGAATATTGCTACACCTTGGGTTTTGGCCAGGTACTAGGGACTTGGATTGGCCACTGTGAAAACAGGGCTTGATGGACCACTGGTCTGACCTAGTAATAGGGTGATAGTTGCTAAACACTGCCCACCAGTGTCCCTAATGCAGTACTCTCTTAATGAAGATAAACACTCCTGGTTAGTGCAAGGGTAATAAATCCAGTTAACCATGTCTTAAGTTCTGTGGGGATTCAGATGGGAACCACCCTTACAGAGTTATACCGCATATACAGCCACAAAGGATCAAAGCAGATTACAATATAACTTTTCCAAATATATAAAAGGAACTCCCATTTTAAACAGGAAAAAAAAGAACAAAATTTCTAATACTTAATACAATTAAAAACTATTACCATACCAGTTTAAATCATTTAGTTTAAAAATATATAAATGCAGATTTGCAGTCCCGGTTCCATCTCATCCATTTAAAAGGGCCAGTTGAAAAAAATAACAGGGGCATAATCGAAAGGGACGTCTAAGTCCGTTTACGTCCATCTCGCAAGTCGTCCAAAGTTAAAAAAGAGCCTAAGACACATTTTCAAAAGATACGTCCAACTTTTTTCTAATTTCGAAAATAGTCTAATTATATGTCCTGCCGATCTGATCATCCAAGCCGCTAAATCGTCCATCTTTACACCACATTTCCATCCAGCCCTGTTGGACGTGAGAGGGGTCTGCAAAGTGATGGACTGCACACCCAGACATGCCACCTAAATAGTGGGGTACCTTACAGGGCACTGCTGTGAACTTCACAAAAAGGGTGCTCATTACAGCTCCCTTATAGGTGACGGTGAGCCCCCCAAACCACCTCCAGAATCCCCTAGATCCACTTATCTACCACCCCAATAGCCCTTATGGCTGCAGGAGCCACTTATTTGCCAGTGCAAAAGGGTTTTGGGGGTGTATAGGGCAGTGCACATGTTTAAGTATCAATGCAGTGATTACAGGGGCTTATGGGCATGGGGTCTCCTCTCTATGGGTCCCTAAGACAACTTAAGCTGCCTCTGGGCTGGACGACTAGGCTTTCCTATGCCAGGTGATGATGGTCTGGAGGCTGAAATTTAAAGTTGTGAATAAAATTTTTATGGGAGTGGGGGGGGGTGATCACTGGGGTAGAAACATAGAAAATGTTGGCAGAAAAGGGCCATAGCCCATCGAGTCTGCCCATTCCAAGTACCCGCCCCCCTGAATTTACTCCCTTAAAGATCCCACGTGAGCATCCCATTTTCTCTTAAAATCCGTCACGTTGCTTGCCTCAATCACCTGCAGTGGGAGTCTGTTCCAATGATCTACCACTCTTTCGGTGAAGAAGTACTTTCTGGAGTCACTGTGAAACTTCCCTCCCCTGATTTTCAGCGGGTGCCCTCTGGTGGTCGAGGGTCCCACGAGACAGAAGATATCATTTTCCGACTCGATGCGACCCGTGATGTACTTGAACGTTTCAATCATGTCTCCCCTCTCTCTTCGTTCCTCAAGTGAGTACAGCCGCAATTCTTTTAGTCTTTCTTCGTATGTCAGATC
Source organism: Geotrypetes seraphini (assembly GCF_902459505.1). Taxonomy (NCBI): domain Eukaryota; kingdom Metazoa; phylum Chordata; class Amphibia; order Gymnophiona; family Dermophiidae; genus Geotrypetes; species Geotrypetes seraphini. Next base: position 4,358,010 of record NC_047089.1, on the reverse strand, counting down.
CTTGAGTCCCAAGACCATCCTGGTGGCCATTCGCTGAACTGACTCGATCCTCAATATGTCCTTACGGTAGTGTGGTCTCCAGAACTGGACACAGTACTCCAAGTGAGGCCGCACTATGGATCTGTATAACGGCATGATGACTTCAGGTCTCCTGCTGACAAAACCTCTACGGATACAACCCATCATTTGTCTTGCCTTGGAGGAAGCCTTCTCCACCTGATTGGCAGCTTTCAAGTCGTCACTAATGATCACCCCTAGATCACGCTCTGCCGTGGTCGCAGCTAAGGTCTCACCATTTAGTGCATAAGTTCTGCGCGGATTTCTCTTGCCCAGGTGCATTACCTTGCATTTTTTAGCATTGAAGCCCAGCTGCCAAGTCGTTGACCATCTTTCCAGCAGCAGTAGGTCCTGTGTCATATTATCAGGTAACAAGCTTTTGCCTACTATGTTGCAGATTTTGGCGGCGGCGGCGAACAGTGATACCTTTCCTCTAAGTCCATGCGTCATATCACTTATGAATAAGTTGAATAGAATTGGGCCCAAGACCGAGCCCTGTGGCACTCCACTGAGCACGTCCGACGCTTCTGATGGGGTTACCATTCACCACCACCCTCTGTAGTCTACCACTTAGCCAGTCTCCAACCCATGTAGTTAGAATGTCCCCCAATCCTGTCGATTTCAGCTTGTTCAATAACCTTCGGTGTGGGACGCTATCAAATGCTTTGCTGAAGTCCAAATATACCACGTCCAGTGACTCTCCGGCATCCAGTTGTCTAGTAACCCAGTCAAAAAAACTAATAAGATTGGACTGGCAGGATCTACCCTTGGTGAACCCGTGTTGGTGGGGATCACGTAGGTTTCCTTCATCCAGGATTATGTCGAGATTCTGTTTGATCAGAGTTTCCATGAGCTTACACACTATAGACGTAAGACTCACTGGCCTGTAGTTTGCTGTCTCTGTTTTGCAGCCTTTTTTGTGGAGTGGGATTACGTTGGCGGTTTTCCAGTCCAAGGGGACTTTTCCTGTGCGTAAGGAAAGGTTGAAAAGCACAGATAGTGGTTCCGCCAGGACTTCACTTAACTCCCTGAGCACCCTGGGGTGTAGGTCGTCCGGCCCCATGGCTTTGTTTACTTTGAGTCTCGATAGTTCGTTGTAGACGCTACTGGGCGTGAATTCGAAGTCTTGAAACGGGTCTTTCTGGTTATCTCCCGTCTGAATCTGTGGACCATCTCCCGGTGCTTCACATGTGAAGACTGAGCAGAAGTAGTCGTTTAGCAGTTCTGCCTTGGTAGAATCTGATTCTGCAAAGTTACCGTTTGCTTGCTTCAGGCGTTCAATCCCATCTTTGTTTTTTTTCCTATTACTAATATAGCTGAAAAACGATTTATCCCCTTTCTTAATGTTCCGTGCTAGCTCTTCCTCCATACGGAGTTTGGCCTCTCTAATTTTTTGACAGCTCTAGATCTCTCTAGATAGTCCTCTTTCGCCTCCTGGCTTCCTAAATGTTTGTGGGTAATAAATGCTCCTTTTTTCTTTTTAACTAGGTCTGACATTTCCTTGGTGAACCATTGAGGTCTTTTGTTTCTCCTGCGTTTACTTATTGTTTTTATGTGGCGGGTTGTTGCTTCATGTAGGATGGACTTCAGAGTCGACCACATATCCTCTACATTGTCAGTTTCTGCATGTTTCTGCATGTGTTGGGGGTCTGTGTTATGTGTTTGCAGTGCTTATCTGGTGAGTTTAGATGGGTTTTTGTGACTTAGACCATGTTTTACACGGTCTAAGTCACAACGTCCAATTTCCGTCTAGGCTCTGTTGTTAAACTTTCGGTTATACATGCTGTACGACTAAGTTTAAGCCGTCCCACGTCCCACCCAACTCCCACCTTCGACACGCCTCCCGAAACGCCCCATTTAGCTTTGGACGTTGAGCGGCACTATGAAGGCCTAGGTCATTTAGAAATACATCCAAAACCCGGTTTTTATTTTCGGCGCTTGGACGTTTTTGAGAAATGTTCGTCCAAGTGCCGACTTAGGCCGGTTTTTGGACATTTTTCTTTTTCGATTGTGAGCCCCTAAGCCTTTAATTGTCTTTTGAAATGATTCATCCCTCCCTCCCCCTTACATTTCCCTCCACTACAACCCTTTTCTTCTGTAACATTCCCCCTCCTGCATTTGTAATTCGCTGAATGTCCAGCCTTCTTTCGATGTGAACCGCCTAGAAGTCGTCTGACTATGGCGGTATAGAAAAATAAAGTTATTATTATTATTATTATCAATTCCACAGATAGACTATTCTACAATATTGGGATTAAATTTAAAAAAAATGCACACTTTCTAGTCGAGGCAAGATGAGCCTTTGAAATATGGGGAACAGCTACTCTATTGTCATTTAAAGATCTTAATAAACGCCTAGGCGCATAAAACAATACCAAATTAGAAAGATATAACGGTTGTAACATCAAGATCTTCAATTTATTCCTAAATTCCATTGGTAGCCACTGGAATTTCTCCTACAACGGAATTACAAGATCACAAATGTATGTATGGCTTAACAACCAAATTGCAGCATTTTGTACTGTTTGTAAGTGCTTTAATTGCCCTGCTGTTATTCCTGCATATACTAAATTATCATAATCCAATTTGGATAGAACAAAGGCATCAATTATAATTCCTAAATACTTGAAACTATTTACCATCTTTATATTATAATGATGCAATGAAAAATCTACTTGTGGTGTTCCCTTATCTCCTGTTTTTGACATATTCAATACTAATTGTGTTCACTCAACCATTCTTCTAGCTTTTTTAAGAAGAGGACCTAAATCTTATAGTCTATAGATCAATGAAATATCTGCATAGATTCCTAGTTCCTGAATTTGTCTTGCAAGAGGGCTCACAAATATATGAAACAGAATTGGTGATAAGGCCGAACTCTGTGGAACCCCAAGATACGACCTTGAAGAAAAGCCGAAAACAACTCCCTTGAAACCAATCCCATGGAATAAATTTAAGAAAAGTCCAGGATCAACCAGATCAAATGCTGAGCTTAGATCATAGCAAAGTTTCCACTATCTAAGATCGAATGGACTTCACGAAAAAAACCTGCTAGCACTGTCTCTAGTCTGTTCTATGCATCGTCCAAAATCCAGCTTGTCTAGGATTTAACACTATACTAGACTATTTTTCATCTTAATAATCCATTAAATATCGGAAGTAGTTCTTTAGTTCCATGCATTCCCTTTGCAGCCTAATTTACATCATATACGGTATTTTCTTGACTTGTTTAGTTTCCTGTTTATAAAGCTCAACCCTAGTTTGCCACCTCCGCTAATTCTTGCTGCATTTGCAAGTTCTCTCTCATGCTGTCTCTTGGAGTCTTCAGAGAATCTGTAAGTTATGGGAAGGCCTTTAAATAACACATCATTTCAGTCTTCAACTCGAATCTCTCTGTTTAACCACAGCAAAGAAAAAAAGCATTTCAGGGCATAAAAGCCAGCCACACCAAAATGCAGCAGCAGAGATCTAAATAAATGGATAGAGCCAATGAGATACCACCTGTGCTAGGGGCCTTTTTGTTAAAATAATGCTGAAGCTGTGAGCCACCACAGAGGTCAGGGCCTTGAAAACTAAAGTCAGCAGGGTAACCCAGAGCATAAACATTATGTCTAATACAGTAACACCCCCCCTCTCCCATTCACCTTGGAAAGGGGTCACTGGTGACTCATTTGGTAGGTTTATTTCACCTCTTCTGACCTGTGTGGGTTTCTGTTGCCACCTCCCTATCGCTCCCAACTTTACTTTATTTGACCAAAAAAGGCCCCTGAAGCCTAACTTTTACTTCTCCCTGGACAAGCAGGATGAGTCAGCCACCCTTGGCGACGTCATCCGACGTGCCCTGAAAGCGGATTTGCTCTCCCAGAGCAAGGCGTTTGTAGCCCCCCTCTGAGCACGTGCTAATCCTCCTTTATATGTCCATGCTGCAGCCTCGTGGCCTCGGTTTTTACCATCCGCTGCCAAGTGGACAGTTCCTGCTCTCCTAGAACACAACCGATACCAAGATAGAATGGATGACCAGAAGAAGAGCTCCATGAAATCAGGCTTCAAACGTTGCCCAACATGCAAGAAGATGAGCACCCGGACGCCTAGGAAGTCTGTGTCCAGTGCCTGGGCCCAGCACACCTCACGGCTGCATACCCACTCTGATTACAGATGTCTCAGACTGCAGACCCTATGTGATTTCATGGAGGAGCTGCCGGCGATGCAAAAACCAAGCAGGAAGCAAGGGTATCTCCTCACCAGCCTGCCTCTGGATCTCCAGGCCACCCACCCTGCTCCCTACGGAGGTTGAGGCCTGCCTAATCACCCCAGCAGCACAAACCAATACCAACGCTGCCCCCTCTCAAGGCCTGCACATCAGCGATAATAAAAACCGCCACCTCAGCTCACCTCAGGGATCCAGCGGCAAAGCTCTCAACACCCCAGCTGCTGCTACGTCTGCCAGTCGAGTCAGCGTCCTCTCCACAGCTGCAACAAACATCGGGGAGGACTTCAGCACCACTAGACCTGCCTGTCCTCTCTTTGGGAGAAATGGCCCTTCCTGCAGCTACCAGTGCTGAGCCATGCTCCATTGGGTTCTGCGCCGACATCCCAGCAACCACGCAGCAAGTCTCGCCCACAGCCGTTGAAGAGTTTCTTGGCGCTATCCCTTTAAAGGAACAGCGAGCTCAGCATACACGCGGCTCCTGCTCTGAGAGGAGGAGAAAATCCCAGGCCAGCCCAGGAAGTTCCCTCAGACAAGCCAGGCACAGGAAACACTACAGGTCTTCCTCCTCAACATGCTCTGGCCCAATAACTGCAACTCGTCAGCTGGGCTAAATCTACATCTTATGAGAAGTTTTTGTGCCCAGTTTTGCCTCTACATGGCAAGGCGTGAACAGTCCAGATCACATTCTGTGCAACAAGTCATTGGCAGAGATAATTAAATCTACCAGGCACCCGACAACATGCACAGGATTTAACCCAAAAGCAGACAAGTTAAACAAAAAATAAAGTCCCGCTGAAGTGCCATAGAAATTCTCAAAGTGTTCTTTCTAACATGATTTCTGTAGCCTCTCAGCAAAGTTACAGGATGATCAAGCCCCAGATGTAAACCTGCTAGATGGAATCATTTTTTTGCTTATTTGATAAATATGTTCTCTTTTTACTGTCAAACCACTTTCTGTATTGGGAAATATATACAACTTTATCGGAAACGGAAGCTTCTGGGAGCCTGCCTTAATACTTAAACTCAGTGGCAACCAACTTCCCACCTCTGCCACCTTTCCATGAGGACCATGAGCATGGACAAGTACCAATTGGAGGCTGGGGTGCCACAACGAGTAAGAGACCACAAAGGGGGCAAATCTGGTTCAAGCTTCTGCCAATGCTATTCCACACCCAGGTCTGCCACATAGAAACCAGCCCTGTGCGCTCGCCAAGCTCCTTCGTTGTGTCTAGGGAACTTGGCACCTTCAATCATTTTAAAAAGTTGATAATACTGGCTTCTCATTTTAACTTTTCTGAGGCCATGTAAAAAGAGTCTTAAATGCTAAAAAAGGAGGATGAATGAGTAACTAATCTGAACACGAGCGATGCTGTGTGAATCATTTGTTAACTCCCCCAGAAACTCCCATTTTGCTTGCTCAAGCATTGAAAAGGGGAAGAAAAAGTGCTCAGCCAACAGCTCTCAAAAACACCAATCACATTGTTTCCACGACTGGAAAAAAGTGAAGTCAGACAGTAAGACCTAAAAAAAAATGCTGTCCAAGTGAAGCATCCACCCCCCCACCCCCCCCACATTCTCGGCAACAGGTATCTGAGCAATCCGCACCAAATCACCCACTACACACTATGTACCTGCCAGCCAGCGTAAGCTCTCGGGAAGAAAGACAAACTGGGATTATCTGTAGGTCAGCAATAAGTTCAAAGATGACAACTTTTCATGATGCCATGTTTCCATTTTCAATATGGACATTTTCCACATCAGCAGGACAATATTTGTTATGCAAAGAGCTGTGTATTAAATACATAAGTAGACAGGACAGGTGGCTTTCTCCTTTAGGAAACAATGCAAGAAATGGAGTCAGAAAATAAGCAACGATGGAACAGCTTTCAAAATGATGAATGACATCACAAGTGTGCTCTGACCTCCCTGGCCGCCAGCATGACCCCCTCCTCCACCCTGGAGCCCAATGACACAGCCACCTGTTGTCCTCTATGGACAGGCGACATCTCTTTCCTGTATGGACTGGCAGGGTAAGTTCAGGCATATTTGACAAGCTCGTACCAAAAAAACCACCTTAGGGCTCCAGGTATGTGGATGAATCCTGCCCTGCTTCTACACTCTGCTTATCTGCAGTAGGAATTTATAGAGTGTGGCTTTAGAGCTACAGCCTCAACACCGCGAGGTTGTGGGTTCAAACCCTGTGCTGCTTCTTGTAACCCTGGGCAAGTCACTTAATCCCCCCATTGCCCCAGGTACATTAGATAAACTGTGAGCCCTCCTGGTGAAGACAGGGGAAATGCTTGAAGTACCTGGATGTAAACCGCTTTGAGTGTGGTTTTAAAACTACAAAAAGGCAGTATACAAGTCCCAATCCCTATCCCTTAATGAAATAAGGAGAATGGAAGGGGGTGTGGGAAGGATATCTAAGGCCAATTTCCCTATAGAAAAGAGCTTGTAGGAGAGATGATCAGACATATCTCTCTAACACTCATGAAGCAGTTCCCTCAACTCACAGCTGCTGTGGCTCACGGATTCCAGTTTCCACCTCTTACAGGATCACAAATTAAGCTGCGTTTAATATTACTTGTCACTTATATAGCGCTGATTAGGGTGTCACAGGAGAGAGAAAACACAAAATACTAATGTTCCTGGAGGGACGTGGTTTTATGTCATGCACACTGCCCCCACTCTTCCATCCTCATCTCATCAGGTTTAACTCTGGGAACACATTTTCCCCATCCTGTCCCCGCGTGTTTTGTCCCTGTTTCTCCCCATTCCTGTAAGCTGTGTCTTAACCGCACAAGCCTCGAACACTTATGATTTTAAAGTGTTTGAGGATTGTGCAGATAAGGACAGAGCTTGCAGGATTGAGGCAGGGACAGGAAAATAACTCGACGGGAAGATCAGTTCCCAAAGGGACAGGGAAAAATTTGTCCCGTTTCATTCTCTACTTGGGAGAACATTATAGAAAACTAAATAAATAGTGTGAAGTTTCAGCCTCTGCTAAGCAGAGCTGGTATTGTGACATCTTAACGCCTCATTCCACCAATAAGAGCCAACCTCATCAGTGATGTCACAATGGCTGGATTGTCCTATATTTGGCTCACACAAGAACGTAAGAGTTGCCCTACTGGGACCGACCAAAGGTCCATCAAGCCTAGTACCCTGTTTCCAACAGTGGCCAACCCAGGTCCCAAGTACCTGGCAGAAACCCAAAGAGCTGAGCTTGTGATGTCATAATGCCTCACTCCACCAATGCCTAAGAGCCAACCTCAGCGGTGAGGTCACAATGGCTTCATTGTCCTTTACTTGACTCAATTTTACTACATTTTGATTTCTAGAGTGGTGCAGTGTAGAGAATGACATGGAAACATTTTCCCGCCCTATCCCCATTCCTGTAAGCTCTACCTTAACCACACAAGCCTCAAACACTTATGATTTTAAAGTGTTTTGAGGCTTGTGCGGATGAGGACAGAGCTTGCAGGAATGGGGCAGGAAAATAACTTGTGGGGATGGGATAATTTGTCCCCGTGTCATTCTCTGCCTCTGTCCACTCACTACTCTTATGAACTAACCATGTAACCTCTCCTCCCTGACCCTTAAGCTTGCATAGGTCCCTGATATACATGAGTGTAAAGTGCTTTTAAATGTACAATATACCATAAAAATAGCCACACTGGGTCATCATACCAGTGGTTATCTAGCCCAGGATCCTGTTTCCATAGTGGCCAATCCTGGTCACAAGTACCAGGCAGAAACCCAAATAGTAGCAAGATTCCAGAATCCCAAAGAGCAGCATTCCATGCGGAATCCCCCAAAGGGTAGCAAGATTCCATCCATGCTAGCTATCCCAGGGCAAGCAGTGGCTTCCCCCATATCCAAAACGCTACTGCAGAGCTGGCTTCCCCTTTTTGGCTAGTGAAAGGCAGAGATGCACCCTCTGCTTCACCAGGGTATAAACCTCTGTTCTGCCCAGACACTAGCCCGGTACATTAGCTCCTGCAAGGTCAGGATATGAATGAAATGGCTCTGTCCTTGTGTTATTCTTACTGACACTGAGAATGTGAGAGCTGGGAATAGATCCAACACCATTCACCATGATAAAATACAGCCATCATTCTCCGGCTAGCAGTCAGCACCCCGCCCCACCCCACCAGGCACCTCATACATATGTGAAGCATATTTCTGTAAAGCTATTGTGTTTCTAAGAGAGTCTGAAGAACTGGTACCCTATATGGGGCTAGACAAGGCCAAGAGGATTTTCCCCTGACAGATCACAGCACCAACTGTTTCTAAGGATACCTTCTGGTGCTTTTAGCTCCATTTCAACAAGTGGAAGGCCTCCTCTTCCCCACCCAGGGCATGCCACTTTTGCTGGCCACACACAAGTTCCTGAGGCTAGGAAGAGCCCAAAGATCCCCCAAGAAGGGGCTGTTAGGGGGGCAACAAGTTCCTGCTCTGGGAATGCCCTTGGGAAAAGTCAAGTGGGGCAAAGGAGCAAGTCCTGGATCTCACCTGTCCAGGAGCCACCCACTCCCCCTTGTGACGTCATTCGGAGCGGCAGCTATTGGCCACAAGGGAGCCAGCTCTGCGGACACGCCCGCTGCAGCGACGCCATAAGACGTCATAGCCTGAGCAACCAATCCCAGGACAGCTCACCCTTCTTTTCAAACTCAGCGGGCCTCTGCCCCAGCGACGTCACGGCGCCCCCGATCACAGCTGGAGGGTCCCAAAGCCACTTGCCCAAGATCCGCTCCCGGAGCCCGGCGGTCCCCCACCCAGCCCGCCCGGACTCACCGCGGAGCTCCGGCACTCCTGCTGCTGTTGCTCCCGCCGCGACTCTGTCACTCCCAGCTCTGAAGGAGGAAGTGAAGAGAGCCGGGAGGAGGAAGTTCTGCGGGAAGGAGGAGGAGGCAATCGCGTTGAGAGAGGGAGGAGAGCGGCAGAGTGCGAGTCTGTAAAGAGAAGAACTGAGTAGGGGGGTCTGTAAAGGGAGAGAGGAGAGGAGCTGAGTGCAGGGGGAGTGGGAGTCTGTAAAAAGAGAGAGGAGGGGAGCTGAGGGCAGGGAGAGTGGGAGTCTGTAAAGAGAAAAACTGAGTGCAGGGTCTGTAAAGAGAGAGAGGAGGGGAGGCGAGTGCAGGGAGAGTGGGAGTCTCTAAAGAGATGAGCTGAGTGCAGGGTGAATGGGGGACTAAAGAGAGAGAGGAGAGGAGCTGAGTGCAGGGAGAGTGGGAGTCTCTAAAGTGAAGAACTGAGTGCAGGGTCTAAAGAGAGAGAGGAGAGGAGCTGAGTGCAGGGAGAGTGGGACTCTCTAAAGAGATGAGCTGAGTGCAGGGAGAGTGGGAGTCTGTAAAAAGAGAGAGGAGGGGAGCTGAGTGCAGGGAGAGTGGGAGTCTGTAAAGAGATGAGCTGAGTGCAGGGGGAGTGGGGGACTGTAAAGAGAAAGGAGGGGAGCTGAGTGCAGGGGGAGTCGGGGGTCTGTAAAGAGAGAGAGGAGGGGAGCTGAGTGCAGGGGGAGTGGGAGTCTGTAAAGAGAAAAACTGAGTGCAGGGTCTGTAAAGAGAGAGAGGAGGGGAGGCGAGTGCAGGGAGAGTGGGAGTCTCTAAAGAGAAGAACTGAGTGCAGGGTCTAAAGAGTGAGAGGAGAGGAGCTGAGTGCAGGGAGAGTGGGAGTCTCTAAAGAGAAGAACTGAGTGCAGGGTCTAAAGAGAGAGAGGAGAGGAGCTGAGTGCAGGGAGAGTGGGAGTCTGTAAAAAGAGAGAGGAGGGGAGCTGAGTGCAGGGAGAGTGGGAGTCTAAAGAGATGAGCTGAGTGCAGGGGGAGTGGGGGACTGTAAAGAGAAAGGAGGGGAGCTGAGTGCAGGGGGAGTCGGGGGTCTGTAAAGAGAGAGAGGAGGGGAGCTGAGTGCAGGGGGAGTGGGAGTCTAGGAGTGGAACGGAGTGCAGTAAGTGGGAGTTTATAGAGAGAGGGAGAAAAGGAACTGAGTGCAGGGAGTGGGAGTTTAGGAGAGAGGAGACAGTTGAGTGCAGAGGGTGGTGGGCTAGGCGGCAGGAAGAGAGATGCTGACTGCAACACTGAAAAGTTGCTAAAAAACCTGACAACTCAACTCAAAAGGTTTCTGGCTTGGAAATTCTCCCTTGTCTATGCAAATGCATTACAAGGAGCTCTCCTTGTGATGCACTAAAGGGAATGCGCCCCCCCTCCCCCCAATTTTCTGCTGTTGTACATATGCTGTGCTCTCACACAACAGCTTCCTGCATCTTCCCCAGCCCCCCAAAAAGATATTGCCCACTGTGGGGGAGCCACAATCAGCTTAAAGTTGGTAGGGAAGAGAGCGGTGGCTGTGGGCTTAGCTCATTCAGGGCTTCCCCTGCTGGCTCCGATCACCTGGAGCTCCAGAGCCAGCAGGGGAAGGCCCAAATAAGCTAAGCTGGTAGCCACTGCTCTCCTCTCTGCCGGCTCTAAGCTGATTATGGCTCTGGAGCCACCATCAGATGGCCAAAGCAGGAGGATGAACTGTGCCTAGCGATTGCTCTTCTTAGCAGGCACCAGGCACAGTCCCTCCCCTCTCTTACAGGGCAACTCCGCACAAATAGCATACATATGATTTGCCAGCTCTTTCTTTGTGCAGAGGTCTGTAAAAGAAAATTGCTCCCAACACGATATTTGTGCATCTTATCCTGAGTCTGTAAAGAGAGGGAAGAGATGTCTGTAGAAGGAGGGGATCTATATAGAAAGAAGGCAAGAACTGAGTGCAGGAGAGGACAAATTCAGAGAAAAAGTACAGGAGACGTCACTAAACATAAGGGGGAGTCGGCAGAGTGCTGGAGGATGAAGATGGCTGAATGAGGGGTGCAGTGAGAGGGTGAGGATGAGGCTGAGAAGGAGGAAGTGCTGGAGGAGCAGAGAGGGAGGGAAGGACTGACTACAGAATGGGATGGGTGGGAGCAGATAACAAAATGAAACGAAACCAGAGAGATGTGTGTGATGGGGAGAGTGTGGCGCAGTGGTTAAAGCTACAGTCTCGGTACCCTGAGGTTGTGGGTTCAAATCTTGTGCTGCTCCTTGTGACCCTGAGCACTTAATCCCCCCATTGCCCCAGGTGCATTAGACAGATTGTGAGCCCACCAGGACATTACATTACAATGTACTTGTTAACTGCATTATCAAAAGTTCTATGCGGTTTACAAAAAATTATTAATTATAACATATTACATAGAAAAATAGGTTTTCAACTTACATAGAGTATGACATCAGAAACGGGCCGACGGCCCAACAAGTCTGCCCACTCAAACAACCCTCCCCTAAGCATTTTCCCGGAATGAACCCACATGTTAATCCCATCGTCTCTTGAAGTCGAGCACGTTGCTAGCTTCGACTAATTGACGTGGAAGACCATTTGGTGAAGAAGTACTTCCTGATCTCGCCATGAAGTCTCCCACCCTTGAGTTTGAGCGGATGCCCTCTTGCTGCCGTGGGACCTGTAAGGAAAAAGATATCTTCCTCCACCTCAGCAAGGCCTGTTAGATATTTGAACGTCTCTACTATGTCTCCCCTCTCTCTGCGTTCCTCGAGAGAATATAACTGCAGCCTGCTTAGACGTTCTTCATATGGGAAATCCTTGAGTCCTGAGACCATCTCATTGAACCGATTCTCTTCACATCCCTTTGATAATGTGGCCTTCAATACTGAACACAGTACTCCAGATGAGGTCTCACCATGGACCTGTACAACGGCATTATAACTTCAGGCTTTCGGCTGACAAAACTTCAGATGCAACCCAGCATTTATCTAGCCTTAGCCGAAGCTTTCTCCACTTGACTGGCAGTCTTCATATCTTCGCTAATGATTACACCCAGGTCCCGTTCTGCGACAGTGCTTGTTAAGGTTTCATCATTCAGGGTGTATATTTTGCAGGGGTTACCGTTACCAAGGTGCATAACATTGGCATTAAAGCTCAGTTGCCAAGTATTTGACCATTTTTCGAGTAAAAGTAGGTCCTGCCTAAAATGTTTGTAAGAATCAGCGAAAAACAGCAATGAATGAAATTCCTTTTCATGAGAAGCTGCCAGGAAAAAAATGCTTAAGTACTTGAATAAATTCATAAAAATGGTATAGAAAACTGAATAAATAAATAGTGTAAAGAGCTTCAGTCTCTGGTAACCAGAGCTGGCATTGTGACGTCATAATGCCTCATTCCACCAATAACAGTCAAGCTCATCAGTGATGTCACAATGGCTTCATTGCCTAGACTTGGTTCACTCTTGCTACATTTTGATTTCTAGAGTGGTGCAGTGGTTAAAGCTACAGCCTCAGCTCAGTGCCCTGAGGTTGTGGGTTCAAACCCACGTTGCTCCTTGTGACCCTGGACAAGTCACTTAATCCTCCCATTGCCCCAGGTGCATTAGATAGATTCTGAGCCCACCAGGACAGACAGGGAAAAATTCATGTGAACCGTTCTGAGTTCTCCTTGGAGAACAGTATAGAAAATTGAATGAATGAAAAGAGCCGACTGCAGCAATGGGAGTTAGGAGACTAGCTCTCCTCCTCTCCAGTTGTAGGCTGACCCTCCCTCTGTCTCATCTCCTCGTTGCATTTAGGGAACAGAGAAAAGGGGAAGTGGGGAGGGCTGGAAGCTGACATTAACCCCAAATTAAGTTCAAGTTCATTTTTATTTGATAAATCGCCTATTTAAAACATTCTAAGCGATGAACAGTATAAAAAAACAGTGTAGGAAAACATACAAGTTTTGAGACAATTTTTAAAACAACATTTTAAGAATCAAATATTAGGACAAAGCATTAAAAAGTCAAAATTTAAGAAAGGTATTCTAAAATGTTGAGACTTAGAGACAGACATGATATAGAGGGAAAAAAGGGTAAAAAGTTACAATAGACTAACTAGGAAAAACAAAAACATAAAAAGGGTAAAACACACAGGGAAGGGGAAGGAGAAGAGAAAAAAAAATAAAGAAAGAAAGAAGAGTAATAATAGTAAAAATAGAAATAAAATAAGAATGGTTTAGTCAATTAATCATTAAAAGTATAATTGAATAAAAAAAGTTTTTAATAGTTTTTTAAAAGAGATAAGGTCTTTTTCTTTTTTACACAGAATGGGCCAAAATCTGGCCCACAGAAATACCCAGAGCATCATTAGGACACTTTTCTGTACTACTTGCCATACAAAAGAGCATTTACAAATATTAGTGTCATCTCAATACCAGCAACAAAAAACTCTCTGAAATAACACACACACGTTCATTCAAAACATATAACAAGCCTGCCCTACCAAACCAACATTAACACCCAAAATGCAAACAGCAATAACCTGCTGGTGAAAAATGGGAATCCAAATACTCCAATGTGCCCAAGAGCACAGATTCAAAACCAAACAAGGTGAACAGCAGACTCCTAGCACAGAATACCTGACTTCAGTCACACAGAAAACACAGGCAGACCTGCAACACATACAGTCGTGAAAAATTAAGACACCCCATCAAATATTCAGTTCTTTCTTAAGAAATGTTCATATATTGATGTCAAATCTTTTTTTTATCTATCTCTAGAATAGAAAGTGATGTAATTGCAGGTAAACAACAAAAATGTTCCTTGATTTACTCATGAAACAAAAGGCATCCACAACAATGTGTATTCTAACTGAGGAATAAATTAGGACACCCTAATAGCTAGTGTTACCCCCTTTGGCTGAAATAACTGCATCTACCAGACTGGCATCGGTCTGAGGAAAGTTTGGCCCACTCCTCAATGCAGAATTCTTTCAGCTGTGAGATGTTTGAGGGGTTTCTTGCATGTACAGCCCATTTCATAGCACCCCACAGCATCTCAATGGGATTAAGATCAGGGCTTTGACTCAGCCACTCCTGGACTCTCCATTTCTTAGTTTCAGCCAGTCCTTGGTGGATTTACTGGTATGTTTTGGGTCATTGTCATGTTGCAGGATCCAGTTTGGCTTCAGCTTTAATTTTCTTACAGATGGTCTCGCATGTTCCTCAAGCACTCTCTGATACACGGTAGAATTCATGGTGGATTCTATGACGGTGAGCTGGCCAGATCCTCTGGTGTCCAAATAATTCAATTTTAGACTCATCTGTCCATAGAACACTATTCCAGAAGTCCTGGTGTTTGTCTACGTTCTCCCTGGAAAACTTCAGTCTGGCCTTGATGTTTCTCTTAGAGAGCAAAGGTTTCCTCCTTGCACACCTCCCATGCAAGTTAAATTTGTGCAGTCTCTTTCTGATTGTAGAGGCATTCACTTTCACATCAACAGTAGGAAGAGCCTGATGTAGGTCCCATGAAGTCATTTTAGGGTTTTTGGAGACTTCTTTTAGCATCTTGCGGTCTACTCTGGGGGTCAACTTGCTTGGACAGCCAGACCTGGGAATGTTGGCAGTTGTTTGGAAAGTCCTCCACTTGTACACTATTTTCTGGACCGTGGAATGGCTAATGTCAAATTATTTCGAGATCTTTTTAAATCCCTTATCAGACTTATAAGCTGCTACAATTTTCTTTCTGAAGGCCTCAGACAGCTCTTTTGATCTCACCATGGTGTTCACTTTCAGCGCAGCAGTCATGAGCACACCAAACCAAATGTCTGAGGTTTAAGTAGGGCAAACCACCTTCAAAATGCTGAGTAACTATATTCTAATCATGTGCACCTGATGTGATACACCTGTGTGTGATTTGAGCCAATTTAAGTGGGAGGATATATGGGGTGTGTCCTAATTTATTCCACAGTTAGAATACACATTTTTGTGGATATCTTTTGTTTTATGAATAAATCAAGGAAAAGTTTTGTTGTTTACCTGCAATTACATCACTTTCTTTTCCAGAGATAAATTAAAAAAAGATTTGACATCGATATGTGAACATTCTTATGAAAGAACTGAATATTTCATGGGATGTCCTAATTTTTTCACATGACTGTATGTGTTGCGGGTCTGACTCGGCGATGTTGAAGAATTCACCGGAGTGCTCGTTTAAATATTCAAGAGACCATTTGCATGGCAGTGTTGGAGACTGCTTGAAAGCTTGCAAAAGACTGCAATAAGCCATTTTGATAATCCAACGCTAAAATGCATGCAGGCTAAACAGACTGGAACTGGTTTAGCGACCAAGTTAAAGGCAACCTAAAGTTTTGAGAATCTGGCCCTGAGCAGGAAAATCCTGAGGAAATTGGAGACACAATATGTGTTCTGTTCTGTCCTGCCAGCAGGTGAGAAATGTGGACCAGCACCAGAACTTAGGAATCCTTCTTGCCCTCTCTACTGTTACTATTCTTATGTAAATTATCTTCTGTATTTTTTTCCTTTGACTACCAGTACATGTATTAGTTTGGCAACACCTAAAAATTGTCTTGCCAATAAAAGTTATGTGAATCTAAATGGGAGGGACAAACGTGCTGAGAGTGGGAAAAAGGCTTGGGAAGTGTGTACAGATGCAGAGGGAAGGTGAGAGGGTCATCAATTTCTGACTTTAGGGAAAGTGGGAGACTGATGGAGAAGCAACCCATGACCTAATGCCTGCGCGGAATGTTCAGAGGGAAACAACACGCATGCCAAAGATTAGCACAGATAGGATTTAAATGGAGTCCAGTAGTTGTTAATGAGGTCATTTCGTATTCCCTCCTAATGCTCAGAAACCAACCTTACTACGGGAAACAACACCAACTTGGAGCTGGCACTGGGGTGTTTGAAGAAATGTGCCGGATTTTATTTAATTTGCAAGCAGAAGGAAGCCCGTGAGCTG
Organism: Geotrypetes seraphini; assembly: GCF_902459505.1. Taxonomy (NCBI): domain Eukaryota; kingdom Metazoa; phylum Chordata; class Amphibia; order Gymnophiona; family Dermophiidae; genus Geotrypetes; species Geotrypetes seraphini. The sequence goes on along the minus strand of NC_047089.1, from coordinate 4,341,979 downwards.
GTAGCAAAAGACAAATTAATGCAAGTTAGAGCAAAGCCGAAAGAGAAAGCACACATTGGCACCTAGTTCTACATTTAAGTATAAGCTTTTCAGGTGAAAACTAAACCATTAAGGCTTGGTACCAATTTGTGCTTAGGGGTTTGCTTAGGCATAGGGTTACCAGACATCTGGGAAAACATGGGCATGTCCTCTTTTTAGAGGACTGCCCGGGATCTAGGATGGACTTTCCAAAACCTATCATTTGTTCGGGTTTTGGAAAGCCCCGATGAGCTCCAACCACATCTGGAGGGCCTCTGAGCATGCGCAGACGATTTCACACATATTCGTGCATGCTCCAGGTCTGTCCGTAAGAATAGAGGAGTATTTGTGGGGGTGAGGCTGGAGGTAGAACTGAGCATGGCTGGGGCGGAATGAGGTGGGGTCATATGTCTGAGGTTTCCCCAAGAAAAATATGGTAACCCTACTTGGGCATGCGTGCAAGAGCCACATATAATGCAGAAACTCTTGTGTGCATGTTCCTTCTCCTTACTTTTGGTCTCAAGGCATGCATACCATTAGTGTTGAGCATTGGAGAGCTAACTTTTGGCCCTGCAGTATGGGTTGGGCACTATTCAGTATAGCACAGCAGTTCTGATCTTCAGCCCACCAGTTAGGGAGAGATGAAGAGCTGAGAGGAACAAGTGTTGTGACATGGAAAACTGGAGGCTGAAAGATGATAAAAAGCAAAGGGGAAGATAAGTGAAATTTAGCTGTGACTGCATAGAATTTGAAGAGATGATGCTGTAAAGGAAGAAATTTAGAGGTTCTGGTACAGAAAAAAACAAGATACAAGGAAGACTGAGATAAGAGAGAGGGGATAGGGAGGAAGAGAAGAAAGGTCAATTAGAAGAAGATGATAAGAAGGAACTGGGACCAACATGATTAGGAAAAACTCCCATCCACACAAAAGAGATAGAAAAAAGCATCTTATTCTCGGTTTAATGATTAGGTACAAAATTGCACTGCCATTCTACTGATGGGAAGGAGTGGATCACACCAACATTTTGATGATGTGCCATGAGGATTAAACAAACTAAAAAAAATGCTACGAAATAAAGGTTGAGGTACTGCTGTGCAGAACCCTCTAGTCAAGTGCCCCCCAGGTGATTCTGAAACAGGGAAGGTGCTGCCATCTACTGGCTGAAGCTTAGCATATGCAGAAGATTCATCCTTTAGATCAGTGGTTCCCAAATTTTATCTTCCTTACCCGAAGCGCAATGGTCAGCAGAAGGCACAGGCTGCTCACGTCCAGCCCCAGCAGGGTTTTTCCTCTGACACGTCACTTCCAACGCATCAGATGGTTGTGAGCAGCCTGTTTTGAGGCTGCCTCCTGCTGACCGCTGCGCTTCAGGTAAGGAAGAGAGGGAGGGAGCGAGGGGGTTCGTAGCTCAGGACCGTCAGCTGCTTCTGCTACTTTGGGGCTTGAGGAAAGAAGGGAGGAGGGCTTTGCAGCTCAGGGCGGGAGGGAATTGAGTGTGTTAGCCAAGGTTTCTAATACACTCTCGATTAACCAGAAAAACAGTTATCTGGTATCCACCAATTCCCATAGGTGCCAGATAACTGAGATGCTCCTGGTCTGTATTAAGCGCTGACTGTCATGGACTCACTGCTGTGTGGGGGGCTCCTCAACATCAGGTCTGTGGCTGCTGCTGCTGTTGTTGCAAGGGGGGGGGGGGGTCTGACAGGGGCTGTCTTCTTTGCTGGGCCAGTGTGTAGCATGCCATGAAAATTTGGGCCAACTTCTCAAGTCTGTAGAAGAGCTCCCCTCTGGAACAGTCCAGACTAGTGCTGGCCGATTCCCGATTTGATAAAAAAAAAAAAAAAAATCGGCCTAGCTGATTCAGTGACCGACCCTCCTCCCCGTGCCTTCCTAAAGCAGGAGCGGCAGCGCTGCCTCTTGCTGGCCTATCGCTGCCGCTCCTGCTTTATGGGGCGAGGGGAGAGGGTCAGTCGGGAAGAGCTGCAAAAATGCTAGTTCTACCTTGTTCCATGCTTTGGCACTCTTTCCTGCATCCTCCGGCTTCCCCCAGGGCCTCCCATTCTTACCGCAGCCTCCAGAGAGGATCGCCAATGCTCTATGCGATCCTTGTAGGCTGCCACAGTCCTCAGAAGCACGTTCCCTCTGACATGATCTTGCCCCTGATGTCAGAGAAGGGGTGGGATCGCGTCAGAGGGAATGTGCTTCTGAGGACTGTGGCAGCCTCCAAGGATCGCTTAGAGCACCAGCGATCCTCTCTGCAGGCTGCTGTAAGAGTGGGAGGCCCAGGGGAAGCCAGAAGACCTGCAAAGCAGGGGGGAGGGCCAGGCCTTCCGGAGAGGGGGGCCCTGATCTAGAAGTACATGGAAGGGGAAGGGAGAAAGGGTACTGCTGGACAGGGGGAGCAGGGAAAGGTACTGCTGGACGGGGGGGAGGTAAAAGGAAGGAAGAAGAGGTGCTGCTGGATCTGGCAGAAAGGGAGGGAAAGAAAAGGTGCTACACACTGGAGGGGAGGGTGAGATGGTGCATGGGGAGAGAGCATATTGGGTTGGGGGTGGGTAGGAGGGTTGCCACTCGAGGGACAGAGAGAGATAGTGTGCAGGAGACAGAAAGTATTGGACTCATGGAGAGGGCAAGATAGGGAGGTAGAAAGGAGGGAAGGAGAAATGTTACACTGGGGAAGGAGGGAGAGATGCTGGATCTGGGGATGGTGAGTTCCATTGCTGCAGCTGCGTGGATGGAGATGAAAAAAGGGAAGATGCCAGACTTCCGGGGGAGGGAAGGGAAACGGAAGCGGAAGGGGAGGACAGATATGGAAGATGGATGGTTAGCACCAAGAAAGAAGGAGATCCTGGCAAGCGAGTTAGCAGAAGACAACAAGAGCCTGGGACCAACAAGATCTGAATAATGATCAGACAACATAAGGTAGAAAAAATAATTTTTTCTGTTTTGTGATTACAATATGTCAGATTTGAAATGCCAGAGTTGCCAGAGCTGGTGCTAGACCGCAAATGTGAGCTAGGATTTAACAGAGAAAGGAAAAGTATTTTTTGTTTGTTTACACCACAGCGCCAGTGTGAGTAAGAGAGGGCAAAGGGGGTGAAGAGGCTATAAAATAAACCCACCAGGATGTTTGAAAAAAACACCCACTTGGGCAGGAATATCGAATCGAAAATTCAATTCAATAGGCTGAATCGAATCGAATTGAAATTTTTTTTCCTGAGTCGGGCAGCATTAGTCCAGACATCGGAATCTGTTCTTCAGCTGACCAAAGGTGATCTTGATGATAGCTCTGGTGCTCTTGTGTCTGCAATTATACTCCTCCTTTGCCTAATTTTGGAGGTGCACAATAGGGGTCATGAGCCAAGCTTGCTGGGCATAGCTTCTGTCATCTGGGGCGGGGGGGAACAAAATGAGAGACAGGGGTGTTATTGTCAGCTGTGGTTACCTTGGGGAGGTGGGCGGTTGTGCCCATCTGGCAGGGGGGGATAGTAGGGAGGACAGGGGTCTGGAGTTGGTGGATCCCTCTGGTGCTTACCTAGCAGTCAGCCACCATTGATCTTCCTTCGGTTTAATTTCCTGAGTGCTGGAATATGTGGGCATCATTGGTAGAACCTGGGTATCAGGGACACATAAACTATCTCCCCTGGACATTACATAACACCCTGAATATTGAAAGGAATGCTTTCATGTTGTGGTAAGTGGCCTTGATGTGTGCAATCAAAGAAGCCTATGACAGAGGAGAAGTGGGCTATGGCGTAGAAATATGCCATGTTCTGTTGGGCTTGGGAGGTGCAGGGGAAGGTATGTAGTCTGGGGTGTGGGTAAGGAAGGCTTGGAGGAACTGGGTGAGGCATTTGGAGAGTGGGGCTGTGTTGGCTGTTAGGACTGACTGGAAGCTCCTGGTGTCCAAGAATGTGCGAGGGAAGTGGCGACTTGAGGTGGACAAGTATGGGATTATTCCTGTGGATGTAAGACTGGAGGAGGGGTTTGAGCTGCTCACAGAGATCCTGTACAACAGCCCTGTCAAAGAGGTATCCGGAGAAGCACTGCTGGTCTGTGAGGTCCAGGAAGCAGGAGTGGGGCCTGAACACTCTCCTGCAGGGCCAGTGCATTAAATACATCCATCAGCCACTACCACGGGTGCACCCTACTATCCCCACAAACACCACTCCCCTCCCCAGACAGATGACTCCCAGGCACTCAACTCTCCCACCCCTGGCACACTGTCCTCAGACAACACAGCAATAGCAGTAATGTCATCCCGCCCCCACAAGCTTCCAGAACACACACCTGACACAATCAGCACTCACTCTGCAGCTCCAAGCGCACAGTGACACAGCAGAGAGTGGACGGAGAGACGAGAAGTAGGTAAGGTGACTGGGGTCTGGCAGGTATGGACTATGGCATAATGAAGGAGGTTGATGCTTGAAATATTCACCAGCGCGAGCAGCATCTTCTACCCGCTGTTCATGCCTGCCTCGGCTCTCCTCTGATGTCACATCCTGGTCCCATGACCAGGACGTGGCGTCAGAAGGGAGCAGAGGCTGGTGCAAGCAGCAAGTTAAAGATGCTGCTTGAACTGGTGAACATTTAAAGAGATATGCGGGGCAGAGAGAAGGAAAGGTGCTGGTGCCCAGGGCACTCGATCACACCCCCACCCCACCCTTATAATGCCACTGGATATGGGTGTGTGGTGGGATAGGTGACAGGCAGAGCAGCAGGGCTGTTTAGGTGAAGGATCAGACAGGGACCTAGACAGACAGGTAATACAGCACTCAGCAAGTCTCCAGTAGTTCAAACATCCACTTTTCTCTTGATCTCCAACACAACTATTGGTCCTCGTATTTGCTTTTAAAGCAGGTCTAAATCTGGTCATGTTTTGGGACACCCAAACAAATCATTTTGCTATCTTGGCAGGATACACATTCCCTGAAGCCGTCCATTTCACGCCTACCGAATGCCCACTTTGCAGCCGTCTTGATTTCAGTGAATAGTGTAGCCCAGTTTTGTTGTGATTATGGGCTTTCGACATTTTTGTAGAAGTTGTTTGTCCATCTCCCGATGATGTCATTATTTGCACATTTTGTTTGTTTCTTTAAATGTGTACTTGGGTGAAACAAACTCCTACTGTAAAACACTATGAACTATAACTTTTAGACATTTTAGAAAAATGCGTGGGGTGTGAAGTCCACCAAAGGTCCCAATTCAGGTGCTGGAGATAAAGACAATGTCTTAGTTGAAGAAAGCATGGGACAGTGGGACAAGCACGCATGATCTCTGCCTGAGAGGAAGGGATTGTAGAGCTAAAAAAAACAAAAACTAACGGTAGATAGAACATATGATCTTTATTGGTTGTTTTCTGTTTCTTTGTAAAGTAAAGATCATATCCCATTGCTGTACTACCTTTGTTACCCTGACTGCCTTCTTTGCTTTTCAATGTATTCTTCTTTTTGAGATCCCTTCTAACTTTGGGAAATATGCTGGTCTTCTTATCTTTATTTATTATATGTCTTTTAGGTTAGCCCACTTGTGGTCAGCCTCAACTAGGTTCTTTTTCTCTGCCAGGACCTCCCAAAGATATCTCTCCGATCTCTGTGTGCACTTTCTATTAAACTGAACTACAATGTCTGCTGCTTCCTGGACTCCACGTGAGAGCAGAAACTTTAATTGTTGTTTGTCCCATATAATTATAGCCAAGCTATTATTCTTAGATGAAACCTAGCTTGTCATCACCAAAACATTCTATCAACAGTCACTCCTCACTAAGCAACACATGGTCACCAAAACTGTCCTATTTTTCATTCTGCTTTTAGTTGGGGTGTGTAGCCATTCTAGGCAACCTGCCACCTTTCTATGCCCTATCATTGCTCAATGCTGATTGACCTGGCTCCCTCTCCCTGGAACTCAGTGCACTCTAAGGGCCTCTTTAATCAAGCTGAATAACGTGGGCTGGCATGGTAAAAACACTGAAGCCCATAGGGATTGAATGGATAGCACTTACTACTGCGGTTTGATCAAAGAGGGCTTAACTCTGCTCAGAATAATCAGACTGGCACCTCTGCCTGTTGCTATCTGCATTCCAGTACCAAAAGAACAACCTGACCAGATGGGATGTCATCTTCTCTATTTATTTAATTCATGTTCTATCTTGCTCTCCCCAAAAAGCTCAGAACAGGTTACAGGTTAGCAAACATAATATACAGAAACATTGAAAACTCCTTTTTCAGACTCCTCCGATCCATCTCACAGGCTATAACAGCCTGTACTCACTGTGACCTGTTTGTGGATGTATGCTACAGCCTGCCTTAGCTCTCTCACAGTAGCTGGATTAGAGAATCACTGCCTCATGCTGGGAATGGCTCTGCAAAGCTGATGTTTGGGCTGCCAGTCAGACCCAATGCCTGACTGCACCTCCACCCCTGTGGACTGACGGACATACCTCGGGATGGGCAGAGGGAACAAGATGCAGCCAGCACCCTGCGAGACACCGCCAAGCCTCCTAAGGGCGCCTAACAGCCTGCGCGTGATCCCTGCTTAACAGTAGGTCAGACAACTTCAGGGACAGCCCCGAGTTCCAAAGAAACTAAGCAGGCTGAGATTGGCCTGTCAGCTACAGATAGAAGTCGGTGTGTTCCCAATGCAGGCAAATCGAAAGAAATGCACTGATCACAAGAACCCCGAAGAAATAGGACAGAAAACACATAATAAAATGTGGAGAGCAGAAGGAACAAACTGTAGGTGGAGATAAGGAGCTTAGTGAAGTACAGAAGAGGCATACAGAAAAATCCAAACTGGATTCCTTCTGCAGATGGCACGTAGCCATGGGGACACTACCCACTTCTCTATAATATCTCACCTATTACACTAGAAATTCAGTTAACAGGTTACAATTTGCCATAGTTCCAGTGCAAGGTTTTTCAATACAAGTTTTATTCTTACTTGACACATACTCAGGATCTAATACCAATATGCATAATATACAGTTTACCTTAAAAAAGTAATTTTATTAGATCTGTCTTTTCCCATTCTCAAACAAAGTGTAGTTAGAGACTTTTATTTTCAAATGAAAACTATTCGTCGGGTGTACTGATTTTCATCAGAATTGTCTAATATGCAACATGCTACATCTTGATCCTGCATAATCTTTGACTGTTCTGGAGTATTCTATCCCCCTACTATTGAGTTCACTAAAGTATGGTCCCAGTACCTTAATTACCACTTCACTTCAGTACAGGAGGAACAGCATCAATACCTCTGTCCAACAAAATAAAATTCTGATAACCATTAAATTGAGGAGTCCTGGAGTAGGATTTCTAATTTTATTTCACATTTCTTCCTGTACCAAATACTGATCAATTCCTGTGAAAAACTAAAATAAAAACTGAAAATTAAGAAACGCAGAGATATTTTTGACTGAAAAAGGTTAAAAAGGCCCTAGCTTCAGAGGGACTGCACTGAAAGGTTTCCATATCCTTTCTGGCTGGGCCATAGGTCTCCTGCTGCCATTATTTCCTTTATCCACTAAGACTTGGTGCAGTCTGTGCTGCTGACTGACCTTCCTCTCCCACCCTGCTAAAGCTTCTCCATTCAACTCGGTGATCTGGCATTTGGATTTGCCGCTCTCTCCCTCTTCACCCACTTATTCCCCAAAAGCTCTCCTGTGGTAGCATCTCTCCCAACCCAAGGGTGCTTCTCTCTTTCAAATCCCACCCCCCACATATGCTTCGCTCTCTGTCCTTCCAATCCCCCTCAGATGCTTCTCTGTATGTCTGTCCTTCCCCCATGGGTGCCTGTCTCCTTCCAACCCCACCCCCTCAGCGGAATCTGCAAGACCTCTCTCTCCAGTTCCTGACTCCCTCACCTACCTCTTCCCTGGCCACTGCACTGAACATAAGAACATAAGAAGCGTCATCTCCGGATCAGACCTTCGGTCCATCAAGTCCGGTGATCCGCACACGCGGAGGCCCTGCCAGGTATACACCTGGCTTACCCTATAGCCAACCATATCTCTATATGCCTCTCTCAAGGAGATATGCATCTAGTTTGCCCTTGAAGCCTAGGACTGTCGATTCTGCAATAATCTTCAGGCAGCCAGCAGTGGCAATGAGGTGAGCCTGCTGCCGCCAGCCTACCCCAGTAGCCACCTCTCTGCAGCGACTTCCTGTTGCCGCATAGGTGGCATCTACAGAAAGGCAGCTTCTGGGACAGGCTTATGGCAGCAACTCACCTCATTGCTGCTGTCGGTTTCCTGAAGACTGAAATACAGCAGACAGGGAGGAGGTAGGTGGGGGAGTTGGCTAAACCCAGACAGACTTCCCCATTAAAAATCCACACAAAAAAGCACCCGGGTTTTCCCAACGATATGGTAACCCTACTTTTGTTTAGTATTGGCTTTGTGAAGTAAATAGCCAAGGACCACTGAGGAAGGCAATTTGACTTGCAGAAACATGGCCGTGTTGCGTCTTTGTTGTGTTCATTTACTATTTCAGCATCGTTTGGATGTCTTAAATTGGTTTAAACTATGAATTGAAAACAGGCTGAACAAAACTTGCATTTGTGTATGAAGCCCAGTCCTCCATGCCTTTATCGGGACTCCCGTCTTCCCCGGGCCGTTGCGCCCAATGTCTGCTGGTGCCTGCAGCCCAGTGCTATGCGAGAGACGACGGCAGGAAGATTGCTGCTTCTCCCTGCTGATGGCCTGCAAGAACCCCTCTTCCCCCCGTGGCTTCGATACTGCTCCAAAGAGGAATTATATCCTAATTATATCAATTAAGGAGAAATTAACTAATTCTGTGATAAAATAACAATATCCTACTATTATCACAGTTTATAGGAAGAGATCCTATTGTCTGACTGGAATTTACTTTATTTTATTTTTTAATTCTAATTTAATTTACTCGCTGAATACGTGTTAGGATGTAGCTATCTTGTCTCTGTTTCCTAATGGATTGTATTTTTATTAGTTGAATTATTATATCTTTACTATTTAATAATTTTTTCTCAGGTACTTTAGCTAGATTGTGAGCCTTGGAGCAGTTAGGGAACTTCTAAGTGCCTAATATTTAGTTTTAATTTATTGTAACTCGTTCTGAGCTTCTTAAAAGCAAAAGAGACTTAAGCCTGGAAGCTCTGTGGGTGCCAACATTAAGCAAATTTTCTGACTACATCCAGGAAGAAGGTTGCAGCGCCGGAAGCTGTTAGCGCGCGAGGGCGTCAGCTACCTGTTGCTAGGAGACCGCCAGGGGTCCTGAGTGAGGGGCAGGGCTGCCCTACGCACTGCCTGTCCGGGCGGCTTCTCATGACTTCCGGGTTCGTTGCTATTCCATTTGACTGACAAGGAAAGGGAACTTTGTAACAAGCAGCCGCATCCGTGTTCTCTCGCTCCCGACAAAAGTGAGTGTAGGTGCTCTCCCCCTCCCTCTGGCCCGATAAGAGTCATTGCCGAAGCGGGGAAACCAGGCCCGGCGCGTGCCAAACCGGTGGAGTCAGCGCAGCTGGTGTGCGCATGCCCACGCGAAGCCCGCGTTGGCGCCCTTTTTCTGAGCCTTTCAAAAAAAAAAAAAAAAAAAGCGCCATATTTAAGCCCGAGCGACTTCACAGTTCAGACTCGCTGTCGGTTCAGAGGCGGCGTTTAATGTCAGAAACCCCTGGTAATTGTTCAGCCTTTTCTGCGCTATGCTCGGCCATCTTCGCGTGCGTTGACACCTGCACTCGAGGCCCCTGAAACGTGCTAACGCCGCCTTTAATGCTGCTGTTAAGTTTTGAACATTGGACCCCCCCCCCCCCCCCAGCATTACAGTACCTTCCCTTTCTAGTGAAATGTGTCTTGCTAAGGTTTTGCATCTAATCCTGCAAGTTGCTTGTAGAATGCAGTCAACCATCTTTCCACTCTGCCCCCTCAAGTTTTTATTCTGCAAGCAAGTTGCTCAGAAGTGTTTCTGCTCTACAGTTTTGGTTTTTTTTTGTGGGGGAGGGTTCTTAGTGTTGGTTTAAAGATCAGTGCCCAGGGGTTCCCACTTAACATAAAATCATAAGAGTTGTTATACTGGGACAGACCGAAGATCCATCAAGCCAAATATCCTGTTTCCCAAAAGTGGTCAACTCTGGTCCCAAGTTCCTATCTAGATCCCAAGTAGTAAAACAGTTTTTTATGCTGCTTATCCTATGCACAAGCAATGAGCCATCTCAATAATGTCCTATGGACTTCTCTTTTAGGAAATTATCCAAACCTTTTTTTTAAACCCCACTAAGCTAAATTATTTCACCACGTTCTCTGGAGTTCAATTACACATTGTGTGAAGAAATATTTTCTCCAGTTTGTTTTAAATACTTAGTAGCTTCATCGCTTGCCCCCTAGTCCTAGTATTCTTGGAAAGAGTAAACAAGCGATTCACATCTACCCAGGGCCGGATTTAGATGAAAAGAGGCCCTAGGCTATTCCACTTATGAGGCCCTTTCACCTCCCATTTTTAAGTTTGTAAATTACATGAGAGATAATAAAATACATCATTACTGTATAAAAAAATGTGACACGGATAATAAATAAAAAGTCGAGAACACTTATTTGGACATTTATTCTCAGCACCATATATAGTACTTGTAACAATAACTAATCCATTGAACCCCCCTCACCCCCCTCCGATGCCATCCCCCTTCCACTGAAACCCCCCACCCCCGATGCCAGTCTGGGCTGCCCTGTCCTGACGGATCCACGTTTTGCCTCCCCGCGGGGCTGGGCTTTGCCCAGCTGTTTCCGGACTGACGTCTTTCCCTCCCCGATCCTCCTCCCAGGGCGAGAAAAAGAAAGGGAGAAGCCAAGTCGGCACCCCATTGCGGCTGGAGCCGGTTCTGATCCTGAAGCGGAACCGAGGTAACCGGGGAGTGGCTGAAACCTGAACCGGAGGCAGGATCGGACCGGGGACCGGCGCGTGCCCCCACCCGGGGCTGAGACCGATTCCCCTCCGGAGCCGGGAAAGGGGTGGGGGGGGGAGAGAGGAGCAGCGGGATCCGATCCGGAGCTGGAGTACGTGTGCAATTCGGATTCCCCACCCCCGGCTGAATTTTGATGAGTCGCTGGTGCAGGCGCCGTGAGGAGTGACACAGAAGCACACCTCACGCCACCAGGACTCACGATATTTCAACAGTGCATGCGCGCTCTAGGATTTTATTATCTATGATATAATCGTGAAAATATAAAATAAAGCACGTAATATACATTTTAAAATATGCAAATTAAAACATATGTTAAGAACTTACTTAGAATTCCGTGAAATGAAGATATTGTCACAAAAAAATTTTTCAGTAGTCTATAAACACTTCACTAAAGTATTGAACCTACTGAACTCAAAAGGCGAGAATCAAATGATCGTGTACGCAGTCCTAAAATAAGAATCTTTTCTAATAACATTAACACGTGTTTCATATTATCGAAGTAGCACGAATATAACCGAACGTCGGGATATCAATAGGTCTGTTCGTTTGTCTGTTCCAATCTACACCAATCTGCACTTTATTTATGCAAGAACAAACCAGAGCTTAGTAGCATAAGGCACGTCAATATTTGCCATAGCAATCATTGAACCTATGAACTATACTTTGGTGCAATCTAGTATATACAAACAAACAGATCCAATGAGCCGAACGCGTTGATCTTAACCAATACATTTTTATGTTTGTTTATTAGTCATATGCTTAGAATTTCTCCTTATTTTCGGTTCAGTGTTTTAGTGTTCACTGTTTTTAGAATAGTGTAATTTTAATTTTGCTAACAATTTGAATGTAGGCCCCTCTTGATCTTGAGGCCCTAGGCTGAAGCCTAGTTAGCCTTTAGGAAAATCCGGCCCTGCATCTACCCTTTCCACTCCACTCATTATTTTATAGACCTCTATCATATCAACCCTGAGCTGTCTCTTCTCCAAGCTGAAGAGTCCTAGCCACTTTAGCCTTTCCTCATAGAGAATTCATCCCATCCCTTTTATCATTTTCATCGTTCTTCTTTGTACCTTTTCTAATTCCGCTATATCTCAGTTCACAAGTGGGGGCACTCATAGGGAAGGAAATAATGATGCTCACCTCTGACTCCAATGCTGCAAAACATCCTTGGTGGCCCAGTGGACCCTGAACCACCTACCCCTCACCACCCACAAACCAATAATTCCTTGGTGGCCCAGTGGTTCCTAGATTTCCCAATCCCCTTGAGCTCCCTTGATCCCCCCAGGGCTTTCTATTCCCAGGCACCCAGCACAGGGGGGGGCCCTTGACAAAACAATTTCCATGTTCATGAGGGATTTCCAATGGCATTCTTCATGTCACCCTGTTGAAAAATTGCAGTGCTTTGGGGTGTGCCACTAGGGGTCAGTCTGCCAAATAAAGGATTGCCTCCCTAACTAGGAAGTATCACATCATTTGATAGACTTATCCCTAGTGGTGCATCAGGATGCATTTGTAGGGGTAAAATGTTACCATTTTTAGGTGAGAGTGACCAGGTATTATTCTGTTACATCTAGTCAGGAACCAATATGCAAGGTGATCAATGTATTCCTGCGAATCAGGTTTTGTAGAAATATGTGACTCACAACTTTTAGCACTTCCCATATTGCCAGTGGAGTATAGTGCCTCCTTCAGTTTTTCCTTTTGCAAGTGAACTGTGCAGAGGTGTTTAGATCTGCTGTGGTTAGGTTTTCTTATTTTTGGTTATAAGTTCATTTTTCATTTAGTTAGTTAGTTTTCTAGCCCTTTCTGTGTCTTTGGTGCCTTGAGACCCCCTTTTTGGGATTCTCTGCTTGGGAAAGGATGCAGGTTTGGCAGAGATGGACTGCAGCTTGTAGGGCAAACCTTTGGATGGACCTGTGGAGCCAGCCCAGGGCTTGGGGTCCATTCTCCTGGGAGCCAGCTTGCCTTCTGAATTTTTCAAAGACTTGAGCGGAGGCTATAGGTGCCCTGAGTAAGAATTCTCGGGGTATCAGGGAGTCGGCTGCATATTCTCCCCCCCATCACACTTTGAAGTTGCATGGGGATGGAGGTCTCGGACTGCGTTGGTCTGATTGACAGCCTGATTTCCTGGTTTGGAGTCATTACTTGAAGCTTCTGAGTAAGAAAGTCCTTTCCATATCTTCCAACTGCGAGGAAAGCTGATAGGCAGGCACTTTCACAGAACTGTAAGTGCAGCCCCATTATTTCTTATGGGAAAATCAGGGGGGGGGGCATAACCTAGTTTTTGAGGGTTTCTGGGTCAAGGTTCAGGCCCTCCACCTCTAAAACCCCTATTATAGCATTTTTATTTTTCAAAAAAGTATTTTTTTCTGAAGCCTCTATCTGCTTTAAAACCTCTCAGGTTTTGCTTAAATTAACAGGGATAGACTCCTCAGGGTGTGTTCACACCATTTCATGTGAAGTTTGTGCTTTTTGGCCAGTGGAAGAGCATCCCATGTACCGTGTGCTGCAGCGCAAGCGAGGAAGGGATAGGAGCTTTGTTCCATCCGTGTCCTCCAGGGCTGGGGATCTGCTCTGGATCTGGGAAATGGGTAGAAAGTTCTGTATGGAGGCTGAATTTCGTGAAGGCACAAAGCGCAGATGCGTGGAGTCCTTGGAACCAACAAAACCCTAGTTAGAGGCTCTACAGGGTTTGTTTATCTCCCCTGCACATTGCTTCTTCCTAGAATTTGTAAATCTTATTCGGAGAGCATTTTTAACAGGGCCGGGATATGCGGCGCAGCCTGAAAACGCACCGCCATTAGTCCAAGGAGCATGTTCGTTTCCTCTGATTTCTCCTGAGATAAACAGGCTGGGCTCCAGTAACCACTCGGAGCTAGACTGGCAGGATTGCAAATCAGACTCCATGCCTCTTTTATCCCTGTTTGTGACCGGCAGCCAAGATGCCTCTCTGGCTCTTGACCAGGGGGATGATCCTTTGATTCGCTGGTTATTCAAGTCAGTTTTTTTTTCTACCATTTTACAGCGAATGCTATTAAGGAGTTGAAGCTGCTCACATTACCCCTCTCCTCAAATCACTTCATTGGCTCCCCATCCATTTCCAAATACAGTTCAAACTCCTCATACTGACTTACAAGTTCATTCACTCTGTAGCCTCTCAATATCTCTTCTCACTTTTCTCCCTCTATGCTTGCCCCTGTGAACTCTGTTACATCGGGTAAGTCCCTTTTATCTGTACCCTTCACCTCCACTGCCAACTCCAGACACCATCCCTTTTTTCTTGCCATGCCGTATGCCTGGAACAGTCTGCCAGAGTCAATACATCATGCTCCTTCTCTAGCAGTATTCAAATGCAAGCTAAAAGCCCACTTTTTTAAAGCTGCTTTCAACTCAACTCCCACTCACCGTCAGATACTGTTACCCATCGTTTGATTACTTTTGTTTGAAATTTTCCAACCCTGAGAGGTCCTGTCTGTCCAAATTAGATTGTAAGCTCTTCTGAGCAGAGACCATCTATTAAATGTACAATGCTGCGTACGCCTTTCTGTGCTATAGAAATGATAAATAATTGTAGTAGTATTGGCATATGCGGCCCCTGCTCGCAAAATGCACTGGCTCAGGCAGTGGGCAGGCTACTCAGCATCCAAAGCAACCTTAAGCAGATTGTCTTTTAAGGGGCAGATGCTTTTCGGTAAGGGCCTAGTTGATCTCATGGCTAGTGTGACAGATCGCTGCCCTCTTCCAGAGGACAGGTCACTCCGACCCCCAGAAGGGAGTAAAGGTAATTTTTGTCTCTCCCGCCACATTGGTGGGAGGCTGTCGGTATTTTAGAAGGAGTGGGAGAAATTTTTCTCAGATCAATGAGTGATGGACATTATCTGAGTGTGTCACAAGATTGAGTTTTATTGTCCTCTTGCGGATTTGTTGCTCTGTTCATAAGCTGGACAGCAGAAAAAGAGGCCAAGATCCGAGCCACATTTCAAAGGCTCTTCGTCATTAGGGACAGGTTCTATGGCCCGAATATCTAATTGAGCTCAGAAAGATACTCCAGATACTTCATTGTGCCCAAGGAAAGCACAGAAGACTGTAGGCCCATCCTGGATCTCAAGGCCATTAATGCATTTCTAAGAATTCCATGTTTCCACATGGAAGAATTCCATGTTTCCACATTGGTCATTGCGATGGTGGCCCTTGGGAGTTCCTTGCTTCTCTGGATCATGCAGAAGCATATCTGTATATTCCCATCTTTCTGGGCCACAGGAAAAAGCTGAGGTTTCATGTACTTCAGGAACATTTCCAGTTTGTGTCTCTCCTGTTTGGATTGGCAACAGCCCCCCACACTTTTACCAAGGTAATAGTGGTGGTTGTGGCTCATCTCTGAAAGATGGGGATCCAGGTATACTCTCATCTGGATGACTGGCTAATCAGAGCTACGTCCAAGCTGGAGTACAAGCAAGCAGTGCAAAAAGTATTGGATCTACTCCAGTATTGGATAGTCAACTTCAACATGAGCCATGTAGAACTGACCCAGAATTCAGAGTATCTGGGCAGTCACTTTGACATGGCTCGGGGTCACATTTTCCTTCCAGTGCTATGCAAATAGAAACTTCCTGGGCCAGGGTGCACATGTGGCCTCTCCAGGATGCTTTTCTGTCTCGGTGGTTCCCTCAGCTTCATTCTCTTCAGAGGATAAAACTTGTATTGGAAAACGTGCACTGTAAGGATAACTATGGCAAATTTTAACCTGTAAACTGTATATTATAAATATTAGTATTAGACCCCTAGTATGTGTCAAGTTAGGATAAAAACTTGTACTGTAATTATAGCAAATCTAGTGCAAATTGTAACCTGTTAACTGCTTATTATGTATGTTTAAACTGTAACTCCTGAGCTCTTTGGGGAAAATGGGATAGAAAAAAAATAAATGAAGCTCACAGGGACAGGGATATGCTGGTGGCTTTAAGGAAGACTCCTTGTTAAAGGGCTATTATGTCAGTGAGAATAGTGTTGGAGCCACAGGCACTGTCATGCAGGGAGCCCTTCCTCAAGATCACAAGAGGTGGGAGTTCCCTTATGCACAATCCTGAAGGTTCTGTCGGCTTTCCATGTCAATCAAAAGTAACATTACCAGCATTTCAGACCACAGGGTCAAAGAAGAAGGACTAGATTCTGAGAAAGCTGGATGTGAGGAGAGTCCTCCTACATTATCTAGATGTTACTAATGGCTTCTGACTGACCATCGGTTTGTGCTCACCAGTCATGCTAGACATGGCAGATCAGCGTCTAAGGCTACCATTTCAGGATGGATACAGATGGCCATCTCATCAGTGTATATTGCCTGTGGCATGCAAGTACTGTTCTTCTTGAAGGCGTATTCCATAAGAAACATAGCCTCTTTGTGGGTGGAAGCTTGGGTGATGTAGCCCAGGAAGATTTGTAGGGCAACAAACTGGTCCACTCTGCACATGTTCTCCAAGTTCTATAGAGTGGATGTGGCAGCACATGGGCTCACCATGTTTGGATCCTCGGTGTTACGAGCAGGCATGGGGATCCTGCCCTAGATTTCTGGGACTGCTACTGTAAGTCCCTATAGTCCAGAATGACACACCTATTGCACTAGAAAAAGAAATTAGGTTCTTACCTTGCTAATAAATTTTCTAGTAGATAGGTTTGTCAATCTGGAGCCCCTCCCTGTCAGTTATTATTTACTCTGCCTGCCTGTTTCAATCAAAAAGTTTGAGTCAAAACTTAGATATTGATGTCAGTCACATCTTAAGGGTATGAAGAATAATTTATTGCTATATCACTTTGGGGAATGTTTGAGCTCCATAAATGTTTCTGTTTGGTATGATTATTCCGATGTTTGGATTGTTCAATTATGATGTTTAACATGTTTGTTATGCTTCTTTCAGAGCAGACAGAAGTGTATTTCAGGGAGAAATGCAGTCGGCCCTGGTCCTGGATAAACTGCCATGGGACATGCTTATTCTAAGCTAAAGTCCACTGCAGACAGAACCTGTGGTGAGCCACTCAAGCTCACTGCAGATGTGCTTGGGGCAAGATTGCTCCCAAGGGTACAGACCCTGTATTCAGAGAACTACTGTGCAGAATGGCCACACAGGAATCATGCGAGGCATGTGTCTCTGGGCTACAGACCTCGATCCTGACAGTCTGTATCTTCTCGCACCTAGAGATGCCCTGGGGTGACTGGGATCCTCTGCAGCACTGATAGCCTTCAACTGGATAATAAAAACCTGATAAATAATAAAGATTAAACTCAAGCAGAACAGACAGGCTCTCTACCCCTCACTTTTAGAGAGTAAGACTGAGGGGGTGGCACTCATCCTAGAGTGATGGAAGTTGAACCATGAAAACAAACAGTGGGCTATCTACAACCTCTGCAGCTAATGGGGGTTTAACTCGATGGTCAAGACTACCACTCCTGTTTTAAAAGAAAGAAGATTAGCAAGGTAAGAACCTAGAGCTAGATGCACTAAAACGATTGATAAGTCCGCTTGGGTCTCCGATTTTTGGCCGATTCTAAAAGAGCTATTGATGCACTAAAAATTTTGTATCCAAATGATTCGTGAAGGTTTGTCATATCTCTGTCTCTCCTGTCTGATTGATTGCTGTGAGAGCGACTCTTGCCTCCTGCCTCCTCCTCACTCCCTCCTGCCTTGCTGACCTCTTCTCCGCGCCAGAAGGAGAAGCCTAAGGCCCTGATTGGCTCAGATGCCTAAGGCCCCTCTTCTTGGGAGAGGCCTTAGGTGTCTGAGCCAATCAGGGCCTTGGGCCCCTTCCTGTATATCACATTTTGGATCAGTGGGCCTCAGAGCTGGAGGGATCGAGCCTCCCTCCTGCTGTCTTCATGCTAAGGTACTGGGGGGGGGGGCTCGGGGAAGCATCTGGTGGCAGGAGGGAGTGGGCATCCATCCTGCCTTTTTGGGGGAGGGGAAGGGATGGTTCAGGGAGGCCTCTTGGCAAGAGGGAGTGGGCTTCCCTCCTGCCAATTTTTTCTCATTTCGGGGTGGAGGGGGTGTCAGCAAGGCAGAAGGGAATGGGCATCCTTCCTGATGATTTTTATTTCTCATGCGGGAGGGGAGGGGAGGTGGCAAGGCAGGAGGGAATAGGCATCCCTCCTGAAGATTTTCGTTAGCACGGTGGTGGTCGGTCCTTGGTGCTGCTTCGTTGGGGAAGGCTGCTGGGGGTGGGGGTGCTTTTTTCATTTTTTTTAATGGAGCAGATATTATGCATATGCCCATTAAAAACGGGTAAGACGGGTAAGCGACTGGTCTTGACCAGTTGCTATTTTGTAACATCACCAAGCGATGTTAGTGAATCAATTGCTTGGGTAGTTTGCATGGGGTTTTAATCTTAAAAAAAAATTAATTTACATGGTTGGATTGGAAATTGGGCGATCGAGGGGAAAAACGTGGTGAGCCATTTTGTGCAATGGGTCGGCAAACGCGATCGTCACTAAAGCAGTTAAAACTGGTTTGGAAACGATCGCTGACTTTACTGCAGGGGTGTCCAACCTTTTGGCTTCCCTGGGCCGCATTGGTTGAAAACAAAAATTTGTGGGGCCCCGCAAGACGGTAAACACCCGGGGGCAGCAGAGGAAAACACTGCATCGCCCTTGACCAGGCCCCTGCTTTAGTGCATTTATTCTAGGCCCTAATGTGTTTCTCCAGGTTATTTCACATGTTTTGTTTGGGACCGAGAGGGGGCAGTGCAGGCATTCTGAAGCGTTGCCTGTATTCCTGGCCCCGCCCCCGACTCCGCCTCCTTCCTGGCTTTTGCCCCTCTCGCTCGCCCCGCCCCCGACTCCGCCTCCTTCCTGCTGCCTTCTCTGTCTCCGGGCTCGGGCTGTCCGCATCGTGTCCGGGAGAAGATCCGGCCGGAGGGGCTTTCAGGTGTGCTGTCTGTGGGCAGGAAGGCGTTGCCCAGCCCGGGGGAGAAATCGCCAGGTTTTCCGGGCGATCGGGTGTCAGGTGCCCTGGCAGGAGCCAGCCGGGCCGATCTCCGCAGCTTTTTCCTATTTCCCGAGCTCAGTTTCACTTGGAACCGATTAAGGTGTTCCTGGGCTGCCGAGAAGCTTCTAAAGCCTTTGATTAGACCTCGGCCTTGCCAAAGAACTTAATATTCACTTTCCTATCTTTTCCTAGGGCCATGGGAGAAGGAAAAGCTGCTCAGAGATGAGGAATGCGACTGACACGAGAAGAAACCCAGCTGGATTTAGGATTTGGATTAATCTGGGAAATCACAGGACATACTTTCAGGGTGCCTTGAGGGATCAGGTGCTGGTTTTGTTTGTTTTAGATTAAGAAATTGAACTACGACAGAGGACTAGGGATATTTCCTGCAAATCGGGGGCAATAGATGCTGAAAACGAGCTGCAGAATACCGTAGCCCTGGGGATAAAGGATCTATACATTCTCCCAGAAGATGAATTGCTGCTGGACACTGACTGTGTGCACTTTTAGCCTCTTCCTCTTGCAGCGTGGGCAAGGAGAAAAGCTGCAGGGCTCCTCTCCCCAAGAGGATTCTGTTTCGACAGGTAAGGCAGGAAGGAGAGAGGCATCTATCCTGGCCTGGAATTGGCATGCTCTCATGTTGGCCTTCACCTTTTCTTAGGGAATCTAATTTGGGATTTCGGTTTGCCTCCTGTAGAAGAGTTTGGGTGAGCTTAGCACACAACCTCCCTTCCACTGCATGATTCTGCCTGTTTTTTGGTTGAGGGATTGTAATGTTGAAGCACTTCCTGGAACTGCAGCAGTCCTTAAATATCAGCTATAGGGTAGGACTTGCTGGATGATAAAACAGGCTCTTCAGGTGTAAGTAGGAAAACACGTGCATGTTTTATTGTAAATCCTGAGATGTTATCATTACACTTGTAAATATATTTAATTATTGATAGTGCCCCTAGCATAAGAAGAAATATGTTAGGTGTTAGAGGATTGGAGGACTAGCCTAATGGTTAGTGTAACAGCCTGGGAATTGGGGAAACTGATTTTGATTCCCACTGCAGCTCCTTATAACCCCATTGCCCCGGGTACAAAATAAGTAAACCACTTTGATTGTAACCACAGAAGAACATAAGAATTGCCATACTGGGACAGATGGAAGGTCCATTAAGCCCAGTGTTCTGTTTCCAACAGTGGCCTACTCGGGACCCAGTCACCTAGCTAGATCCTTTGTTAGGTGCCATTGACTTGTGTTCAAGTCCTAGTGACTTGATGGTCATCATCAAGTTTTCATGACAGAATACAGAAGTAGATTGCCAGATCTTCTGTGCAGTATAAATTCGATATTCTCTCCATTGTCGCATCAAATGCAATCCTCCACTTCCCAACACTGTCCATCTGCTGCTGCTCAGATGGGTGGTACATGGTTAGTTTGACATCTCTGCTGAAACCTGTTGGCCTTGGGAGGCCTTGCAGGTAGTGAAACTACCGACAGCATAGCTTTCAGCTTTACAGATGCACACAAACCCCAGTGGCACAACAAGCCCATGTACCATGATTAGATTCTAAGTAGCCTAAAAACCATGGTACTTTGCAGGAAATAATTATTAACTGAGTAAAGCAAACTCTGGTAAATCTAGCAGCCAGGAGGAAATTTTTTTTTTTCACTCGGAGAATAGTTAAGCTCTGGAACGCGTTGCCAGATGATGTGGTAAAAGCGGATAGCGTAGCTGTTTTTAAGAAAGGTTTGGACAAGTTCCTGGAGGAAAAGTCCCTAATCTTTTATTGAGAAAGAGATGGGGGAAGCCACTGCTTGCACTGTATTGGTAGCATGGAATATTGCTACACCTTGGGTTTTGGCCAGGTACTAGTGACCTGGATTGGCCACCGTGAGGACGGGCTACTGGGCTTGATGGACCATTGGTCTGACCCAGTTAGGCTATTCTTATGTTCTTATTGAGAGGTTTGCACTAGGGACTATCTACATTGAAAGAAGGATGGCATATCAAATCCCATCCTCTTTTCCCTTCCCTAATGAGAGTATAAATTATTTGAAACTTTCACCTGATTATCTGGATGGCAGAATTTGAGTGTGACAGAACATGAATATTCGCTCCTTGGAGCTCCAGTAGGTGACAGAATAAATCAGATGCTGAGATTGCCCTCGGATGAGCAGCTTTTGAGTATAGGATGAGTTTTCACCAAGGCACCTCTTTAGCCTTGTTGCAGAACCAAGGGGGTTTCTATCTCCTGAATGGTCTCTGAGGTGCGCATAGAAACAGAAAAATGTTGCCAAAGGTTAGGTGCCAGCAGACGCTTAGATTGTGCCTGCTGGCATCTAACAAATGTTTTAATTGTTTTTAAGTAGCATGATAATTGGTTGCACTATTAAAAACCAATTAAAAACATTAAAAAAGAATTAGGCATCGTTTGGTGGCCTTTAGGATTGGCACCTGGGTCCATAGCGCCTAGCAACACTAATGACACTGAAGCCCAGAAGTGGGTGTGTTTATGGACAGCGCTAGACTTCGACGTCACTAGGCACTGCTGGCCTCGATTCTGCAAGAACCCTCGGCATTGAAAGTGTAGGCTTGTCAAACCCTGGCTGGGTCCTTGCGAGCTGCAGTTCTGTAAGCAGTGGCAAGTGCTCGTTTTCTAGGCGCTGCTTACAGAATTGGCTTCTATGTGCCTTTGGCTCATAGTTACGATACCTTGGTTTTCAGCTGGAATAAGAACAAGGCTATGTTTTTAAAAAATTATTATTATCTGCAGGGGCAGGTGCAACATCTTTTTAGCTGCTCCTTCCCCTGCTCTACTTGCTAATAGTGCGTTGGGCAGAGGGGTCATAGGGCCACTCCACTGCCTATTTTATGAGTTCTTGTCTCAGGAACTCTTCTTGGTAGTGGCAGCTTTTTAAATCCTTACTACTGGGATTTTGTGCATATGCTTACCTGTATAAAAAATAATTTTATGGCATTCCAATTCCTAGGGTAACTTCATTATTTATAAAATGTTTGCACTGGGTTCTACATTGGAAGAATTACTTCTGGAGCTGTTTCCATGTGCCTTCAGATAGTATTCTGCAGTTGTTGTGTCGCTGAACAAAGAGCTTTTGAAAGTTTAGCAATTACTTCAGAAATATGATGTTTGGGTTGGATGTTATGCAGTTCACCTAGCTTTTTCAGAACTGGGCTTGGCTCTCTTTTAAAAATGCAGCTGCCCACGTAGAGGCAGTTTCTATGAACAGTCGGGGGTAACTGCATCCAGAAATGGCCCGAATAGCCTAATATCTTTAAGAGGCTTGCATTTGTTGGCATTTGCAGATCTTTTCTTTCTGCACACATTGTACAGAGTAATCGCTTGGCTGTTATTGTACTTTTCAGTTAGCATCATGCATGTTATTGGATGAAAATTGAATGTGCAGGTGATCACAACCAACCAATATGATTCTTGCACAGTGTTAACATAGGGGTTGATGCTGATAGAGCTGTACACCAGTGGCTGAGCACGTGGCTTCTTGTGAAAATATTCAGTGATGATGCAGTAAGCTAATGAGATGCAAATTGAAAGCAGGCAGAACTTGCATGCTAACCAGGCAAGACTCTGTGGTAAGTGCAGCTTCACTGTGTGCATGTCCGAAAAAAGTGCCAGTGCACAATTGCTCATGAACTGGAATCTTGTTGGTTTCACAAAAAGTTCTGGTGTTGTGAAGCTAATATGGCCAAAATAACTCAAAAAAATATATATATACTGCACAAGATACTAAATAGAAACCACAAACAGCAGCAAAAAAGTCTTATAGACTTTCAAAGTATCTCACTCTGTCTAACGCATTAAACTTGCAATAATAACATATAACCTGTGAAGGTTAAGCAAAAGGAGAAAATTCTCCAGCGCTCACATATTCTGGTGAAAGTATAATAACCTCCACCTGCACACCATTATCGGGTGATTGTGATTTATTATTATCACTTAGTTCACTGATTTGTTTGGTTTGAGCACACGGGAGGGACCTGATGATGGTGTGCAGGTGGAGGTTATTATACTTTCACCAGAATATGTGAGCGCTGGAGAATTTTCTTCTATCGCTTAGCCTTCACTGAGGATCCCCCCTTCACAGGTTATATGTTATTATTGCAAGTTTAGTGTGTTAGACAGAGTGAGCTACTTTGAAAGTCTGTTAGACTTTTTTTGCTGCTGTTTGTGGTTTCTGCGAAGCTAATTTGTACAGAACAGCATTCTGGTTCATACGCAGATGTGTGCTGGCATTTTTTTTCTTTGGACACGTGCACAAAGCTGTTGGTACCCATTCTGTCTTTTTAAAGCTGCAGAAAAAAAGATCACATTGGCATTAAATCCTTTTGTGGAAAAACCACTTGCCTACACTAAAGAAAATCTTTCCTTACAAAGAAATACAAAATAGCCAAACTAGTTCAGGTTGTGAACTGATAACTATCCAACACAAGAGATGTAACAATTTAAATTGGGAGGAGGAAAAAGACTTTGAAGCATAACAGCATTCCTGGGCTGCTCATCATTAGTCAGAAAAACCTCCTCTTTATCTTTGAAACATCAAAAGTGTCTTATTTCTATTTATTTTGATTGCTATTTTCTTCAGTTTTGTTTAAATTTTATCCACTCTGTTTTTGTATGTTCACCTCAACATTCACAAATCCCACACTTTCAACCCAACTAGAACTCGCCAAAACATTGAAGATTTCGAAAACTCCACTTAGTTTGGGTATTAATTCAGTAGTTCAGATGAGATAAGAATTGTCCCCAAAATCCAAAGATGTATCACACTCAAACACTCAATGGAGCTTTTCCATTTCGCTTTAGAAACAACCTTCCTCAGGAGCAAACCATCCTTCTGTAATTAAATAATCAATTTTCCAAAAACGATTTGCAGTGTTCTGAGAATCGGTTTTTATAAATCTTTATTTAATTTTATATTTTGACATGATAAACAGTCAATTCAAAGAAATATTCCAATACCAGTCTCAACCATTGTTAACATTATAATCAAAAAGATAAATAAAATAGCAAAAAGGAAAATAAACAATTCAATAGTATAATACAATAGGAAAAATTTTCCTTAAAATTCTAATTATACTGGATTGGAAAAATTAGACCTCAATAAAGGGGGAGAAAGCTAATTTGCTGAATTTCAATCAAACATTACTAAGAAAATACAGATGGCATTGAGTAAAGGCAAGGAACCTAATTAAACTAAGCGGGTTGTAACTACAATTCTCACAGGAATATTAAATTTGCTCTTTTGCAGAAATAAATTTTATCAACTGCTGAGGTTCAAAATATACATGTCTATTCCCCTGATAGACCATCACACATTTACAGGGGTATCTGAGTACAAACGTAGCACCTAGCTGTATGACCCTCGGTCTCAAAATGAGAAACTGTTTTCTTCTCTTTTGGGTCAACCTTGACACATCAGGATACATTCTCACAGTTTTTGTCATAAATGGTATATCCTTAAACTTAAAAAACATCTTAAGCATCCATTCTCTGTCAGAGTCTATAGCAAATTGTACCAGCAGCGTCGCAGTTGCCGGTGGCTCATTATCCAACCTCTCAAGGAAATTTGTTAGGTCCAAACTATCAGCAGACAAATTCTGCTGGCCTGGTTCCTGACCCAAAGTCCTAGTTGGCAAGTAATATATTTTAGTGAGAGGTGGGTAAGAAGTTTCGGGCACTTTCAAAATCTCTTTCAGGTATTTCTTAAACATATCTTGTGGAGACATAGTTGAAAGTTTTGGAAAATTTATAATCCGAAGATTACATCTTCTGGTCATGTTTTCCAACATTTCAACTTTAAAATTGAGATTTCCACTATCCCTGACCCACACCGAGGCCTGGGATTCCAAAGATTTTATTCTGGTCTCATGTCCATCCACTTTTGTTTCCACATTAGATAGTCTATTTTTCAATTCCATATTTTCAGAAACAACAGTTGTATATCTTGTAGTAAGTTGCTGCATTTGAAATCCTAAAGAGAGTTGCAAAGTGGATATTGCTTCCCATAATGTTTCCATAGTGAAAACTTTGGGCCTCTGCATGGGAGTTAGTTCAGACCCATGACCCTCTGTTGCAAACAAGTCACCTGTTACCTCTGCTGAAGATGCATTCAGTTCCAAAAAATCCTGGGGAATTTGCAGGTTCAATTTCTCTGAGTGCACAGATGTTTCAGTTGGCTTCCCCTCACCGCTCTCCGAGACGTTCCCCGCTCTCGGTAGCGCTGGTGAGGAAACACCCTGGGGCGCTCCGACCTCTATCTGCTGGTCTAACGCCCCCGGGCGACTCAGAGGACTCCGCTCCTCCGGAGACAGCGATGTTGCTTCGAGGGAGAGATCAGACGCCTCAGCCAGCGCGTCTCTCCTTGCTGAAGAAATCTCCGGTCGACTCGTTCCAGCCCCACGCTGGAGGAAAGCGTCCATCGGGCCCGCAGCTGCCATCAAAGATTCCTCCGGGAAAACCCGGAGCTTAGACTTCCGTTTGACCATTATGCGGTCCAGGTAAGAAAAACTATCAGCGCTGAGCCTTCATGAATGCTCAACACCAGCTACTCGCAGCCATCTTGTCCAGCACACGCCCCTCCTTCCATCACACGCCCCTCATGTGAGAATCGGTTTTTAAATGTGCCTCCAGGAGAGGGTTGAGAAGCACTATGTTAAATTTTGATTTATTGGGATTAAATGATAATCACAGAACTTCCGTTTCAATTAATATTAGCTGGGAGTTATTAGTACGTCTAATTAAATTAAAAACTGTAGCCCCATAAATTAATAAAGAGTACTCTGGATTTAGTATTATACAGAATAATGATGGTGAATCTCTATGAAATACTTCGCACTGGGTCTTGATGTTGGAAATAAGGAATTGCCCTTCATATTTCAAATGGAGTATAGTTTACAACATTTCCATGGTGAACTCAATTATTCCAGAGTTTTCTCTGTACATGTCAAGAAAATTTACTATCCAAGGGTCTGGGATGCTGTTGCAAGTTTCTTTTTTTATATATAGTCCATTCATGCTATACTGAGTTTTGATTTTTACAGCTGGTCATGGTGCTTTTATTCAACATCAACTGCTTTTTAGTTCCATACACTTGCATTTTCTTTCTGATCCACCGCCATGATATAATATATGATATTTTTAAAATCTGTGCAGTCTCAGGGGTAGGCAACCTCGGTCCTCGAGAGCTGCAACCATATTAGTTTTTGAGGTTTCTGCCATGAATATGTATGAGGTCTATTTGCATGCATTGCAGCTTGTCTATCCTTGTTCTATCTGAATGTATCGCCATGAATAACTTATAAGTTATGAGTGGTGGGTTTTCAGCATATTAGTTGGGTCTCCTCTTGAGAGGAAAGAAGTATGTTCTTTTTGTTTATTGACCACTGGGGGTGTTAATCATGGCTATATGAACAATTAATTTTTGGAGTTTTATCAGTTCATTGGTGGAAACATGTTAAATATGTGAGCCAAATGTCGGGCTGTTAATTATTTTGAATATAATTTTCTAGTTCAGTGTGTCTAGTGGTCCTGAACGCTAGGGTCTTGTATCTGAACCAGCAAGTTGCTTGCAGAAAACTGTCAATCACGTTTTCCAATTCCACCTCCTTCCCAAGGAACTGCGAGTTGTTCTGAAGTGTTTTTTATGTGCTCTGCGTTTTTATTATTTTCAGGTATTTTTGCTCAGTGTTCTTTGGAGGCTCAGTGCCTAGAGGTTTCCACTTGGTGGGACCTATGCCGTGCAAGTCTACATCTTCTCCCAGGCAGAAGTCTGCTGCTAGCATGATCAGTCCATCGGGGCCACCTAGCTAGCCAGCCAGCCTGTAGTTGGGACCTGGATTGGCCACTGTTGAAAACAGGATGCTGGACTTGATAGACCTTCACTGTCTCAGTAGGGCAATTCTTATATCCTTGTGGTAGTGGTATTTTTTTTTTTAAGAGATCTGGGGCCATCCTTTATGAAGCTTCTCACATCCCTGATTCAGTCAGGAGCTTGAGCACAGGTTGTGTTGGCTTCTTCCTGGCTCAGCTGGGACAACAGTGGGCCAGCTGCATGGTCCTCCCCCCTTTCATGACGCGGTTCTCCGGGAATTGAGATTCAGTCTGACCTCTGTCCAAATGGCAGCCAGAAGACCAGGTTCATCCAGTGAATCTGTGAGGCAGATTTCTTCTCCCTTTCATTCCAGCTGAAATCATATGCTGAAGCAGACAGGCACCACATGACACAGTGAGTAAAGCTTTTGAAGCCTATGGGGAAAATTGAATAGGGGGGATTTGAATTTGAGGGTTTCTGACCTCAGAGGCCAGGTCCCCCCTCATCTAAAACCCCTTTTCCTGTGATTTTTCTTTCTTTCAGGGAAGTTTCCATGGGCTGTTTTGATGTGATTTTTCTGGCAGTGGCCATCTTGGATTTTAAACAATCTATTTTTTTGCCTCCATCTGCCTCGAACCCCCTTGATTTTCCTCAAAATCCACTGGCATGAACTCCTCAGGCCTTTTTATCCCTATTCATGCCAGATTTGCACTGGCTGGCTGGATGAGGAGTATCCATGTCCTGCTTGCAGCGGAGCACACAGTCCTCCAGGGCTGGGGAACTGCAGGAGGTATGTCCCCAAGGGCAAGATCCCTCCCAGGAACTGCCAAAAGCATCTGCTTGGGAGCCATGGAGTTCAGAAGGACCAGTAGGGGGTCTCTGCTATGGTTGGAGAGACCCCCAGTACAAGGCTTCACACTGGATTTGCTTATTTGAACTACCATAAGTCCTCAACCAATGACTGGGACCTAAAAGTTTATCACCAAGCCCAATGACTGTAGCAGAGAAATCACCCTCTGAGTAACCTGCAAACTTTCTTGATGGGAAGAAGAAAAAAATACAGAGACCATATGACCCTCAAACACCAAAGGGAGGGTGGGGTAAAGACCGGGGGCCCAGGTGTAACCCCCAAAGCTGGCACTGCTCATCCAGACACCCCTGCACTAACAAGCTGTAGCAACAGTAGTGAAATTCACTTTTTCAGTGAATTTGACTGATTTTCAGTCAGTAAAGCCAAGAGCCCAAAGATTGGCATCCATCCTCCTGCTGGAGACAGAGTATACAAAATCATCCATGCAACCCAGTACAGACAGTGCTAAAGTGTACTGTCACTTTAACTTCTTCAGAAAAATAGAAACAAGAAACAGCACACCAATGGCGGTGGTGCAGGGGTTTTCCCCTTGACAGATGTCCTGACCAGACAGATACGTAGACTTGGACCAGTAGGGTCAGTATGTCAGGAACTGGGAGGATAGTAATTCTGATTCCATGCACCTTTTATCCCAGGATGAAATCTCCCTGGCAGAGTCTGCTTCTGTCAGGAGAACAGCAGTCAAGAGGTGGTAATGACACTGGATCAAGGGGAAGACCCCACAGTGTGCTGGTTTTTCAGGGTCTCTGTGCTTTGGAGTGTTATTTCTACCTTGCTGCAGGAGTTAAAACTGGAAGGCCTGCCAGCTTCTTCTCAATGCTCAGTTATGAGCAGTTCTGAAGTTCCAACCGCGTTTTTTCCCCTCATAATCGGACATCACTAAGCTTGTCACTGACCATTGGGAGTCGCCAGAGAGATTCCTTTGAGTGGCTAAGACTGTGGCCAAACTGTATCCAATGGCGCCAGATTTCCAGCAGCTGTTTGTTTAGCTAAGTGGATTTGCTGGTGGCACAGATCAATAGAGTCTGCTAATATTCTTTGCCTAGGCTGGAGAGATTCATGCACCAAATTTCACATCCCCTGGTGCCTGGATTTACCCCCAGGCTACATCTCTTTGCATCTCCTCTAGGGAGATGTTAATGATTGATGGCAACCTTTACAGTTGGGGGCCATTGTAATGTTGCAGGGGTGGAAAATGTTCAGGCTGCCTTTTCTCAGCAGACTCTCGACCTGGGAAAATGGTCTTTGTCGCCACAGGCATTCAGCACCATAGTTCAGTGGATCTGATGGCCTCAGCGGTGAATAGCAAGATGCCTCATTGTTACAATTGAAGATCCGAGCTAGGAAGCAAGGGGTTCTGACACATTAGTCTAACCGTGGCTGGAGAGCTGCAGAGTGAAATCCCCGACGGACAAGGCCAAGCATCCCGTTTAGAGTGCTGCCGGCCCAACGCTGCTTCGGTTGAAGGTAGGGCTCATTCGAGGTCGGCGGGGAGGGAAGGATGGAGGATCAGCAGGGGTTCAGCTGCGCGATGGGGCGGGGGGTGCTCAAGAATTCTGCTGCACAAGGGGAGGGAGGGAAGGATAGAAGCTGGGCAAACTTCTGCTGTATAAGGGGATGGGAGGGGAGGAAAGATGCTGCACATATGGGGGAGAGAAAGGAAAGAGGAAGACTTGGGGTGAAGGAGAGGAAGAGAGACATGATCATGTACATACCTCGAAAATAAGACCTAGTACCTTTTTTGGGCCCCAAATGAATATAAGACAGTGTCTTATTTTCGGGGAAACACAGTAGTTCATATCCAGAGGGGCAAAGGCATCAGACTTCTAGTCCAAGCAGATTTTCTCACTCAGGGACTGGTTCCTATTGAGAATCCAGAATACTATGGGCTTACGGTATGGCTCGTCAGCAGGAGGCTTAGACGAGCTAGGGTTATTCGGACGTGGTCGTTACCATGTTGCTCAGAGCAAAGAAGCCATACATGGTTGCAGCCTATGCTAGCCTGGAAGTCCTTTCAGCGCTGGTGTGCAGTGAAGGATGTAGAGCCCTGGCAAACTCCAATTTTGATAATCAAACTTTTTGCAGGAGGGACTTCAGAAGAGGCTCTTGGTAGGATATCTGAACATGCAGCTCTACATTTGCGCCCTCTGGTACATTCCCCTTTCCCTTCCTGGAACTTTAACATCGTGTTGTAATGTCTCGATACTGCTCTGAATGAGCCTTTAAATCTTACAGTCAAGATAGTGTTCCTGGTGGTAATAACATCGGCACGCTTTAATAACCCCCGTGGGTTTATACAGTCTTCAACTCAATCCTGCAGTTCAATGTCGATCCTTCTAGTGGCTTCAGGAGGTTCTCTCAGTGCAACAGGGCCATATTAGTCACTGATCCATATAAGTGTGCAATCAGTATCTTGGGCCTGAGTGAGTCGATGCATGCCACATGATGTCATAAGCAGTCTCCATTTCACTATCTAGTATGATCTAGGCCACATTGGACTTCACCTCAACTGTTCCTCTTATGTTCTTTCTTATGTTTTTGTTACAGAGCAGAACAAAATTGTACTGTCGGGGATTTTCCCCATTTTCTTCTTTCCTGTTATGTCTTTTTTTACAGTGCTACTTGATTGCTTTTGTACAAATTGAGGGGGCAGGAACAGCTCCCTCGGAATGAGGTAGGGTTGGAAATCACGATTGACAGTTTTCTGCAAGCAACTTGCTGTTTCAGATATTAAACCCTAGCGTTCAGAACCACTAGACACATCTACAAGAAAGATTATTGATGTAAGAATGTAATCTTTCTTTAGCAAAATACATCAAGCAGACCTTGTGGATTGCAGGTCTGTGCAATGTTTTAGGTAAAAAAAAAAAAAAAAAAAATTACCAAGCTGGCATAAGTGAAAGTTTGCCAAGCACAAATTGAAATGCAACCAGCATTGGGGGAGGGGAGTAGAGGAGGAGGAAATTGAACACAGGAGTAAATGAGGTAATTAAAATGGCATCAAGCAAGATTATTCTAGAATATCTTTAATTGATTGAATTAAAAGAACTTGTAATGAGGTTTATTTTTATAAGAAAACATTTTTGCTGTGAAGGAACAGAAAACATTGATGGAGCTATATTTTCCCTGCTCCTTCACACACACTTAACTGATGCTTTAGTATTGGTAGTTGTATTGCAGACTTTCACTTGTCAGTTTAAGATTTTGCTTAAATAAACCCCTGACCAAGATGCCTTGCATAGACGGATGTATAATGATACTGCATTCATGTGCTTTTGGCATGTTGGAGCTTGGACCTCTATTTGCAAAACCGCTAATGATGATGTATGGATTACAGAATTGTAGGCGTCTGACACATGTGTTGCATTTGCACCAGGCAGCCACAGCAGTGAATGGTTCAGAATGACAGACAGCCTGCCTCTCCCACATTTACCCTGAAACTCTTGAATTAGCTTCAGAAATTAATTTTTGTAAGCTGCTCAGGCAAAGGATTTGAAATGGAAGTATGTGGAGCATTTGCATCAACAATTCCATGGTTACTAGACACAAACAGTCTTGTTTTCAGTGCAGCTATGTAATGCCCTTTGTTACACTTGAGTTTTATTTTTAGTACTCGATTTTGGCTTTCCGCTTTTGTGTTGCTGTATGTCCATCTTCACCTTTCCTAATCAGAATTCAAGGCGATTTACAAAGTCAGGTTCACTTAGCCTGCTTGGTCGGGGACCTACTTGTACCTACAGTCTGGCTGGCACAATATGGATCCTTTATCTGAGACTCCTGGAACCCTGGACATATGCCTTCAGCCATGAAACCATCAAGGAAATGTAAGCAGCTGCCGAAGGTGGTGGTGGTGGTGGGGAGATACATTCTCCTCTGTCCTAGCAGCATACACTTCTAAGCACTGCTGAAGAACAATAGTGTCCCATCAACCCCACCTCTTCCTTATTTTTATTCATCCCATTTATGAGATATATGAACCATCCATCCCATTTATCAGATATATGAACCAATATGAGATATATTCATTTTATTTATGAGATATATGAACCATCTATCAGCCCCACCTTTATATGAACCACCCATCAGCCCCATCTCTTATTTATTTTTATTCATTTTATTTATGAGATATATGAACCACCTTGATAAAGCCATTGATGGGATGCCCAAAGCAATATGTACAGATAACATTTTAAAATACAATAATCTGAAAACAAAGTAGCATCAAATAAACATCAGTTAAAATATCTGCAGGCCTTCATTGCTATAGGACAAACTCTTATGCATCTAAGGGAAGATGGTTTGACTTTTTGCAAAAGCTCAGGTCATTTACTACGTCTGGATATCCTTTGAGAGCTTGCTGCAAACAAATGATTCCACCACTAGAAACATTCTTTTAATCATTACTTCCTTAGCACCGGCAGTAGATGAATCCGGAGACCAGTGGGATAGCGCACATCTACCTGTCCCCCCCTTGAAGGCCTGCCTGCCTGTCCCTCCCTTGAAGGCCTGTGCCCTCCCTTGAAGGCCTGTCCCCCCCCCGAAGGCCTGCACCCCCCTGAAGGCCTGTTTCCCCCCCTCCACAAGGTCTGCCTGCTGCCCCCCCCCTCCACTACCTCGAAGGACCGCTCGGCCCCACCACCACCA
Organism: Geotrypetes seraphini; assembly: GCF_902459505.1. NCBI lineage: Eukaryota > Metazoa > Chordata > Amphibia > Gymnophiona > Dermophiidae > Geotrypetes > Geotrypetes seraphini. The sequence goes on along the minus strand of NC_047089.1, from coordinate 4,309,703 downwards.
CCATGAAGCACTGCTTATTCCCCCGGCCTCCCCGCTTCATTTCCTTGGGGAAACAGCCTGCAGCAAGATCGCGCGATGCCAGCGATCTTTGCTTGCTTCGGCTGTTTCCTCCGCCGCGGTCCCGCCCCTCCTCTGACGTCAGAGGAGGGGCGGGACCGTGGCGGAGGAAACAGCCGAAGCAGGCAAAGATCGCTGGCATCGCGATCTTGCTGCAGGCTGTTTCCAGACGCGACACCCGGCGCAGGGGGGGGAACCGGACCAGGAGCACCCCGTCAGGGCTTGGCACCCGGGGCGGACCGCCCCCCACGCCCTCCCCTTGGTACGCCACTGCTCTGGGATCATGCTTGTTTTCAGGGATAGATTGCAAATTTGCTGCAGTAGTTCCGCTATCTTCTCCTTTAATTCCTTCAGAACCCTTGGATGGATTCTGTCCGAACCCGGGGATTTGTCAGTTTTTAGTTTTTCTATCTGCCTGCGTACATCTTCAAGGCTTACTTCAATGGATGTTAATTTTTCTGCTTGATTTCCATTGAAGAATTTGTTAGGTTCCGGTATGTTGGATGTGTCTTCGTTTGTAAATACAGATGAAAAAAACATGTTAAGTCTTTCTGCCACTTCTTTCTCCTCCTTCACCACTCCCTTCCTGTCTCCGTCATCCAGCGGTCCCACCTCCTCCCTAGCCAGTTGCTTCCCTTTAACATATCTAATGAACGGTTTGAAATTTCGTGCTTCCCTGGCTAGCCTCTCTTCATACTCTCTTTTGGCTTTTCGATACTTCCTGTGCTCTTTCCAGTTCCCCTCAGTTTTGTCCTTTTTCCATTTCCTGAATGAGTTTTTCTTATTGCCTATCGCTTCCTTCACTATTTTAGTTATCCACGCTGGGTCTTTTGTTTGACTCTTGCACCCCTTTCTGAATCTGGGGATATACAGATTTTGCGCCTTGCTCACCGTGTTCTTGAGAAAAAACCAGGCATGTTCTACCGTTTATGTGCTAGAATCACAGTAGCTCTTTATATTATATAATTCTTAATTAAATATTGTGAATATCTCAGAACCAACACCCGTGACTGGTGAAATCACCAAACTGGGGTTCATTGGGGACCATCATTAAAATTCACTGTCCCCTCTGTTCTACCGTTTGCCATTTTTTGGAAGTGTTCCTAAGTTTCTTCCTTACCATTTCCCTCATTGCTTCGTAGTTTCCTTTCCTGAAGTTGAAAGTTGTCGCTATGGTTCTTTCCTTTCGGTATTCCTACCTCAACCTCTACTTCCTTTGCAGGTCCCCTTAACCCATTTAGGATTAGATCCAGAGTGGCATTTCCTCTTGTTGGTTCTCTAACAAGCTACTCCCTGAAACAATCTTGTATAGCCTCCAGGAATTCTGTCTCCCTAGCGCATTTTGAGCTTCCAAGACTCCAGTCTATCCCAGGGTAGTTGAAGTCTCCCATAATAACCGTGTTACCGTTTTTGCATTCTCGCTTCATCTCGGCTTCCATTTCTTCATTGATATCTCCGGTTTGCCCGGGTGGACGATAGTATAGGCCCATTTTATTTCAGGCCCTTTCCTTCCCAGTATTTTAACCCATAGCGATTCCAGCTTGTTGGTCGTCTCTGCTGTGTCCATTTTTGTCGATTGTATACTTTCTTTTATGTATTCGGCTATTCCACCTCCTTTTTGTCCATTTCTCTTTAGAGTCCAAAAAGTCAGGATCTTAACCTGTGCCCACTTAGTTTACTGGCCAACCTGAGTAAAAGCCTACCTTTTTAAGTGTGTTGTTCTCTCCAGAGGCGACCGGCTGTGGTTGCGCTTAACATAATGCTGCCTGCACTGACCCCAGAGCCTTGCTTTTTGCCCTTTTGAAACAGGAAGTTACATCAGAGCATGGTAAGATGTAGCGTGGAGGAGTATCCTAGTGGTTAGCACAGTGGGCTGAGAATCTAGGGAACTGGGTTCAGTTCTGACTCTTTGTGATATTGGGCAAGTCACTTTTACTACGTTCTCTGGCAATGATGTCCAGAATTTAATAACACGGTGAGTGAAGAAATATTTTCTCCAATTTGTTTTAAATCTACTATTTAGTAGCTTTATTGAGTGCCCCCTAGTTCTTGTATTTTTGGAAACAGTAAATGAGTAATTCACATCTACTCATTCCATTGTACTCAGTATTTTATAGACTGGATGCAGGTGAGAAACATCGGTCCAAAACTATGGCCACGGCGCTGAACTTCCGAAAAAGGAATTACGAAGGGATGAGACTCATGGTGGGGAAGAAGATTAAGAAAAGGATAAGCACCATAAAAACACTAGAGCAAGCTTGGTCCCTTTTTAAGGACACAGTCACCAAGGCACAAAATCTATATATACAACGTATCAACAAAGGATCCAAGAGGAAAAAGAACAAAGAATCGGCATGGCTCACTGTAGAGGTGAAGGAAGCGATCAAAGACAAGAAAACTTTGTTTAAGGAATGGAAAAGGTCAAAAATGGATGAAAACTGGAATAAGCACAAACAACATCATTGCAGGTGCCATAAGGCGGTAAAAGGGGCCAAAAGAGACTACGAGGAAAAAATAGCCAAGGAGGCAAAAAACTTCAAGCCGTTCTTTCGATATATTAAGGGGAAACGACCCGCGAGGGAAGCTGTGGGGCCGTTGGATGACCGTGGAATAAAGGGAGTGCTAAAGGAAGACAAAGAAATCACCAACAAACTGAACACATTTTTTTGCATCTGTATTTACCGAAGAGGATATACACAGCATACCGGAACCCATCAGGCTATATACTGGAAACGAAGACGGGAAACTGACAGGGTGGACAGTCAGTCTAGAAGAGGTATGCAAGCAGATTGATAGGCTTAAGAGCGATAAATCCCCAGGACCGGATGGCATCCATCCGAGGGTCATCAAGAAACTGAAAGGGACTATAGCTGAACTGCTTCAGCTAATAGCCAATCTGTCGATCAAATCGGGAAAGATTCCAGAAGACTGGAAGGTGGTGAATGTTACGCTGATCTTCAAAAAAGGTTTGAGGGGAGATCCAGGAAACTACAGACCGGTGAGTCTGATCTCGGTACCGGGAAAGATGGTAGAGGCGCTGATAAAGGACCACATCATTGATCACCTTGACGGACACGATCTGATGAGGACCAGCCAGCACAGTTTCAGTAAAGGCAGATCTCGCCTGACAAACTTGCTGCACTTCTTCGAGGGAGTAAACAGGCGGATAGCAAGGGCGACCCGGTCGACATTGTATATCTGGATTTTCAGAAGGCGTTCGACAAAGTTCCACATGAATGACTACTTCAGAAAATTGCATGCCATGGAATCAAGGGTGAAATACTCACATTTATTAAAAACTGGCTGGAGCAAAGGAAACGGAGAGTGGGGGTAAATGGACAATTCTCAGACTGGAAGAGCGTCACCAGCGGGGTGCCGCAGGGCTCGGTGCTTGGACCTGTGCTCTTCAATATCTTTATAAATGATTTGGACATTGGTACGATGAGTGAGGTGATTAAATTTGTGGATGATACGAAGTTATACAGAGTAGTGAAGACACAGGAGGATTGCGAAGATCTGCAGTGTGACATAATCAAGCTCGAGAAATGGGCATCGACATGACAGATGAGGTTCAATGTGGAAAAGTGCAAAGTGATGCATGTCGGGAATAAACATCTCATGCACGAATACAGGATGTCTGGGGCAGTACTTGGAGAGACCTCCCAGGAAAGGGACTTGGGAGTTCTGATCGACAAGTCGATGAAGCCATCTGCACAATGTGCTGTGGTGGCGAAAAGAGATACTAGGATACTAGAATACTAGGAATGATCAAGAAGGGGATCATGAACAGATCCGAGAAGGTTTTCATGCTGCTGTACCGGGCCATGGTGCGCCCTCATCTGGAGTACGGCATCCAGCACTGGTCGCCGAACATGAAGAAGGACACGGTACTACTTGAAAGGGTCCAGAGAAGAGCGACTAAAATGGTTAAGGAGATGGAGGAGTTGCCGTACAGTGAGAGACTGGAGAAACTGGGCCTCTTCTCCCTTGAAAAGAGGAGACTGCAAGGGGACAGTATCGAAACATTCAAAATACTGAAGGGAATAGACTTAGTAGAGAAAGACAGACTGTTCACCCTCTCCAAGGTAGGGAGAACGAGAGGGCGCACTCTAAAATTGAAAGGGGATAGATTCCGTACAAACATAAGGAAGTTCTTCTTCACTCAGAGAGTAGTAGAAAACTGGAACGCTTTTCTGGAGTCTGTTATAGGGGAAAACACTCTCCAGAGTTTCAAGACAAAGTTGGACAAGTTCATGCTAAACTGGTGAGACTGGACTCATTTGGAGCACTGGTCTTGACCTTAGGGCTGCCATGTGAGCGGACTGCTGGGCAGGATGGACCATTGGTCTGACCCAGCAGCGGCAATTCTTATGTGCTTATTTTTTCCTAGCTGAAGAGCCTTAGCTACTTTAGCCTTTCGTCATAGAGAAGTCATCCCGTTTTCGTTGCCCTTCTCTGTATCTTTTCTTGCTGTGCATTTATTTGTTCTAGTTTTGTTTATTATGTGCTCCTGCATCCCTCTTGTTCTGGCCAACCCCTTGTCACAGAGTTTTCTCCACCTACAGATTATTAGATGTGATATGCAATGAAGGGGGGGGGTGTTATGGTAAGATTTTTAATATGTAGGATGTGAATTGGAGCATCTCCTTAGTGAAATCGGAAGTAAAAAGAGCCTGGATGTTATCAGCATGATGCTGTGCTGAAGGTTAGTCTGTCCAAGGCTTCAGGATCTACCCAGAGAGTTAACCTGATCTGACCCTAGTCTTATCCCAGGTAATGTCGGTGGAAACATTTTGTAGAAAAGAGGAGGGATTCAGAGTACAAACTGCAAAGGAACACAAGAAAAGCATAAAGGGCCTTCAAGTTCCGGGTGATCCAACTTTAATGAAGGACCCAACATTTTGGCATATTTTGCATGTTATAGTAACAAAAGAAGCCCAGACATATAGGCCCTGATTCTCCAAAAGTGCGTCCCGATTTTAGGCAGCTGTAGGCGTCCTACAGCTGTCTAATAAGCCAATCGGGATGCACGTTTTTTTAAAAAAATGCTCCCCAGGCAGGCCTGAAGGTGCCTCCGGGAGCCTAGGGAGACCCGCAAGATGCCTAAGCTCGCCTAAGGGCCTTAGGCGAACCTAGGTAGCCCTCTGCGTCTCCCTAGTAGAGGAAGAAACCTTAAAATGTAGGCCAGCAAAATGCTGGTCTACATTGTAAGTAGACGCAGCCGCTATACTTATCGCGGCAAGGGATCTCTCTGCCGCTATAAGTATAGCAGGCCGCGGCCTGGCCGATCGGATGCCCCCCCTCCGACACTACCGACTGCCCCCCCCCCCCCCGACACTACCAACTGCCCCCCCCAACATTACCGATCTCCCTCCCATCCCGACACTACCGATCGCTGGCAGGAGAGTGTCCAATCCCTCCTGCCCGAAGACGCACCCCCCCCCCGGCGCTAACAACCCCCAAACCTCCAAACTAACCTGTTCTTCAGGCCAGACGGTTCTTGCCCGTCTAGCCGGTAAGCCCGCCTTGTCGAAATGAGGCGGGCTCGCCCCTTCCCGGCCCATCCCGCCGAAGCCTAAGGCCTGATTGGCCCAGGCTCTAGAAGCCTGGACCAATCAGGCCTTAGGCATAGCTGGTCCGCCCATCCCCACTTAATCTAAGGCCTGATTGGCAGAGAGATCCCTTGCCGCGATAAGTATAGCGGGCCGTGTCTAATCTAACCCGATTCTCTAATCAGCGTCTGTAACATGGACACCGGTTACAGAATCGGGGTTTTAGTGTAGGCCGATTCTGAATAGGGCGCCTCTCCCGGGCGTCCTATACAGAATCAGGGCCTAGGTGTCTTGCGGGCCTCGCCTTCAATATAGGTGGCCTGCCTGGGGAGCATTTTTTTAAAAAAACGTGCATCCCGATTGGCTGATTAGACAGCTGTAGGACGCCTACAGCTGCCTAAAATTGGGACGCACTTTTGGAGAATCAGGGCCATAGTCTTCAGAGAACTGGGCCTGCAAAAACTTCACAGCAATAGTGAGACATCAAATTAAATTGTGAAACAGGAAGGAAAAGGGGAATTCATGTATATAAACAAAAAGAGGGACAGATGCAGAGGGATATTAACACATACATCCTTCCTCAGACAAACACAGAAGGACAGCTATAAATTCAATCACATAGACTCAGGACTGGCTCAGGCAGGACAAACGGGCACACACTGCTGCTTCTTAATCATCTGTTCCAAGTGGTGTAAAAGTTGCAATACGTTTATTCCTATACAAAATACCTCTTTGCAAATCGTACCTGTATGTGTATTATTGTTCTGCAAACCCCAGTACCTCTGGGAGGTGAACTTCAAAACAAAGAAATGAGAGAAGAATTGAAGATTAGACACCTTTTTGTGCTTTTAGATAACTTGTGTGCCAATGAAAGAAATTTAGAAGCCAGGGTGAAAAATGTTTTTCTGTAACTTATTTGGTTTTTGTTGTTGTGTATTCACTTCTCCCGCCTTCTTTTCCCTTCTCTTCTCTGTTGCCCTACTTGTATGTGACTGGCCTAGACTATGTCACTTGGACACATGCTAGTCAGCATTTTATCATCTCTTCTTAGTGTCAGGATGTGGCAGTGTAAAGGTACCAGGTACCCAGCACCTGTCTATATGTGTTGAAAGTTTATACACCTTGGTAATGCTCAGAGGTGTCCTGTGTGCTAAAGAAATTAGTGATCTAAGATGGAGGGGTCAGGTGTCATTGGTTGTGAATACCAACAGACTATCAAACTGCATTCATTTGCAAAGTACCATCAGTTATATTCAGGGATCATGCTGTTATATCACAGCAGCATACATTCTTAGGGAAACCACACCTATGAACATAAGAACAGGTTAGGCTTCTTCATTTTAACAAACATAGAAGAGCTGGGAAAAGTACAGTAAAGAGCTCCAAAGTTAATTATTGGTTAAAAAATGATCTACTAGGGATGAGTTTCCATAATTCATGTCCTGCAGTAGGAATGGCCTAGTGACTAGAACTCCTACCGTAGCCTGCTGGAATAGATAGCGAGAAACACTTATGAATGTAAACTGCTTTGAATAGAAGCGTTATATAAGAAATATAAACAACAACAAAAAAAATAAACAAAATTTGCATGGTAGATCTGAAGTTTAATATCACCCTAGATATTGCCAGGACATTTACATGCTCAGATGTCATCTGCATAGAGCAGATCACCTTTGGAGAAGGAAAAGAAGCTCTACTTATCTATTATTTTAAGGACTGATTCTATTCTTGTCATAAAGTCAGTCAGGCTAAACAAGCATATTATTCTAGAATTATTCAAAGCAATAGTAACTGAGCTAAAAGTGATTTAATATAATTGCAGGCTTCATGAACTGTTCTAAGACAATTGATATCTCTCCCAACCTTTCAGCAGCACCTTGAGCATCATTCTTTACTAACAAAATTTCTTCCTTGCAGAACACTTTTCTCCTAAGTATAATTCATCCCTAGATGGATCAGAATTAGCTCCCATGCATACTTTGGAAGAGAGTGCTGTTTTTGAACAAGACCAATTTCAGTCATTAGACTCTTAACTGTTGCCTTATCCTTTGCTAAGACTACAAACCTTAGCAACAGTGAAGTCAATTGCTTCCTTGATAGATCCATTCCCTTCTCACTTAGTGGAAAATCCAGTCTTAGGATTGTTTGTACATTTCATAAGAACATAAGAATAGCCTTACTGGGTCAGACCAATGGTCCATCAAGCCCAGTAGCCCGTTCTCATGGTGGCTAATCCAGGTCTCTAGTACCTGGCCAAAACCCAAAGAGTAGCAACATTCTAGCATCTCAAAGAATAGCAAGATTCTGGAACCCCAATGAGAGCAACATTCAAGAGCTGAGATTGTGATGTCATAATGCCTTATTCCACAGAGACAACCTCATCAGTGATGTCGCAAAGGCTTGATTGTCCTGGCTCATGTAAGAACATAAGAACAGCAATACTGGGTCAGACCAGTGGTCCATCTCGCCCAATAGTGGCCAGTCCAGGTCACTAATACGGGGCCAAAACCCAAAGAGTAGGAACATTCCATGCTACCAATCCAGGGCAAGCAGTGACTTCCCCCATGTCTTTCTCAATAACAGACTATGGATTTCTCCTCCAGGAAATTGTCCAAACCTTTCTTAAACCAGCTACGATATCCGCTCTTACCACAATGATTAACACTAGTTTTGCCAGTTAAAGAAATACAGCCTGTTAACACTGATCCGTCTAATTATTGGTCCATCTAATACCATTCATATCAAAACCTGCTGCAAGTATTGCTCTCCTGCACCTAAATAAGTTCATTGATCAAACTAATGCCCTTCATCCCTCACAATGTGAGTTTCAGGCATTGGCTCCCAGTTGAGGCCTGTTCACTGTTTAAATTTGGCTGTTTTATGTACAAGGCTACTTATTTGGTTTGCTACCAAATTATATGATGGATGTGTTTGATCTTGTAGTCTGTACTCGAAGTTTGTGCAGGTATTGATATGCAATGCTATTGCAGTCTGCTTAGAGCCTTCTAGTCAAGTGGAATATAAAAATTCATATGAAATTAAAGGCGCTTGCAAGTTACTCAGCAATTTATTACAGAAGGATTAGAATGAAGAGTTTGCTGTTTTGTGTCTTGATATGAAGATCCAAAATGCTTCAGCAAAATTGATATTTGGTGGCATCAGTTTTTGCATGTTATACCTTACTTGATTAAATTATACTGGCTCCCCTGTAAGACCACTATCAAATTCAAGTTTTTTTATTTTATATCAGCCAAGAAGAATCCATAGGTCAATTCATGATATTAGATTGACAATTCCTACAAAGTCTATATGCCAATTAAATAGAACTTTTAACAGGTCTTTGAAGTGTAGAACTCTTTGCCGTTCACTATCAGAGTTGTATCAAATTGTTTGAGTTTCAGATGTGCTTGAAGAACTGGTTATTTTGAAAGTTCTTTGGAACCTAATATTGGAGCCCTTTTATTAAGGTGCACTAACTGATTTAGAGCATGCAAAATCTGTTAGCACACCTTAGTCATGGACTGAGTACATATTTTGGCTTGTTTTTAAAATATTGTTTACATGTTTTATTATGTTATGATTTGCCTAGAACTATTTTGCTCAAGCAGAATATAAATGCCAAAATTAAATTAAAATTAAATCTGGAGTAGAAAAAGTGAGAAGTGATCTAAAAAAATGCCAGAATCTTTATAGATTTACTGTCTAACCTTTCTGCAAATTATCTGGTGAAATGGTATGTTGACATAGCAGTAGTGTTGAAATTGGCAATATACACGAGAGCCTTTAATGCCTCATCCCGTTTGACTAACTGGGTTTGTTTTCTGCTCCCTGCAGGAAGAAAACTGAGATCTGTACTTGGCAATGAGTTTTGAATTTTTATTCATGTGTAATGTGTACCAACCACAAAAATCTGTAACTGAAAAACTCTCAGCACAGACCTTCATCAATGGTCTGAAGAATAGTTTCCTTTTACAAGTCTATGATACCATTGTTGTAGGTAATTTATTTTTACAAGGTATGCTGGACATATAAATCTAGAAAAATATGTAATGTCTAGAAGGAGGCAGATAACAGTGATGTGAAAAAGATCCCTCCGCCTTCTGATTTCCTCTGTTCCTCTGATCTTTATTCAGGTTCCATTTGTCTAATATTATATTTTAAACACATAATAGTTTTTACAATATTACTTAATTTATTTAGGAAAACTTATCCAACACATGCATCATCCATGTGAAAAAGTAAGTCCAGCCAATAATTTGATATCAGTCTTTCTTATCATTTTGAGGAATCTTAACATACTTTTTGCAGAATCATTTTAATTCAGACACATTTATAGCTTTTTGTGCCTGAAATGCTGGTTTCAGGTCATGCCACAGCATCTATATTGGGTTCAAGTCAGGACTTTGACTAAGCCAGTCCAAAACTGTAGATTTTATTTCTCCTCAGCCATGCAGACTTAGGCTTGCTTTTGTGTTGCTACTTAACCACTACACTTCAGCTCTAGCTCAAAGACAGATGACCTGATATTTTTCTTAAGAATTTTCTGGTACACTGTAGCATTCATGGTTTCTTTATAGTCAAATATATTTTATTGAGCAAACAAAGAAGCAACAAAGCAATGACACCAATAAGCAAAACAGCTCAACAGTTTGGAAAAATACCCCCCAAACAACCCCCCCACCCCACCCGGGTCCTTCATCCAAATATACAGTAACAAGGAAACAGCAAAGAAAGCAGGTGTACCAAACTAAACAAAAGGAATCCTAAGACAAGAATCAACAGTTAAGTACCCGGCTGCTTTGCTACATCCCATTGGTCTCTGGATTCATCTGCTGCTGTTGCTAAGGAAGGAAAAATTATGTTCTTACCTGTTAATTTTCTTTCCATTAGACCAGGGGTAGGGAACTCCGGTCCTCGAGAGCCGTATTCCAGTCGGGTTTTCAGGATTTCCCCAATGAATATATATGAGATCTATTTGCATGCACTGCTTTCAATGCATATTCATTGGGGAAATCCTGAAAACCCGACTAGAATACTACTCTCGAGATCCGGAGTTCCCTACCCCTGCATTAGACGCAGCAGATGAATCCAGAGCCCCACCCTTTCTAGATATTAACTGTCGTTTTTTTTCTTTTGCAACTTTCAAAGTCTGTTATTATTGATAGTTGTATTCTGTATTATTACCTTTTGAAATTTGTTATGGGAAAGAAGTTTTTTACATGCTATGCCTATTGATGGTTACGGCTACTTGGGCAAGGAGCAATACTGAAGATGCAGGAGGCGTGCCAGCCAATAGAACCACCTGTTAATCAGTTTCTCTGTCTCCACCTGCTGGTAGATGTGTACTATCCCACTAAGATCATCGATATCGGCCCAGCCAACCCCCACGGGGACTTCCCAATCCTTCTAAACTCAGACAGGTCCAAACTAGACCCAGGATCCAGAACAGACCTAAGCTGGAATCAATTCACAAATATCGACTGGCCAACCTTCAACACATATTTTAACAAATATTCCAATTCCTTCTGCAGACTGGATACCTGCCCCCCTAACATTATGAAAACTGCTCCAATCCATTTTAAAGCCAATATGTTAGCATGGGTAAACCTATTACTAACCATGGGCAGTTTCCCAGCAGAACAAGGCCACATTTCAATAACTCCTATCATAAAAAACAAGAAAGAACCATCAAGCACCCCATCCAGCTACAGATCTATCGCAAGCATCCCGCTATTCACCAAAATAGCAGAAGGGGTGGTAAACGCCAAACTTACCACATACCTAGAAAAATTTGATATCCTAAATGATAACCAATCAGGCTTTCGCTCCAATCACAGCACCAAAACCATCATAGCCTCCCTCCTTGACCACATACACACACTCTTTAGCCTGGGATCCAGTGCCCTGATTTTACAACTGGACCTGAGCAGTGCTTTCGATCTAGTCGACCACGACATTCTCCTAGACTGCCTTGCTTACATTGGCATCTCCGGCCAGGCCCTTAACTGGTTCAATGGGTTCCTACGAAACAGATCTTACAGAGTATTTAAAAACGATTCTCTCTCCTACTCCTGGGAAAACTCCTGCGGTGTGCCACAGGGCTACCCCCTGTCCCCCACCCTGTTCAATATATACCTCACCTCCGTAGGAAACCTCCTGCAAAGCCTCAAGCTAAAATTCTTTATCTACGTGGACGACATTACCATAGTCATCCCTCTAACCAGTTTCACTCAAGAACTCCTCAACTCCCTCACAAGCATACTTAGTCAGATAGAACTCTGGATGCTATCCTACAGATTAAAACTAAACCCAGCCAAAACAAAATTCTTCCTAGCAACCCCCAAAGACAAAATCAAAGACACCATAATACAAGTAAAAGGATCCACATTCCCCCTCGAACAAACTTTAAAAGTACTGGGTGTAACACTGAACAAACATCTGTCCCTCGAGAAACACACTGATATCACAGTCAGGAAAAGTATGTCGACACTATGGAAACTCCGCACCATAGAAAAATACTTCGACGACTCTTCATTCCGCCTCTTAGTACAATCCTCCATCCTCAGCATACTGGACTACTGCAACATCATCTACTTGAGCTCCTCAAAGAAAACCATCGGGAGACTAAGGATGATCCAGAACACCGCTGTCCGGCCTCATATTTGACCTGAAAAAATGGGACCATATCACCCCTTTCTTCCACAAACTCCACTGGCTCCCTCTAGAATCCAGAATCATGTTCAAATTCGCCTGTTTTTGCTACAAAACAATATTTGGTTTATCCCCAAGCTACATCACCCCCCACTTCACCCTTAACCACAACTACAAGAACTCCCGTAAAATTCAACTCTTCGCCTTCCCCTCCCTAAAACTATGCCACTCAAAAAAATTCCTCGACAAAACCTACACCTTCCAAGCCGCCAAACAAAACCCTTGGCTAGCCCAAATGGTCCTCAAGGCCTACAACTACCTCGACTTTAGAAAACTACTCAAAACTCACCTATTTCGAGACCAAGACCCTTAATGCCCCTTTTCTATCCTCCTCCTCCCCCCCTTCTGATCTACTCCCCTCCCCTGTCTCCCTACTCTCCCACCTACTTCTCTCCTTGCTGTTTGCCACTCTACGATCAATTTGATATGTAACCACTTGTATCTACTCCCTCCTTGCTGTTTGCAACTCTATGATTAATTTGATATGTAACCACTTGTAATCTCTGTCTAACTAATGTGAACCGCCTAGAACTCTTCGGGGTATGGCAGTATACAAAAATAAAGTTATTATTATTATTAGTCTCTGGATTCATCTGCTGCTGTTGCTAAGGAAAGAGAGACTGAAATTTTTTGAATCACTGCTTGCCTATGAAGCAGCTAAAATAGAGAAGGAAATTTCTCATTTTCTTTTTTCTTCCTATTCTTGTAATGATTTTAGGAGCTCTTTAAAAACTTTGCTTTTTTAAAGATATGTTAATTCACATCTGTCTATTTTGTAACTCCTATATATATTCTAGTTTCTCTTTTGTTAGCCACTCGGAACTGTGAGGTTGCAGTAGTTATGTTATATCCAAGTCTAATTTAATCGGCAACAGTTGGCTCATAAAAACCCATTGACTGGATAGAATATAACAGGCTGAGAAGAAAACCTGTTCAGTCTGTCGGTTTATTACTTGTATTGCCACAGTCTCCTTCTCTGAGGTCTTCCATCCTCTGCTTCCCCAGGTTGCCTTGAATTCTAGTACTGTTCTTGCATTTCTTCTTGGAGCATTCCTCCTTTTCGCTCCTGAGAACTTCATAGCTTCTAGAACTTTCTTTCCTTTTTTTTTTTTTTCTTCACCTTTTCATACCCTCCCTCTGTCGCATTCTCCTCCTCTTAAGTCTCACTTTGGTTGAAGAGCCAGCACCCTTTGCTAACCCTCTTTCAGAAATATATAGATCTGTAGATGTAATAACTTTCTCCATCAGGTATGTCAAGAAGTGGTAACAGCTGGTGTTGAATTGTCTATGTGCCTGGAAAGGAGGGTTAATTTGAATGCAGCGGAACAGATTCTGATGCTGTTTTTGGCACAGACCGGCTGGCCCCTCACCCTCCTTCCCTCTGCTGACGGCACTGCCACTCTTTGCATGTGCTTTAGAGCCGGGATAAGTCATCCAGTTGGTTTATTTTTCATCTTGTGGCTATTTTTGGCCACCCAGCCTAACAAGGTGAAATGTCAGATGCTTCTCTGTGCCCTGTGACTGTGCTACAAGAAGCAGACAGAGCAGGCAGAGAAATTTTACAATAAGCCGCCTAAGCTGAGGAGTTAGGCCATAAGTTAGACTAGTTTTCAGAGGGAAAGGATATGTGTACATTTTTCTTTGAGAAAGATCCCACATCCTTTCCCCCCTCTTATTTTAGAATGTATGCCTGGAAACATTAAACCTCACCAATCCTGCCCACTGGAATGCCTCAGTTTCAGTAAATTTAGGCCTCTGCTTTTTATACCTGCAAATTGTCCAGGCAGTTTTTAAATAAATAATTTTTGTCTATTTCGTGTGAGTAAAATTTGCTCAGTGATTGGCATGTCTCTGAAAACGTTGTGACTGGCAAAACTCAGAGCTCATGAGCTGAAGGATAGCTGTCCTGTCTTATGAGAGAGCTGTCATAGCTTGATGATGCTTTACTACAGATCCACTCAGGATTAATATAACTCCTTAACTGTTTTGTTTTTTACCACCTTCTTGGAGAAGTGCTTGGCACTTGGTGTCCTAATATTATTTGGTCAGACAATTTATTTATATTATTTTAATCTAAAATGGAAATGTGTATCAGCCACAAAAAATTGTTTACCTAAAATAAAGCTTTCTCAAGAGGTCCATTTAATTCATTCTTTTTGGACTAAATATGATATTTCTGATTTTTACTCATATTGGCAGAAATTTAGCACAGACATCCTTGATAAAATGGCTCTAAAATGTTCTGATGTCGGGAGAAGGCTTGTGGGCCAGCGACGTGCAATCGCTGCATGCTGGCCTTTCCCTTCCCTTCTTAGAGTTGCAGCGCAGTGGCGGAGAGCAGGAGCAGCAGTAGCAAGCGGACAGGGCGGGCAGCAGTCAGCCCGCATACCCCCAATGAGTGGGACATTTTAAAAAGGTACAATGGGGTGGGGGGTGTTTAAAAAGTTACCTTCGCTTCATAAGATGCACTGAAATGTCCACCCAGTTTTGGGTGGAAAAAATGTGCGTCTTATGAAGTGAAAAATATGGGTAATTTAAAATTTCAAAGAGATCTTTATGATTGGCCAACCTACATGCTGATGTTAGGAGACTTTCCTAGGAGGGATGGGCACATTATAACTACTCCAATTATTAAAAATTCAAAAGAATCTCATTCTTTACCTTCCAACTATAAGCCCAAAGCATCAATACCACTTTTTGTCAAGATAACTGAGGGTTTTGTTTATTTCCAACTTTTAGATTATTTGGAGCAACATTCTCTTTTACATATATCCCAATCAGGATTTTGTCTTGCTTCCCTTTTGAATTACTTGCACAACTTATTTAGTAAAAGTATTGGGGCATTGATGATGAAATTAATTTGAGTAGCGCATTTGATTTGGTGGATCGCAAAAAAAACTACTTAATTGCCTGGACGCTATGGGGCTCATAATCGAAACGGAAAAATGTCTAAAAACCGGCCTAAATCAGTAACAAAAGTCGATAATTAAACTGGGTTTTAGATGTATGTAAAAACGACCTAGGCTTTCACAGTGCTGCTGAACGACCAGAACTAAAAGGGCCATTTCAGGAGGAGTGTTGAGGGTGGGATTTGGGTGGGACATGGGCTGTCCTAGACTTAGTCGTACTGCACGTATAACCGAAAGTTTTACAACACTGCCAAGACAGAAGTTGGACATTGTGACTTAGGCCATCTAAAACCAGGTCTAAGTCACAAGAAGGTATCCAAAGTGACCAAATAAACACTGTAGACACAAAGTACAGAGCCCCACAAACTGCCCCAGTGATCACTGACCCCCCCCCATAAAAAATGTAATAACTTTGCATATCTGCCTCCAGAACATCAACACCTGGCAGCCTGGCATAGGAAAGCCTAATAGAGCTTAACAGAGGTGGCTTGAGTGGTCTTGGGGGTGGGTTAGTGAACCACGGAGAGGAGGACCCAGGCCCATAAGCCACTCTAATCACTGCATTCATGGAGAAACATGTGCACCCCCCCAAAAAAACCCCTTTTGTACTTCCATATAAGTAACTCCTGCAGCCATAAGGGCTATTGGGGTAGTAGATAGGTGGGTCTAGTAGATTCTGGGGGTGTTTTTTGGGGGGGGGCTCACCATGACCTATAAGAGAGCTGTTGTGAGATGTTTATGTGGCACCCTTTTTGTGAAGTTCACAGCAGTGCCCTGTAAGGTGCCCCATTACTCTGTTGCCATATCTGGGTGTCCAGTCCCTTACTTTTCTGGCCCCTCCCATGCCCAAAAGGTCTTTTTCTAAGCATTTTTGAGTTGGACGAATTTTTGGTCGAAAATGGGGTATAAAGATGGATGACAGCGGTCTGGACGATCAGACAGCTGGACGTACAGTTGGACGATTTTTGGGAAAAAAAATATGCTGGATGTATTTTTTTGAAAAAGGATCTTTTCCCATGTCTGACTTTGGACGCCTTGTGACTTAGGCCAAAACGGACTTAGACGTTTCTTTTGATTATTCCCCTCCACGAGTATTACTGGTAAAGTCCTTAGATGGTTTCAGGGTTTTTTAACTTCAAGTATTTACTGGGTGCGTTTTAACAATACCCTTTCTGGTACATGAAGTAACCCCTGTGAAGTGCCCCAGGGTTCTCCTCTCTCCCCTCTACATTTTAATATCTACTTGATTTTGGGGGGAATCAAGCTGCCTAATTTGGATGTCAAATTCTACAGCTATGCAGACGATATAACAGTTGTGATTCCCATTCCATTTTTTCTATCTCAAACAACACATCAACTGTAATTTCCATTATACAGTAATGTATGGATGAGTTCAAATTGAAACTCAATACAGACAAAACCAAATTCTTCTTGGCTACCCCTAGCAAGAAGGTAGAACAGAATTTAGATCTAAATCAAATTCGAACCCTTAGTGG